>NW_027361705.1:7577500-8177500 GCF_039654945.1 Dendrobates tinctorius
ACTCCGTTGAGGTGTCGTTTCGAAGCCAGCGTCCATGAGAGGTGTGCTAAGTATTTTTCGTGTCGATCGTATTTGTAGTTTTTGCGCAATTTGCGTTTGAAAATTTTTTTTCCCGTCATTGGAATGCACTGTCTCCAATGCTTTTCAATAGGAAATGGCAAAACGTGCCCTGAGGCGATTGAAATGACAGTTGAGCTCATTGATATGCGCAGGCAGACCCAGTTACTATGCCAACGCCTACGAACTTCACTTGAACCCCAGCACAGAGCCTCTGCCACATAATATCAGCTCTTAAAGCAAACCCACAGCACAAATGCAAATCTAGCTTGATCACATGACACATGCCCCTGAGAGAGAATGTGTGCGCCAAAGTGGATTTAAAAGAAGCCCAGTCAGCCAAACTAGCTCTTAAAGGGCCAACGCGCCAAAGTGATTGTTAAAGGGCCAGCGCACCCAAATGAGTCTTAAAGGGCCGACACACCAAATCGGAGGCTGAGCCACCCCGGCCTCCAAATCGGAGGCTGAGCCACCCCGGCCTCCAAATCGGACAATGAGCCACCCCGGCCTCCAAATCGGAGGCTGATCCACCCCGGCCTCCAAATCGGAGCCTGATCCACCTCGGCCTCCAAATCGGAGCCTGATCCACCCCGGCCTCCAAATCGGAGGCTGAGCCACCCCAGCCTCCAAATCGGAGGCTGATCCACCCCGGCCTCCAAATCGGAGGCTGAGCCACCCCGGCCTCCAAATCGGAGGCTGATCCACCCCTGCCTCCAAACCGGAGGCTGAGCCACCCAGGCCTCCAAATCGGAGGCTGAGCCACCCCGGCCTCCAAATCGGAAGCTGAGCCACCCCGGCCTCCAAATCGGAGGCTGAGCCACCCGGCCTCCAAATCGGAGGCTGATCGACCCCGGCCTCCAAATCGGAGGCTGATCGACCCCGGCCTCCAAATCGGAGGCTGAGCCACCCCGGCCTCCAAATCGGAGGCTGAGCCACCCCGGCCTCCAAATCGGAAGCTGAGCCACCCCGGCCTCCAAATCGGAGGCTGAGCGACCCCGGCCTCCAAATCGGAGGCTGATCCACCCCGGCCTCCAAATCGGAGGCTGATCCACCCCGGCCTCCAAATCGGAGGCTGATCCACCCCGGCCTCCAAATCGGAGGCTGATCGACCCAGGCTTTCAAATCGGAGGCTGAGCCACCCCTGCCTCCAAATAAGAGGCTGTGCCACCCCGGCCTCCAAATAGGAGGCTGAGCCACCCCGGCCTCCAAATCGGAGGCTGAGCGACCCCGGCCTCCAAATCGGAGGCTGAGCGACCCCGGCCTCCAAATCGGAGGCTGATCCACCCCGGCCTCCAAATCGGAGGCTGATCCACCCCGGCCTCCAAATCGGAGGCTGATCCACCCCGGCCTCCAAATCGGAGGCTGATCGACCCAGGCTTTCAAATCGGAGGCTGAGCCACCCCGGCCTCCAAATAAGAGGCTGAGCCACCCCGGCCTCCAAATAAGAGGCTGAGCCACCCCGGCCTCCAAATAGGAGGCTGAGCAACCCCGGCCTCCAAATCGGAGACTGAGCCACCCCGGCCTCCAAATAGGAGGCTGAACGACCCCGGCCTCCAAATAGGAGGCTGATCGACCCCGGCCTCCAAATCGGAGGCTGAGCCACCCCGGCCTCCAAATCGGAGGCTGAGCCACCCCGGCCTCCAAATCGGAGGCTGATCCACCCCGGCCTCCAAATCGAAGGCTGAGCCACCCCGGCCTCCAAATCGGAGGCTGAGCCACCCCGGCCTCCAAATTGGAGGCTGAGCCACCCTGGCCTCCAAATCGGAGGCTGAGCGACCCCGGCCTCCAAATCGGAGGCTGATCCACCCCGGCCTCCAAATCGGAGGCTGAGCCACCCCGGCCTCCAAATCGGAGGCTGAGCCACCCCGGCCTCCAAATCGGAGGCTGAGCCACCCCGGCCTCCAAATCGGAGGCTGAACCACCCCGGCCTCCAAATCGGAGGCTCATCGACCCCGGCCTCCAAATCAGAGGCTTTTTGACCTCAGCCTCCAAATCGGAAGCTCAACGACCCCGGCCTCCAAATTGGAGGCTGAGCGACCCCAGCCTCCAAATCTTACCCAGAGTGGCCCCGCCCACCAAATCGGACCCTGTGGGGCCCCGCCCACCAAATCGGACCCTGAGAGGCCCCGCCCACCAAATTGGACCCAGAGTGGTCCCGCCCACTAAATTGGACCCAGAGTGGTCCCGCCCACCAAATTGGACCCAGAGGGGCTCCGCCCACAAAATCAGACCCAGAGGGGCCCCTGCCACAAAATCAGATCCTGAGGGGCCGCGGCCACAAAATCGGACCCTGAGGGGCCCGCCTACAAAATTGAACCCTGAGGGGCCCCAACCACAAAATCGGATCCTGAGGGGCCCCACCCACAAAATCGGATCCTGAGGGGCCCCAACCACAATATCGGACCCTGAGGGGCCCCACCCACAAAATCAGACCCTGAGGGCCCCGGTCACAAAATTGGATCCTGAGGGGCCCCAACCACAAAATCGAACCCTGAGGGGCCCCAACCACAAAATTGGACCCTGAGGGGCCCCGGCCAAAAAACTGGACCCTGAGGCGCCTCACCCACAAAATTGGACCCTGAGGGGCCCCACCCACAAAATTGGACCCTGAGGGGCCCCGGCCAAAAAACTGGACCCTGAGGGGCCCCACCCACAAAATTGGACCCTGAGGGGTCCCGGCCGCAAAATCGGACCCTGAGGGGCCCCGGCCACAAAATCAGATCCTGAGGGGCCCCAACCACAAAATCGGACCCTGAGAGGCTCCGGACACAAAATCTGACCCTGAGGGGTCCCAACCACAAAATCGGACCCTGAGAGGCACCGGCCACAAAATCGGACCCTGAGGGGCCCCGGACACAAAATCGGACCCTGAGGGGCCCCGGCCACAAATTCGGACACTGAGGGGCCCAACCCACAAAATCAGACTCAGTGTCCCCGCCCACCAAATTGGACCCTGAAGTGCCCCGCCCACCAAATCGTACCCAGAGTGGCCCCGCCCACCAAATCAGACCCAGAGTGGCCCCGCCCACCAAATCGGACCCTGAGGGGCCTCGCCCACCAAATTGGACCCTGAGGGGCCCCGCCCACCAATTCGGACCCTTAGGGGCCCCGCCCACCAAATCGGACCCTGAGGGGCCTCGCCCACCAAATTGGACCCTGAGGGGCCCCACCCACAAAATCGGACCCTGAGTGGCCCCGGCCACAAAATCGGACCCTGAGGGGCCCCACCCACAAAATCGGACCCTGAGGGGCCTCACCCACAAAATCAGGCCCTGAGGGGCCCCACCCACAAAATCAGACCCTGAGGCCAAAGTGGCCCCTGAGAGGCACCCACAGTTAAATCGTATCCTGAGTTGAAAGTCTTGCAGGGGCAGCAGGCAAGTCTCTCTTAAAGGGGCAGCCCGGGCACCATTTCAAACCACTATCTGTACTTCCTTCAGGAAATACACATCTAGTTATAGTGGTTTGAAAAAACCACTATATTGTAATCCGAACGCTGCTAACTTCTTCTTCTTTTTATTATTATTAAGTTGATTTCCGCAATTAATGCGGCCCGAACCGCTACACGCACAGACTCTGTTGAGGTGTCGTTTCGAAGCCAGCGTCCATGACAGGTGTGCTAAGTATTTTTCGTGTCGATCGGATTTGTAGTTTTTGCGCAATTTGCGTTTGAAAATTTTTTTTCCCGTCATTGGAATGCACTGTCTCCAATGCTTTTCAATAGGAAATGGCAAAACGTGCCCTGAGGCGATTGAAATGACAGTTGAGCTCATTGATATGCGCAGGCAGAACCAGTTACTATGCCAACGCCTACGAACTTCACTTGAACCCCAGCACAGAGCCTCTGCCACATAATATCAGCTCTTAAAGCGAAACCCACAGCACAAATGCAAATCTAGCTTCATCACATGACACATGCCCCTGAGAGAGAATGTGTGCGCCAAAGTGGATTTAAAAGAAGCCCAGTCAGCCAAACTAGCTCTTAAAGGGCCAACGCGCCAAAGTGATTGTTAAAGGGCCAGCGCACCCAAATGAGTCTTAAAGGGCCGACACACCAAATCGGAGACTGAGCCACCCCGGCCTCCAAATCGGAGGCTGAGCCACCCCGGCCTCCAAATCGGACAATGAGCCACCCCGGCCTCCAAATCGGAGGCTGATCCACCCCGGCCTCCAAATCGGAGGCTGATCGACCCAGGCCTCCAAATCAGAGGCTGAGCCACCCCGGCCTCCAAATCGGAGGTTAAGCCACCCCGGCCTCCAAATAGGAGGATGAGCCACCCCGGCCTCCAAATCGGAGGCTGAGCCACCCCGGCCTCCAAATCGGAGGCTGATCGACCCCGGCCTCCAAATCGGAGGCTGAGCCACCCCGGCCTCCAAATCGGAGGCTGATCCACCCCGGCCTCCAAATCTGAGGCTGATCCACCCGGCCTCCAAATCGGAGGCTGAGCCACCCCGGCCTCCAAATCGGAGGCTGAGCCTCCCCGGCCTCCAAATCGGAGGCTGATCGACCTCGGCCTCCAAATCGGAGGCTGAGCCACCCCGGCCTCCAAATCGGAGGCTGATCCACCCCGGCCTCCAAATCGGAGGCTGATCCACCCCGGCCTCCAAATCGGAGGCTGAGCCACCCCGGTCTTCAAATCGGAGGCTGATCCACCCCGGCCTCCAAATCGGAGGCTGATCCACCCCGGCCTCCAAATCGGAGGCTGAGCCACCCCGGCCTCCAAATCGGAGGCTGATCCACCCCGGCCTCCAAATCGGAGGCTGATCGACCCAGGCCTCCAAATCGGAGGCTGAGCCACCCCGGCCTCCAAATCGGAGGCTGAGCCACCCCGGCCTCCAAATCGGAGTCTGAGCCACCCCGGCCTCCAAATAGGAGGCTGAGCCACCCTGGCCTCCAAATCGGAGGCTGAGCCACCCCGGCCTCCAAATCGGAGGCTGATCGACCCCGGCCTCCAAATCGGAGGCTGAGCGACCCCGGCCTCCAAATCGGAGTCTGACCCACCCCGGCCTCCAAATCGGAGGCTGATCCACTCCGGCCTCCAAATCGGAGGCTGATCCACCCCGGCCTCCAAATCGGAGGCTGATCCACCCCGGCCTCCAAATCGGAGGCTCATCGACCCCGGCCTCCAAATCGGAAGCTCATCGACCCCGGCCTCCAAATCAGAGGCTCTTTGACCTCGGCCTCCAAATCGGAAGCTCAACGACCCCGGCCTCCAAATCTTACCCAGAGTGGCCCCGCCCACCAAATCGGACCCTGAGGGGCCCCGCCCACCAAATCGGACCCTGAGAGGCCCCGCCCACCAAATCGGACCCAGAGTGGTCCCGCCCACCAAATTGGACCCTGCGGGGCCCCGCCCACCAAATCGGACCCAGACGGGCCCCGGCCACAAAATCGGACCTGAGGGGCCCCACCCACAAAATTGGACCCTGAGGGGTTCCGGCCACAAAAATCGGATCCTGATTGGCCCCGGCCACAAAATCGGACCCTGAGGGGCCCCAGCCACAAAATCGGACCTTGAGGGGCCCCACCCACCAAATCAGACCCTGAGGGGCCCCGGCCACCAAATCGGACCCTGAGGGGCCCCGGCCACCAAATCGGACCGAGTGGCCCCGGCCACAAAATCGGACCCTGAGGGGCCCCACCAACAAAATCGGACCCTGAGGGGCCCCACCCACAAAATCAGGCCCTGAGGGGCCCCACCCACAAAATCAGACCATGAGGCCAAAGTGGCCCCTGAGAGGCACCCACAGTTAAATCGTATCCTGAGTTGAAAGTCTTGAAGGGGCAGCAGGCAAGTCTCTCTTAAAGGAGCAGCCTGGGCACCATTTCAAACCACTATCTGTACTTCCTTCAGGAAATACACATCTAGTATTATTATTACTATTCAGTTGATTTCCGCAATTAATGCGGCCCGATCCGCTACACGCACAGACTCCGTTGAGGTGTCGTTTCGAAGCCAGCGTCCACGAGAGGTGTGCTAAGTATTTTCCGTGTCGATCGGATTTGTAGTTTTTGCGCAATTTGCGTTTGAAAAAACATTTTCTTGTCATTGGAATGCATTGTCTCATTGCATTTTAATGGGAAAATGTTGCCATAGGGAAAACATGGGGCAGTCGTGAGGTGACGGTTATGCTCATTGATATGCGTAGGACAGGGCCGGCGTCAGCACCCGGGCAAGTGCCGGGGCCCTGGCGAGATGGGAGGACCCACTCACGCTGTCTGGGATACCCACCGGCCGCCGCCACGCCCCCCATGTACTGACCCCATCCTGCGCCCTTTTTAGCCCTGCGGATTTTTCCACTCAGAATGGAAGAAATCCGCAGGTTAAATGACCTGCATTTTTCCTGCGCATTTCTTCCATTTTTCCTGCGGTTTTCTGTGGTTTTCCTCCTGCGGATTTGGTGACAGGGGAGATGGAAAACCGCACAAAAGAAGTAACATGCTGCGGATTTTGTACCGCAGGAAAACTGCGCAGAAAAATCCGCAGCGTCTGCTGTACGTTTTTTTTTTTTCATTGATGTTAAGGCTACTGTACATCACAATGCGGATATGCAATGTTTCTGCGCGGTAAAATCCGCTGCGGATCCACTGGATATCCGCATCGTGTGCACACAGCCTTACTGCCAGCAATGGTCATCGCTTCCTTCGGCTGTAATCTTGTGTGCGGTGTTGTCACAGGACCTGTGATGAGGTCACAGGAGGGGAGGAGTCAGGGGTCACATGATCAGGGCGGCTGCAGGACTCTGCTGTGCTGGTCGCTTGGTGCTGGTCTGGATGGATGAGGTAACATTTATGTGTGGGACAGTGGGGTCAGGGAGGTGTTTTACAAGGTGGATGTAGCAGAGCCGTGTGTGTACTTGTGTGGGGTCAGGAGGGTTTTATAAGGTGGATGTAGCAGGGCCGCGTGTGTACTTGTGTGGGGTCAGGAGGGGTTTTACAAGGTGGATGTAGCAGAGCCGCGTGTGTACTTCTGTGGGGTCAGGAGGGGTTTTACAAGGTGGATGTAGCAGAGCCGTGTGTGTACTTGTGTGGGTCAGGGGTTTTACAAGGTGGATGTAGCAGAGCCGCGTGTGTACTTGTGTGGGGTCAGGAGGGGTTTACAAGGTGGATGAAGCAGAGCCGTGTGTGTACTTGTGTGGGGTCAGGAGGGGTTTACAAGGTGGATGTAGCAGAGCCATGTGTGTACTTGTGTGGGGTCAGGGAGGTGTTTTACAAGGTGGATGTAGCAGAGCCGTGTGTGTACTTGTGTGGGGTCAGGAGGGTTTTACAAGGTGGATGTAGCAGGGCCGCGTGTGTACTTGTGTGGGGTCAGGAGGGGTTTTACAAGGTGGATGTAGCAGGGCCACGTGTGTACTTGTGTAGGGTCAGGAGGGGTTTTACAAGGTGGATGTAGCAGAGCCGCGTGTGTACTTGTGTGGGGTCAGGAGGGGTTTACAAGGTGGATGTAGCAGAGCCGTGTGTGTACTTGTGTGGGGTCAGGAGGGGTTTACAAGGTGGATGTAGCAGAGCCGTGTGTGTACTTGTGTGGGGTCAGGAGGGGTTTACAAGGTGGATATAGCAGAGCCGTGTGTGTACTTGTGTGGGGTCAGGAGGGGTTTACAAGGTGGATGAAGCAGAGCCGTGTGTGTACTTGTGTGGGGTCAGGAGGGGTTTACAAGGTGGATGTAGCAGAGCCATGTGTGTACTTGTGTGGGGTCAGGGAGGTGTTTTACAAGGTGGATGTAGCAGAGCCGTGTGTGTACTTGTGTGGGGTCAGGAGGGTTTTACAAGGTGGATGTAGCAGGGCCGCGTGTGTACTTGTGTGGGGTCAGGAGGGGTTTTACAAGGTGGATGTAGCAGGGCCACGTGTGTACTTGTGTGGGGTCAGGAGGGGTTTTACAAGGTGGATGTAGCAGAGCCGCGTGTGTACTTGTGTGGGGTCAGGAGGGGTTTACAAGGTGGATGTAGCAGAGCCGTGTGTGTACTTGTGTGGGGTCAGGAGGGGTTTACAAGGTGGATGTAGCAGAGCCGTGTGTGTACTTGTGTGGGGTCAGGAGGGGTTTACAAGGTGGATATAGCAGAGCCGTGTGTGTACTTGTGTGGGGTCAGGAGGGGTTTACAAGGTGGATGTAGTAGAGCCGTGTGTGTACTTGTGTGGGGTCAAGGAGGGGTTTTACAATGTGGATGTAGCAGAGCCGTGTGTGTACTTGTGTGGGGTCAGGGAGGGGTGTTACAAGGTGGATGTAGCAGGGCCGTGTGTGTTCTTGTGTGGGGTCAGGAGAGGTTTTTCAAGGTGGATGTAGCAGAGCCATGTGTGTACTTGTGTGGGGTCAGGTGGGGTTTTACATGGTGGATGTAGCAGTGCCGTGTGTGTACTTGTGTGGGGTCAGGAGGGGTTTACAAGGTGAATGTAGCAGAGCCGTGTGTGTACTTGTGTGGGGTCAGGGAGGGGTTTTACAATGTGGATGTAGCAGAGCCGTGTGTGTACTTGTGTGGGGTCAGGGAGGGGTTTTTCAAGGTGGATGTAGCAGGGTCGTGTGTGTTCTTGTGTGGGGTCAGGAGGGGTTTACAAGGTGAATGTAGCAGAGCCATGTGTGTACTTTTGTGGGGTCAGGAGGAGGGGTTTACAAGGTGGATTTAGCAGAGCCGTGTGTGTAATTTGTGTGGGGTTAGGAGGGGTTTACAAGGTGGATGTAGCAGAGCCGTGTGTGTACTTGTGTGGGGTCAGGAGGGGTTTTACAAGGTGGATGTATCAGAGCTGTGTGTGTACTTGTGTGGGGTCAGGAGGTGTTTTACAAGGTGGATGTAGCAGAGCCGTGTGTGTACTTGTGTGGGGTCAGGAGAGGTTTTTCAAGGTGGATGTAGCAGAGCCGTGTGTGTACTTGTGTGGGTCAGGGGTTTTACAAGGTGGATGTAGCAGAGCCGTTTGTGTACTTGTGTGGGTCAGGAGGGGTTTACAAGGTGGATGTAGCAGAGCCGTGTGTGTACTTGTGTGGGGTCAGGAGGGGTTTACAAGGTGGATGTAGTAGAGCCGTGTGTGTACTTGTGTGGGGTCAGGAGGGGTTTTACAAGGTGTATGGAGCAGAGCCGTGTGTCTACGAGGTGTACGGAGCAGAGCCGTGTGTGTACGAGGTGTACGGAGCGGAGCCGTGTGTGTACGAGGTGTACGGAGCAGAGCCGTGTGTGTACGAGGGGTACGGAGGGGAGCTGAGTGTTTATGAAGCAGAGCCGTGTGTTTATGGAGCGGAGCAGAGCCGGGGGTGTACGAGGTGTATGGTGGGGAGCATTTATACCTCCCGTGTCCCAACTGTCCCGGATCCAGCGAGACAGTCCCGATTTTGAGAGAGAGACTGCCCCAGCCGGGAGCATACTTTCCCCGCGAGACACAGGAGTACACAGCGGAGCCCCAAGGAGCAATTTAAAACTTGCACGTAACTTTCTACCGGAAGTGACGTGCTGGAAGCTGACCAGAAATGAGGTAATTTCGGGAGGAGATTGTGACGAAACCATGGAGGCACTTCAGGGAATGCTTCAGATCCATTACCGTGTCCTCCTCTGATAGCGCGGACAGGGGATCGCCTTGGAATCGGGGATGTCGGCCATGTGAGCGGATCATGATATGTCCTGCACCAGGAGGCTCAGGTAGGCACTACAATGGGAGCCGGGCTGCTATAGTATCTTTATAGAATTTTTCTTTCTCTGTTTCTCTCTCTCTGTTCTCTTTCTTTCTTTCTTTCTTTCTCTCTCTGGCCCCGCCCACCAAATCGGCCCCCGAGTGGCCCCCACAGTTAAAACGGATCCTGAGGTGAAAGTCTTGCAGGGGCAGCAGGAAATACACATCTAGTTATAGTGGTTTGAAAAAACCACTATATTGTAATTATAGTGGTTTGAAAAAACCACTATATTGTAATCCGAACGCTGCTAACTTATTCTTCTTCTTATTATTCAGTTGATTTCCGCAATTAATGTGGCCCAAACCGCTACACGCACAGACTCCGTTGAGGTGTCGTTTTGAAGCCAGCATCCATGAGAGGTGTGCTAAGTATTTTTCGTGTCGATCGGATTTGTAGTTTTTGCGCAATTTGCGTTTGAAATTTTTTTTTCCCGTCATTGGAATGCACTGTCTCCAATGCTTTTCAATGTGAAGCTTAAAACGTGCCCTGAGGCGATTGAAATGGCAGTTGAGCTCATTGATATGCGCAGGCAGACCCAGTTACTATGCCAACGCCTACGAACGTCACATGACGACCCCAGGAGAGAGCTTCTGCCACATAATATCAGCTCTTAAAGCAAAACCCACAGCACAAATGCAAATCTAGCTTCATCACATGACGCATGCCCCTGAGAGAGAATGAGTGCGCCAAAGTGGATTTAGAAGCCCAGTGAGCCACCCTGGCTCTTAAAGGGCCGATGCGCCAAAGTAATTCTTAAAAAGCCGGCGCACCAAAATGAGTCTTAAAGGGCCGGCGCGCCAAATCGAAAGCTGAGTGACCCAAGGCTCCAAATCGGAGGCTGATAGACCCTGGCCTACAAAAAGGAGGCTGAGCAACCCTGGCATCCAAATCGGACCCAGAGTGGCCCCGCCCACCAAATCGGACCCAGAGTGGCCTCGCCCACCAAATCAGACCCAGAGTGGCCCCGCCCACCAAATTGGACCCTGAGGAGCCCCACCCACAAAATCGGACCCTGAGGGGCCCCACCCACAAAATCGGACCCTGAGGGGCCCCAACCACAAAATCGGACCCTGACTGGCCCCGGCCACAAAATCGGACCCTGAGGGGCCCCGGCCACAAAATCGGACCCTGAGGGGCCCCGGCCACAAAATCACACCCTGAGGGACCCCACCTACAAAATTGAACCCTGAGGGGCCCCAACCACAAAATCGGACCCTGAGGGGCCCCAACCACAAAATCGGACCCTGAGGGGCCCCACCCACAAAATCGGACCCTGAGGGGCCCCACCGACAAAATCGGACCCTGAGCGCCCCAACCACAAAATCGGACCCTAAGGGGCCCCAACCCCAAAATCGTACCCTGAGGGGCCCCGGCCACAAAATCGGACCCTGAGAGACCCCGGCCACAAAATCGAACCTTGAGGGGCCCCACCCACAAAATTGGACCCTGAGGGGCCCAACCAACAAAATCGGACCCTGAGGGGCCCCAACCACAAAATCGGGCCCTAAGGGGCCCCGGCCACAAAATCGGACCCTGAGGGGCCCCGGCCACAAAATTGGACCCTGAGGGGCCCCGGCCACAAAATTGGACCCTGAGGGGCCCCGCCCACCCAATCGGACCCTGAGGGGCCCCGCCAACCAAATCGGACTCTGAGGGGCCCCACACTCAAAATCGGACCCTGAGGGGCCCAACCAACAAAATCGGACCCTGAGGGGCCCCAACCACAAAATCGGGCCCTGAGGGGCCCCGGCCACAAAATCGGACCCTGAGGGGCCCCGGCCACAAAATCGGACCCTGAGGGGCCCCACCCACAAAATCGGACCCTGAGGGGCCCAACCAACAAAATCGGGCCCTGAGGGGCCCAACCAACAAAATCGGGCCCTGAGGGGCCCCGGCCACAAAATCGGGCCCTGAGGGGCCCCGGCCACAAAATCGGACCCTGAGGAGCCCCGCCCTCAAAATCGGACCCTGAGTAGACCCGGCCACAAAATCAGACCCTGAGGGGCCCCAACCACAAAATCGGACCCTGAGGGGCCCCGGCCACAAAATCGGACCCTGAGGGGCCCCACCCTCAAAATCGGATCCTGAGGGGCCCAACCAACAAAGTCGGTCCCTGAGGAGCCCCAGCCACAAAATTGGACCCCGAGGGGCCCCACCCACAATATCAGACCCTGAGCACCCCCAACCACAAAATCGGACCCTAAGGGGCCCCAACCCCAAAATCGGACCCTGAGGGGCCCCGGCCACAAAATCGGACCCTGAGAGACCCCGGCCACAAAATCGAACCTTGAGGGGCCCCACCCACAAAATTGGACCCTGAGGGGCCCAACCAACAAAATCGGACCCTGAGGGGCCCCAACCACAAAATCGGGCCCTAAGGGGCCCCGGCCACAAAATCGGACCCTGAGGGGCCCCTGCCACAAAATCGGACCCTGAGGGGCCCCGGCCACAAAATTGGACCCTGAGGGGCCCCGCCCACCCAATCGGACCCTGAGGGGCCCCGCCAACCAAATCTGACTCTGAGGGGCCCCACACTCAAAATCGGACCCTGAGGGGCCCAACCAACAAAATCGGACCCTGAGGGGCCCCAACCACAAAATCGGGCCCTGAGGGGCCCCGGCCACAAAATCGGACCCTGAGGGGCCCCGGCCACAAAATCGGACCCTGAGGGGCCCCGGCCACAAAATCAGACCCTGAGGGGCCCCACCCACAAAATCGGACCCTGAGGGGCCCAACCAACAAAATCGGACCCTGAGGGGCCCCAGCCACAAAATCGGGCCCTGAGGGGCCCCGGCCACAAAATTGGGCCCTGAGGGGCCCCGGCCACAAAATCGGACCCTGAGGGACCCCACCTACAAAATTGGACCCTGAGGGGCCCCAACCACAAAATCGGACCCTGAGGGGCCCCAACCACAAAATCGGACCCTGAGAGACCCCGGCCACAAAATCGAACCCAGAGGGGCCCCACCCACAAAATTGGACCCGGGGGCCCCGCCCACCAAATCGGACCCTGAGGGGCCCCGCCCACAAAATCGGACCCTGAGGAGCCTTGCTCTCAAAATCGGACCCTGAGTAGACCCGGCCACAAAATCAGACCCTGAGGGGCCCCAACCACAAAATCGGACCCTGAGGGGCCCCGGCCACAAAATCGGACCCTGAGGGCCCAACCCTCAAAATCGGATCCTGAGGGGCCCAACCCACAAAATCGGACCCTGAGGGGCCCCACCCACAAAATCGGACCCTGAGGGGCCCCACCCACAAAATCGGACCCTGAGCGCCCCCAGCCACAAAATCGGACCCTGAGGGGCCCCAACCACAAAATCAGACCCTGAGGGGCCCCGGCCACAAAATCAGACCCTGAGAGACCCAGGCCACAAAATCGAACCTTGAGGGGCCCCACCCACAAAATTGGACCCTGAGGGGCCCCGCCCACCAAATCGGACCCTGAGGGGCCCCGCCCACCAAATCGGACCCTGAGGGGCCCCGCCAACCAAATCGGACTCTGAGGGGCCCCACCCTCAAAATCGGACCCTGAGGGGCCCAACCAACAAAATCGGACCCTGAGGGGCCCCAACCACAAAATCGGGCCCTGAGGGGCCCCGGCCACAAAATCGGACCCTGAGGGGCCCCGGCCACAAAATCGGACCCTGAGGGGCCCCACCCTCAAAATCGGACCCTGAGGGGCCCAACCAACAAAATAGGACCCTGAGGGGACCCGGCCACAAAATCGGGCCCTGAGGGGCCCCGGCCACAAAATCGGACCCTGAGGGGCCCTGGCCACAAAATCGGACCCTGAGGGGTCCAGGCCACAAAATCGGACCCTGAGGGGACCCGGCCACCAAATCGGACCCTGAGGGGCCCCGGTCACCAAATCGGACCCTGAGGGGCCCCGGCCACCAAATCAGACCCTGAGGGGCCCCGCCCACCAAATCGGACATTGAGAGGCACTGCCCACTAAATCGGACCGAGAGAGGCCACGCCCACCAAATCGGACCCTGAGGAGCCCCACCCACCAAATCGGACCCCGAAGGGCCCCGCCCACCAAATCAGACCCTGAGGGGCCCCGCCCACCAAATCAGACCCAGAGTGGCCCCGCCCACCAAAATGGACCCAGGGGGCTCCACCCACAAAATCAGACCCTAAGGGGCCCCACCCACAAAATCGGACCCTGAGTAGACCCGGCCACAAAATCAGACCCTGAGGGGCCCTAACCACAAAATCGGACCCTGAGGGGCCCCACCCACAAAATCGGACCCTGAGGGGCCCCGGCCACAAAATCGGAACCTGAAGGGCTCCGGCCACAAAATTGGACCCTGAGCGGCCCATCCACAAAATCGGACCCTGAGGGGCCCCAGCCACAAAATCGGACCCTGAGGGGCCCCGGCCACGAAATCGGACCCTGAGGGGCCCCGGCCATGAAATCGGACACTGAGGGGCGCTGGCCACAAAATCGGACCCTGAGGGGCCCCAACCACGAAATCAGACCCTGAGGGGCCCCAGCCACAAAATCAGACCCTGAGGGGCCCCAACCACAAAACCGGACCCTGAGGGGCCCCAACCACAAAATCGGACCCTGAGGGGCCCCAACCACAAAATCGGACCCTGAGGGGCCCCGGCCACAAAATCGGACCCTGAGAGACCCGGCCACAAAATCGAACCCAGAGGGGCCCCACCCACAAAATTGGACCCTGAGGGGCCCCGGCCACAAAATCGGACCCTGAGGGGCCCCGCCCTCAAAATCGGACCCTGAGAGGCCCCGGCCACCAAATCGGACCCTGAGGGGCCCCGCCAAACAAATTGGACTCTGAGGGACCCCACCCGCAAAATCGGACTCTGAGGGCCCCAATCACAAAATCGGACCGAGGGGCCCCAACCACAAAATCGGACCCTGAGGGGCCCCGGCCACAAAATCGGACCCTGAGAGACCCCGGCCACAAAATCAAACCCAGAGGGGCCCCACCCACAAAATTGGACCCTGGGGGCCCCGCCCACCAAATCGGACCCTGGGGGCCCCGCCCACAAAATCGGACCCTGAGGGGCCCCGCCCTCAAAATCGGACCCTGAGTAGACCCGGCCACAAAATCAGACCCTGAGGGGCCCCAATCACAAAATCGGACCCTGAGGGGCCCCGGCCACAAAATCGGACCCTGAGGGGCCCCACCCTCAAAATCGGATCCTGAGGGGCCCAACCAACAAAATCGCACCCTGAGGGGCCCCAGCCACAAAATCGGACCCTGAAGGGCCCCGGCCACAAAATCGGACCCTGAGCGGCCCAACCACAAAATCGGACCCTGAGGGGCCCCGGGACAAAATCGGACCCTGAGGGGCCCCAGCCACAAAATCGGACCCTGTGGGGCCCCGGCCACGAAATCGGACCCTGAAGGGCGCCGGCCACAAAATCGGACCCTGAGGGGCCCCAACCACAAAATCGGACCCTGAGTTGCCCCAACCACAAAATCGGACCCTGAGGGGCCCCAACCACAAAATCGGACCCTGAGGGGCCCCGGCCACAAAATCGGACCCTGAGATACCACGGCCACAAAATCTATCCCAGAGGGGCCCCACCCACAAAATTGGACCCTGAGGGGCCCCACCCACAAAATTGGACCCTGAGGGGCCCCGCCCACAAAATCGGACCCTGAGAGACCCCGGCCACAAAATCGAACCCAGAAGGGCCCCGCCCACCAAATCGGACCCTCAGGGACCCCGGCCACAAAATCGGACCCTGAGGGGCCCCGCCCCCAAAATCGGACCCTGAAAGGCCCCACCCACGAAATCGAACCCTGAGGGGCCCCGCCAACCAAATCGGACTCTGAGGGGCCCCGCCCTCAAAATCAGACCCTGAGTAGACCCGGCCACAAAATCAGACCCTGAGGGGCCCCAACCACAAAATCGGACCCTGAGGGGCCCCGGCCACAAAATCGGACCCTGAGGGGCCCCACCCTCAAAATCGGACCCTGAGGGGCCCAACCAACAAAATAGGACCCTGAGGGGACCCGGCCACAAAATCGGGCCCTGAGGGGCCCCGGCCACAAAATCGGACCTTGAGGGGCCCTGGCCACAAAATCGGACCCTGAGGGGTCCAGGCCACAAAATCGGACCCTGAGGGGACCCGGCCACCAAATCGGACCCTGAGGGGCCCCGGTCACCAAATCGGACCCTGAGGGGCCCCGGCCACCAAATCAGACCCTGAGGGGCCCCGCCCACCAAATCGGACATTGAGAGGCACTGCCCACTAAATCGGACCAACAGAGGCCACGCCCACCAAATCGGACCCTGAGGAGCCCCACCCACCAAATCGGACCCCGAAGGGCCCCGCCCACCAAATCACACCCTGAGGGGCCCCGCCCACCAAATCAGACCCAGAGTGGCCCCGCCCACCAAAATGGACCCAGGGGGCTCCACCCACAAAATCAGACCCTAAGGGGCCCCACCCACAAAATCGGACCCTGAGTAGACCCGGCCACAAAATCAGACCCTGAGGGGCCCTAACCACAAAATCGGACCCTGAGGGGCCCCACCCACAAAATCGGACCCTGAGGGGCCCCGGCCACAAAATCGGAACCTGAAGGGCTCCGGCCACAAAATTGGACCCTGAGCGGCCCATCCACAAAATCGGACCCTGAGGGGCCCCAGCCACAAAATCGGACCCTGAGGGGCCCCGGCCACGAAATCGGACCCTGAGGGGCCCCGGCCATGAAATCGGACACTGAGGGGCGCTGGCCACAAAATCGGACCCTGAGGGGCCCCAACCACGAAATCAGACCCTGAGGGGCCCCAGCCACAAAACCGGACCCTGAGGGGCCCCAACCACAAAACCGGACCCTGAGGGGCCCCAACCACAAAATCGGACCCTGAGGGGCCCCGGCCACAAAATCGGACCCTGAGGGGCCCCGGCCACAAAATCGGACCCTGAGGGGCCCCGGCCACAAAATCGGACCCTGAGAGACCCGGCCACAAAATCGAACCCAGAGGGGCCCCACCCACAAAATTGGACCCTGAGGGGCCCCGGCCACAAAATCGGACCCTGAGGGGCCCCGCCCTCAAAATCGGACCCTGAGAGGCCCCGGCCACCAAATCGGACCCTGAGGGGCCCCGCCAAACAAATTGGACTCTGAGGGACCCCACCCACAAAATCGGACTCTGAGGGCCCCAATCACAAAATCGGACCGAGGGGCCCCAACCACAAAATCGGACCCTGAGGGGCCCCGGCCACAAAATCGGACCCTGAGAGACCCCGGCCACAAAATCGAACCCAGAGGGGCCCCACCCACAAAATTGGACCCTGGGGGCCCACCAAATCGGACCCTGGGGGCCCCGCCCACAAAATCGGACCCTGAGGGGCCCCGCCCTCAAAATCGGACCCTGAGTAGACCCGGCCACAAAATCAGACCCTGAGGGGCCCCAATCACAAAATCGGACCCTGAGGGGCCCCGGCCACAAAATCGGACCCTGAGGGGCCCCACCCTCAAAATCGGATCCTGAGGGGCCCAACCAACAAAATCGCACCCTGAGGGGCCCCAGCCACAAAATCGGACCCTGAAGGGCCCCGGCCACAAAATCGGACCCTGAGCGGCCCAACCACAAAATCGGACCCTGAGGGGCCCCGGGACAAAATCGGACCCTGAGGGGCCCCAGCCACAAAATCGGACCCTGTGGGGCCCCGGCCACGAAATCGGACCCTGAAGGGCGCCGGCCACAAAATCGGACCCTGAGGGGCCCCAACCACAAAATCGGACCCTGAGTTGCCCCAACCACAAAATCGGACCCTGAGGGGCCCCAACCACAAAATCGGACCCTGAGGGGCCCCGGCCACAAAATCGGACCCTGAGATACCACGGCCACAAAATCTATCCCAGAGGGGCCCCACCCACAAAATTGGACCCTGAGGGGCCCCACCCACAAAATTGGACCCTGAGGGGCCCCGCCCACAAAATCGGACCCTGAGAGACCCCGGCCACAAAATCGAACCCAGAAGGGCCCCGCCCACCAAATCGGACCCTCAGGGACCCCGGCCACAAAATCGGACCCTGAGGGGCCCCGCCCCCAAAATCGGACCCTGAAAGGCCCCACCCACGAAATCGAACCCTGAGGGGCCCCGCCAACCAAATCGGACTCTGAGGGGCCCCGCCCTCAAAATCAGACCCTGAGTAGACCCGGCCACAAAATCAGACCCTGAGGGGCCCCAACCACAAAATCGGACCCTGAGGGGCCCCGGCCACAAAATCGGACCCTGAGGGGCCCCACCCTCAAAATCTGACCCTGAGGGGCCCCGCCCACCAAATCGGCCCCCGAGTGGCCCCCACAGTTAAAATGGATCCAGAGTTGAAAGTCTTGCAGGGGCAGCAGGCAAGTCTCTCTTAAAGGGGCAGCCCGGGCACCATTTCAAACCACTATCTGTACTTCCTTCAGGAAATACACATCTAGTATTACAATTATAATGCGCCAATCACAAGTTATTCAGTTGATTTCCGCAATTAATGCGGCCCGAACCGCTACACGCACAGACTCCTTTGAGGTGTCGTTTTGAAGCTAGCGTCCACGAGAGGTGTGCTAAGTATTTTTCGTGTCGATCGGATTTGTAGTTTTTGCGCAATTTGCATTTCAAATTTTTTTTTCCCGTCAATGGAATGCACTGTCTCCAATGCTTTTCAATGGGAAATGGCAAAACGTGCCCTGAGGTGATAAAAATGGCAGTAAAGCTCATTGATATGCGCAGGCACACCCAGTTACTATGCCAACGCCTACGAACGTCACATGACGCCCCCAGGACAGAGCTTCTGCCACATAATATCAGCTCTTAAAGCGAAACCCACAGCACAAATGCAAATCTACCTTCATCACATGACGCATGCCCCTGAGAGAGAATGTGCGCCCCCGCCCACCAAATCGGACCCTGAGGGGCCCCGCCCACCAAATCGGACACTGAGAGATCCCGCCCACCAAATCAGACCCTGAGGGGCCCCGCTCACCAAATCGGACCCTGAGGGGCCCTTCTCACCAAATTGAGCTCTGAGGGGCCCCGCTCACCAAATCGGACCCTGAGGGGCCCCGCCCACCAAATCAGATCCTGAGGGGCCCCTCCCACCAAATCGAACCCTGAGGGGCTCTGCCCACCAAATCGGACCCTGAGGGGCCCCACCCACCAAATCAGACCCTGAGGGGCCCCGCCCACCAAATCAGACCCTGATGGGCCCCGCCCACCAAATCAAACCCTGAGGGGCCCCGCCCACCAAATCGGACCCTGAGGGATCCCGCCACCAAATCGAACCCTGTAGAGCCCCACCCACCAAATTAGACCCTGAGGGGCCCCGGCCACCAAATTAGACCCTGAGGGGCCCCATCCACAAAATTGGACCCTGAGGGGCCACGGCCTCCAAATCGGACCCTGAGGGGCCCCGACCACAAAATTGGACCCTGAGGGACCACGGCCACCAATCGGACCCTGCGGGGCCTTCCCACCACTTCGGACCCTGAGAGGCCCCACCCACCAAATCGGACCCTGAGGGGCCCCACCCACCAAATCGGACCCTGAGAGGCCCCACCCACAAAATCAGACCCTGAGGGGCCCCAGCCATAAAATCAGACCCTGAGGGGCCCCACCCACAAAATTGGACCCTGATGGGTTCCGGCCACAAAAATCGGACCCTGAGGGGCCCCGGCCACAAAATCGGACCCTGAGGGGCCCCACCCACCAAATCGGACCCTGAGGGGCCCCACCCACCAAATCGGACCCTGAGGGGCCCCGGCCACCAAATCGGACCCTGAGGGGCCCCACCCACAAAATCGGACCCTGAGGGGCCCCACCCACAAAATCAGGCCCTGATGGGCCCCACCCACAAAATCAGACCCTGAGGCCAAAGTGGCCGCTGAGAGGCACCCACAGTTAAAACGAATCCTGAGTTGAAAGTCTTGCAGGGGCAGCAGGCAAGTCTCTCTTAAAGGGGCAGCCCGGGCACCATTTCAAACCACTATCTGTACTTCCTTCAGGAAATACACATCTAGTATTAATGTTGTAATCCGAACGCTGCTAACTTATTCCTATTTTTCAGTTGATTTCCGCAATTAATGTGGGCCGAACCGCTACACGCACAGACTCCGTTGAGGTGTCGTTTCGAAGCCAGCGTCCACGAGAGGTGTGCTAAGTATTTTTCGTGTCGATCGGAGTTTTAGTTTTTGCGCAATTTGCGTTTGAATTTTTTTTTTTCCTGTCATTGGAATGCACTGTCTCAATGCATTTGAATGGGAAACTTAAAACATGCCCTGAGGCGATTGAAATGGCAGTAAAGCTCATTGATATGCGCAGGCACACCCAGTTACTATGCCAACGCCTACGAACATCACATGACGCCCCCAGGACAGAGCTTCTGCCACATATCAGCTCTTAAAGCGAAACCCACAGCACAAATGCAAATCTAGCTTCATAACATGACGCATGCCCCTGAGAGAGAATGTGCGCCAACGTGCGCCAACGTGCGCCCCCGCCCACCAAATCGGACACTGAGCGGCCCCGCCCACCAAATCGGACCCTGAGTGGCCCGCCCACCAAATCGGATTCTGAAAGACCCCAACCACAAAATCGGACCCTGAGGGGCCCCACTCACGAAATCGGACCCTGAGGGGCCCCACCCACAAAATCGGACCCTGAGGGGCCCCACCTACAAAATCGGACCAAGAGGGGCCCCGGCCAAAAAATCGTTCCCTGAGGGGCCCCGGCCACAAAATCAGACCCTGAGGGGCCCCACCCACAAAATCGAACCCTGAGGTGCCCCGCCCACCAAACCAGACCCAGAATGGCCCCCGCCCAGCAAATCGGACCCTGAGGGGCCCCACCCACCAACTCTGACCCTGAGGGACCCTGCCCACCAAATCGGACCCTGAGGGGCCCCGCTCACCAAATTAGATTCTGCGTGGCCCCGCCCACCAAATTGGACCCTGAGGGGCCCCGCCCACCAAATCAGACCCAGAGAGGCCCCAACCACCAAATTGGACCCTGAGGGACCCCACCCACAAAATCAGACCCTGAGGGGCCCCGGCCACTAACTCAAGCCCTGAGGAGCCCAGGCCACCGAATCGGATCCTGAGGGGCCCCTCCCACCAAATCAGACCCTGAGGGGCCCCAAAGGCCAAAGTGGCCGCTGAGAGGCACCCACAGTTAAAACAGATCCTGAGTTGAAAGTCTTGCAGAGGCAGCAGTCAAGTCTCTCTTAAAGGGGCAGCCCGGGCACCATTTCAAACCACTATCTGTACTTCCTTGAGGAAATACACATCTAGTTATAGTGGTTTGAAAAAACCACTATATTGTAATCCGAACGCTGCTAACTTATTCTTCTTATTATTATTATTAAGTTGATTTCCGCAATTAATGCGGCCCGAACCGCTACACGCACAGAGTCCGTTGAGGTGTCGTTTCGAAGCCAGCGTCCATGAGAGGTGTGCTAAGTATTTTTCGTGTCGATCGGATTTGTAGTTTTTGCGCAATTTGCGTTTGAAATTTTTTTTTCCCGTCATTGGAATGCACTGTCTCCAATGCTTTTCAATAGGAAATGGCAAAACGTGCCCTGAGGCGATTGAAATGGCAGTTGAGCTCATTGATATGCGCAGGCAGACCCAGTTACTATGCCAACGCCTACGAACTTCACTTGAACCCCAGCACAGAGCCTCTGCCACATAATATCAGCTCTTAAAGCGAAACCCACAGCACAAATGCAAATCTAGCTTCATCACATGACACATGCCCCTGAGAGAGAATGTGTGTGCCAAAGTGGATTTAAAAGAAGCCCAGTGAGCCAAACTAGCTCTTAAAGGGCCAACGCGCCAAAGTGATTGTTAAAGGGCCAGCGAACTCAAATGAGTCTTAAAGGGCCGACACACCAAATCGGAGACTGAGCCACCCCGGCCTCCAAATCGGAGGCTGAGCCACCCCGGCCTCCAAATCGGAGGCTGAGCCACCCCGGCCTCCAAATCGGAGGCTGAGCCACCCCGGCCTCCAAATCGGAGGCTGAGCCACCCCGGCCTCCAAATCGGAGGCTGAGCCACCCCGGCCTCCAAATCGGAGGCTGAGCCACCCCGGCCTCCAAATCGGAGGCTGAGCCACCCCGGCCTCCAAATCGGAGGCTGATCCACCCCGGCCTCCAAATCGGAGGCTGATCCACCCCGCCCTCCAAATAGGAAGCTGATCCTCCCCGGCCTCCAAATCGGAGGCTGATCCACCCCGGCCTCCAAATCGGAGGCTGATCCACCCCGGCCTCCAAATCGGAGGCTGATCCACCCCGGCCTCCAAATCGGAGGCTGAGCCACCCCGGCCTCCAAGTCGGAGGCTGAGCCACCCCGGCCTCCAAATCGGAGGCTGAGCCACCCCGGCCTCCAAATCGGAGGCTGAGCCACCCCGGCCTCCAAATCGGAGGCTGAGCCACCCCGGCCTCCAAATCGGAGGCTGAGCCACCCCGGCCTCCAAATCGGAGGCTGAGCCACCCCGGCCTCCAAATCGGAGGCTGAGCCACCCCGGCCTCCAAATCGGAGGCTGAGCCACCCCGGCCTCCAAATCGGAGGCTGAGCCACCCCGGCCTCCAAATCGGAGGCTGAGCCACCCCGGCCTCCAAATCGGAGGCTGAGCCACCCCGGCCTCCAAATCGGAGGCTGAGCCACCCCGGCCTCCAAATCAGAGGCTCATCGACCCCGGCCTCCAAATCGGAAGCTCATCGACCCCGGCCTCCAAATCGGAGGCTCTTTGACCTCGGCCTCCAAATCGGAAGCTCAACGACCCCGGCCTCCAAATCGGAAGCTCATCGACCCCGGCCTCCAAATCGGAGGCTCTTTGACCTCGGCCTCCAAATCGGAAGCTCAACGACCCCGGCCTCCAAATCTTACCCAGAGTGGCCCCACCCACCAAATCAGACCCAGAGAGGCCACACCCACAAAATAGGAGCCTGAGGGATCCCGGCCAACAATTCAATCCCTGAGGGGCCCCACCCTCAAAATCGGACCCTGAGGGGCCCAATCAACAAAATCGGACCCTGAGGGGCCCCAGCCACAAAATCGGACCCTGAGGAGCCCCACCCGCAAAATCGGACCCTGAGAGGCCCCACCTGCAAAATCAGACCCTGAGGGGCCCCGGCCATAAAATCAGACCCTGAGGGGCCCCGGCCATAAAATCGGACTCTGAGGGGCCCCGGACACAAAATCATACCCTGAGGGGCCCCACCCACAAAATCAGACCATGAGGGGCCCCACCCACAAAATCGGACCCTGAGGGTCCCCACCCATGAAATCGGACCCTGAGGGGACCCACCCACAAAATCGGACCCTGAGGGGCAAACACCCACAAAATCCGACCCTGAGGGGCCACACCCACAAAATTGGACCCTGAGGAATCCCGGCAACTAATTCAAATCCTGAGGAGCCCAGGCCACCGAATCGGATCCTGAGGGGCCCACCCACCAAATCAGACCCTGAGGCCAAAGTGGCCCCTGAGAGGCACCCACATTTAAAACGGATCCTGAGTTGAAAGTCTTGCAGGGGCAGCAGGCAAGTCTCTCTTAAAGGGGCAGACCGGGCACCATTTCAAACCACTATCTGTACTTCCTTCAGGAAATACACATCTAGTATTATTATTACTATTCAGTTTATTTCCACAATTAATGCGGCCCGAACCACTACACGCACAGTCTCCGTTGAGGTGTCGTTTCGAAGCCAGAGTCCATGAGAGGTGTGCTAAGTATTTTTTGTGTCGATCGGATTTGTAGTTTTTCCGCAATTTGCGTTTGAAAAAACATTTTCCTGTCATTGGAATGCATTTTCTCAATGCATTTTAATGGGAAAATGTTGCCATATTGAAAACATGGGGTAGTCGTGAGATGGCAGTTAAGCTCATTGATATGCGTAGGCCAGGACTGGCGTCAGCACCCGACGCACCCGAGCAAGTGCCGGGGGCCCTGGCAAGATGGGAGGGCCCACTCACACTGTCTGGGATACCTGCCGGCTGTCGCCATGCCCCTCATGTACTGACCCCATCCTGCGCCCTCCGCAAGGGAACCACGCAGTGATTCAGCCCCTTACAGCCAGCAATGATCATCGCTTCCTTCGGCTGTAATCTTGTGTGCGGTGCCAGCACAGGACCTGTGATGAGGTCACAGAAGGGGAGGAGTCAATGGTCACATGATCAGGGTGGCTGCAGGACACTGCTGTGCTGGTCGCTATTCATTATGGTGGTGGTCTGGATGGATGAGGTAATGTTTATGTGTGGGACAGTGGGATCAGGGAGGGGTTTAACAAGGTGGATGTAGCAGAGCCGTGTGTGCACTTGTGTGGGGTAAGGAGGGGTTTACAAGGTGGATGTAGCAGAGCCGTGTGTGTACTTGTGTGGGGTTAGGAGGGGTTTAATAAGGTGGATGTAGCAGAGCCGTGTGTGTACTTGTGTGGGGTCAGGAGGGGTTTACAAGGTGGATGTAGCAGAGCCGTGTGTGTACTTGTGTGGGGTCAGGAGGGGTTTACAAGGTGGATGTAGCAGAGCCGTGTGTACTTGTGTGGGGTCAGGAGGGGTTTACAAGGTGGATGTAGCAGAGCCGTGTGTGTACTTTGTGTGGTGTTAGGAGGGGTTTACAAGGTGGATGTAGCAGAGCCGTGCATGTACTTGTGTGTGGTCAGGAGGGGTTTTACAAGGTGGATGTAGCAGAGCCGTGTGTGTACTTGTGTGGGGTCAGGAGGGGTTTTACAAGGTGGATGTAGCAGAGCCGTGTGTGTACTTGTGTGGGGTCAGGAGGGGTTTTACAAGGTGGATGTAGTAGAGCCATGTGTGTACTTGTGTGGGTCAGGAGGTGTTCTACAAGGTGGATGTAGCAGAGCCGTGTGTTATGAATGAGTCACCGTAGGAGGCAAAAGCAGAAATACAAGCTAAGTCCAGAAAACCAGAGAAGTTGGCAACTATCAGATTGCAGACCCCTGAACCTATCAACACAACTAGCAGTAGCCGTGGGAGGTTCCTACGATGCCCTAGACCCATCGATCACAGCCGGAGAATTACATAGGCCTAAAGAAAGAAAAGGGAAATCTAAACTGCCCCAGAGCAGACCCCAAAGCAATAGGCAGCCCCCAACATATAATGACGGTGAAGCAAGATGAAAACACAGACAGAAAGATAGACTGAGCAAAGACGGGGCCCAAAACTACCTAGATAGGAAAGGACAGGAAGGCTGCTGTCTGCAATCTGCCAAAACCCTATCAAAGACATAAGCCAACAAGCTGATATGAAAAAGGCCCTGAAGCAGCTAGGCTTCAAAAACTAAATCAGCACTCAGGTATTTTCAGAAGACAGAGCTAAATGAATTCAGCACACCCCAGCAGGGAATGGCAGAAATCCAGAAAAACAAAGCAAAACAAAGTCAAAGCACCAAAGCAAAAGGCCGAGCAGCAAACTTAGCTTTAGAGGAGCAGGAATTTAGACTGGTCTCCAAGGATCCCACAGAGAAATCACCCGCAGGGCAGAAGGGCGTCGGCAGCCTTATATCCAGTCAGTAACTCCACTCAGCCAGTCATCATCATCAGCCTCAGGTGTTTGATAATCAGGCTCACTACCTTTCTTTACCAGAAGAGGGAGTTCCTCGGGCCTCAGTAATGAAGGGGAAAATGAACTCACAACAGTACCTCCCCCTTGAGGAGGGGTCACCGAACCCTCAACTACGCCACCAGGGCGATCAGGGTGAGCCCGATGAAAGGCACGCACCAATCTTTTGGCATGAATATCAGAGGCAGAGACCCAGGAATTATCCTCCTGACCATAACCCTTCCACTTAACCAAATACTGGAGTCTCCGTCTAGCCAGACGGGAATCCAGTACTTTCTCTACCTCATATTCCATGTTACCTTCAACCAATACAGGGTCTGGAGGTGCCACCCCCGGAACAACAGGTTCAGCAAACCTCTTCAACAAAGATTTATGGAACACATTATGGATTTTAAATGTGACAGGAAGAGCCAAACGAAAAGAGACCGGATTAATAATCTCCACAATCTTGTAAGGTCCAATAAATCTAGGCTTAAACTTAGGAGAAGCCACCTTCATAGCAATATTTTTTGATGATAACCACACCATATCACCAACCTTAAACTGGGGACCAATGGTCCTATGTCGGTTGGAAAACCGCTGGGCCTTTTCCTGGGAGAGAGATAACTTATCCACCACTTGGTCCCAGATCTGGTGCATTCTCTCCACCACAGTGTCAACACCTGGGCAGGCAGAGGGCTCCACCTGCCCTGAAGAAAATCGAGGATGAAACCCAAAGTTACAAAAAAAAAGGTGACATCAAAGTGGCAGAACTAGCTCTATTATTTAAAGCAAATTCGGCCAAGGGCAAAAATGAAACCCAATCATCCTGATCAGCAGAAATAAAACATCTCAAATATGACTCCAAGGTCTGGTTTGTTCTCTCTGTCTGCCCATTGGTCTGAGGGTGAAAAGCAGAGGAGAAGGACAACTGAATTCCCAGCCTGGAACAGAAAGTTCTCCAAAATCTAGACACAAACTGGACTCCTCTGTCAGATACAATGTTCTCAGGAATCCCGTGCAAACGAACCACCTGTTGTAAAAACAGGGGCACCAACTCAGAGGAAGACGGCAACTTAGGGAGTGGTACAAGATGAACCATCTTAGAGAAACTATCACAAATCACTCAAATAACAGTCATCCTCTGAGAGACAGTCATATCAGAGATGAAATCCATTGAAATATGGGTCCATGGCCTCTTGGGGACAGGCAAAGGCATCAACAACCCACTAGAGCGAGAACACGATTTAGACCGGGAGCACGTCCCACAGGACATCACAAAATTCCTGACATCACGAGACAAGGAGGGCCACCAAAAAAACCGACTCACCAGATCTCTAGTACCAAAAATACCTGGATGACCAGCCAAAGCAGAGCAATGAACTTCAGACATCACTCTCTTCTTCCACTGGTCAGGAACATACAACTTTCCACTGGGACAACGCTCAGGTTTGTCCTCCTGGAACTCTTCCAGAGCACGTTTCAAATCGGGCGAGATGGCAGAAAGAACTACCCCTTCGCCTAAGATGGTAGCAGGCTTGGTCACCACAGGAGAATCAGCAAAGAAGCTCCTAGAGAGGGCGTCTGCCTTGACATTCTTTGTTCCAGGAAGAAAAGAAACCACAAAATCAAAACGTGTAAAAAACAAGGCCCACCTAGCCTGTCTAGGGTTCAAGCGCTTAGCCGACTCTAGGTAAATCAAATTCTTGTGGTCAGTGAGGACCATGACTTGATGCTTAGCTCCCTCCAACCAATGTCTCCACTCCTCAAATGCCCATTTCATGGCCAACAGTTCCCTATTCCCCACATCATAGTTACGTTCAGATGGAGAGAACTTTCGGGAAAAGAAAGCACAGGGATTCATTTTAGAAGTTACAGGATCCTTTTGGGACAAAACAGCTCCTGCACCAATCTCAGAAGCATCCACCTCTACCTGGAATGGAAGTGAGACATCAGGTTGCCGCAAAACCGGGGCGGAGGTGAATCTTCGCTTCAGCTCCTGAAAGGAAGAAACAGCCTCCGGAGACCAATTTAACACATCAGCACCCTTTTTAGTCAAATCAGTCAATGGCTTGGCAATACTAGAAAATTTTGCTATAAATTTCCGATAAAAATTAGCAAAACCCAAAAACTTCTGGAGGGCCTTCAAAGAAGTGGGCTGAACCCAATCGTGAATGGCCTGTACCTTGGCTGGGTCCATTTCAATAGTTGACGGGGACAAAATAAATCCCAAAAAAGAAATCCTCTGTACTCCAAAAAGGCATTTAGATCCTTTGACATACAGGGAATTCTGCCTCAAGATCCGGAACACAGTCCGAATATGTTCCACATGAGAATCCCAATCCTTGGAGAAGATCAAAATATCATCCAGATAGATAATCAAAAATTTATCGACAAAATCTCGGAAAATATCGTTCATGAAGCACTGGAAGACAGAAGGGGCATTAGTGAGCCCAAAAGGCATCACCAGGTACTCAAAATGTCCCTCCGGAGTATTAAACGCCATCTTCCATTCATCCCCATGCTTAATGTGAATAAGATTATACGCCCCCCTGAGGTCAAGCTTGGTAAACCAGCAAGCACCTTTAACTCTGGAGAATAGATCAGAAATCAGGGGTAACGGATACTGATATTTAACAGTAATTTTGTTGAGGGCACGATAATCAATACAAGGTCTTAATGATCCATCCTTTTTGGCTACAAAAAAACCCCGGCACATAAGGGTGACGAGGATGGTCTAATATGACCCTTCTCCAACGCCTCCTTAATATAGGATCGCATAGCCTCGTGCTCGGGTACAGATAAATTGAAGAGCCGACCCTTGGGAAATTTACACCCCGGGCTCAGTTCAATTGCACAGTCATAACTCCTATGAGGAGGCAGAGACTCAGACTCATTCTCACTAAATACATCATAAAAGTCCACCAAATAATCAGGAACATCATGCGACTGAGGAGAAGTGGAAAACACCGGAGCCTCACTAAAGGCACACCGACAACCCCAACTCACAACAGACACAGATTTCCAATCCAAAACTGGATTATGAATTTGTAACCAGGGAAACCCCAGAACAATAGAATCTGCAATTTTCTTGATAGTCTGGGGCGACCCGCATTACCACCTGGGTCCAAAACTGGGGTTTATTTTTAGCCAAAGGAGTAGCATCAATCCCCCTCAAAGGGATAGGCGTCTGCAGAGGTGTCATCGGAAATCCACAACGTCTAGCAAAATCCAAGTCCATTAGGTTTAGGGCTGCTCCCGAATCCACAAAAGCCTTGGCGGAAAATGTGGACAGGGAGCAGATCAGAGTAATAGCCAGAAGAAACTTAGGTTGAACACCCCCAACAGAAAACGTGTGTGCAAAGCGTTTCTCTCGTTTAGGACAGACAGAAATAATATGCGAGGCATCTCCACAGAAAAAACACAACTTATTACGCCTTCTGAACTCCTGACGCTGCTCTCTGGAAACAACTCTATCACATTGCATAGGTTCAGACATTTGTTCAACAGGTGGCAACACCTCTCGTGCAGCTTTGCGTTCACGCAAACGCCGATCAACCTGAATGGCTAATGACATAGAATCGTCAAGACCAGAGGGAACAGGAAATCCCACCATAGTATCTTTTACGGCTTCTGACAACCCCTTCCGAAAGAGAGCAGCCAAGGCATTATCATTCCAGGTAGTAAGTACTGCCCACTTTTGGAATCTTTGACAGTACAATTCTGCAGAATCACGACCCTGGCTCAATGCCAGCAGGGTCTTTTCAGCCTGATCAATGGCATTAGGTTCGTCATACAACAACCCCAAAGCTTGAAAGAATGCATTCACATTAGTCAGAATAGGATCATCTGGTTTCAAAGAAAACGCCCAATCCTGGGGATCGCCACGCAGCAAAGAGATGACAATTTTAACCTGCTGCGCGGAGCTCCCTGACGAGTTAGGCTTCAAGGCAAAAAATAATTTACAATTATTTTTGAAATTCAAAAATTTAGACCGATCCCCAAAAAATACATCAGGTGTAGGAATCTTTGGTTCAGCAGCATGTGAATGAGCAAGGTAGGCGGAAATTCCCCGCAATTCCGCAGCGAGCTGCTCCACACGATCAGACAATTGCTTTATCTCCATTGAGAGAAAAAAAAATTCCCCCTACGGCCTCAGAGATATAGAGGAAAAAATATACACACTTTTTTTTTTTTTTTTTTAGAATTCTTTCCTGCTATTGAGTACCCTAGGATCTGCGGTATGGCGGGTGATTCTGTTATGAATGAGTCACCGTAGGAGGCAAAAGCAGAAATACAAGCTAAGTCCAGAAAACCAGAGAAGTTGGCAACTATCAGATTGCAGACCCCTGAACCTATCAACACAACTAGCAGTAGCCGTGGGGGGTTCCTACGATGCCCTAGACCCCTCGATCACAGCCGGAGAATTACATAGGCCTAAAGAAAGAAAGGGGAAATCTAAACTAGCAGACCCCAAAGCAATAGGCAGCCCCCAACATATAATGACGGTGAAGCAAGATGAAAATACTAACACAGACAGAAAGATAGACTGAGCAAAGACGGGGCCCAAAACTACCTAGATAGGAAAGGACAGGAAGGCTGCTGTCTGCAATCTGCCAAAACCCTATCAAAGACATAAGCCAACAAGCTGATATGAAAAAGGCCATGAAGCAGCTAGGCTTCAAAAACTAAATCAGCACTCAGGTATTTTCAGAAGACAGAGCTAAATGAATTCAGCACACCCCAGCAGGGAATGGCAGAAATCCAGAAAAACAAAGCAAAACAAAGTCAAAGCACCAAAGCAAAAGGCCGAGCAGCAAACTTAGCTTTAGAGGAGCAGGAATTCAGACTGGTCTCCAAGGATCCCACAGAGAAATCACCCGCAGGGCAGAAGGGCGTCGGCAGCCTTATATCCAGTCAGTAACTCCACTCAGCCAGTCATCATCATCAGCCTCAGGTGTTTGATAATCAGGCTCACTACCTTTCTTTACCAGAAGAGGGAGTTCCTCGGGCCTCAGTAATGAAGGGAAAAATGAATGCACAACAGCCGTGTGTGTACTTGTGTGGGGTCAGGAGGGGTTTACAAGGTGGATGTAGCAGAGCCGTGTGTGTACTTTGTGTGGGGTTAGGAGGGGTTTACAAGGTGGATGTAGCAGAGCCGTGTGTGTAATTGTGTGGGGTCAGGAGGGGTTTTACAAGGTGGATGTAGCAGAGCCATGTGTGTACTTGTGTGGGTCAGGAGATTTTCTACAAGGTGGATGTAGCAGAGCCGTGTGTGTACTTGTGTGGGGTCAGGAGGGGTTTTACAAGGTGGATGTAGCAGAGCCATGTGTGTAATTGTGTGGGTCAGGAGGTGTTCTACAAGGTGGATGTAGCAGAGCCGTGTGTGTACTTGTGTGGGGTCAGGAGGGGTTTGCAAGGTGGATGCAGCAGAGCTGTGTGTGTACTTGTGTGGGGTCAGGAGGGGTTTACAAGGTGGATGTAGCAGAGCCATGTGTGTACTTGTGTGGGGTCAGGAGGGGTTTACAAGGTGGATGTAGCAGAGCCGTGTGTGTACTTGTGTGGGGTCAGGAGGGGTTTACAAGGTGGATGTAACAGAGCCGTGTGTGTTCTTGTGTGGGGTCAGGAGGGGTTTACAAGGTGGATGTAGCAGAGCCGTGTGTGTACTTGTGTGGGTTCAGGAGGGGTGTACAAGGTGGATGTAGCAGAGCCGTGTGTGTACTTGTGTGGGGTCAGGAGGGTTTTACAAGGTGGATGAAGCATAGCCGTGTGTGTACTTGTGTGGGGTCAGGAGGGGTTTTACAAGGTGCATGTAGCAGAGCCGTGTGTGTACTTGTGTGGGTCAGGAGGTGTTTTACAAGGTGGATGTAGCAGAGCCGTGTGTGTACTTGTGTGGGGTCAGGAGGGGTTTAACAAGGTGGATGTAGCAGAGCCGTGTGTGTACTTGTGTGGGGTCAGGAGGGGTTTTACAAGGTGCATGTAGCAGAGCCGTGTGTGTACTTGTGTGGGTCAGGAGGTGTTTTACAAGGTGGATATAGCAGAGCCGTGTGTGTACTTGTGTGGGGTCAGGAGGGGTTTACAAGGTGGATGTAGCAGAGCCGTGCGTGTACTTGTGTGGGGTCAGGAGGGGTTTACAAGGTGGATGTAGCAGAGCCGTGTGTGTACTTGTGTGGGGTCAGGAGGGGTTTAGAAGGTGGACGTAGCAGAGCCGTGTGTGTACTTGTGTGGGGTCAGGAGGGGTTTACAAGGTGGATGTATCAGAGCCGTGTTTGTACTTGTGTGGGGTCAGGAGGGGTTTACAAGGTGGATGTAGCAGAGCCGTGTGTGTACTTTGTGTGGGGTCAGGAGGTGTTTTACAAGGTGGATGTAGCAGAGCCGTGTGTGTACTTTGTGTGGGGTCAGGAGGGGTTTTACAAGGTGGATGTAGCAGAGCCGTGTGTGTTCTTGGGTGGGGTCAGGAGGGGTTTACAAGGTGTACGGAGCAGAGCCGTGTGTGTATGAGGTATACAGAGTGGAGCCGTGTGTTTATGGAGCATAGCTGTGTGTTTATGGAGTGGAGCAGAGCCGGGGGTGTACGGAGTGAAGCCGCGTGTGTACAAGGTGTAAGAAGCGGAGCTGTGTGTGTGCGAGGTGTATGGTGGGGAGCATTTATACCTCCCGAGTCCCAACCGTCCCGGATCCTGCGAGACAGTCCCGATTTTGAGAGAGAGACTGATCCAGCCGGGAGCTTACTTTCCCCGTGGAACACAGGAGTACACAGCGGAGCCCCAAGGAGCAATTTAAAACTTGCACGTAACGTTCTGCCGGAATTGACGGGCTGGAAGCTGACCAGAAATTAGGTAATTTCAGTAGGAGATTGTGATGGAACCATGGAGGCACTTCAGGGAATGCTTCAGATCCATCACTGTGTCCTCCAACAGCGCGGATAGCGGGATCACCTTGGAATCGGGGATGTCGGCCATGTGAGCGGATCATGATATGTCCTGCACCAGGAGGCTCAGGTGGGCACTACAATGGGAGCCGGGCTGCTATAGTATCTTTATAGAATCTTTCTGTCTCTGTTCTTTCTCTCTCTCTCTGGCCCCGCCCACCAAATCGGCCCCCGAGTGGCCCCCACAGTTAAAGTGGATCCAGAGTTGGAAGTCTTGCAGGGGCAGCAGGCAAGTCTCTCTTAAAGGGGCAGCCCGGGCACCATTTCAAACCACTATCTGTACTTCCTTCAGGAAATACACATCTAGTTATAGTGGTTTGAAAAAACCACTATATTGTAATCCGAACACTGCTAACTTATTCTTCTTCTTATTATTATTATGATTAAGTTGATTTCCGCAATTAATGCGGCCCGAACCGCTACACGCACAGACTCCGTTGAGGTGTTGTTTCGAAGCCAGCGTCCATGAGAGGTGTGCTAAGTATTTTTCGTGTCGATCGGATTTGTAGTTTTTACGCAATTTGCGTTTGAAATTTTTTTTTCCCGTCATTGGAATGCACTGTCTCAATGCATTTGAATGGGAAATGGCAAAACATGCCCTGAGGCGATTGAAATGGCAGTTGAGCTCATTGATGTGCGCAGGCAGACCCAGTTACTATGCCAACGCCTACGAACGTCACATGACCTCTCCAAGACAGAGCTTCTGCCACATAATATCAGCTCTTAAAGCAAAACCCACACCACAAAAGCAAATCTAGCTTCATCACATGACACTTGCCCCTGAGAGAGAATGTGTGCCAAAGTGGATTTAGAAGCCCAGTGAGCCACCCTGGCTCTTAAAGGGCCGACGCGCCAAAGTGATTCTTAAAGGGCCGGCGCGCCAAATTGAGAGCTGAGTGACGCAAGGCTCCAAATCGGAGGCTGATAGACCCTGGCCTACAAAAAGGAGGCTGAGCCACCCTGGCATCCAAATTGGACCCAGAGTGGCCCCGCCCACCAAATCGGACCCAGAGTGGCCCCGCCCACCAAATCAGACCCAGAGTGGCCCCACCCACAAAATCGGACCCTGAGGGGCCCCACCCACAAAATCGGACCCTGAGGGGCCCCACCCACAAAATCGGACCCTGAGGGGCCCCGGCCACAAAATCGGACCTTGAGGGGCCCCGCCTACAAAATTGAACCCTGAGGGGCCCCAACCATAAAATCAGATCCTGAGGGGCCCCATGCACAAAATCAGATCCTGAGGGGCCCCACCCACAATATCAGACCCTGAGGGGCCCACCCACAAAATCAGACCCTGAGGGCCCCGGTCACAAAATTGAATCCTGAGGGGCCCCAACCACAAAATCCATCCCTGAGGGGCCCCAACCACAAAATCGGACCCTGAGGGGCCCCACCCACAAAATTGGACCCTGAGGGGCCCCACCCTCAAAATTGGACCCTGAGGGGCCCCGGCCAAAAAATTGGACCCTGAGGGGCCCCGGCCACAAAATCGGACCCTCACGGGCCCCGGCCACAAAATCGGACCCTGAGGGGCCCCGGCCACAAAATCGGACCCTGAGGGGCCCCGCCTACAAAATTGAACCCTGAGGGGCCCCACCGACAAAATTGGACCCTGAGGGGCCCCACCCATAAAATTGGACCCTGAGGGGCCCCACCCACAAAATTGCACCCTGAGGGGCCCCGGCCAAAAAATTGGACCCTGAGGGGCCCCAACCACAAAATCGGATCCTGAGGGGCCCCACCCACAAAATCGGATCCTGAGGGGCCCCACCCACAATATCGGACCCTGAGGGGCCCCACCCACAAAATCAGACCCTGAGGGCCCCGGTCACAAAATTGGATCCTGAGGGGCCCCAACCACAAAATCGATCCCTGAGGGGCCCCAACCACAAAATCGGACCCTGAGGGGCCCCGGCCAAAAAATTGGACCCTGAGGGGCCCCACCCACAAAATTGGACCCTGAGGGACCCCGGCCACAAAATCAGACCCTGAGGGGCCCCACCCACAAAATCGGACCCTGAGGGGATCCGGCCACAAAATCAGACCCTGAGGGGCCCCGGCCACAACATCGGACCCTGAGGGGCCCCACTCACAAAATCGGACCCTGAGGGGCCCCAACCACAAAATCGGACCCTGAGGGGCCCTAACCACAAAATCGGACCCTGAGGGGCCCCGGCCAAAAAATTGGACCCTGAGGGGCCCCACCCACAAAATTGGACCCTGAGGTGCCCCGGCCACAAAATCGGACCCTGAACGACCCTGGCCACAAAATCGGACCCTGAGGGGCCCCACCCACAAAATCGGACCCTGAGGGGATCCGGCCACAAAATCAGACTCTGAGGGGCCCCGGCCACAACATCGGACCCTGAGGGGCCCCACTCACAAAATCGGACCCTGAGGGGCCCCAACCACAAAATCGGACCCTGAGGGGCCCCGGCCAAAAAATTGGACCCTGAGGAGCCCCACCCACAAAATCGGACCCTGAGGGGATCCGGCCACAAAATCAGACCCTGAGGGGCCCCGGCCACAACATCGGACCCTGAGGGGCCCCACTCACAAAATCGGACCCTGAGGGGCCCCAACCACAAAATCGGACCCTGAGGGGCCCCGGCCAAAAAATTGGACCCTGAGGAGCCCCACCCACAAAATCGGACCCTGAGGGGATCCGGCCACAAAATCAGACCCTGAGGGGCCCCGGCCACAACATCGGACCCTGAGGGGCCCCGGCCACAAAATCGGACCCTGAGGGGCCCCGGCCACAAAATCGGACCATGAGGGGCCCCGGCCACAAAATCGGACCCTGAGGGGCCCCGGCCACAAAATCAGACCCTGAGGGGCCCCGGCCACAAAATCGGACCCTAAGGGGCCCCGGACAAAAAATCGGACCCTGAGGGGCCCTGGCCACAAAATCAGACCCTGAGGGGCCCCAACCACAAAATCAGACCCTGAGGGGCCCCACCCACAAAACTGTACCCTGAGGGGCCCCACCCACAAATCCAGACCCTGAGGGGACCCGCCCACCAAATCGGATTCTGAGAGGCCTCAACCACAAAATCGGACCCTGAGGGACCCCGCTGACCAAATTGAACTCTGAGGGGCCCACCAAATCGGACCCAGAGTGGCCCGCCTATCAAATCAGACCTAGAGTGTTCCCGCTCACCAAATCGGACCCCGAGGGTCCCCGCCCACCAAATCGGACCCTGAGGGTCCCCGCCCACCAAATCGGACCCCGAGGTGCCCCGCCCACCAAATCGGACCTCGGGGGCCCCGCCCACCAAATCAGACCCCGAGGGATCCCGCCCACCAAATCGGACCCCGAGGGTCCCCGCCCACCAAATTGGACCCTGAGGGGCCCTGCCCACCAAATCGGACTCTGATAGATCCCGCCCACCAAATCAGACCCTGAGGGTCCCCACTCACGAAATCGGACCCTGAGGGGCCCCGCTCACCAAATCGGACCCTGAGGGGCCCCACTCACCAAATCAGACCCTGAGGGGCCCTGGCCACAAAATCGGACCCTGAGGGGCCCCAACCACCAAATCAGACCCTGAGGGGCCCCGGCCACAAAATCGGACCCTTAGGGGCCCCACCCACCAAATCTGACCCTGAGGGGACCCGGCCACCAAATCGGACCCTGAGGGGCCCCACCCACCAAATCTGACCCTGAGGTGCCCCATCCACAAAATCGGGCCCTGAGGGCCCCACCCACCAAATCAGACCCTGAGGCCAAAAGTGTCCCCTGAGAGGCACCCACACTTAAAACGAATCCTGAGTTGAAAGTCTTGCAGGGGCAGCAGGCAAGTCTCTCTTAAAGGGCAGCCCGGGCACCATTTCAAACCACTATCTGTAGTTCCTTCAGGAAATACACATCTAGTATTATTATTACTATTCAGTTGATTTCCGCAATTAATGCGACCCGAACCGCTACACGCACAGACTCCGTTGAGGAGTCGTTTCGAAGCCAGCGTCCACGAGAGGTGTGCTAAGTATTTTTCGTGTCGATCGGATTTGTAGTTTTTGCGCAATTTGCGTTTGAAAATTTTTTTTCCCGTCATAGTAATGAACTGTCTCATTGCTTTTCAATGGGAAACTTAAAACGTGCCAATTCAAATGGCAGTAAAGCTCATTGATATGCGCAGGCACACCCAGTTACTATGCCAACGCCTACGAACATCACATGACGCCCCCAGGACAGAGCTTCTGCCACATAATATCAGCTCTTAAAGCGAAACTCACAGCACAAATGCAAATCTAGCTTCATCACATGACGCATGCCCCTGAGAGAGAATGTGCGCCAAATCGGACCCTGAGGGGCCCTGCCCACCAAATCAGACTCTGAGGGGCCCTGCCCACCAAATCGGACCCTGAGGGGCCCCGCCCACCAAATCAGACCCTGAGGGGCCCTGCTCACCAAATCGGACCCTGAGGGGCCCCGCTCACCAAATCAGACCCTCAGGACAGAGCTTCTGCCACATAATATCAGCTCTTAAAGCGAAACCCACAGCACAAATGCAAATCTAGCTTCATCACATGATGCATGCCCCTGAGAGGGAATGTGCGCCAAAGTGGATTTAGAGGCCCAGTGAGCCAAAGTGATTCTTAAACGGCCGGTGCACCAAAATGAGTCTTAAAGGGCCAGCGCGCCAAATCGAAAACTGAGTGACCCCAGGCTCCAAATCGGAGGCTGAGCCTCCCCGGCCTCCAAATTGGAGGCTGATCGACCCTGGCCTTCAAATCGGACCCAGAGTGGCCCCACCAACCAAATTGGTCCCTGAGGGGCCCTGCCCACCAAATCTGACCCAGAGTGGCCCCGCCCACCAAATTGGACCCAGAGTGGCCCCGCCCACCAAATTGGACCCTGTGAGGCCCCACCCACCAAATCAGACCCTGAGGGGCCCCAACCACAAAATCAGACCCTGAGGGGCCCTGGCCACAAAATCGGACCCTCAGGGGTCCCACCCACCAAATCAGACCCCGAGGGGCCCCGCCCACCAAATCAGACCCCCGAGGGGCCCCAACCACAAAATCGGACCCTGAGGGGCCCCGGCCACAAAATCAGACCCTGAGGGGCCCAACCCACAAAATCGTACTCTGAGGGGCCCCAGCCACAAAAGCGGATCCGTATGGGCCCCAACCACAAAATCGGACCCTGAGGGGCCCCAACCACAAAATTGGACCCTGAGGGATCCCGGCCACAAAATCAGACCCTGAGGGGCCCCACCCACAAAATCAGAACCTGAGGGGCCACATCCACAAAATCGGACTCTGAGGGGCCACACCCACAAAACTGGACCCTGAGGGATTCCGGCCACCAATTCAAACCCTGAGGAGCCCAGGCAACCAAATCGGATCCTGTGGGGCCCCACCCACCAAATCAGACCCTGAGGCCAAAGTGGCCCCTGAGAGGCACCCACAGTTAAAACAGATCCTGAGTTGAAAGTCTTGCAGGGGCAGCAGGCAAGTCTCTCTTAAAGGGGCAGCCCGGGCACCATTTCAAAGCACTATCTGTACTTCCTTCAGGAAATACACATCTAGTTATAGTGGTTTGAAAAAACCACTATATTGTAATCCGAACGCTGCTAACTTATTCTTCTTCTTCTTGTTATTATTAAGTTGATTACCGCAATTAATGCGGCCCGAACCGCTACACGCACAGACTCCGTTGAGGTGTCGTTTCGAAGCCAGCGTCCATGAGAGGTGTGCTAAGTATTTTTCGTGTCGATTGGATTTGTAGTTTTTGCGCAATTTGCCTTTGAAAATTTTTTTTCCCGTCATTGGAATGCATTGTCTCCAATGCTTTTCAATAGGAAATGGCAAAACGTGCCCTGAGGCGATTGAAATGACAGTTGAGCTCATTGATATGTGCAGGCAGAACCAGTTACTATGCCAACGCCTACGAACTTCACTTGAACCCCAGCACAGAGCCTCTGCCACATAATATCAGCTCTTAAAGCGAAACCCACAGCACAAATGCAAATCTAGCTTCATCACATGACACATGCCCCTGAGAGAGAATGTGTGCGCCAAAGTGGATTTAAAACAAGCCCAGTCAGCCAAACTAGCTCTTAAAGGGCCAACGCGCCAAAGTGATTGTTAAAGGGCCAGCGCACCCAAATGAGTCTTAAAGGGCCGACACACCAAATCGGAGACTGAGCCACCCCGGCCTCCAAATCGGAGGCTGAGCCACCCCGGCCTCCAAAATCGGACAATGAGCCACCCCGGCCTCCAAATCGGAGGCTGATCCACCCCGGCCTCCAAATCAGAGCCTGATCCACCCCGGCCTCCAAATTGGAGGCTGATCGACCCAGGCCTCCAAATCGGAGGCTGAGCCACCCCGGCCTCCAAATCGGAGGCTGAGCCACCCCGGCCTCCAAATCGGAGGCTGAGCCACCCCGGCCTCCAAATCGGAGGCTGAGCCACCCCGGCCTCCAAATCGGAGGCTGAGCCACCCCGGCCTCCAAATCGGAGGCTGATCCACCCCGGCCTCCAAATCGGAGGCTGATCCACCCCGGCCTCCAAATCGGAGGCTGATCCACCCCGGCCTCCAAATCGGAGGCTGAGCCACCCCGGCCTCCAAATCGGAGGCTGATCCACCCCGGCCTCCAAATCGGAGGCTGAGCCACCCCGGCCTCCAAATCGGAGGCTGAGCCACCCCGGCCTCCAAATCGGAGGCTGAGCCACCCCGGCCTCCAAATCGGAGGCTGATCCACCCCGGCCTCCAAATCGGAGGCTGATCCACCCCGGCCTCCAAATCGGAGGCTGATCCACCCCGGCCTCCAAATCGGAGGCTGATCCACCCCGGCCTCCAAATCGGAGGCTGATCCACCCCGGCCTCCAAATCGGAGGCTGATCCACCCCGGCCTCCAAATCGGAGGCTGATCGACCCAGGCCTCCAAATGGGAGGCTGAGCCACCCCGGCCTCCAAATCGGAGGCTGATCGACCCCGCCCTCCAAATCGGAGGCTGATCGACCCCGGCCTCCAAATAGGAGGCTGATCGACCCCGGCCTCCAAATTGGAGGCTGAGCCACCCCGGCCTCCAAATAGGAGGCTGAGCCACCCTGGCCTCCAAATCGGAGGCTGATCGACCCCGGCCTCCAAATCGGAGGCTGATCCACCCCGGCCTCCAAATCGGAGGCTGAGCGACCCCGGCCTCCAAATCGGAGGCTGAGCGACCCCAGCCTCCAAATCGGAGGCTCATCGACCCCGGCCTCCAAATCGGAAGTTCATCGACCCCGGCCTCCAAATCAGAGGCTCTTTGACCTCGGCCTCCAAATCGGAGGCTCAACGACCCCGGCCTCCAAATTGGAGGCTGAGCGACCCCAGCCTCCAAATCTTACCCAGAGTGGCCCTGCCCACCAAATCGGACCCTGTGGGGCCCCGCCCACCAAATCGGACCCTGAGAGGCCCCGCCCACCAAATCGAACCCAGAGTGGTCCCGCCCACCAAATTGGACCCAGAGGGGCTCCGCCCACAAAATCAGACCCAGAGGGGCCCCTGCCACAAAATCAGACCCTGAGGGGCCGCGGCCACAAAATCGGACCCTGATGGGCCCCAGTCACAAAATTGGACCCTGATAGGCCCCGGCCACAAAATCGGACCCTGAGGGGACCCAACCACAAAATCGGACCCTGAGAGGCCCCGCCTACCAAATTGGACCCAGAGTGGTCCCGCCCACCAAATTGGACCCAGAGGGGCCCCACCCACAATTCGGACCCAGAGGGGCCCCTGCCACAAAATCGGACCCAGAGGGGCCCCGGCCACAAAATCGGACCCTGAGGGGCCGCGGCCACAAAATCGGACCCTGAGGGGACCCAACCACAAAATCGGACCCTGAGGGGACCCAACCACAAAATCGGACCCTGAGGGGCCCCACCCACAAAATCAGGCCCTGAGGGGCCCCACCCACAAAATCAGACCATGAGGCCAAAGTGGCCCCTGAGAGGCACCCACAGTTAAATCGTATCCTGAGTTGAAAGTCTTGCAGGGGCAGCAGGCAAGTCTCTCTTAAAGGGGCAGCCCGGGCACCATTTCAAACCACTATCTGTACTTCCTTCAGGAAATACACATCTAGCTATAGTGGTTTGAAAAAACCACTATATTGTAATCCGAACGCTGCTAACTTATTCTTCTTATTATTATTAAGTTGATTTCCGCAATTAATGCGGCCCGAACCGCTACACGCACAGACTCCGTTGAGGTGTCGTTTCGAAGCCAGCATCCATGAGAGGTGTGCTAAGTATTTTTCGTGTCGATCGGATTTGTAGTTTTTGCGCAATTTGCGTTTGAAATTTTTTTTTCCCGTCATTGGAATGCACTGTGTCAATGCTTTTCAATGGGAAGCTTAAAACGTGCCCTGAGGTGATTGAAATGGCAGTTGAGCTCATTGATATGCGCAGGCAGACCCAGTTACTATGCCAACGCCTACGAACGTCACATGACATCTCCAGAACATAGCTTCTGCCACATAATATCAGCTCTTAAAGCTAAACCCACAGCACAAATGCAAATCTAGCTTCATCACATGACGCATGCCCCTGAGAGAGAATGTGTGCCCCAAAGTGGATTTAGAAGCCCAGTGAGCCACCCTGGCTCTTAAAGGGCCGACGCGCCAAAATGAGTCTTAAAGGGCCGGCGCGCCAAATCGAAAGCTGAGTGACCCAAGGCTCCAAATCGGAGGCTGATAGACCCTGGCCTACAAAAAGGAGGCTGAGCAACCCTGGCATCCAAATCGGAGCCAGAGTGGCCCCGTCCATCAAATCGAACCCAGAGTGGCCTCGCCCACCAAATCAGACCCAGAGTGGCCCCGCCCACCAAATTGGACCCTGAGGAGCCCCATCCACAAAATCGGACCCTGAGGGGCCCCACCCACAAAATCGGACCCTGAGGGGCCCCACCCACAAAATCAGACCCTGACTGGCCCCGGCCACAAAATCGGACCCTGAGGGGCCCCGGCCACAAAATCGGACCCTGAGGGGCCCCGGCCACAAAATCGGACCCTGAGGGGCCCCACCCACAAAATCGGACCCTGAGGAGCCCCGGCCACAAAATGGGAACCTGAGCGGCCCATCCACAAAATCGGACCCTGAGGGGCCCCGGCCACGAAATCGGACCCTGAGGGACCCCGGCCACGAAATCGGACACTGAGGGGCGCTGGCCACAAAATCGGACCCTGAGGGGCCCCAACCACGAAATCAGACCCTGAGGGGCCCCGGCCACAAAATCGGACCCTGAGGGCCCCCAACCACAAAACCGGACCCTGAGGGGCCCCAACCACAAAATCGGACCCTGAGGGGCCCCAACCACAAAATTGGACCCTGTGGGGCCCCACCCACAAAATTGGACCCTGAGCGGCCCCGCCCACCAAATTGGACCCTCAGGGGCACCGCCCACAAAATCGGACCCTGAGGGGCCCCGTCCTCAAAATCGGACCCTGAGAGGCCCCGCCCACCAAATCGGACCCTGAGGGGCCCCGCCAAACAAATCGGACCCTGAGGGGCCCCGGCCACAAAATCGGACCCTGAGGGGCCCCACCCTCAAAATCGGACCCTGAGTAGACCCGGCCACAAAATCAGACCCTGAGGGGCCCCAACCACAAAATCGGACCCTGAGGGGCCCCGGCCACAAAATCGGACCCTGAGGGGCCCCACCCTCAAAATCGGATCCTGGGGGGCCCAACCAACAAAATCGGACCCTGAGGGGCCCCAGCCACAAAATCGGACCCTGAGGGGCCCCAGCCACAAAATCAGACTTGGAGGAGCCCCGGCCACAAAATCGGACCCTGAGCGGCCTAACCACAAAATCGGACCCTGAGGGGCCCCGGCCACAAAATCGGACCCTGAGGGTCCCCAGCCACAAAATCGGACCCTGAGGGGCCCCAGCCACGAAATCGGACCCTGAGGGGCCCGAACCACAAAATCGGACCCTGAGGGGCCCCGCCCTTAAAATCGGACCCTGAGAGGCCCCGCCCACCAAATCGGACCCTGAGGGGCCCCGCCAACCATATCGGACTCTGAGGGTCCCCACCCACAAAATCGGACCCTGAGGGCCCCCAACCACAAAATCGGACCCTAAGGGGCCCCGGCCACAAAATCAGACCTTGAGAGACCCTGGCCACAAAATCGAACCCAGAGGGTCCCCAGCCACAAAATCGGACCCTGAGGGGCCCCAACCACAAAATCGGACCCTGAGGGGCCCGAACCACAAAATCGGACCCTGAGGGGCCCCGCCCTTAAAATCGGACCCTGAGAGGCCCCGCCCACCAAATCGGACCCTGAGGGGCCCCGCCAACCATATCGGACTCTGAGGGTCCCCACCCACAAAATCGGACCCTGAGGGCCCCCAACCACAAAATCGGACCCTAAGGGGCCCCGGCCACAAAATCAGACCTTGAGAGACCCTGGCCACAAAATCGAACCCAGAGGGGCCTCGCCCACCAAATCGTACCCTCAGGGGCCCCGCCCACAAAATCGGACCCAGAGGGGCCCCACCCACAAAATCGGACCCTGAGGGGCCCCACCCACAAAATTGGACCCTGAGGGGCCCCACCCACAAAATCAGACCCTGAGCGCCCCCAACCACAAAATCGGACCCTGAGGTGCCCCAACCCCAAAATCGGACCCTGAGGGGCCCCTGCCACAAAATCGGACCCTCAGGGGCCCCGCCCTCAAAATCGGACCCTGAGGGGCCCCGCCCTCAAAATCGGACCCTGAGAGGCCCCGCCCACCAAATCAGACCCTGAGGGGCCCCGCCAACCAAATCGGACTCTGAGGGGCCCCACCCACAAAATCGGACCCTGAGGGCCCCCAACCACAAAATAGGACCCTAAGGGGCCCCGCCCTCAAAATCGGACCCAGAGGGGCCTCGCCCACCAAATCGGACCCTCAGGGGCCCCGCCCACAAAATCGGACCCTAAGGGGCCCCGCCAACCAAATCGGACTCTGAGGGGCCCCACCCACAAAATCGGACCCTGAGGGCCCCCAACAACAAAATAGGACCCTAAGGGGCCCCGCCCTCAAAATCGGACCCTGAGTAGACCCGGCCACAAAATCAGACCCTGAGGGGCCCCAACCACAAAATCGGACCCTGAGGGGCCCAGGCCACAAAATCGGACCCTGAGGGGCCCCGGCCACAAAATCGGAACCTGAGGGGCCCCGGCCACAAAATTGGACCCTGAGCAGTCCAACCACAAAATCGGACCCTGAGGGGCCCCGGCCACAAAATCGGACCCTGAGGGACCCAGCCACGAAATCAGACCCTGAGGGGCGCCGGCCACAAAATCGGACCCTGAGGGGCCCCAACCACAAAATCAGACCCTGAGGGGCCCCGCCCACCAAATCGGATTCTGAAAGGCCCCAACCACCAAATCATCCCTGAGGGGCCCCGCCCACCAAATCGGACCCTGACGGGCCCTGCCCACCAAATCCAACCCTGAGGGGCCTCGCCCACCAAATAGGACCCTGAGGGGCCCCACCCAGCAAATAGGACCCTGAGGGACCCCGCCCAGCAAATCAGACACTGAGGGCCCACCCACCAAATCGAACCCTGAGGGGCCCTGCCCACCAAATCAGACCCTGAGGGGCCCCGCCCACCAAATCAGACCCTGAGGGGCCCCGCCCACCATATCAGACCCTGAGGGGACCCGACCTCCATATCAGACCCTGAGGGGCCCCGCCCACCAAATCAAACCGAGGGGCCCCATCCACAAAATCGGACCCTGAGGGGCCCCGGCCACCAAATCAGTCCCTGAGGGGCCCCGACCACAAAATTGGACCCTGAGTGGCCCCACCCACCACATCAGACCCTGAGAGGTCCCACACACCAAATCGGACCCTGAGGTGCCCCAAACACAAAATCTGACCCTGAGGGGCCCCGGCCACAAAATCGGACCCTGAGGGGCCCCACCCACAAAAACGGACCCTGAGGGGCCCCGGCCACCAAATTAGACCCTGAGGGGCCCTGGCCACCAAATTAGACCCTGAGGGGCCCCATCCACAAAATCGGACCCTGAGGGGCCCCGGCCAACAAATCAGACCCTGAGGGGCCCCACCCACAAAATCAGACCCTGACGGGCTCCGGCTACCAAATCGGACCCTGAGGGGCCCTGCTCACCAAATTGAACTCTGAGGGCCCCGCTCACCAAATCGGACCCGGAGGGGCCCCGCCCACCAAATCGGATTCTGAAAGGCCCCAACCACCAAATCGTCCCTGAGGGGCCCCGCTCACCAAATCGGACCCTGAGGGGCCCTGCTCACCAAATTGAACTCTGAGGGGCCCTGCTCACCAAATCGGACCCTGAGGGGCCCCGCCCACCAAATCAGATTCTGAAATGCCCCAACCACCAAATCGGACCCTGAGGGGTCCCGCCCACCAAATCGGACCCTGACGGGCCCTGTCCACCAAATCCAACCCTGAGGGGCCCCACCCACCAAATCGAACCCTGAGGGGCCCTGCCCACCAAATCAGACCCTGAGGGGCCCCACCCACAAAATTGTACCCTGAGGGTCCCCGCCCACCAAATCGGATTCTGAAAGGCCCCAACCACCAAATCGGACCCTGAGGGGCCCTGCCCACCAAATCTGACCCTGAGGGGCCCCGAAAAACCAAATAGGACCCTGAGGGGCCCCACCCACCAAATCGGACCCTGAGGGGCCCCACCCACCAAATAGGACCCTGAGGGACCCCGCCCGGCAAATAGGACCCTGAGGGGCTCCGCCCAACAAATCGGACCCTGATGGGCCCCACCCAGCAAATCGGACCCTGATGGGCCCCGCCCACCAAATCGGACCCTGAGGGGCCCTGCCCACCAAATCGGACTCAGAGATCCCGCCCACCAAATCGGACCCTGAGGGGCCCCACTCACCAAATCGCCCTGCTCACCAAATTGAACTCTAAGGGGCCCCGCCCACCAAATCGGATTCTGAAAGGCCCCAACCACCAAATCAGACCCTGAGGTTCCCGCCCACCAAATCAGACCCTGACGTACCCTGCCCACCAAATCCGACCCTGAGGGGCCCCACCCACCAAATCGGACCCTGAGGGGCCCCACCCACAAAATCAGGCCCTGAGGGGCCCCACCCACAAAATCGGACCCTGAGGCCAAAGTGGCCCCTGAGAAGCACCCACAGTTAAAACGGATCCTAAGTTGAAAGTCTTGCAGGGGCAGCAGGCAAGTCTCTGAGGGACAGTCGGGAGGTGGCAGTTAAGCTCATTGATATGCGCAGGCTCACCCAGTTACTATGCCAACGCCTACGAACGTCACATGACCTCTCCAGGACAGAGTTTCTGGCACATAATTTCAGCTCTTAAAGCGAAACCCACAGCATAAATGCAAATCTAGCCTCATCACATGACGCATGCCCCTGAGAGAGAATGTGCGCCAAAGTGGATTTAGAAGCCCAGTGCGCCAAAATGGCTCTTAAAGGACCGACGCGCCTAAGTGATTCTTAAAGGGCCGGCGCACCGAAATGAGTCTTAAAGGACCGGCGCGCCAAATCAAAAGCTGAGTGACCCCAGGCTCCAAATCGGAGGCTGAGCCACCATGCTCTCCAAATCGGACCCAGCGTGGCCCCGCTCAAAAAATCAGACCTTGAGTGACCCCGCCCACTAAAACGGACCCAGAGTGGCACCGCCCACCAAATTGGACCCTGCAGGGCCCCGCCCACCAAATCGGACCCTGCGAGGCCCCACCCACCAAATCGGACCCTGATGGGCCCCGCTCACCAAATCGGACCCTGAGGGGCCCCAACCACAAATTCGGACCCTGAGGAGCCCCGGCCACAAAATCGGACCCTGAGGGGCCCCACCCACCAAATCGGACCCTGAGGGGCCCCACTCACCAAATCGGACCCTGAGGGGCCCCAACCACAAATTCGGACCCTGAGGAGCACCGGCCACAAAATCGGACCCTGAGGGGCCCTGCCCACCAAATCGGACCCTGAGGGGCCCCGCACCAAATTGGACCCAGAGTGGCCCCGCCCACCAAATCAGACCCAGGGGGCCCCATCCACAAAATCGGACCCTGAGGGGTCCCAGCCACCAAATCGGACCCTGAGGGGCCCCGAACACAAAATCGGACCCTGAGGGGCCCCAGCCACAAAATCGGACCCTGAGGGGCCCCACCCACCAAATCGGACCCTGAGGGGCCCCGGCCACAAAATCGGACCCTGAGGGGCCCCACCCTCAAAATCGGACCCTGAGGGGTTCTGGCCACAACATTGGACCCTGAGGGGCCCCGGCCACAAAATTGGACCCTGAGGGGCCCCGGCCACAAAATCGGACCCTGAGGCGCCCCACCCTCAAAATCGGACCCTGAGGGGTTCTGGCCACAAAATCGGACCCTGAGGGGCCCCGGCCACAAAATCAGACCCTGAAGGGCCCCGGCCACAAAATCGGACCCTGAGGGGCCCCACCCACAAAATCGGACCCAGAGGCCACAGTGGCCCCTGAGAGGCACCCACAGTTAAAACGGATCCTAAGTTGAAAGTCTTGCAGGGGCAGCAGGCAAGTCTCTCTTAAAGGGTCAGCTCAGGCACCATTTCAAACCACTATCTGTACTTCCTTCAGGAAATGCACATCTAGTATTATTATTACTATTCAGTTGATTTCCGCGATTAATGCGGCCCGAACCGCTACACGCACAGACTCCATTGAGGTGTCGTTTCGAAGCCAGCGTTCACGAGAGGTGTGCTAAGTATTTTTCGTGTCGATCAGATTTATAGTTTTTGTGCAATTTGCGTTTGAAAAAACATTTTCCTGTCATTGGAATGCACTTCAAATGGAAAATTTTGCCATAGGGAAAACATGGGGCAGTCGTGAGGTGATTCAAATAGCAGTTAAGCTCATTGATATGCGCAGGCACACCCAGTTACTATGCCAACGCCTACAAACTTTTCATGACCCCTCCAAGACAGAGTTTCTGGCAGATAATATCAGCTCTTAAAGCGAAACCCAGAGCACAAATGCAAATCTAGCTTCATCACATGACGCATGCCCCTGAGAGAGAATGTGCGCCAAAGTGGATTTAGAAGCCCAGTGCACCAAACTAGCTCTTAAAGGGCCGACACGCCTAAGTGATTCTTAAAGGGCCGGCGCACCAAAATGAGTCTTAAAGGGCCGGCGCGCCAAATCGAAAGCTGAGAGACCCCAGGCTCCAAATCGGAGGCTGATTGACCCTGGCCTACAAATCGGAGGCTGATCGACACTGGCCTACAAAACGGAGACTGAGCCACCCTGGCCTCCAAATCGGACCCTGAGGTGCCCCGCCCACCAAATCGGACCCAGAGTGGCCCAACCCACAAAATCAGACTCAGTGTCCCCACCCACCAAATTGGACCCTGAAGGGCCCCGTCCACCAAATCGGACCCAGAGTGGCCCCGCCCACCAAATCAGACCCAGAGTGGCCCTGCCCACCAAATCGGACCCTGAGGGGCCCCGCCCACCAAATGGGACCCTGAGGGGCTTCGCCCACAAAATTGGACTCAGAGCTGCCCCACCCACCAAATCAGACCCAGAGTGGCCCCACCCACCAAATCAGACCCAGTGTGGCCCCGCCCACCAAATCGGACCCAGAGGGCCCCACCCACCAATTCAGACCCTGAGGGGCTCCGTCCACCAAATCGGACCCTGAGGGGCCCCGCCCACCAAATCGGACCCTGAGGGGCCCCAACCACAAAATCGGACCCTGAGGGGTCCAGGCCACAAAATCGGACCCTGAGGGGCCCCGGTCACAAAATCGGACCCTGAGGGGCCCCACCAACAAAATCGGACCTTGAGGGGCTCCGGCCACAAAATCGGATCCTGAGGGGCCCCACCCACCAAATCAGACCCTGAGGCCAAAGTGGCCCCTGAGAGGCACCCACAGTTAAAACGGATCCTGACTTGAAAGTCTTGCAGGAGCAGCATGCAAGTCTATCTTAAAGGGGCAGCCCGGGCACCATTTCAAACCACTATCTGTACTTCCTTCAGGAAATACACATCTAGTATTAATGTTGTAATCCGAACGCTGCTAACTTTTTCTTTTTAGTCAGTTGATTTCTGCAATTAATGCGGCCCGAACCGCTACACGCACAGACTCCGTTGAGGTGTTATTTCGAAGCCAGCGTCCACGAGAGGTGTGCTAAGTATTTTTCGTGTCGATTGTATTTGTAGTTTGTGCGCAATTTGCATTTGAAATTTTTTTTCCCCGTCATTGGAATGCATGTCTCAATGCTTTTCAATGGGAAATGGCAAAACGTGCCCTGAGGCAATTCAAATGGCAGTAAAGCTCATTGATATGCGCAGGCACACCCATTTACTATGCCAATGGCTACGAACGTCACATGACGCCCCCAGGACAGAGCTTCTGGCACATAATATCAGCTCAAAAAGCGAAACCCACAGCACAAATGCAAATCTAGCTTCATCACATGAAGCATGTCCCTGAGAGAATGTGCGCCAAAGTGGATTTAGAAGCCCAGTGAGCCACCCTGTCTCTAAAACGGCCGACGCGCCTAAGTGATTCTTAAAGGGCCAGCGCGCCAAATTGAAAACTGAGTGACCCCAGGCTCCAAATCGGAGGCTTAACCACCCCGGCCTCCAAATTGGAGGCTGATCAACCCTGGCCTCCAAATCGGACCCTGCGTGGCCCCCTCAAGAAATCGGACCCAGAGGGGCTCCTCTCACCAAATCAGACCCAGAGTGGCCCCGCCCAGCAAATCGGACCCAGAGTAGCCCCGCCCACCAAATCGGGCCCAGAGTGGCCCCAGCCACCAAATCGGGCCCCGAGTGGCCCCGCCCACCAAATCGGCCCCCGAGTGGCCCCACCCACCAAATCGACCTCCGAGTGGCCCCGCCCACCATATCGGGCCTCGAGTGGCCCCACCCACAAAAATCGGAACCTGTGGGGCCCCAACCACAAAATCGGACCCTGAGGAGCCCCGGCCACAAAATCGGACTCTAAGGGGCCCCGCCCAGCAAATCGGAGCCAGAGTGGCCCCGCCCACCGAATCGGGCCCCGAGTGGCCCCCGCCCACCAAATCGGGCCCTGAGTGGCCCCGCCCACCAAATCGGCCACCGAATGGCCCCGCCCACCAAATCGACCCCCCAAGTGGCCCCGCCCACCATATCGGGCCCCGAGTGACCCCGTCCACCATATCGGGCCCCGAGTGGCCCCTCCCACCAAATCGGTCCCCGAGTGGCCCCGCCCACCAAATCGACCCCCCGAGTGCCCCTGCCCACCAAATTGGACCCAGAGTGGTCCCGCCCACCAAAATGGACCCAGAGTGGTCCCGCCCACCAAATTGGACCCAGAGGGGCTCCGCCCACAAAATCAGACCCTAAGGGGCCCCACCCACAAAATCAGACTCTGAGGGGCCCCGGCCACAAAATCAGACCCTGAGGGGCCCCAACAAAATCAGACCCTGAGGGGCCTCGGTCACAAAATCAGACCTTGATGGGCCTCAGTCACAAAATCGGACCCTGAGGGGCCCCAGCCACAAAATCAGACCCTGAGGGGCCCCAACCACAAAATCGGACCCTGTGAGGTCTCAACCACAAAATCGGACCCTGAGGGGCCCCACCCACAAAATCGGAACCTGAGGGGCCCCAACCACAAAATCGGACCCTGAGGAGCCCCGGCCACAAAATCGGACCCTGAGGGGCCCCGGCCACAAAATCGGACCCTGAGGGGCCCCACCCACAAAATCGGACCCTGAGGGGATCCGGCCACAAAATCAGGCCCTGAGGGGCCCCACCCACAAAATCGGACCCTGAGGGGTCACACGCACAAAATCGGACCCTGAGGGGCCACACCCACAAAATCGGAGCCTGAGGGATCCCCGCGGAGCCCAGGGCAAGGAATCGGATCCTGAGGTGCCCCACCCACCAAATCAGACCCTGAGGCTAAAGTGGCCCCTGAGAGGCACTAACAGTTAAAACGGATCCTGAGTTGAAAGTCTTGCAGGGACAGCAGGCAAGTATCTCTTAAAGGGGCAGCCCGGGCACCATTTCAAATCACTATCTGTACTTCCTTCAGGAAATACATATCTAGTTTATAATGATAATGGTTTTAACACATATATATCTGTATTCTGCCCTTTTAGTACTACCATTAGTGTTGAACTTTTCTCCTATTAAATATGGCTGCAAGGGTGTTATGTGCCGCATTGCACATGTCTCCCTCCTGTCCTGGCGTCTGGTGTCGGATGTTGTTTCACTGACTGTGTCTCCTTGACTACACTCGGTGATGCACTTCCAGTATCCGACTTCAGGGATGGCGGCGGCGATGTGCGCTGATGCAGCGCCATGGATGGCACCCTTGATTATTAGTACATTCAGCTGTATAACAGCTATACAGCACCTCTGCATCCTGCCCACACCACTCCCTGATGAAGCGGGTATGCAAAACGCACGTTGGAGTGGTGTGTGCGGGGGCAGAATGGCGCCAGCTCTGGTGGGTAATATACTTTCTTTTTTTACCATTGGCTATTATACTATTCACTATCATTGCAGGGTCTGCATTATGGAGTCTATAACCATTTGAAATCAATGGTAACAGTTTTTATGGCTGTGTAGAGATCACACTGTGCACTTTATTTATTTTTCCAGATTTATTATTATTATCAATTGATTATTTATTATATATAAATTATATACTGTTGCACCTTTCATCACTAGTTATGAATTAATTATATGAAATTTGTAGTATATATCTATTATGTGGATTATTATTAATTGATTGATTTGGGAGGGGCTGGTGAGGACCCAGCGGTCATGGTGCACATTGGCACAAATGAAAAAGTTAGAGGTAGGTGGAAGGTCCTTAAAGATGATTTCAGGGAATTAGGCTGCAAGCTTAAAGCAAGGACTGGCAAGGTGGTATTTTCGGAAATACTTCCTGTACTACGTGCCACACCAGAGAGGCAACAGGAGATTAGGGAGGTTAATAAGTGGTTCAGGAATTGGTGTAGGAAGGAGGGGTTTGGGTTCCAGCAGAACTGGGCCGACTTCTCAGTTGGCTACAGGTTCTACGCTAGGTATGGGTTGCACCTCAATGTGAAGGGTGCAGCTGTGCTGGGGGAGAAAATGGCTAGAAGGTTGGAAGAGTGTTTAAACTAGGGACGGGGAAGACCGTGCAGATAGAGACCTGGGCACAAATAATGAAATTGGGGGTGGGGTTAGAACAGCTAATAATTTAAGAAAGAATAGAGGTACAGAGAGATACACAAAGTGCATGTATACTAATGCCAGAAGCTTCGCCAACAAAATGGAGGAATTAGAAATAATTTTGTTGGAACATAATTATAAGATGGTGGGGATATCTGAGACATGGCTGGATGAGAACCATGACTGGGCGGTTAATTTACAGGGCTATAGTCTGTTCAGAAATTACCGTAAAAATAAGCGAGGGGGAGGTGTGTGTTTATATGTAAAATCATCCTTAAAACCCTTCCTGCGTGATAATATATATGAATCTAATGAAAATGTAGAGTCCCAGTGGGTGGAGATAAGGATAGGGGGAAAAAATAAATTATTGATAGGGGTTTGTTACAAGTCTCCAAAAAAAATGGAAGCAACAGAGAATATCCTCATAAAGCAAATAGATAAAGCTACGACTCAAGGAGAAGTCATTGTTATGGAGGACTTCTACTACCCTGAAATACATTGGGGAACCGAAACCTGCAGTTCCAGCAAAGGTAATAGGTTTTTGACAACTATGAAAGACAATTACCTTTCACAACTGGTTCAGGACCCAACAAGAGGGGGGGCACTGTTAGACCTAATAGTAACCAACAGGACAGACCGCATATCAAATATAAGGGTTGAGGGTCACTTGGGTAATAGTGACCACAAAATAATAAGCTTTCATGTACAGTATCCTTTAATAAGATGTGTAAAAGAGGGGTTACAAGGACACTAAACTTAAGGAAAGCAAATTTCCAACGGATGAGAGATGATCTTGGTGCAATTAACTGGGACAATATCCTGAGACATAAAAATACACAAAGAAAATGGGAGACGTTTATTAGCATCCTGAATAGGACCTGTGCACAATATATACCGTATGGGAATAAACATGCTAGAAATAGGAGGAATCCACTATGGCTAAATAGAGCTGTAAGGGGTGCAATAAGTGACAAAAATAAAGAATTTAGGGAGTTAAAGCAAGTAAGTAGTGATGAGGCAATAAATAATAAATACAGAAAATTAAATAAATTCTGTAAAAAGCAATTCAAGACAGCAAAGACTGAGACAGAGAGACTCATTGCCAGATAAAGTAAAAACAATCCCAAAATATTCTTTTACTACATAAATAGTATGCTTAAGCTTTAATCTAATTGACACACCGAGATCATGATTGTGTGGTCCTGATGTTTGAGATAGCAGTTCATGGCCAAATAGCGGCCTTAGAGTCTCCCGGCCTTAGCGGTCAGTTCAGAAGTCAGCGACATTTATGTGGTAAACAAACACTTTTTCATTGCTGCTATACCACTTTGCATTAATTCCTGAAAGTCACCTGAAGGATTAATAAACTACCTGACAGAAATTTTCAATATGTCAGGGGGCACTGTTTTTAAAATGGTATCACTTTTGGGGGTTTTCCAATATATAGGACCCCTAAAGTCACTTCAAACCTGTGTAGGTCCCTCAAAAAAAATTTTTTTGTAAATTTCCTTGAAAAAATGAAAATTACTGCTACACTTTGAAACCTCCTAAAAAGCTAACAAAATAAATTAGTGTTTTAAAAATGGTGCTGATGTAAAGCAGGCATGTGGGTAATGTTATTTATTAATGTTTTTGTGTGGTATGACTATTTGGATTAAAGGGATAATCATTCAAAGTTTGAAAATTGCAATTTTTTTTTAGATTTGTCAATTTTCTGATATGTTTTGTATTTGTTTATAAAAAACATCACCCTAAATCAACCATTATCATACCGTATAATGTGTCACAAATAGTGTTGAGCAATACCACCTGATATTGAAAAATATCGGATGGGATTGGATCGGCTGATCTAAAGAAAATATCGGGTATCGCCGATTCCGATCCCGGAAGTCCCATTCAAGTCAATGGAACAGAAATATCGGAATTGAAAAAAAGTCTTTCTTTCCTTGTAGGTTAATTCTACATGAAGAAAAACAACTAATAATAATGTAGAATGTATTGGGGGGGTGGAGTAGACATTAAAGCCATAGAGGTTTAGCCCAATCAAATGGAATAGCAGGAATCCTTTTTTTTATTTTAAAGACGTTTGGAGTTACAAAGATATTGACTATGTTAACCTCTATTTTATTTTGTCAGATATGTATGTTTCACTACTTCCTTGCTCTTCACCTTCTTTTTTACTTCTCCCACACTTTCTCCTTCATCATCCTCAGCAGCATCTTTTTCATCAACTTCTTCACCTTATTCATCTTCTTCTTCACCTTCTTCCTATTATTCTTTTTTTAACATTCTTCATATTCTTCTTATTCAACTATTATTCATCTGCATATTCTACTTCTTCATCTTCTTCCTATTCTTCTTCTTCATCATATTCTTATTTGTGACAGTCATTCCTGTAGTTGTTATCTATAAAAGTTTGAAGATTACACCTTCCGGTCTGCCTGTCACAAAAGATTTACAACAGGATTTGTCCGCGCTCAGTTTGGCCTGCAGCAGCAGGCATTTTCCAGGGGCACCACAAGGAGGAACGAACTTACCCCCATACACTGCTTAGTCTTCTTCTGCTTATAATTTAGATAATATCATTTGCTCTTATTTTTAGTCTTATGCTTAATGTTCTTCTGCTTTTGGTTGTTCTGCTTTTTGGTCTTCTGTCTCTTGTTGTTCTGCATCTTGGTGGTTGTCTTCATGTTCTTTGTCCTCTTGGTCATCTTCTTGAGGGTCATCTTTTTGGTCTTCTTCGGTGTGGTCTTCAGGGTCGTCGTCTTCAGGGTCATCGTCAGGGAGATCCAGAGTGAGAATCAAAAAACAATTCCACAAGCTTGAACTTGGAAAAGTAGCAGAAGGTACAAGAAGGCTGAGGAACTGCTGAGAACCAGCTGACGGTGCTGGAACCCAGAGGGGCAGCAGAAGGAACAAGAGCCAATGGCACAACCGTGGACCAGCTGACGGTGCTGGAACACAGTTACTAAGCAGGAGGTACCTGTGCTACAAAGCACTACCAAGGACCAGCAGATGTTGCTGGAACTCGGATACCGAGAAGGAGACACCTAGGCCAAAGGCTCTGCCGAGAACCAGCTGACAGTGCTGGAACCCAGATGGGTAGCAGAAGCTGCAAGAGCAAAAGAAACTAGCGAGAACAAGCTGACGTGCTGGAACCCGGAGGGGCAGCAGAAGGAACCAGAGCCAATGGCACAACCGTGGACTAGCTGACGGTGCTGGAACACAGTTACTAAGCAGGAGATACCTGTGCTACAAAGCACTACCAAGGACCAGCAGACGTTGCTGGAACTCGGATACCGAGAAGGAGGCACCTAGGCCAACGGCTCTGCCGAGAACCAGCTGACGGTGCTGGAACCCGGATGGGTGGCAGAAGCTGCAAGAGCAAATGAAACTAGCGAGGACCAGCTGATGGTGCTGGAACCCAGAGGGGCAGCAGAAGGAACAAGAGCCAATGGCACAACCGTGGACCAGCTGACGGTGCTGGAACACGGTTACCCAGAAGGAGGCACCTAGGCCAAAGGCTCTGCCGAGAACCAGCTGACGGTGCTGGAACCCGGATAGGTAGCACAAGGTACCCAAGAAAAAGACAAACTTGCAAGGCCGTGAGCCGGCCGCAGTTACCGAAACCCACAGTCCTACAGGGGGTGCTTGTCCTATTGGCACTACGGAACCAGCCTTTATTACCAGAACCCGCAGCCCACATAGGAAGCACCTAAACTGCAGGCACCAAAGGCTCGGCTAACCTGACGGCAACACGACAGGACAACGTATTGGTGGCAAAGTGACGTTGACACTACCCGGAAACAGCAGGCGCGCTGCAACCAGGCTGGGCAGGAGGGAGTGCCCGTGCCAAAGACACTTCAGAGAACCAGCTGACGGTGCTGGAACCCGGATGAGTAGCAGAAGCTGCAAGAGCAAATTAAACTAGCGAGGACCAGCTGACGGTGCTGGAACCCGGAGGGGCAACAGAAGGAACAAGAGCCAATGGCACAACCGTGGACCAGCTGAGGGTGCTGGAACACGGTTACTCAGCAGGAGGTACCTGTGCTACAAAGCACTACCAAGGACCAGCAGACGTTGCTGGACCTCGGATACCGAGAAGGAGGCACCTAGGCCAAAGGCTCTGCCGAGAACCAGCTGATGGTGCTGGAACCCGGATGGGTAGCAGAAGCTGCAAGAGCAAATGAAACTAGCGAGGACCAGCTGATGGTGCTGGAACCCTGAGGGGCAGCACAGGGTACCCATGAAAAAGACAAGCTTGCAAGGCCTTGAGCCGGCCACAGTTACCGAAACCCACAGTCCTACAGGGAGTGCTTGTCCTATTGGCACTACAGAACCAGCCTTTATTACCAGAACCCGCAGCCCACATAGGAAGCAATTAAACTGCAGGCACCATAGGCTCGGCTAACACGACGGCAACATGACAGGACAACGTATTGGTGGCAAAGTGACGTTGACATTACCCGGAAACAGCAGGCACGCTGCAACCAGGCTGGGCAGGAGGGAGTGCCCATGCCAAAGACACTTCCGAGAACCAGCTGATGGTGCTGGAACCCGGATGGGTAGCAGAAGCTGCAAGAGCAAATTAAACTAGCGAGGACCAGCTGACGGTGCTGGAACCCGGAGGGGCAGCAGAAGGAACAAGAGCCAATGGCACAACCGTGAACCAGCTGACGGTGCTGGAACACGGTTACTAAGCAGGAGGTACCTGTGCTACAAAGCACTACCAAGGACCAGCAGACGTTGCTGGAACTCGGATACCGAGAAGGAGGCACCTAGGCCAAAGGCTCTGCCGAGAACCAGCTGACGGTGCTGGAACCCGGATGGGTAACAGAAGCTGCAAGAGCAAATGAAACTAGCGAGGGCAATGAGGGAGTGAGGGAAAGGTATCGTCCCTGTCCATGGTTACTGGTCCACGCATCAGTGGTCAGGTGGACCTTGCTACTGACGGCATTTAGTAGCACATGTTGTATTTTTCCCTCCACATGTTTTTGCAGGGCAGGGACGGCTCGCCTGCTGAAATAAAAGCGGCTCGGCACGGTGTATTGTGGGACTGCCAATGCCATCAAGTCCCGGAAGGTGTCAGTCTCCACCAGCCTGAATGAGAGCATTTCAAGTGCCAGTAGCTTGGCAATGCCAGCATTCAGAGCCTGTACTCGGGGATGGTTTGCCGAGTATGGCTGCCTTTTCTCCCATGCCTGTGCTACCGATGGCTGTAGAGTGGCCTGGGAGTGTGAGGAGGACTGGGAACGTGGTGCTGTGGGTGGAAGTTCACTGGGTCTCCGGACAACAGTGCCAGAGGTTCTTCCTTGGCGTTCCTGTGAGGAAGCTGAACCAGCTGTGGGTGAACTGGAGGAAGAGGCCCCAACACGAGCTGAAGAGGTGGTAGGTGGTGCTGTACATTGGCCTACATCTTCAGTGTGTCTGTGTAACTCCACCTCGTGCTTGGTCCTTACATGTTTCCACATATTTGTGGTATTGAGGTTGCTGACATTTTTCCCTCTTTTGACTTTCTGATGACACAGCTTGCATTTGACAAAGCAAATGTCATCTGCAACTGTGTCAAAAAAGGACCACGCACTGCCAGTCTTGGGAGCACCCGTTTTGCCTTTTGATTTGAAGAATGCTCCTACCGGGTGCCGAAGTGGAGGCTACAGGCAACCAAGTCTGCCCCCTCCCTCTCCCTCCTGTTTTGGCCGTTCGGGGAATCTCTTCCTCAGACCTGCTCCCACCACCTTCATGTTCCTCACGCCATGATGGGTCAAGGACCTCATCATCTACACTCCCCTCTTCAAACACCTGCTTCTCCTGGGTTGTGTCGCCAGCACCGTACGCACCAGAAAGTGGTAACTGAGTCTCGTCATCATCTGATGCATACTGAGGTGTGCTGACCATAGGCACTGGTCCACCTGCGTCTTCAGATTCCGAGGAAAGAAGTTGCGCATCACTGCATACTCCCTCTTCTTCACATTCTTGAATGCTGCTTGGCTGGCCCCCTCTTTCCAAGCCAACAGATTCAGAGAACAGAAGTAGAGACTGTGATGGCTCCTGTCCAGGGCTCTCTGACTGCCTTGGCACTTTGGCAGGTGGTGAAGAGACAGATGGTTGCTCTTCGGTGCTCTGGCCCTGAGAGGACGTGGAAGTCAGAAGTCGATGCGTTAGCTGCCATCCATCCGACAACGGCTTCAATTTGTTCGTCCCGCAGCAGTGGAGTACGGTGAGGTCCTACAAAGCTGCGCATAAAGGACTGTTGCCTGCTAAAACTGGGGGATGCTGACTCACTGGTGCCCGCAGCAGGCACAGAATCCCCACGTCCTCTCCCTGCAGAATCCCCACGTCCTCTCCCTGCAGAATCCCCACGTCCTCTCCCTGCTGAAACTCCACGCCCACGTGCCTTATTCCCTGCCTTCTTCATCTTGCTAGACTGATAAAGATAGGCAGAAAAGTACAAAGGGGGGCTTAGTGTGCTTATTCCTGAACAGCTGGTAACAGGTATAAGAAACACTAATTTTATGAAGTGTGTGTGTGGACTACACTTTAATAGGAGCTAATGTGGCCTACACAACTGTCAAATGTAGTGTTTGGTGAACATTATTTTGTTTTGTTTTTTTGAAAAAAACCCAAAAGGATGTGACCAAAGATTTGAAAGTGATAGTATCACAAACTTTTTGGAGCTATTACAATGCAGGCAGGTAACCTACAATGCAAAAAATGAGGCTCCAAAAAAATTGGGTAATACTAATCTGGCTGCAGCTGAAGGGCACAAGCCAGAAAAAAGGCTCCTCTATCTACTCCTTTATAGTGTTTGCAACCAACCAATGTAGATGGATATGGATGGATGCACACTAATAGGAGAAAAAAAAAGGAGCTGCAATAAAAGAAAAATGTGTGAGGCAGTGACGCACGCTGAGCGGCCTACAACCAGACGTAGCTGCAGGACACACTACTCAGCGTGAGCTGCACTCACACACAGTCAGAGACTTCTCAGACAGCCGTGAACAGTGCAGAGAAGTGAGCACTAGCACTGAAAGGCTGCAGAAAGGCTTTGTTGTGTACTCCTATAGTGTTTACAAACACCGTTTATGGATACGGATGGATGCACACTAATAGGAGAATAAAAAATTAGCTGCTATAAAAGAAAAATATGTGTGAGGCAGTGACGCACGCTGAGCGGCCTACAACCAGACGTAGCTGCAGGACACACTACTCAGCGTGAGCTGCACTCACACACAGTCAGAGACCTCTCAGACAGCCGTGAACAGTGCAGAGAAGTGGGTGCTAGCACTGAAAGGCTGCAGAAAGGCTCCGCTGTCTACTACTAGTGTTTGCAACCAACGTATATGGATACGGATGAAAGCACACTAGATAGAATTTATGAGAAATAAGCAGCTAGAAAAGAAAAATATGTATGAGGCAGCAGTGACGCACGCTGGGCGGCCTACAACCAGACGTGGCTGAAGGACCCACTACACAGCGTGAGCTGCACTCACACAGCCCTGGCAGACAGCTGTGAACACTGCTGCAAGGCAAAAGAAAGCTACAGTGGTGCTTTATGTAGCCTGGGTAAAGCACAATAATTTTTTGAGAATCGCTATTTCTAACTGTCCCTCACAGTCTTCAACAGCAGCCTGTCCCTAACTGAATTCACAGCAGAGTGAACAGAAATGGCGGCGGCGGCTTTTATAGTGCATCATGACATCATTTCAGCAGCCAATCACAGCCATGCCAATAGTTAACATGCCTACATGCCTAACAGGATGTGCCCACACTTCTGAGGATTCCCATTGGCTGAATCAAATCGAGTGGGCTCATAGCATTATGGGAACTTCCGATTCCGGTATTCGATATGAAAAAAGTATCACAAGTAAGTATCGGAATTCCGATACAGCTAATATCGGCCGATACCCGATACTTGCGGTATCGGAATGCTCAACACTAGTCACGAAAAAACAATCTCAAAATCAATGGGATTTGTTGAAGCGTTCCAGAGTTATCACCACATAAAGTGACATTGGTCAGAATTTTAAAAATTGCCCCTGTCACTAAGGGGTTAAAGATTCCATTAAAAAACAGGGTCTGTACCACAGGACTGGCGTATGGCTAATGTGGTGCCAATATTCAAAAAGGAGACAAAAACTAAACTTGGAAATTATAGGCCCGTAAGATTAACCTCAACTGTGGGTAAAATCCTGGAGGGTTTTCTAAGAGATACTGTACTGGAGTATCTGAAGAAGAATAACCTCATGACCAAATATCAACATGGGTTTACAAGGGACCGTTCCTGTCAGACTAATCTGATAAGCTTTTATGAAGAGGTAAGTTCCAGACTGGACCAAGGGAATGCAGTGGACGTGGTGTGCATGGACTTTTCAAAAGCTTTTGATACGGTGCCACACAATAGGTTGATACGTAAAATGAGAACAATGGGGATAGGGGAAAATATGCGTAAGTGGGTGAAGAGCTGGCTCAGTGTTAGGAAACAAAGGGTGTTTATTAATCGAGCACACTTGGACTGGGTCACTGTTAGCAGTGGGGTACCACAGGGGTCAGTATTGGGCCCGCTTCTTTATAACATATTAATTAATAACATATTTATTAATGACCTTGTAGGGGGCATAGAGAGTAGAATTTCAATATTTGCAGATGACACTAAACTCTGCAGGGTAATCAATGCAGAGGAGGACAATTTTATATTACAGGATGATTTATGTAAACTAGAAGCTTGGGCTGATAAATGGCAAATGAGCTTTAATGGGGATAAATGTAAGGTCATGCACTTGGGTAGAACAAACAAGATGTATAATTATGTGCTTAATTGTAAAACACTGGGCAAAACTGTCACTGAAAAAGACCTGGGTGTATGGGTGGACGACAAACTCACATTTAGTGGCCAGCGTCAGGCAGCTGCTGCAAAGGCAAATAAAATAATTGGATGCATTAAAAGAGGCATATATGTTCATGAGGAGAACATAATTTTACCTCTATACAAGTCACTAGTGTGACCACACTTAGAATACTGTGTACAGTTCTGGTCTCCAGTGTATAAGAAAGACATACCTGAACTGGAGCGGGTGCAGAGAAGAGCGGCCAAGGTTATTAGGGAACTAGGGGGTCTGAAATACCAAGACAGGTTATTACACTTGGGGTTATTTAGTTTGGAAAATCGAAGGCTTAGGGTTGATCTTATTACAATGTATAAGTATATGCGGGGACAGTACAAAGACCTTTCTAATGATCTTTTTACTCTTAGAACTGTGACAGGGACAAGGGGGCATCCTCTACGTCTGGAGGAAAGAAGGTTTAAGCATACTCACAGATGCGGATTCTTTACTGTAAGAGCAGTGAGACTATGGAACTCTCTACCATATGATGTTGTAATGAGTGATTCCAGTTATGAACGGGTAGCCGAGGAGGAAATAAAAAACAAACAAGCTAAGTCTCAGAAAACCAAAGAGGGTGGTAACTATGCAGACTGCAGAGCCCTGATCCTAACACGCAACTAGCAGCAGTCGTGGAGTGTTCCTACGGTGGTCCTAGACGCCTTGTCACAACCGGAGAACCAAATAAGCCTAAAGCAGGAAAAGAGGAAATCTAACTGACCGAGAGTAGACCCCAAAGGAGAGACAGCCCCCCACATGTATTGACGGTTAAACAAGATGAAAACACAAACAAAGGCAGGAAAATAGGCTGAGCAAACGATGGGGCCAAACTAACTAGAAAGGACAGGAAAGGAAAGATACTGTCTGCAATCTGCTAAAAACCCTCCAAAAATGTTCAACACAACTGATAGCAAAATTAACCCTGAATTCACTAGACTTCTCCCACTATATCAGCACTCTGAAATATTCTGAGACAGAGCAAAAAGAGGCCAATTTGGCAAATAAGTGTGGAAATTCAGCACAGCCCAGCCGGGCTGGCTGACCACACAAAAAACTGAAAGGACCAACAAGAGCAAGTGTGAACATTAGCAAAAAACAAACTTATCTTGAGAAGACTGGAACAGAGCTGAGTCCTAGACCTGAGAAGCAGACTGAATCACCAGCACTAGGATAGGGCATCGGCTGTCTTATATCCATTCTGATCCTCCAGAGATCCAATCGTTATCTTCCTCACCAGGTGGCAGATCACTACCACTTAAGCCAACCTCTCTACCTCCTGTCACCACCAGAGGGAGAACGGAAGGGGAACTCTCAACTGGTGGAGCAGAAAATGAGCTCATATCAGATTCCCTACTAAAATTTAAGAAGGGACTGGATGCCTTTCTTGTAAAGTATAATATTACAGGGTATATACACTAGTTTCTTTAATATTGCTTTTAACTAGGGAGATAGTCTCATTGCCGTATGTGGAGTTGGGAAGGAATTTTTTTCCCCAATGTGAAGCTTACTGTTTGCCACATGAGGTTTTTTTGCCTTTCTCTGGATCAACATGTTAGGGCAAGTTAGGATAGGATATGAGTTGAACTAGATGGACTTAAAGTGTTCCTTCAACCTTAATAACTATGTTACTATGTTACTATGTATGTTACTATGATTATTTGATGTATTTTTATTAATCCTAAATCATTTACTGGTGTATTTTGTATCACTAGCTATAAAATTATTATTAGATTTCTATGGATATGAAATTTATGTAAACAATCATTTGAAAAATATAAATATTTTTTATTTTTGCAGTTTACCTCCCCTTATATTAATTTTTTAGCCAGGTATTTATGTTCACACACAGTTGTTGATTTTAGTCGTTATTAATAAATTATTGTTTTCATTCTGTGAATTGAGATTTTGTGTACTTTTGGCTTATTTTTAATAAAATTATTGCTATTAATATATGGAATGTGTTTTTATGGATATTTTTATTGGATTTTAGCTTAGTATTGGTATCCATTTTTTCATATAAAAAAAACAATTTTTACTTTTGGTGTTTCTTCTTCTGTATAGGATTTTTCAAGAAGATAAATGCCCTGTTCTCCAAAGAACCATCCAAGGTGTACTCTCAACTACAGAGTAACAGCACAAAAGCAGCAACTCCACCAATACTGAACAATACTGGAGGAACAAATGGGTGAAGGAAAATCCGCACAATACCAGTGCAATGTGGCTGCAAGATCTGAGAATGAAACACAGTAACCACCTAGAGCAAGAACCAATCACCATTACAGAAGCAGACATCCAACTGCGGGTCAAGAAGATGAAGAGCTGGACAGCACCTGGCCCAGACATGATCAACACCTACTGGCTAAAGAAATTAACAGCGGTACATAGAATCATAGAATCATATAATCGTAGAGTTGGAAGGGACCTCCTGGGCCATCTGGTCCACCCCCCTGCTCAAAGCAGGATTCACTAAATCATCCCAGACAGATGTCTGTCCAGCCTCTGTTTGAAGGCTTCTATTGAAGGAGAACTCACCACCTCTTGTGGCAGCCTGTTCCACTCATTGATCACTCTAACTGTCAAAAAGTTTTTTCTAATATCTAATCTGTATCTCATCCCATTCAGTTTCATACCATTGCTTCTAGTCTTTCCTCGTGCAAATGAGAATAAAGATGATCCTTCTACAATGTGACAGCCCTTGAGATATTTGTAGACAGCTATTAAGTCTCCTCTTAGTCTTCTCTTCTGCAAGCTAAACATTCCCAAATCCTGCAACCTTTCCTCATAAGACAGGGTTTGCAGACCGGTCACCATTCTGTTTGCTCTTTTCTGAACTTGCTCCAGTTTATTGATGTCTTTTTTAAAATGTGGTGCCCAAAACTGGACACAGTATTCCAGATGAGATCTGACCAAAGAGGAGTAGAGGGCAATAATGACTTCATGTGATCTAGACTGTATGCTTCTCTTAATACATCCTAGAATTGCATTTGCCTTTTTTGCTGCTGCATCACACTGTTGACTCATATTCAGTCTGTGATCTATTAGTATACCCAAGTCTTTTTCACATGTGCTGTTGCTTAGCCCTATTCCTCCCATTCTGTATATGCTTTTTTCATTTTTATCGCCCAGATGTAGTACTTTGCATTTTTCCCTGTTAAAAACCATTCTGTTAGTTGCTGCCAACTGCTCCAGTTTATTTATATCTTTTTGAATCCTCATTCTCTACTCTAGTATTAGCTATCCTGCCTAGCTTTGTGTCATCAGCAAATTTAATCAGTTTACCCTCAATTCCTTCATCTAAATCATTGATAAAGATGTTGAACAGTACAGGGCCCAGGACAGAGCTCTGTGGTACCCCACTTGAGACATTCTTCCAACTGGATGTGCAGCCATTTATGACCACTCTTTAGGTCCGATCACTAAGCCAGTTGTGAATCCACTTAACAGTTGCCTTGTTCATTCCATACTTAGCCATTTTTTCAATAAGGGTTGTGTGAGATACTTTGTGAAATGCTTTGCTGAAGTCAAGATATACTATATCTACAGCATTTCCCTGATCCACCCAATCAGTGATTCTGTCATAGAAGGAAATTAAGTTAGTCTGACTTGACTTATTAGTTACAAACCCATGCTGACTCTGTTTAATCACTTCATTCTTGTCCAGGTACTTACATACATCTTGTTTAATAATTTGTTCAATGATCTTTCCTGGTATAAAAGTCATACTCACTGGCCTATAGTTGCCTGGGTCCACCTTCTTCCCATTTTTGAAGATAGGAACAACATTTGCTCTTCTCCAGTCTTCTGGGAAGTCTCCTGTTCTCCAAGAATTTTCAAAGATTATAGAGAGGGGTTCAAAAATTTCTTCTGCTATCTCCTTCAGTACTCTGGGGTGTAATTCATCTGGACCTGGAGACTTGAATTCATTTAGGTTAGCTGCGTGTTTCCTCACTATCTTTCTGTTTATAGATATCCTGGATTATTCTATTCCCTTAATAGGACAGTGAAGAACAGTTGATGTTACATTTTCTTTCTGAGAGAAAACAGATGCAAAATAGGAATTTAAAAGTTCGGCCTTCTCAACAACCTGTCTTACCATTTCATCATTTTCATCCTGTAAAAATCCGATAGCATCTTTGACTTTTCTTTTACTTTTGACATATCCCCAAAAACCTTTATATTGCTTTTGACTTCTCTTGCAAGCCTCAATTCACTGTCAGCTTTAGCTAATCTGATTTGTGCCCTGCAAGTTCAGCAGACAGCATTATATTCTTCTTTAGATATGCCTCCCTCTTTCCATTTTATAAACATTTCTTTCTTCCTTTTTAGCATGTGCTTAAGTTCTGTGTTCATCCATCCTGGTTTTCTTAAATGCTTCCTATTCTTCCCTCTTTTTGGAATTTTTAACAATTGTGCTTTGAGAATTTCATTTTTCAAGATTTCCCATCCTTCCTGGACATTTTTGTCCTTAAAGAAATCTAGCCATTGGATCCCTCCCATTCTCTTTAAAATCTGCCTTTCTAAAATCTAACCTTGACATCTGAGTCTTCACAGGTCTTCCTCCTCTAGTTATCCAAAATTCTAAAATAGCATGGTCGCTACCTCCTAGGGTCCCAGCCACTTTTACCTCCTCAACCATTTCCTCCCTGTTTATAAGGATTATATCCAAGGTAGCAGTTCCCTTTTGTTTTCTCCTCTTCCTTTTGGAAGATAAAGTTGTCAGCAAGAGAGGATAAAAATTTCCTTGACCTGTTAGTTTTGCCTGAGAGAGATTCCCAACAAATGTCAGGATGGTTGAAATCTCCCATGACAACTATGTCATATTTTTTGGAGAACTTGGCCATTTGATGCATAAAGAGTTCATCCATATCTTTAGCTTGCACAGGCGGCCTGTAGTAAATGCCTACAATGGTGTCCTTTCCTTTGTTCTGTCCTTGTATTCTTACCCAAACAGTTTCCACAGAACTCCCAGTCTCTGAAGTTTCAATCTCTGTGCATGAACGCATGGCAAAGCAGGTGAACTGACTTCTAGAAGCAGGCTACCACCCAGCTTGGCTAACACAAGGAAGAACAGTGCTGATTATGAAGGATCCTCACAAAGGAACAGTTCCATCCAACTACCGCCCAGTTGTAAAGGTCAGCCAGGGCAGTAGTCCGTGGCTGAGCTTGACAGGCTTTGTGTGCCCTGGCCTCCCCTTACATAAAAATCACATTTCACTTTCAGCTTACTTGCCTCTCAATTCTATGCACTCTCAGGGTTCTTCCTTTGTTCTCTAAGGTCACCTATGGCCATTTGTGAAATAACAGAGACAGAGTCCAGTTGTAACTCAAATGCAAAACTTTACTTTCATGTCTTCGCAGCACATCCAGGTTCAATACAGCATCCACAGCAAGTTTCACATTATATGTCACATTGGCTTTTTCTTCACTTCTCTCCTTGTCACACAGCTCGAGATGGGGTCGTACTGTATCATAGCTCCCAACCGTCCGGATTCCCGCCAGACAGTCCTGTTTTTGACACACCCGTCCCGCGTCCCGCCCAGGATGCTATTTTTCCCACATTGCACTGAGCCGCCATGCCCCCCCCATGCACCAATCCCATCCTCGCTGTCCCAGAGAGAGCCACCGCAGCCTGCAATGATGTGGCTGGGCTGTGTGCTCTGTGCGTACAGGACCTGTGATGAGGTCACAGGAGGGGAGGAGTCAGGGTTCCCATGATCAGGGGCCGTGTCTGCAGGACTTTGCTCTGCTGGTTGTCATGGTGCTGGATGAGGTGAAGTTTCAGTGTGGGGTCAGGAGGCGTTTACAGTGTGGATGTAGCAGAGCCGTGTGTGTTCAAGGTGTAGGGAGTGGATCCATGCATGTACGAGGTGGACGGAATGGAGCTGTGTGTGTACGAGGTGTACGAAGCAGAGTCGCGTGTGTACGCGGTGTATGGAGCGGAGCCGTGTGTGTATGAGGTGTATGGAGCGAAGCCATGAGTGTACGAAGTGTATGGAGTGGAGCTGTGTGTGTACGAGGTGTACGGAGCAGAGCCAGGTGTGTATGAGGTGTACAGAGTGGAGCCGCTCGTGTACGAGGTGTATGGAGCCACGTGTGTATGAGGTGTACGGAGCAGAGCCGCATGTGTGCGGAGCAGAGCTGTGTGTGTACGAGGTGTGGGGAGCGGAGCCGCGTGTGTACGAGGTGTACAGAGCGGAGCCGCGTTTGCACAAAGCCACGTGTGTATGAGGTGTACGGAGCGGAGCCGCGTGTGCACGGAGCGGAGCTACGTATGTATGGAGCGTACGGAGCAGAGTCGCGTGTGTTTGGAGCGGAGCTGTGTGTGTACGAGGTGTACGGAGCAGAGCCCCGTGTGTACGAGGTGTACGGAGCGGAGCTGCGTGTGTACAGAGCAGAGCCACGTGTGTATGGGGCGTATGGAGCAGAGTTGCGTTTATGAAGCGGAGCCGCGCATGTACGAGGTGTATGGAGCAGAGCCGCAGGTGTAGGTGTACGTAGCGGAGCCGTGCGTGTGTGAGGTGTACGGAGTGGAGTCGTGTGTGTACTTGGTATACGGAGCAGAGCCATGTGTGTATGGGGTATGCGGAGCGGTGTGTGTATGGAGTGGAGCCATATGTGTACTGGATGTACGGAGCGGAGCCAAGTGTGCACGAGGCATGCAAAATGGGCTTTTCCCACGGACACAGGAGTACATGGCAGAGCCCCGAGGAGCACTTTAAAACTCGCACATGATGTTCCACCGGAAGTGATGTGCTGGAAGCTGACCGGAAATGAGGTAATTTCATGAGGAGATTGTGACGGAACCAGGAATGCTTCAGATCCATCACCATGTCCTCCTCCGACAGCACGGACAGCTGGATCGCCATGGAATCAGGGATGCCGGCCATGTGAGCGGATCATGATATGTCCTGCACTGGGAAGCTCAGGTAGGCATTACAATGGGAGCTGGGCTGCTATAGTATCTTTATAGAATCTTTCTTTATTTCTTTCTCTCTCTGTTTCTTTCTTTTCTTTCTTTCTCTGTTTCGTTCTCATTCTCTGTTCTGTCTTTCCCTCTTTTTCATTCTCTTTCTGTTCTTTCTTTCTCTCTCTGTTCTTTCTTTCCCCTCTTTCTTTCCTTCTTTCTTTACTTCTTTCTTTCTTTCTCTCTCTCTGTTCTTTCTCTGTCTCTCTCTGTTATTTCTTTCCCCTCTTTCTTTCTCTCTATCTCTCTGTTCTTTCTTTCCTTTTTCTCTCTCTGTTCTTTCTTTCAATTTTTTTCTTTCTTTCTCTTTCTTTCTCTCTTTATGTTCTTTCTTCCCCTCTTTCTTTCTCTCTATTGCTCTGTTCTTTGTTTCCCCTCTTTCTTTCTTTCTTTCTTTCTTTTCTCTCTTTCTTTTTTTTTCTCAGGAACAAGTGTGGATTGTGCAGACGCCACATCTGAGCAACTGGTGTGGTTGGAGGCCAGGTGAAATACTAGAGACAGTGGAGCCAGAGGCCTAAGTGGAGCATGGTTACAATCAGTTGTAGTCTACAACCTATATAAAACTTGCTGCAATTAGGCCTCAACCTGCTCCATGACTGATCCTGGGCTTCAACACAGCCAGTTGTTGCTCAGAAGTGCCGTCTGCACAGAGAGAAACACATGCTCCAGTGTTAGTGGGATTCAGTAATGCCAGCTGCTCCCCTGCTGTGTGGATGGCAAAATCTCCTGCTGCCTCTACATTCACACTACTACTGATTTCAAACGTGCTCCAACTAGGCCTCTGGCTCCACTCTGTCTCTAGTATATCCCCTGGCCTCCAACCCCGCCATTTGCTGCTCAGAAGTGGCGTCTGCACAATCAACACTTGTTCCTGTGTTACTGGGGTTCAGTAATGTCAGCTGAACTCCTGATGTTTGTCCGGCAATGTCTCCTGCTCTGTCCACATTCCCACTAATAGTTGTTTCTTTCTTTCTTTCTTTTCTCTCTTTTTTTTTCTCAGGAACAAGTGTGGATTGTGCAGACGCCACATCTGAGCAGCAACTGGTGTGGTTGGAGGCGAGGTGAAATACTAGAGACAGTGGAGCCAGAGGCCTAAGTCCACATTCCCACTAATAGTTGTGGGAATGTTGGAGCACGTTTGAAATCAGTAGTAGTCTACAACAGATATTAAACTTGATGAAATTAGGTCTCAGCCTACACCCTGATTGACCCTGAGCTCCAACATCGCCAGTTGCTGCTCAGAAGTGTCTTTGCACGGGTACTCCCTCCTGCCCATCCTGGTTCCAGAACGCCTGCTGTTTCCGGGTAGTGTCAACGTCACTTTGCCACCAATACGTTGTCATAGAATCATAGAATCGTAGAGTTGGAAGGGACCTCCTGGGCCATCTGGTCCAACCCCCTGCTCAAAGCAGGATTTGCTAAATCATCCCAGTCAGGTGTCTGTCCAGCCTCTGTTTGAAGACTTCCATTGAAGGAGAACTCACCACTTCTCGTGGCAGCTTGTTCCACTCATTGATCACTCTAACTGTCAAAAAGTTTTTTCTAATATCTAATCTGTGTCTCCTCCCATTCAGTTTCATCCCATTGCTTCTAGTCTTTCCTTTTGCAAATGAGAATAAAGTTGATCCTACTACAATGTGACAGCCCTTTAGATATTTGTAGACAGCTATTAAGTCTCCTCTCAGTCTTCTCTTTTGCAAACTAAACATTCTCAAATCCTGCAACATTTCCTCATAAGTCAGGGTTTGCAGACCCGTCACCATTCTGGTCGCTCTTTTCTGAACTTGCTCCAGTTTGTTCATGTCTTTTTCAAAATTTGGTGCCCAAAACTGGACACAATATTCCAGATGAGGTCTGACCAAAGAGGAGTAGAGGGAAATAATGACTTCACGTGATCTAGACTGTATGCTTCTGTTAATACATCCTAGAATTGCATTTGCCTTTTTTGCTGCTGCATCACACTGTTGACTCATATTCAGTCTGTGATCTATTAGTATACCCAAGTCTTTTTCACATGTGCTGTCACTTAGCCCTATTCCTCCCATTCTGTATATGCTTTTTTCATTTTTATTGCCCAGATGTAGTACTTTGCATTTCTCCCTGTTAAAAACCATTTTGTTAGCTGCTGCCCACTTCTCCAGTTTATTTATATCTTTTTGAATCCTCTCTCTCTCTTCTCTAGTATTAGCTATCCCTCCTAGCTTTGTGTCATCAGAAAATTTAATCAGTTTACCCTCAATTCCTTCATCTAAATTGATCGTTGATAAAGATGTTGAACAATACAGGGCCCAGGACAGAGCCCTGTGGTACCCCACTTGAGACATTCTTCCAACTGGATGTGCAGCCATTTACGACCACTCTTTGGGTCCGATCACTAAGCCAGTTATGAATCCACCTAACAGTTGCCTTGTCCATTCCATACTTAGTCATTCTTTCAATAAGGATTGTATGAGAGACTTTGTCAAATGCTTTGCTGAAGTCAAGATATACTATATCTACAGCATTTCCTTGATCCACCCAATCAGTGATTCCGTCATAGAAGGAAATTAAGTTAGTCTGACATGACTTATTAGTTACAACCCCATGCTGACTCTGTTTAATCACTTCATTCTTATCCAGGTACTGACATACATGTTGTTTAATAATTTGTTCAAAGATCTTTCCTGGTATAGAAGTCATACTCACCGGCCTATAGTTGCCTGGGTCCACCTTCTTCCCCTTTTTGAAGATAGGAATAACATTTGCTCTTCTCCAGTCTTCTGGCACTTCTCCTGTTCTCCAAGAATTTTCAAAGGTTATGGAGAGCGGTTCAAAAATTTCTTCTGCTATCTCCTTCAGTACTCTGGGGTGTAATTCATCTGGACCTGGAGACTTGAATTAATTAAGGTTAGCTGCGTGTTTCCTCACTATCTTTCTGTTTATAGATATCCTGGACTCTTCTATTCCCTTAATAGAACAGTGAAGAACAGTTGATGTTACATTTCCTTTCTGAGAGAAAACAGATGCAAAATAGGAATTTAAAAGTTCAGCCTTCTCAACATCCTGTCTTACCATTTCATCATTTTCATCCTGTAAAAATCCTATAGCATCTTTGACTTTTCTTTTACTTTTGACATATCCCCAAAATCCTTTATTATTGCTTTTGACATCTCAGACAGCATTATATTCTTCTTTAGATATGCCTCCCTCTTTCCATTTTATAAACATTTTTTTCTTCCTTTTTAGCATGTGCTTAAGTTCTGTGTTCATACATCCTGGTTTCCTTGAATGCTTCCTATTCTTCCCTCTTTTCGGAATTGTTAACAACTGTGCTTTGAGAATTTCATTTTTCAAGATTTCCCATCCTTCCTGGACATTTTTGTCTTTAAGGATATCCAGCCATTCGATCCCTCAAATTCTCTTTCTGAATCCCTTAAAATCTGCCTTTCTGAAATCTAACCTTGAAGTCTGAGTCTTCAGAGGTCTTCCTCCTCTAGTTATCCAAAATTCTAAAATAGCATGGTCGCTACCTCCTAGGGTCCCAGCCACTTTTACCTCCTCAACCATTTCCTCCCTGTTTATAAGGATTAGATCCAAGGTAGCAGTTCCCCTTGTTTTCTCCCCTACCTTTTGGAAGGTAAAATTGTCAGCAAGAGAGGATAAGAATTTCCTTGACCTGTTAGTTTTGCCTGAGAGAGATTCCCAACAAATGTCTGGATAGTTGAAATCTCCCATGACAACTATGTCATATTTTTTGGAGAACTTCGCCATTTGATGCATAAAGAGTTTATCCATATCTTCAGCTTGCACAGGCGGCCTGTAGTAAATGCCTACAATGGTGTCCTTTCCATTGTTCTGTCCTTGTATTCTTACCCAAACAGTTTCCACAGAACTCCAAGTCTCTGAAGCTTCAATCTCTGTGCAGATATACGCATTTCTAACATACAATGCGACACCTCCTCCTCGTTTATCAAGTCTGTTTCTTGCAAATAAGTTGTATCCTTCTAGTCTTGTATTCCAATCATGTGTATTGTCCCACCAAGTCTCAGTGATTCCAATGACATCATATTTCTTTTCCTGTGTTAGTAGATCCAATTCTCCTTGTTTGTTGCCCATGCTTTGTGCATTAGTATAGAAACATTTTAGTTTGTGATTGTTTTCTCTTTCTCCAATATTTGTATTAATTAGATTCTTTTGTCTTCGTTCTTCCTTTCCACTTCTAATAGCAGCGTTCTCAATAGCATTTGTCAGGTGTATGGCTTTTTCTGGTCTTTTGCTTCCCTTCCCATGTTGTTCTAGTTTAAAGCTCTCCTTACAAGTGTAGCAAGGCGACTTCCAAATACATGTTTTCCAGTCTTCGTAAGGTGCACCCCATCTCTAGCAAGTAGTCCATCATATAAGTAATTCACTCCGTGATCCAGAAATCCAAATCTTTGCTGACGGCACCATCAACGTAGCCAGTTGTTCACCTGCAGAATCTTATTCCACCTCCTTGTTCCATGGCCATCCACTGGGAGGATGGAAGAGAAGACCGCCTGCGCTCCCAGTTCTTTCACTTTCTTGCCTAAGTCTTCAAAGTCTCTGCAAATGGTTTCCAAGTCATTTCTTGCGGTGTCATTTGTCCCCACATGTAGTAGCAGGAATGGGTAGCCATCTGTAGGTCTGAAGAGTCCTGATATCCTGTCAGACACATCTTTAATTTTTGCACCTGGAAGACAGCACATTTCTCTTGAAGTTATATCCGGTCTGCAGATAGCGGCCTCTGTTCCTCTCAACAGGGAATCCCCCATGACCACCACTCTCCGTTTCTTCTTCACAACATTTTTCTTTCTCCATCCAGGAGGACTCTAAAGGCGTACAAGGTTGCTGTTTGTTGGCAAAGTCTTATCCTGATGTATTTCTTCATCGTTTTCCTGCGTGAGAGCCTGGTACTGGTTCCTGAGAAGTATGGGTGCTGACTGCCTCCTGATCCTCCTGCTTCTCTGGGTCACATGTCTCCATTCCTCTGTTTCTTCAGGTGCACTTCGAATTTCTTCTCTTTCTGTAACATGAGATAATTCTGCTCTGTCCAAGAACTCTTCACCTTCCTTAATGATCTTCAACGTAGCTAACCTCTCTTCGAGATTTTGCAACTTTTCCTCCAACAGGGACACAAGCTTGCATTTGTGGCAAGTGAAGTTTGGCTTTTCCACTGGTAAGTCTGTGAACATGTAGCAAGAAATACAGCTCACCAAATGGCTCCTGGCCTCTTCCATATTGAGATTTCATAAAAACGATGAAAGACGAGCCAAAATTCGGCGCACGGTTTTCCGATTTCCTCTTTTCAGCTGCAACGGCCAAAACCCAGTGATCGTTGAGCTCGTGGAGACTCTTCACTTATCCCAGAAGGCACTGGGAAGATACAAATGATCTCCTCGAGACTCTTCCCCTGGATTTCCGATTTCCTCTTTTCAGCTGCAACGGCCAAAACCCAGTGATCCTTGAGCTCGTGGAGACTCTTCACTTATCCCAGAAGGCACTGGGAAGATACAAATGATCTCCTCAAGACTCTTCCCCTGGATTTCCGATTTCCTCTTTTCAGCTGCAACGGCCAAAACCCAGTGATCGTTGAGCTCGCGGAGACTCTTCACTTATCCCAGAAGGCACTGGGAATATGCAAATGATCTCCTCAAGACTCTTCCCCTGGTCCTGTTGTGTTGCGGTCGGGTTAGCCGAGCCTATGGTGCCTGCAGTTTAGGTGCTTCCTATGTGGGCTGCGGGTTCTGGTAATAAAGGCTGGTTCTGTAGCACAAGCACCCCCTGTAGGACTGCTACCCATCCGGGTTCCAGCACCGTCAGCTGGTTCTCGGCAGTGCCTTTGGCCTAGGTGCCTCCTTCTCGGTATCTGAGTTCCAGCAACGTCTGCTGGTCCTTGGTAGTGCTTTCTAGCACAGGTACCTCCTGCTTAGTAACCGTGTTCCAGCACCGTCAGCTGGTCCATGGTTGAGCCATTGGCTCTGGTTCCTTCTGCTGCCCCTCCGGGTTCCAGCACCGTCAGCTGGTCCTCGCTAGTTCAATTTGCTCTTGCAGATTCTGCTACCCTTCCGGGTTCCAGCACCGTCAGCTGGTTCTAGGCAGTGCCTTTGGCCTAGGTGCCTCCTTCTCGGTATCCGAGTTCCAGCAATGTCTGCTGGTCCTTGGCAGTGCTTTCTAGCACAGGTACCTCCTGCTTAGTAACTGTGTTCCAGCACCATCAGCTGGTCCACGGTTGTGCCATTGGCTCTTGTTCCTTCTGCTACCCCTCAGGGTTCCAGCACCATCAGCTGGTCCTCACTAGTTCCATTTGCTCTTGCAGCTTCTGCTAACCATCCGGGTTCCAGCACCGTCAGCTGGTTCTCGGCAGTGCCTTTGGCCTAGGTGCCTCCTTCTCGGTATCTGAGTTCCAGCAACGTCTGCTGGTCCTTGGTAGTGCTTTCTAGCACAGGTACCTCCTGCTTAGTAACCGTGTTCCAGCACCGTCAGCTGGTCCACGGTTGTGCCATTGGCTCTTGTTCCTTATGCTGCCCCTCCGGGTTCCAGCACCGTCAGCTGGTCCTCGCTAGTTGCATTTGCTCTTGCAGCTTCTGCTACCCATCTGGGTTCCAGCACCGTCAGCTGGTTCTCGACAGTGCCTTTGGCCTAGGTGTCTCCTCGGTATCCGAGTTCCAGCAAAGTCTGCTGGTCCTTGGTAGTGCTTTGTAGCACAGGTACCTCCTGCTTAGTAACCGTGTTCCAGCACCATCAGCTGGTCCACGGTTGTGCCATTGGCTCTTGGTCCTTTGCTGCCCCTCCGGGTTCCAGCACCTTCAGCTGGTCCTCGCTAGTTCCATTTGCTCTTGTTCCTTCTGCTAACCATCCGGGTTCCAGTACCATCAGCTGGTTCTCAGCAGTTCCTCAGCCTTCTTGTGCCTTCTGCTACTTTTCCAAGTTCGAGCTTGTGGAAATGGTTTTTGGTTCTCACTCTGGATCTCCCTGACGATGACCCTGAGGACGACGACCCTGAAGACCACACCGAAGAAGACCAAAAAGATGACCCTGAAGAAGATGACCAAGAGGACAAAGAACATGAAGACAACCACCAAGATGCAGAACAACAAGAGACAGAAGACCAAGAAGCAGAAAAACCAAAAGCAGAAGAACATTAAGCATAAGACTAAAAATCAGAGAAACTGATATTATCTAAATTATAAGCAGAAGAAGACTAAGCAGTGTATGGGGGTGAGTCATGTCATGGTCACGTGTGTCTGGACGCAAATGATACCGCAAGGCGGACCCATAACACACGTGACCCTGGATACAGCGCCTCCAGTGGGGCGAATTTAAATAATAAAACGTGCAGATGGATACACCGCCTCCACCTGGCGAATTTAGGAATTACACGTTATACATACATTCTGGAAACCCCGCCTCCAGTAAGGCGAATTTAAATAATAAAGGGGACCTGGGAAACATTAACAATGGTGGGCCCTGCGATAGGGAATGGGGACGAGGAGACCTCCTAAGCTCCCCTGAGCCAGCGTCCCTGCACTCCTTACGTTCCCTATGCCGGTTCCGCACCGGGCGCTGCACGCGTACCTCAAAGCCCTTGCTCGCCCTGACCCTAAACCCTCACTAGGGAATTGGGCGGTGCGGAGACTAATCCCACCACTGCACTAATAACACTCATGAGGGAAAGAGACAATACAGGGGGACACCACTTAGCTTTATGCTCTGTGTTTATGCTCCTGCAACAGAGCCCTCCACCTGCGTGCGTCTTCTCCTCCACCCGGATCCATCACCATAACAGGATCCTTCACCATAGTGCAGCCTTGGAGCAGAGTCCACCACCAGTTGCTGCTGCTTAGTAACAGAGTCCAAAAGATGAGTTCAGCTTCTGCCACGAAGTCAAGCATGCTTGAGTCCAGCACAGCAGCCAAGTCCCACATGGTGAGTGCCACTCTCCATAGTAGCCACTCCACCAGTCCATGCAGACACTTCCTGCTGACACCATCACTGCGACCCCACCACGCCATGCCAGCCCTTCATCCAGACACCATAACTGACACACATCCCCCTGGCTAAGCTGCACAGGACTCCTCCTCAGCTCCATCCTTCCACCAGGCTCTCACCAACTCAGAATCAAAGAAAGAATGAATCAATATCACCAGCAGTGATTGCACACCCTGAGACTCATTTATAGAGCCCCACACCTGATTCAGAATTACGTGCACATTAAACCTAAAGTGCGATACCACTAACCACCACCAGGGACAGTCACTTTGGCAACTTGAGAAAAGGAAAAAAAAGTTCACTCTGTGCTTTTAAAACTGTCAGATCACTTCAGATCATGACAAGTCCGTTCCTCCTCGTGGTACCCCTGGAAAATGCCTGCTGCTGCAGGCCAAACTGAGCGCGGACAAATCCTGTTGTAAATCTTTTGTGACAGGCAGAACGGAAGGTGTAGTCTTCAAACTTTTAAAGATAACAACTACAGGAATGACTGTCACAAATAAGAATATGATGAAGAAGAAGAATAGGAAGAAGATGAAGAAGTAGAATATGAAGAAGAATAGTTGAATAAGAAGAATATGAAGAATGTAAAAAAAGAATAATAGGAAGAAGGGGAAGAAGAAGATGAATAAGGTGAAGAAGAAGTTGATGAAAAAGATGCTGCTGCTGAGGATGATGAAGGAGAAAGTGTGGGAGAAGTAAAAAAGAAGGTGAAGAGCATGGAAGTAGTGAAACATACATATCTGACAAAATATAAAAGAGGTTAACATAGTCAATATCTTTGTAACTCCGAAAGTCTTTAAAAAAAAAATTAATTCCTGCTATTCCATTTGATTGGGCTAAACCTCTATGCCTTTAATGTCTCCTCCACCTCCCCCAATACATTCTACATTATTCTTAGTTGTTTTTCTTCATGTAGAATTAACCTAGAAGGAAAGAAAGGGTTTTTTTTAATTCCGATATTTCGGTACCATTGACTTGAATGGGACTTCCGGTATCGGAATCGGCGATACCCGATACTTTTTGGATATCGGCCGATCCAATCCGATCCGATATTTCTCAATATTCGATGGTATCGCTCAACACTACTCAACACTAATTATCACCCTAGAACTCAAAAAAAACTAAGATACTTACCTGTTGCAGCTGCAGCTCCTTGGGTCCCGGAGTGCAGTCTAGCGCTTCCCCATGACGTCTTCTCCTGCTTCTGGCTGTCTTTTCAACTTGCCTGGATCACTGATCCATGAAGCATAATAAATGCTGCAACAGTGAGGCCGAATGTCTCCTGGCCGCTCACTGACATGACGTCACTCCTGCCCCATTCATCAGTCAATCCAGGGGGCAGGATGCCTCTCCTGTCACCAAAACACTGCTGCGCATGCACAGTGCTGCGATGAGATCAGGTAGAAGAAGAGGACGCTGGGAAGAAGGAGATGACTCGTGGTGGCCTCCGGATCCAGCATGGCGATCGCCAGCCCACACAGTCAGGAGAAGATCAGGCAAAGATGAGCAGAAGACCTCTAGGTAAGTACCTGGAGGGGAAGATCGGCAGCATGCTTACCGCAACATGATTGCTGAAAGCATGCTGCCTTATTTTGCTGTTTGTAATGAGAATACCCCTTTAATGCAGGCTATGTATGGAAGCAGGGGGACTGTTGACTGACTACAGGGTTAATCCCACCAAGCATCTCTGCAGAACTGAGATATTGGCTTTCCTGAACTAAAGAGGTGGTTAACCAGCTTCTACAGAACCTCTTTATCAGGTCTTCAGAAGGGGGATTTTGGGATTAGCCCTCACAGAACACTCTGCCAGTATTCCAAAGAATGGAGCAGCAGATAAAAGTGGTATTCTCACTTCAGGATCCCTTTTTCTATTGATGCCCATTCCCAGGGATTTTTTTGTAAAAAAAATTTGCTGGTACGCAATATTTGCCCCGACCTCCTCTGTGCAGCCCTCAACCTCCTCTGTGCAGCCCGCGTCCTCCTCTGTGCAGCCCGCGTCCTCCTCTGTGCAGCCCTTGACCTCCTCTGTGCAGCCCCCATCCTCTGTGCAGCCCCTGTCATCCTCTGTGCAGCCCCCATCCTCCTCTGTGCAGCCCCCGTCCTCCTCTGTGCAGCCCTCGACCTCCTCTGTGCAGCTCCCGACCTCCTCTGTGCAGCCCCCGTCCTCCTCTGTGCAGCCCTCGACCTCCTCTGTGCAGCCCCCGTCCTCTGTGCAGCCCCTGTCCTCCCCCTTCATACTCACCCTGCTGTGCCGTCCCTGAACGTCCCTGAATCCTCCGTTGCCCAGCGCTGACAGCTTCTTCCTGCCTTCAGCGGTCACATGGTACCACTCATTAAGCTCATGAATATGCTTCCACGCCCATGGGCATCCATATTCATGAGCTTAATGAGCGGTACCATATGACTGCTGAAGGCAGGAAGAAGCTGTCAGCGCTGGGACAAGGAGGATGCAGGGGACGTTCAGGGAGGCACGGGAGGGGTGAGTATGACTTCCCAGCCACCGGCTCCTGCCGCCGCTTCCCTTCCGCCACTGAAGCACCTTCAGATTTCCAGTACGCTGTACCGTCGCGTACCGGTGCAAAAAAAGCACTGCCCATTCCTCAGATTAGGCCAAGAATAGGGTCCAGTTGTATTCTGCATTGAACCAGCTGTTTATCAGCAGCTTTCAGCACCAACGACAAGGACAAGTGACTGGAAGCTGCAGACATAGCTCTCCATGATTTCAGTGAGATCCAGGGAAGATGTGACAACGCCTGGTAAAGAGCTGATCCACCGTGACATGCCTTATACAGGTGCATGCACTGCTCTGTGCAGAGAAATGCATGTTCTGGACGGGACTCGATTGTGTGCATCCGGTCTTTTAGTAACAAATGGCCCTTTAGGGACAACCATTAAATTGGTGTGGCCCTTGGTGAATATGAGTTTGACACCCCTGATCTAAGACAAGTTACTATCATTTTACTGTCATGTACTAGTGGTGTTACACTTAATGGCTTCTTTTTGTCATCCATTACATATCATACTCTATCTAGTGATGAGCAAACCCGATCTGGAAAGTTCAGGGTTCATATCAAACATTGCCTGCTCGGGTTCAACCACACTGACCCCAAACAGGCAATGTTTGGAGTTTGCTTATCAGAAAATAAAAACCGCTTCTCTCCCCTTTGCCGAGGTCCCGACCTGTGTGGAGAGTCATCTTGATCAAGGGAATCCCTAGCTAGGAATCCTGAAAGGGATTTCCTCGAGAACGATGACATATTTGGGTCACCCTCCCAGGGCTGTGGAGTACTCGGTACCGGGCCGCTGTCAGTGGGATGTGTCATGGCAGCTGTGACCCCGTCCGTGGCCCTGGGCGCCCAAATCAATGGTGGTTTGAGATACAGTTTATGTGATAGTTCATGACGCCACCTGTGGTGTTTTGCAAGCAAGATGTTAAGCCAATGCTGCGTGCAGATCCTCTGGGGCTGATGGTGTGTTGCGCATAGATGGTGTAGCTCCCCACAGGTGAAGCTGTAACCCCAGGGCAGTGTATAGGCGCAGGCAGTGTGAGGAATGTTGGTACCCAGATGTAGCAGTGCTGAAGGTGTTGGCACACAAATGAATGGAAGACACCAGGGCTTGTAGTTCCAAAGCTTTACTCACAGTTCGTGGTGCACACTGGTGCCTGCCTCCGTGCCGTGTCCTCCGGGGCAGAGACTCAATCAACCTCCCGGGAAAGTCAGGATTCTCCTCTCCAACACTCCGCCAACATGTACCTTTCCTGAATGGCTCCTCTATTGCGTCTTTTAATGTGAAGAGCTCCAGTACCGTGGTACTCTGAAGTTCCTCCTGTCTGATGTTCCTAACAACTCTACTTGTATGACAGACAGCTGTTGCCTCTCTCGGGGACTCCCTTCTCAGGAGTCCTGGCTCTCTATTCAGTTGCTGTTGTGCCTCAAGTCTTGGATGGGAGTAGTGCATTTACCGCCTCCTACTCCACCGGTGTCTGCTGCAGAATCATAAGTGTCCATACAACCTCGGGGACCGGGCCCCGGCCTTGCGCTGAGAACCTATAGGCAGGGTTCCTCTTCCAACCCACAACTCCTCTCTGTTCTCCTACTCCTTTGTTCCGCGCTGTTCCTTCTCTCTCTTATGGAAGCTTAGGTTGCAGTTCTACGTCTTTCTCCTTCTGCACCTTTCCCGTGCCAGCTGGCTCTGGTCACTGAGGCAGCTGCAACACTCCTTCCTCCATCCCTTCTACCAGGGATCCCCACTCCTCCCGAGTGGCTTCCTTCCTCTATGACCCTCTGTCAGACTGCTCTGTAATTCTAAACCTTCCCAACCTTTTATATATCTCAACTCCACCCACTTCCCAGCACATCTCGTGTTACGAAGCAAGGACCCACGAAAGGTGCTCTGCTACCCTCTAAGCATGAAGCCGCAGTGCTGAACTATCCTGTGTGTGGGGTGCAGGTGTTGGAGTGTGGAAAGGAGTTCCCAGCTTACCTAGGTGGTGGGGCACCACACCTTAGGAGCAGGTGCAGTACCTCTGAGGCGACTGAGCCTCAGTGGCACCACATAGTCACACAATATGGAAGTGCATGGAAGAGGACTGAAGAAGACCCTCCGCGTCTGTCGGTACCTCATAGAACCATAGGAAAAAGGATGATCACAAGGCAATTATTTGTGTGTATAAAAATATAATTTTTATTGAAACAAAGGAAGGTGACGGTCACAAGGGGGCATTCTCTGCGTCTGGAGGAGTGAAGGTTTTTTCACCAACATAGAAGAGGATTCTTTACTGTTAGGGCAGTGAGAATCTGGAATTCCCTGCCTGAGGAGGTAGTGATGGTGAACTCAGTCGAAGGGTTCAAGAGAGGCCTGGATGTCTTCCTGGAGCGTAACAATATTGTATCTTACAGTTATTGTTAGGTTCTTTAGAAGGACGTAGATCTGGGGATTTATTCTGACAGAATTTTATAGGTTGAACTGGATGGACTAATGTCTTTTTTCGGCCTTACTAACTATGTTACTATGTTAAATTCATTAAAACCATACTGCCAAAACTGGGGAAGTAGGAGAGTACAAATACACTCACTGCTCACAGTCAATCATTAAACGTGCAAATCCAGGAAGAGACAGCTACCACGAAAACGGATAGACACAGGGACTGCCAGCAATATATTGCAGCTACAAGGGGCAGAACTCAAAAAGCCCTAATAATAAACTACTACAAATATTAATATAGCCAGAATTATATCGCAAGCTGTATAGGCCACATCACAGATTATGATCTAGATGTCCACCATGCATAAAAAAGGGGAAAGAACATGCACAAATAGGGATCACCAGACTGGAATAAAGTGAAAAAGTGTAAACATCTTTTATTGAAACAACTCTGCACAACACACAGAAAGCGTTAAAAACATTAAAAATGCCCAAATGGCAATAAGACAAATACAAAAACCCGCAATAGGGTTACAAGGATCCCCCCAAAAGCCCACCCCTACACAAGACAGTGCAATAGATACAAACAAATACCCTTACAATCAAAAATAATAATGGCTGGATTAATTTACGCACCGTCCCTCCAATACACCTGTGTGTATAAAGGTAAAAATTGCTGACATAGCAAGAGCACAGAATAGAGCTTGTTTTTGAATGAAGAGTATAAGCCCAAGATCTAGAGAACAAAGAAAAAGATGCCTAATACAACCTGAGCCCAGATGATACAGGTATGCCCCTAGACATAGTGGCAAATTCAGCTGGAGCTACGTCAGTTCCTGGTAATGAGGGAAGCGGTGGGGGAGGCGGGGAGCCCACAAATGCCCAACGCGTTACGCCAGGGAACCTGGCTTCATCAGGGGCAGACTGCCCTTTTTACCTATATACACACAGGGATATTGGAGCGATGGTGCACACATTTATCCAGCCATTATTATTTTTGATTGTAAGGGTATTTGTATCTATTGCACTGTCTTGTGTAGGGGTGGGCTTTTAGCGGGGTCCTTGTAACCCTATTGTGGGTTTTTGCATTTGTCTTATTGCCCTTTCGGCATTTTTAATGTTTTTAACGCTTTCTGTGTGCTGTGCAGAGTTGTTTCAATAAAAGATGGTTACACTTTTTCACTTTATTCCAGTCTGGTGATCCCTATTTGTGCATGTTCTTTCCCCTTTTTTATGCAGTCTGCTATTTGCATGCACGGGTGATCCCGACAAGTGGTGCCCTCCAGTTCTTAGTGTTTACTAGATGTACACCATAAAACAATGTCGCTTGCCTGGCAATAACCCTCATACCCATAATTACAATAATACTCTGCAAATATAATCAGATAACCGTGGTCACTTCTTGTCCGCGTGACAGGAAGTAACGCTCACCACCCGGATGTGACGTGTCACATCCGGGTGGTGAGCGTCACTTCCGGTCGCGTGGTACACTACGCTGCGGCTGGGAGATATAAATAATGGAGACACATGGTTGGTAGCAGGCCCCTTGAGAAAGGAGCCGAAACGTGCGTCGGGGCGGAAGCGCTAGTCGAGGAAGTAGCGGCACCCTGTATAAAAGATACCCAAAGGTAATTTTACCTGATTATATTAAAAAAACACACTCCCCTTGAAAAAGCAAATGCGAAACACGCAATGGGGTACCGCCACTACTTAAGGGAATGTAGCAACACTTTTCCTTTTATATATCTTCCTTATACCTTAGCTTTCAAATCTCTAATATGTACTCTGGTCATTTCTGCCACATGGATTAACTTTTCTCTACCTGGAGTTGCATATTTTTTCTTGGACACTTAGGCTAGTTTCACACTAGTGTTACTGGGCGCAGCGCAGGGCCGCCGCTAAGCTCCGCCCCTGATCACGCCCCCTCCGGTCAGCTCCTCCTCTGATCACATGACACTGCATGCGATCAGCATACCCTATACTTAGCGTTGGGTACACTGGTCGTGCGCTGGTACAATTTTGCCTGCGCATCCGCCCTTTTTGCACTGCGCCGACGTGCGCCAAACGTACTGTGTTGCATTTTTGTGAGCTCGGTGCAGCGCAAAAAGGGCGGATGTGCGACAGAGAATTTTGGGATGAATTCACAATAAATTTTCCTAATCAGAAGCATCCATTGTTCATATCTCACATTAAAAACTCACATTTTGCTTCAGATTTTCTGATTTTATAACAGAAAAGTTAAATTGAAGCAAAATCTGGTGTGAAGGTACTAAACAATAGCTTTTTCTACGACATGTATTGTCCCAGTGGAAAATGATATATTCCTGTTTAAAAATGCTTCCAAGCTTCAAAAATGTCACATTTTGAAAGTCGTGAAAGGAATAATGGCAGCAGAAATTAGCAAAATGCAGAACTCCATGATAATAAAAGGTTTACATCAGGAAAAATGAGCAAACATGTAAGAAGTATTTGTGAAAAAAAGCATACTAACTCAACGGTTCATTAGGTCGGGGTCATATGTAGCGTAAATGTCTAAATCCCATCCACATGCACATGAAAAAATGCACAGTTAAAAAAAATGACATGCAGTGCAGCAGTGGCATACCTACCATGTAGGCAGGGGACGCCACTGCCCCTTGGCCGTCAGGGGGCCTTCTGCCAAGGGGTGTAATGCGCCCATGAACAGCAGGCCCCCTGAATCTATTGTGACACCCCAGAGTCCGGTTTGCACAGTGACATTACCTCCCTCTAATGGGTAAAGTCACGCTTGGAGGCAGAAAGGGGCCCCATGCCAGGTAATAGATTAAAAATCACAATTTCCTGCTGCAGGTCAGAAAAGGGAGATGCCTTATAAATTCTGGCCAGCAGAGGGGGTTGGAGAGTCAGCTAGAAATCAGCTGAGGGGGTTGTCATGGAAAGGAAGCAGCTGTGAGCTGTGAGGAGAAATGACAGTTAAACGTGAGGAATTGAGGTAAAAGAGATCTTTCTGGAAGATCCTGTCAGATGAAGACAGGGAGGTGATCTGAGAGGAGCTCGATAGGCAGAGCTGATCTGTGAAGAGGGAAAGGACAAGAGCAGAGACTGAGAGACTCTAGGGAAGCTAAAATACTGCATATAGCAGACTCCTGAGTGAAGCGCTAATAAAGAGAAAAGGGACATCAGAGTCTTAGGCTGACAGGAGCTGTACGCCCTGATAGCCGAATCTGAAAGTACAGGGGATTGTAAATTCCTGTGCACATTGAACACCTGAGGGCACGTCAGCAGATAAGGAGCCCGGGGCCGACGGTGAAGAGACCGGTACCCGTGGAATAGGCTCATGCTGACAGCCGTACAGGTTAGTGAAACCATCACGAATAGAGGGTCGCAGCATAATTATAGACAGCGGAGACCCACACACAAAGCACAGAAAGGAAGTTCCTAAATCCCCACCTGGCAAGGTGGATCCCCTTAATGCCTCCAGGCGAGCTGGACTCATTCCATCACCTGTATGTGGTACTCCGGACTGCAACCTATTACCAGTAAAAGGAAAAGAAACTGCACCTCTCTGTGTCTTTCTCTCATTTATCTGCACCCCAACGTTCACAGCTATTTTTACTATTTATTTAACATCTTTGCCCTGGGACCACAGCCCTACCTGTGGAGGGCTACAACATCATAGCTGCGCCCAACATCCAACCCAGAGAAGCAACACTGCAGCGCTGGTCACCTCTGACTAGAATACCACAGGTGGCATCATGTATTTCACCATCTAATAACTTTATTTTCATTTTTACCACAAAAATACCACACTACTTTGCCCTATTTTATTACTGGACGCCTCTGGGCCACGGACCGGGTCGCCGCCACCGTGACACCGTCCCCCATTGAAGTCAATGGGCCCGGTACCGAGTACCCCAAGGTCCCACGGGGCGCTCCAACTGGCTTCACGAACAGGATTTAGCGAGCCTAGCAAAGTTAGGTACAAGGAGCCTGGCAAAGCTGGGTACTGTGCGCCATAGACTATATTAAATTGAGTGCTAAAGACTTTAATGAGCTTTCAAATAACCGCCATAACTGCGTCACACTGTGCATGGGAGCAGAGAGGGACATGCAATTGTGGACAGAGCCAGAAATAAAGCACGACGCAAAGCCCCTGCCCATGCTCCGACATTAGTGAGCAAGTGAAACAGCAGGAAGAAAAATGCCCAACACTGGTGAAGATTCAGCGGTGGTCGCAGCCGCAGCCCCATAATGCCGCTATCAATGCCATATATACCAGGAGCAGCCTGGTTACCTCATTACTCAGGGGAGTCGCACACCCTGAGAGATATTAAAGAAAGACTATGTAGTTTGTTCAAAGTGAACCCCCTGTCAGAAAGCCAAAAAGTCAGTATCCTCATTGGCCAATTAACTGGTGCGGCTCAGAGGGAAGTAAAGTTCTGGCCAGACACTGATAAAAGCACTGTCAAACAAGTATTAGCCTGACTGAAAGACACTTTTTATACCCGCACTGCAACAGAGATAAAAATGACATTCTTTGGGTGCAAACAGAGAGTGCAGGACAGTATACGGGACTATGCCCTTAATCTTCAGGAGGCACTACAGGCTGTAAAGCAGGTTGATCCTGAGAGCGTGCAAGATGAAGATAGATTACTAACAGAGCAGTTCATAGAGGGACTCCAGTCTAACAACCAAAGGACACAGCTGCGCATAATGGCCCCTCAAAATCCTGAATTGGACTTTGCACACTTTAAGGATAGAGCCATCAGAGTGCTGCGTGAACCAAACCCTAGCAGCACAGAGCCCTCTAAGCATCCTGCAATTACATAACAGCAGGAGACAGCATCCTTTCAAAAGACCTCTATTGAGACTGACAAGCCATCCCAAGATGATGATTCTGCTGCAGACTTACGTCTCCAAGTCAAGGAACTAACTAAAAGTGTGGCTACACTCACAAAAACTGTGCAGTCCCTGCAAGTTACTCCAAAGAAGAAGATCCAGCTGGCCTCCAGTCCAGAAGATGTCCCGTGGCGACTGCAGAAGAGGATCCCACTGACCAGTGAGAGAGAGACAATGATCGCTACGACGAGGACGGACAGCCCATCTGTCGCCGCTGCAATAAGGCGGGAAACCTAGCAAGATACTGTCATTTAAACAAGCAACTCCTGGGGCCAAGGACCAACCCCCAGGAGTAAGATGACCAGGCCCACCAAATTGGCGAGACAAGTACGTAGGAGGACGACCAATCTTGCCTGTTGTGATTGACGGTTTCCGATGAACGCTTTACTGGACACCGGTTCCCAGGTGACAACGATACCATATGTTCTTTTTAAGCAGTAATGGGCAGATACAGACATTACTCATAGCCCAGATAAAGACCTTGTCATTTTTGTCAGCAATGGTCAGCCTTTGCCTCAGATGGGGTATAAAGAGGTGACCATCAAGATTGGCTGAGTAGAATTGCAATCGCAAGGTTTGATAATAGTTGATATTGACAAACGAGAATGCCATCCTATGATCACTTTAGGCACTAATGTAATTGAAAATTGTCTTGGAGAAATTATTGTTTTGTTACAACAGGTAGCCGAGACCGCCAGCTCCAGTCAGCAGCGGGTCCTGCAAAAGGAGATCAGAGCCCTGATGCATAGACAAAAGGTAGAGCTGTCTGGTGGAGAAGAAGTCGGCAGTGTCAGAGTAAGTGATCCTTTCCCCATTGCAGTACCTCCCAGAAGTGAAATGTTAATTTGGTGTCGGGCAGGCCTAAGGGCTCAAGATTACCTAGCCTTTGTGGAACCCATATATTCTGATAGTAGGCCCACTATCCTGACAGCCAGAGGGGTAGTTGATGTCCGAAAGGGGAGAGTACCAATACGCATCTTAAATTGTGGTGAGAGAGAGGTCCAGTTACCCCGGTATGCCACTCTTGCTAAATTGTTCACCATCAGTAACAATGCAATAGAGACACTAGAACCCTTGCTTCCATCTGGCAAGGTGGAAGAGAATGGCTCTGAAGGGCAACAGGAGGATTGGTGTCAGCAGCTACACGTAGGCACTGGCTCCACCCCTTCACACCAAAAGCATGGGGCTTACCGAGTGGCTCGAGAATTTGAACATGTCTTCAGCAAGCATCCTCTAGATTTTGGGCAGGCAAAAGGGGTTCAACATCATATCCCCACCGGAGATCATCCACCCATTAAAGAGAGACACCGGCCTGTACCCCCAGCACACTACCAATGTGCCAAGAGTATGTTACGAGAGATGAAGGAGGCTGGGGTAATCAGAGATAGTTGTAGCCCCTGGGCAGCTCCATTAGTCCTCGTTAAAAAGAAAGATGGTACTATGAGAATGTGTGTAGACTTACAGGCGGATTAACAGCATTACACATAAAGACACGTACCCATTGCCTAGAATTGAGGAATCATTAGCTGCACTGTGAGCTGCTAATTATTTCTGTACCTTAGATCTCACCAGTGGGTATTGGCAGGTTCCTGTGGCAGAGGTAGACAAAGAGAAGACGGCGTTTACAACACCAATGGGCCTCTGCGAGTTTAACTACATGCCGTTCAGGCTCAGCAATGCACCAGGAACATTTCAGCAGTTAATGGAATGCTGCCTTGTACATAAAAACCGTTCTGCTGTACCTGGATGACATCATCGTCTTCTCCAAAACCTACGAAGACCATTTGAAGCGCCTAGCCGAGGTATTCGAAGCCCTGTCAAACTTTGGCCTGAAAATAAAACTGTCCAAATGTCACCTTTTGAAACCCAAGGTGCAGTACCTAGGTCATGTCACGCTCGCGCCTTGGCTGAATGGCGCGAGCCGGGGGGTTGTAGCCCCACTGTGCCACAAACCAGACTACCTTGGAAGGGGCGTAACTACGGCAGCTACCTTGGTCTTCACTGGAGCCTCTGATGGTGAGGTCAGGCTTGTGCGGCAGGTAGCTGCCGGGTGCCACTCCAGGGTGGTGTCTGGCTGTGGCTGCTGATCCCACTCGGGAACAGGACACCTGGACAGGTGCGAGTGACAAGCAGGCTGAGACACAGGACAGGCGGGCACGGCTTGGAGACAGGACAGGCGGGCACGGCTTGGAGACAGGACAGGCGGGCACGGCTTGGAGACACAGGACAAGCGGGCATGGCTTGGAGACACAGGACAGGCGGGCACGGCTTGGAGACACAGGACAGGCGGGCACGGCTTGTAGACACAGGACAGGCGGGCACGGCTTGTAGACACAGGACAGGCGGGCACGGCTTGGAGACACAGGACAGACTGGCGTGGTATGAGAAGGGGCAGGTAGGGACCTGTTCACACAGCAGGTGTAGGCAGGAGGGAGTGGTGTATGATGGAACAGGATTTGGACCTGTTCACACAGGAGGTGCAGGTATGGATACAGGCAGGGTGGCTAAGGAGCCGAGCAGGCAGAGCGGTTAAGGAGCCGAGCAGGCAGAGTGGCTAAGGAGCCGAGCAAGCAGAGTGGCTAAGGAGCCGAGCAGGCAGAGCGGCTAAGGAGTCGAGCAGGCAGAGCGGCTAAGGAGCCTAGCAGGCAGAGCGGCTAAGGAGCCGAGCAGGCAGAGCGGCTAAGGAGCCGTGCAGGCAGAGCGGCTAAGGAGCCCTGCAGGCAGAGCGGCTAAGGAGCCGAGCAGGCAGAGCGGCTAAGGAGCCGAGCAGGCAGAGCGGCTAAGGAGCCGGGCAGACGGAGCAGCTAGGGTGCAGACGCACAGATAGGGAGGACGCAAGGAGAGACACGGCAGAGAAGGAACCACAGACAAGGAGACTGACAGGCAGAGGTAAAACTGAGTTCAGACAGAGACTCAGGGACAAAGACACAAGGACCAGGATATTCTGCCTCCTGGCAGGCGGACAGAGTACAGACAAGGTACTGGGAACAAGACTCAAGGGCCAGGATATTTTGCCTCCTGGCAGGTGGACCAGGTACAAAGCGAGACAAAGAGTATTCCTACAGAGAAGGAGATACACAGAACAGGGCCTGGCTTCCTCAGCAGCAAGATACTAACTGAGTATAGACATTGCACAGGCAATGTTTCAGTGGGAGTGGCAAAACTAAATAGTCAAGGGCTCTAGGTGATTGGTAAGGGACATATTACACAGGTGCACCCTGACTGCATAAGAACCAGAGAGTTCAGGCACCGCCCCCCTATACACAGTCTGGAAACATGGAGAGCAGAGGCACAGAGCTGGCAACAGACAGAATTCACAGCATGGCTTGAAGCAGAAAGTAAGTTGGTGTGCGGGGGATGGGAGGCCAAGCAGTGATGCCAGCAGGGTTGTTACAGGCCATGTGGTGAGCGCGGAAGGTGTGGCACCCGATCCTGACAAAGTCACCATTATCCGGGACTGGAAAAGACCCAGCACTATCCATGAAGTGAGGCAATTTCTTGGGTTAGTAGGCTACTACCGAAGATTTATCAAGGACTTCACCAAGATAGCAGCACCACTGCAAGATCTTCTAGTGGGCCAATCCAAGAAGGCTAAGAACAAAAATCTTCTGTTCGAGTGGAACAAAAGGATAGAAGAGTCCTTCACCAAGTTGAAACTGGCCCTCATGGGAGATGAAATCCTGGCCTACCCTGACTATAACCAACTATTTGTACTTTACTCTGATGAAAGCAATATGGGAATGGGAGCAGTGCTGTCACAAGTGCAGAAAGGCAGAGAGAGAGTGATTGCCTACGCCAGCAGGAAGCTTCATCCCACTGAGAGGAACCCCGACAACTACAGTTCCTCTAACCTGGAGTTCTTCGCCATAGTCTGGGCGGTATCAGAGCGCTTCTAGCGCTACTTGGCTTCCGCAAAGTTCACCATCTACACGGACAATAACCCGCTTACCCACCTTGAAACAGCAAAGCTCGGGGCACTTGAGCAGCAATGGATGGCCAACTACGAGTTCACCATCAAGTACCGAGCAGGACATAAGAACACAAATGCGGATGCGTTGTCCAAGATGCCCAATTGACCAGACGGGGGAGAAGATCCAAAAGAACTAGAAGAAATCGAGTTACCAGCCTTCCACCGTCCAATTGCAGCCCAGCGCTCTCAAGGAGTGAGGAATAAGCGCTTTGTCGTATGAGAGGTAACGTTGAACCCATTACCCCATCATGAGTGGGCAGAGACACAAGACAGTGACCCAGCTGTTCGCCTAGTAAAGGAGTGGCTGGCACAAGCTGATGCACACCCTGGTCCAGATGACCCACAGGAAGCACAGCAACTATGGAAGGAGAGAGGTAAGCTCTTTATCTACGAGGGTAAAGTGTCAGAGGAACATCAACTCGTGCACACACGAACTGGTCTGGCAGGTGGTAGTCCCAAAGAGGGATGCGCCAATGGTCTTAGAGGTGTACCACAATGGAGCAGGACACTTCAGTTGGAAGAAGTTGGAAATTCTACTTTGTGAAAGATTCTACTGGGTTGGCATGAGGAGTTCCATTGAGAAGTGATGCCGAGAATGTGGCCCATGCAACCTGCGCAGAAAAGACCGAAACAGCCAGCGAGCCCCATTACAGCCGATCATCGCAAAACAGCCGCTTGAACTGGTAGCCCTGGATCACGTGAAGTTAACTTCGAGTAGGAATGGTTACATCTATGCTTTGACCATCGTGGACCATTACTCAAGGTTCTTGGTAGTTGTGCCTGTTAAAGAACAAACAGCGAAGACAGCAGCCAAGGCATTTCCGCAACACTTTTGTCGACCGCACGAATACCCTGAACAAGTGCTCACTGACCAAGGTCCAACCTTTGAGGAAGAAGTGTTCCAGGAGTTCTGTAACATGTACGGTTGCAAGAAAATCAGAACGACGCCGTACCATCCACAGACAAATGGCATGTGTGAGAAGATGAACCAAGTGGTCATTGAGTTATTGAAGACCTTACCTCTGGAAGAGCGAAATCAGAGGCCAGAGACATTGCCAGATCTGGTAGATCTGTATAATCATATACCAGTAAACTCTACAAATTGCACTCCGGCCTACTTGATGAGAGCAAGACCGGGCAAGTTACCTATTGATTTAGACATGGGAGTCTTAACACCTGAGACAACATCACCAGATGCAGACTGGGATACAGAGAGGCAGCAACAATACCGCAAAGTACAAGAATGTGTGGAGAAAAGTTTGTCCCAAGCAAGACAGAGACAGGAAAGAAATTACAACCAACACACCCCTGCAATTCCCTTGTTCATAAACTAGATGACCAGTGGGAGGCAGAGCCATACTGTTAAGAGTGTCAAGAGTAGCCAAGCGAGCCTCGAGCTGTTGCACACACTGCAAAAGTTGCTGATGGTCTGCCATCTCTAGCCAGACCCGATGCGCTAGTATTATGCTTGGAGTGGCGGAAGGCACTAAATAAAAAATATGAATAAAGTGCCTTCGCCGCTTGGGGTCCACCGTGCGGAGGATGGAAAACCACAGCTAGTAGATGCAGAGCACTATGGTGGTAATGTGGACTCACAGAGCTGCAGGCAAAAAGCATACACAAAACGCTGAGTCTGTTCAGGGTCACAGAGTCTCAGTGATGCAGACATGGTATTCAGAGTCACAGGAGTAGCCTTAGACAACAGGACTACTCCGTCTAGACATACCGTTAAATAAGGTGTGTGGCATCGCAACAGCGGACGCAGAGAAAAGCTGCAACTGCAGTGCGGCAAGAACTGAGCCGCTGGTAAGGCGCTGCAATAACCCTGGCGCAATGCAGATGCTAAGCTGCTGAGCAAGATGGAGCTACTACTGGCAGGAACCAATGACTCACACAAATGTATTATCAGAAGGAAGGGGTTTCTTAATAAGTCATTCACCAGTCCAAAAATCCATCATCAAACATACAGCAGCAAGTATTAAAATACTAGCGCATGGCGGAACAGCCATGCATGCTTTTTATAGCGAACGGGACCTTACGGAAATCTCCCAGGCTCCAGGAAGAGCCAATGGGATTCGACACAGGACCTGAGCACCTGACTCTCAAACTCCAATGGGAGTTCGTCCCATGAGCATGCTCAGATGAGGGAACAAAGGACTTAGCCTCTGGAGAGAGTTGCCGCAGGGCAATCTCCTCTGCAATCTCCTCTACAGCAGATGAAGTGCAGGAGACTGCAGAATGTAAGGGTCTAGATTTCAACATAGGAGAGGTAGAAATCTGACTCCTAACACATACACCGTGGTACCTTCAGACTTTAATAACACCAAAGTATGTATCATCAGCAAAGATGGAGGAGAAACCTTCGAAGCAGTCTCAAGAGATCATCTAAAGATGTGCCCTGATCAACTGAAGGACAAGAAAGAAGTCCAAGACACTCCACAATCCATAGTAGAGGTGGAAGAAAAGATTCAAACTATACTTGTAGAATTTCCTTGGACGTGGACACAAGTAAATCAGGCAATAGTAGTACCAGTACTAACCTTTCATTAGCCAACTGCACTAGATGAAGAAGAGACTCTAAATTAAATGGCTCCAGTAACAGATACCACATCTGCAGAGGAATGCAGAAATCTGTCCCCTGCTAACAGTGAATCTGACAATCTCATGGTGAGTCTAGGAGTAGAGAGAAGGCAGTCTAGAATACCGATCTTACACAAGTCTACTTATAGCGTAGTGACTAATGCACAAACAGTAGACATCAGAGAACAGGTCAGGTCACCAGAAATACCTATACTGCATAGATCCACCAGTAGTAATAGAGGTCGAATCCCTGCCTATTACAGAGATTACGTAATGTAAATAAAGTAATAAGAATTTATAGTAGTAACCGTTAAGCATGAGGGCCTACAGAGACTTACTGTAAGAACCTTTTCAAGCATTCGCAATAACCGGTTAAAGGACAATTGGGCCACAGGACTATGTGTGGTCAGAACTGTATTTGTAAATAGTTACTCCAAAAAGGCCTTGGAAATAAGTCGCCGGCGTGGCCGAAAAACAGACCCATCTACAGAGTGCCCTGTAGCCATGCCCAGGGATGACACACAAAGTGGGCTAAGGCAGTTCCCACCAACCAAACTCCAGGTACAAGCACAAAGACAATTCCTGGACAGCAGCGTAAGGACTGGTCACTGCAGTAACTGTGCTATTGTTTTTTTTTTCTTGTCTGGTTATTGATAATTTTTACATTTTTAAGACTTTATAGATTTGCATTAATTGTTGTTGTTAACAATTCTTGTTATGTTTCCTCAGTCCAGGAGTACTGAACTTAACTGAGGGGAATGTGACACCCCAGAGTCCGGTTGTCACACTGACATTACCTCCCTCTAATGGGTAAAGTCACGTTTGGAGGCAGAAAGGGGCCCCCATGCCAGGTAATAGATTAAAAATCACAATTTCCTGCTGCAGGTCAGAAAAGGGAGATGCCTTATAAATTCTGGCCAGCAGAGGGAGTTGGAGAGTCAGTTAGAAATCAGCTGAGGGGGTTGTCATGGAAAGGAAGCAGCTGTGAGCTGTGAGGAGAAATAACAGTTAAACATGAGGAATTGAGGTAAAAGAGATCTTTCTGGAAGATCCCGTCAGATGAAGGCATGGAGCTGATTTGAGAGGAGCACGATAGGCAGAGCTGATCTGTGAAGAGGGAAAGGACAAGAGCAGAGACTGAGAGACTCTAGGGAAGCTAAAATACTGCATATAGCAGACCCGTGAGTGAAGCGCTAATAAAGAGAAAAGGGACATCAGAGTCTTAGGCTGACAGGAGCTGTACGCCCTGATAGCTGAATCTGAAAGTACAGGGGATTGTAAATTCCTGTGCACATTGAACACCTGAGGGCATGTCAGCAGATAAGGAGCCCGAGGCCGACGGTGAAGAGAATGGTACCCGTGGAATAGGCTCATGCTGACAGCCATACAGGTTAGTGAAACCATCACGAATAGAGGGTCGCAGCATAGTTTTATACAGTGGAGACCCACACACAAAGCGCAGAAAGGACGGTCCTAAATCCCCACCTGGCTAGGTGGATCCCCTGAATGCCTCCAGGCGAGCCGGACTCATTCCATCACCTGTATGTGGTACTCCGGACTGCAACCTATTACCAGTAAAAGGTAAAGAAACTGCACCTCTCTGTGTCTTTCTCTCATTTATCTGCACCCCAACGTTCACAGCCATTTTTTATTTAACATCTTTGCCCTGGGACTACAGCCCTACCTGTGGAGGGCTACAACATCATAGCTGCGCCCAACATCCATCCCAGAGAAGCAACACCACAGCGCTGGTCACCTCTGACTAGAACACCACAGGTGGCGTCACGTATTTTACCATCTAATAACTTTATTTTCATTTTTACCACATAAATACCACACAACTTTCCCCTATTTTATTACGCCTCTAGGCCACAGACTGGGTCGCCGCCGCCGTGACACCGTCCCTCATTGAAGTCAACGGGCCCGGTACCGAGTACCCCCAAGCCCCACGGGGCGCTCCACTATCATGCTCTGGTAGGTGCCTGTCACCTACTGGAGCATGGCAAGTATAAATTAATACTCACTGCCTGCTGCTGCGCTGCTTTCCTCACTCTGCTTTCATGAAGATCCTGAGACGTTAGTGATCACATGATTGCATGCATCATTCCAGGTCCTGTATCAAAGCAGCGTGTGGCAGCAGGTGGTGAATATTAATGAACCCCCTGATATGCTCCGGTAAGTGACCAGCACCTACCGGAGCATGGTGTACCCTCTTTCCAGCACTAATTCAGCATTGGAACTTCATTTCAGGCTGTTGGCAGGGGGCATGGCTAATGGGGCAGGGCAGAGGTTAGGAGACATGTTAATGAATCCTTAAGGTCCATTCACATGCACTAAGTAGTTGCAGCAGACAATCTGCAGCTAATTTATGGCAGAAAATTCTACACTAAAATTGACATCCAGTGATGCGATTGTGATGCGACAACCTTGTCCTCTGGCTGTGATTAACAATGGCTGGTGATAGGAACTGAAGGAGTTAAATTGAGTTCTGTCCATGTTGCATTTTCTTGTTTTTGCTTTATCTTTTCTTCGAGGAGATGTCTCAGACATCTCCCTTGTGAACCAAGGTCAAATTCTTCTACTTTATGGCCTACGTGACTTTCTTTGTAGAAAACAAGTTGTGAAACCATTTATACTGCGCATGTCTGTAAATGTTTAAATTCTTTGCTATAAAAGATGGAAGCCTAACTGATAAGCCAGAGGCGTCTTGGCAGGCATCCCGAGTGGTATTATACAGCTTGTGTCTGTGTTATCCTTCTCGACGGAGCAATCAATTAGAGACATGTGGTGCTTCACACCTAAGAACATCGGTCCTTCAGATGAAAGAGATATCTGAGGGATCCCGACAGTTTCCTGGCGCCTGAAACAGGGACCTGATATAGGCACCTCTCCAAGACTACCCGATCTACAGACCACTTCAGTTACTGATGAAATTGTGAACAGCAGACCTAAACACCTGGCCAGGTAAGAGATCAATTTTTCTCTTCTCTGCTCTTCATAATCTATCATTATAACTGAGGTCCGTGTAAAGGGGAATCTAGTAGAGGAGGGGGCCGTAAAATCAGGTCCGTATAAGAACTCTGAGGAAATCGGGTGTGACACACATATGTAATTCCTGTATCCCTGTCCGAATGAGAGGCTATTGCAGATTCTGCCTGTGTACTGCTATTTTTAGGAGAAGAACTGATGCAAATCATAACGGGTATGGTGATTGGACATTTGCAGGGACAACCCCAGACACAAACATAAAAAAGTTTCACCACTTCAAGAAGGGAGAACAGTGGTGGGTATTGTTAGCATTGAATACACATGTCCCATTGAGTGACACGTTAAGAGGTCTGACATTACGGAATATAAGGCTGGGTGAACAGTTCATACTGCGCAGCCCGGACGGACAAGTTTTTCACAATAGACGATTCCGCACTAGGAATAGAGGAGGTTGTTGAGTGACTGCCTTGATTTGAAGGACTGTGGAAAGTAGACAAATAAGCTGCACAGTAGGTATTCGTTCAAAGAGTGGTGATATTGCCTAACTGGGCCATGTGACAGCGTCCTTTCGGGGAGGTCACCGCCTAAGCTTAAATCAACACCCTTTACGGATAAACCTTGTGACAGATAAGAGTGTGATTGAATGAGCACAGGACCGTGAAATGAGCCTGTGACAAGATATGACTGAAGAACCCCGATAGATGGATACTTTGTTTACAATCCTGTGTGTTGTGGGAGTGTTACTGTTCGGATGCTACATAGCATATAAGTACACGAGACACGTAGTACACCGAGGAACAGACACTCCATTTAGCCTGTTAGCACCTTAGGAAGAAGGTAACGAGGTATAGTAGAGCCTAGTCTTGAGCTTACCCAATACACCACCTAAAGCAGGAGATTAACAGGAAGAAACAAGAGAAACAGGATAGAAAGATGGGGAACAGTCAGGGAAAGACACCTGAAGAAGGAAATTGGTTATGTGATATAATTGAGGATAGATATGGAAGACGTGCAGCAAGAGACCTAGAGAAGGTATTAAAAAAATTCAAGGCAGAGGGACAAGAGGCTTTGAATGAGGATAAATGGAAAGAAATAAAAGACACGAAGTCAGGAAAAATTACAGATGCAGGATGGGGAGAACAGGTTGAAGCATGTTTAAAGTGTTCACAGGTTGCCAAAAGGGAAAAGTGGGCATATAACGAGAAGACAGGGAAATGGATACGTCCAAAGAAGGTCAGAATGACAGATGCCCCAGAGGAGGAAATGCGTGAGCCTCCACCTTATCCAACCCCTTTGTCAGTGCCATCACCAGTACCTATGGCTCCTGCCACAACTCCCAGTTCACCCCCGCCACCATCCACTGGACTGTACCCTGATGTACAATCACCATCACCTGATAATGGCAATCCAGGATGGATTTGTAGTAATTGTGGTCAACAAAATCCAGACTGGAGAAATACTTGCCTAGCCTGTGGAGCACCCCGTTACCACCACCCTAGCAGGTTAGCCCCTGTTAGGACTCAAAACACCCCTTTTAGGGAACCTGATGAACATGGCGGTACCCGCACCAGACATATTCAAACCAATCATTATACTCCATGGTCTGCCCCAGAATGTATGGCATTATTGTCCAATGCTCCAGATCCAACTACCTTTCCTATGGGGTTCGCCCGATACATAAGACAAGTACTGACTGTACACAGAGGGACTTGGTTGGATGGGGAAGACTTATGTAGACTAAAATTACCTATAACTACCCAAGGTGAGTTCTCACAGACAATTGGACCAAACAGACCTGTTGATAATGAGCAAGAGGGTAATCCTCGAACTCAGGCTTCGAGAGAGCCCTTCTTAACCGCCCTTGATAATTTCATGCAGACAAAACAGAGACAGAGAGGTAACATGACAGCCATACCACAGAAACCGGGACAATCAGTAACCGATTTCTTCCGGATATTGGAAACGGCTTTCCAAGATGAGGGTCTTGATACCAATAATGAGGGAGTATCAAGACTATTGGCAAAAGCCTTCATGGAAGGTTTACTCAAAGAAATACGAGATCCCCTGAAAATAAGCACCCCCGATTGGAGGTCAGTACCTGATGCCCATGGATTAAGACAAAAAGCTATGGGAATTGAGCTAGATGTACAGGAAAGGAAGAATGCACCGCCAGCAAAAACAAGAGTAGCGGTAACTCAATTTGATAATCAGGGAAATCCAATAAGTGGGGCTAGGAGGAGAACTTTTATATGTCACTATTGTAAGAAGCCAGGTCATTTCCAAAGAGACTGCCGTAAGAGGAAGGCGGATAGAGAAGCTCAGCCTAGAAGGGAGGAATCTACTGACTGACTAAATGCAATTAGAATGACACTCGATTCTAGGGAGCCAGTAATTAAAATTCAGGTGAATGGTAAAAAGGTACCCTTTCTATTAGATACCGGAGCAACCTCTTCGGTGGTCAATGATAAAGTAATAACTCCAGACCTCCTTTCAGAGTATTCAACTTTTGTCTCAGGATTCAGTGGACAATCTAGACTAATTCCTTTTAGCAAACCTTAACCAGTTAAGATAGGACCTAAAATGTTCCTGAATAAATTTTTGTTTGTCAAAAGAGCACCAATTTGCCTATTGGGAGTAGATGTACTGAAGAAACTGCAGGCAGATATCAAATTTGCTGAAGATGGTACAGTACATCTTACTATCCCAGATGGGGACGAGGACACTCTTGAGGCTTGCATGATAATTCAAGCTCTCGAGTCACAAAATCCTGATGACACCACATCACAACCATGGGACCCAGCCCTAGACAAATTACCTGAAACCTTATGGGCAAAAGGGAATGTGGATATTGGCTTACTTCCCGTATCCCCAGTTGTGGTGGAGGTGCCCGCAGACACAAGGTTGCCACAGCTGCGGCAGTACCCTATCAGTGCCCAATAGGAGGCTGCTATTGAGGCACAAGTCACTGATCTTGTAAACAATGGAGCATTGGTGTCAATTAAATCACAAGCTAATACGCCATTGTTTCCTGTCAAAAAGAAGGGAGGACCAGGTGATGCCCTGAAATATCGCATGGTACATGATCTAAGAGAGATAAATAAGGTCCTTGTTCCTTTGACACCAGTAGTACCTAACCCACACACGCTATTGGCGAAAATCCCTAGTCAATCGAAATGTTTTTCAGTGATTGATTTGTCAAATGCATTTTTCTCAGTGCCTCTCCACAAAAGCTGTTGGCATCTGTTCGCTTTTACATTTAAGGGCAAACAATATGCCTGGACCAGACTGCCACAGGGCATGCAGCATTCACCCACATTGTACACGCAAGCATTGCAGTCTGTGTTGGCCGGCTGGACACACCCACCTGATATTGTGCTCTTACAATATGTGGATGACCTGTTGCTTTGTGCACCAGATGAGGCTAATTGTAGAATCCATACATTTTCACTACTGATGTTTTTATCAGACAATGGTTGTAAGGTCAACAGAGAAAAATTACAGTTTTGCCAACCAAAAGTAATATTTTTGGGACACTGTCTGTCTCATGGTACCCGACACTTACCCAATGACAGAATCACAATTGTACAACAAATGAAGGAACCAACAACCCATAAGCAGTTGAGAGCATTTTTGGGTTTAGTTTTGTCTTGCCGCCAATGGGTCATACATGCTAGTGAACACATGCAGCCACTGTATTATTGCATCAACACAATACCTTTCCAACTGACTGACATTGCACGAGACTCATTTCAGTATCTGAAGAAGGCCATAGTGTCAGCCCCAGCATTAGGTATACCTAACTATGATATACCCTTTCAACTGATGGCCGCTGAAATTAGAGGGCATGCTACTGGCATTTTGACACAGAAACATGACAAGAAGAATAGACCCCTTGCATACTATTCTGCCAAATTAGACTCTGTAGCACAGGGAACACCATCCTGTGTCAGAGCAGTCTCTGCAATCGCATTGCTACTTGACAAAGTCTCTGATATTGTACTGGATAACCCACTAACTGTCTGTACCACACATGATATATATGGTATCCTGAATCAGGTTTCTTCTAAACATATTTCTATGGCAAGACAACTCAGATTGCAATGTGCCTTGCTTATGCCTCCTAATGTTACGTTTACCAAAACTCAGAATCTGAATCTGGCTACATTGTTGCCAATTGCAGATTCTGAAGGGGGGGATATAGATGAGAACACATTATCGCTTTCTTTTGAGTCCCCACACGAGGTTGAACATGATTGCATAGAACTGATGCAGCAAGAAGTTATTGGCTTGCCCAATGTCACAGACACACCATTGTCAAACCCAGACCTTGTACTTTTTGTGGATGGCAGTAGATATGCCGATGAAAGTGGAAAATTCCACACAGGATATGCGGTAGTGTCACCACATGAGACTATTGTAGCAAAGGCACTTCCACCCCACATGTCCGCACAAGAGGCTGAGCTGACAGCTCTGAATGAGGCATTAAAACTTTCCAAAGGAAAAACAACAAATATCTACACTGACTCGAGATATGCCTTTGGAATAGTACATGATTTTGGCGTTTTGTGGCGCACAAGGGGTTTCATGACAGCAGCAGGAACACCCATAAAACATGCCACACTGATCAGAGAAATCCTCGAGAATGTGGCCCAGACACAGGGGGTGACCGTTATGAGGGTGCCAGCACACACCAGAAAAGACAACATGGAAGCAAAAGGCAACGAAAAAGCAGACCAGGCGGCGAAGCAAGCTGCCTTGGGGACTCCAGAAAAGGTAAACATAGTGCACAAGGATGCATCAGAATTGTTTACAGACTTACAAAAGTTCCAAGAAGACTCCGCTCAGACGGACAAGGAGACTTGGGAAAAGATGGGAGCTGAGAAGACGAACGGAATGTGGAAGAAAGATCAGAGGTACTGCTTGCCTAGGGTTTTATATCCGAGGATGGCCGAAGCAGTTCATCTTCCAACTCACATGTCCGCCAATGGAATTACACGCCTAGTCACGAAGGTTTGGATTGCTCCTGGGTTTGGGAAGGTGGCGCAGCTACACTGTACCTCCTGTCCCATATGCCTAGCACACAATCCCGGACAGGTAGTGAAAACTCCACAGAAACACAGTCCTAGGCCGCTATATCCCTTCCAGAGACTACAGATCGACTACATTCAACTCCCCAGGAGTGGACCATATGAATATGTTCTGGTGTGTGTTGACATGTTCTCTGGATGGCCAGAGGCCTACCCGGTGAAAACAGCTACAGCTCGAGCTACTGCAAAGAAACTAGTGATGGAACTAATACCACAATTCGGTGTCCCTGAAACAATTGAATCAGACAGAGGTACACATTTCACTGCTGAGGTAATGCAAAATGTCATGCAAATGATAGGTGTAGAACAAGCATTTCATACACCCTACCACCCACAGAGCTCAGGGAAGGTAGAGAGAATGAACGGGACACTAAAATTGAAAATACAGAAAACCATGGAGCAGACCCATAGACCATGGCCAGAGTGTCTCCCATTAGCATTATTCTCAGTAAGGTACACACCTACGGGAAAAACTAAACTGTCACCCTTCGAGATACTGTTTGGAAGACCACCAAACACAGGGTTGTACTACCCACAGGTCTTAACACTCAATGTGGATAATTTGTCAAGTTATGTAATCCAGTTGCAAAAGCATTTAACTCAAATGCATTCTCTAGTTTTCTCTTCCACTCCAGATCCAGATAGTGTGGAAGGAACTCACTGTCTACAACCTGGTGATTACGTATATGTCAAGAAACACTCCAGAAAGACCCTTGAACCCCGATATCAAGGACCTTACCAAGTACTCCTGACAACGCCTACTTCTGTTAAGTTGGAAGGACGATCAACCTGGATCCACGCATCACATTTCAAACTAGCCACAGGAATTAACAAAGCATAAGAGTGCATAATGTTTTGGTTTGGTTTTGTTGCATTTTCTGTAATAATGGTAGCTGCGTGGGATAGTTTGAATTCCCCAATGTCCTTGAATAATAAGTTTATACAACATCATGAAAAAATACTGAATGATTGGTCAAAAGACACTCAATCTCCAGCAGATTGCTGGATCTGCACACATTCACCAGTATCGGCCACTAGTATTCCGTTCCTTGTTATTCCTGTGCCACCCGAGGAATTATTTGCCTGGACCAGTTGTTCTGATACACTTGCTAATAATGCCACAAATAATGTGAAGTTATGGAACACAACTGTCGGTATACCTATTGTGGGATGGGTAGGATACCCTTGGTGGCAGGGTAATCTTTCAGGAAGTAATACACACCTTCAATATCTGGCATACAAAGGGGGGGCTTGGGTACCCAGGAGTAGAACTCGGTTAACCCACTTGGGACAAATTCCAATGTATGGCCTACAAGTTAGCTTTGATGTAACTTCTCACTCTACTGATGCCTTTAAGCCAGTACTGCTAGAAAGGAGATTGCATAACACGTCCTGGGAGTATTCCAATTTATTTCCCCAGGGCACTAATGAAACTTGTTTTAATATTTCATGTAATATACCTTGCAACGAGTCATCTGGATATAAGAAAGGATCTCCCGCCTGTAGAAATCCCGATGTAGGGTATTGTAGCCCTCTAGGACAACTTCCAAATTGGTGTATGCTTCAGAATGTATCCGCGTTCATAGATTTAGTTCATAGACTGGTATTACAACATTCAGCCCTATGGGACCTACCTAGTGACATGTACTGGATATGTGGAGACAATGCATACAAATGGTTACCAGTAGGGGTAAGAGGTACTTGTACTCTGGGACGTTTGACTCCAGCTACCTTTATCATTCCACACCAACAATTAGATATGCAGGCAGTACCCAAACATACATTATACAAAAGAGCTGCTGATAATACACCTCGCCTCTCTGGGAGACCACATGTAGTGCAAATGAGTGTGGCTAATAAAATTGTCAGCTCTATTTTTATTTATCCTATGATTACTCAAATGTGGGATAAATTAGTCAGGGCTACAGATTACCTAGATGACCAAATATGGGATATATTGGAGATATTGAACACCACCGTTGCTGTCCAAAATCATCTCTTTATAGTCACTAATCAGCATACCATAGTACTAGATTATTTAACTGCAGCGCAAGGAGGTATGTGTCAAGTCATTGGACCAGCTTGCTGTAATTATATATATCCCAACAGCATTATAAGGTTAAAATTGAAAATAGAGGATGTTCAAAAACTTAGAGATCAGTACGATAAAGACAATGATCGTACTAAGGATAGTTGGTGGTCAGACACCTTCTCTTTTCTTAATCCAGCTAATTGGTTTAAGGGTATTGGAGGCTGGATAGCTGGGATTATACTAAGTCTATTACGTATTGTTGTTTGTATCTTCGTAATATATGTATTTTTTAAACTTGTTTTTTGGTGTTTATCTGTATGTAAGAAAAAGTATAGACGCAGATGAAATAGATAAGTTAATGACAGAACATATGCCAAAATTGATAATTGTTTTCTTTAGGTTTCAGGTTGACATCTCATTTCTGACATGAAGGAGCGTACTCTTGTGATGACAGACGTGGCCTTAGTAACCAGGGGATGGAGAGGGTAAAAGAAGATGCCTGTCTCCCTCGGGCAACCCGTCGACCTGGGATAGTACCTGGTGAATAGGGCACTAACAGCTGTCATTGCAGGACCCAGTCTTCCAGATTGTGGAAAAATGAAGATGTCAAAGGGGGGAATGATAGGAACTGAAGGAGTTAAATTGAGTTCTGTCCATGTTGCATTTTCTTGTTTTTGCTTTATCTTTTCTTCGAGGAGATGTCTCAGACATCTCCCTTGTGAACCAAGGTCAAATTCTTCTACTTTATGGCCTACGTGACTTTCTTTGTAGAAAACAAGTTGTGAAACCATTTATACTGCGCATGTCTGTAAATGTTTAAATTCTTTGCTATAAAAGATGGAAGCCTAACTGATAAGCCAGAGGCGTCTTGGCAGGCATCCCGAGTGGTATTATACAGCTTGTGTCTGTGTTATCCTTCTCGACGGAGCAATCAATTAGAGACATGTGGTGCTTCACACCTAAGAACATCGGTCCTTCAGATGACAGAGTAATCTGAGGGATCCCGACACTGGTTACCTGCAAATCATGGTTGGTGGACAAGGTTACCACTCTGCTTATGAACATCGCAGACCACTGTATCTCAAAGGCAGGACTTATAATTTGAATCAGAGAATCAGACTGCAACTAAACAAGTGAGGCATAGTTGGAATCAGTAGGCCTCACCCTACATTATACTATCCTCAAAGTTTCCCTTTAAGGCAAAAACATCACATAGTATTCTATATCAGCACTGTGTAATAGATAATTGTTCACATTTGTGCAACATAAACTTTGCAATAATTCTTCTGCATAATGGAAATGTTAAATGCTCACCAGAGTCATGCAGAAGGAACTGCTGCTGGACACCATCAATACTGATCCCCTGGAACTCCAGGGGAATAACAAGTTGATCAAGGGTTTGGGGCAACCTTGGAATATTGCCAAGTTGCCTTGATAATCGTATTGTTCTCTTCAGTGATGCTTTCCTTGGGAGAAGTACTACAACATTAGAAAGGGCTCCTGAAATGACTTCTGTGAGAATCTGTTGTGGTGTCTCCTGTGTTGTCCTTGCCCTGGTGACCGCCTCATCGACAAGTCGGATTGCTTCAGGTCCTGCTGCTTGTGCTGCGTGGTTGTGGGGTTGGTTACTTTCACCACTTCACCAGATGCTTCATTGGTCCAAACACGTCCCTTGCAAGCCGACCGTTTTTCACACACCCAGATGGAATGGACATCGTCAGCCGTTCGTTTGGAAAATACGTAAATGTGATTCTCATAGACCAACTTCTTCCCACGTTTGGATAGAACTGAATTCATACTTGTAGAAAGTGAATTGCAGTGGAAGCTGACTGATGTTTTGTGCTAGTACACCTCTCTCTTTGTAGATATTTTAGACACTGCTATATTCTGATGTAAAGATGGAATAAGAGCTAGTCTAATGTAACTTGCAGGACACCTGACATGAAAATTGTTACATCTGCAGCAAAACTTGCAAAAAAGCAGGTCAGTGCTGGGTCAGGTAAAAGTTCACAAAATGTTTTGCTTTTAGAGTGGTTTATATTTCCCACCTAGATCAGGCCTCATTCACACTACATCTTTTGAATCCGTTTATTTTTTTCATGGTATGTTTTCGTAACACAAAAACGTTTTAGAAACGTTTTGGAAAATGTCTTGTTAAAATTGCGGGCAAAATGCTCTGACGCTATAATGCAATCAGTTGTGAGGTTTGCAGATGGAAACAGTTGATTTAAAATGTCACAAAAGTGCAGCACTCTGTACAATACTTTTGTGACATGTGAATTGATGATGGATGGGAATTCATGAACCACAAGGACGAACTGGCAAAACATCCAAACACAAAATTCTGGGGGCAAAACAGGGTACACACATCCGGGGGTGCAAACTACCAGGAGTGGACTGCTGGGGCGAAACATCCGAGGTCAAAAAATCTGGGGCAAAACATCTGGGGATGAACTGCTGGGGCGAAACATCTGGGGGTGAACTGCCGGGGGCGAAAAATCTGGCGGCGAAAAATCCGGGGGTGAACTGCTGGGGGCGAAACATCCTGGGGAAAACTGCTGGGGGCGAAACATCCAGGGGCGAAACATCCGGGGGTGAACTGCTGTGGCCGAAACATCCAGGGGTGAACTGCTGGGGGCGAAAAATCCGGGGGCAAACTGCTGGTGGCGAACTGCTGGGGGCGAACTGTGGGGGCGAACTGCTGTGGGGTCGAAATGCTGGGGGCAAAATGTACGGGGGCGAAATGTGCAGGGGCGAATCCTCCTGGGGGCGAAATGATAGGGGTGAAATGTGCGGGGGCAAAATGTACCCTGGGGCAAAATTCTGGGGGCAAATTGCTGGGGGCGAACTGCTGGGGACGAAACATCCTAAAACCCCTTACATCAAGCCTTTGAATGAAAGGAAAGTTCACAGCCACCCACCCACATGCCCAAACGCTAGATGGTCACATTTCCAGGCTGCTTGCCATGGAAATGCTGCCTTTTAGGCTTGTAGACAAAGAGAATTAACGCCAACCCAGGGCGGCAGTTGTCCCTCGGTACTCGACACATGAACAAGCGTTTACAACCAAGGAAGCTCATCTGCCTGATGGCACACTGGGTGAATATTGTGGTGGCTGGGGCTGAGCCCCACGCTGGCATGTCACATGTGCTACTGACACTGAGGATTGCTGGCCCTTCCTCTATCAGGGTTTCCTCCACCTCCTACACCAGTTCCTGAACTCCCTTCAGCTCCTCCTCATTCTACATCTTGATTTGGTATCTTAGAGCATGTCGTTCACATCATCCACAAGGCTGGATGCTCTGCTGCACTGCATCAGCAAAGCGACAACAGGCTCTGCTGAAGCTAACTTGCCAAGGAGACAAACCGCACACATTGGCAGAGTTATTGAAAGGCATAACAGACCAGACAGATCTGTGGCTTTTGCAGCTGAACCTCTAACCATACATGGTCTCGTGTGATAATGGCCATAACTTGGTGATGGCTGTGGAGCTTGGCAAGCTCACATACAGTTGTGGCCAAAAGTATTGACACCTCTGCAATTCTGTCAGATAATACTCAGTTTCTTCCTGAAAATGATTGCAAACACAAATTCTTTGGTATTATTATCTTCATTTAATTTGTCTTAAATGAAAAACACAAAAGAGAATGAAGCAAAAGCAAAACATTGATCATTTCACACAAAACTCCAAAAATGGGCCAGACAAAAGTATTGGCACCCACAGCCTAATACTTGGTTGCACAACCTTTAGCCAAAATAACTGCGACCAACCGCTTCCGGTAACCATCAATGAGTTTCATACAATGCTCTGCTGGAATTTTAGACCATTCTTCTTTGGCAAACTGCTCCAGGTTCCTGATATTTGAAGGGTACCTTCTCCAAACTGCCATTTTTAGATCTCTCCACAGGTGTTCTATGGGATTCAGGTCTGGACTCATTGCTGGCCACATTAGAAGTCTCCAGTGCTTTCTCTCAAACCATTTTCTAGTGCTTTTTGAAGTGTATTTTGGGTCATTGTCCTGCTGGAAGACCCATGACCTCTGAGGGAGACCCAGCTTTCTCACACTGGGCCCTACATTATGCTGCAAAATTTGTTGGTAGTCTTCAGACTTCATAATGCCATGCACACGGTCAAGCAGTCCAGTGCCAGAGGCAGCAAAGCAACCCCAAAACATCAGGGAACCTCCGCCATGTTTGGCTGTAGGAACCGTGATCTTTTCTTTGAATGCCTCTTTTTTTCTCCTGTAAACTCTATGTTGATGCCTTTGCCCAAAAAGCTCTACTTTTGTCTCATCTGACCAGAGAACATTCTTCCAAAACGTTTTAGGCTTTTTCAGGTAAGTTTTGGCAAACTCCAGCCTGGATTTTTTATGCCTCGGGGTAAGAAGTGGGGTCTTCCTGGGTCTCCTACCATACAGTCCCTTTTCATTCAGACGCCGACGGATAGTACGGGTTGACACTGTTGTACCCTCGGACTGCAGGGCAGCTTTAACTTGTTTGGATGTTAGTCGAGGTTCTTTATCCAACATCCGCACATTCTTGCGTTGAAATCTCTTGTCAATTTTTGTTTTCCGTCCACATCTAAGGAGGTTAGCCACAGTGCCATGGGCTTTAAACTTCTTGATGACACTGCGCACGGTAGACACAGGAACATTCAGGTCTTTGGAGATGGACTTGTAGCCTTGAGATTGCTCATGCGTCCTCACAATTTGGTTTCTCAAGTCCTCAGACAGTTCTTTGGTCTTCTTTCTTTTCTCCATGCTCAATGTGGTACACACAAGGACACAGGACAGAGGTTGAGTCAACTTTTATCTATGTCAACTGGCTGCAAGTGTGATTTAGTTATTACCAACACCTGTTAGGTGCCACAGGTAAGTTACAGGTGCTGTTAATTACACAAACTAGAGACGCATCACATGATTTTTTGAATAGTGCCAATACTTTTGTCCACCCTCTTTTTTATGTTTGGTGTGGAATTATATCCAATTTGGCTTTAGGACAGTTCTTTTTGTGTTTTTTCATTTAAGACAAATTAAATGAAGATAATAATACCAAAGAATTTGTGTTTGCAGTCATTTTCAGGAAGAAACTGAGTATTATCTGACAGAATTGCAGGGGTGTCAATACTTTTGGCCACAACTGTATGTACCATGCTTGGTCAACTTGCTAAACTTGATGTTTCAGTGGTTTCTGAAAACCTACCCAGATTTTCCAGAGCTTCTGGTTAAGGTACGCCATGTCAGCTGCCATTTTCACATTTCACATTTCAGCTCTGACAATGCTGCAGCAGCACATGCAAGTGCCAGTTCATCGTCTGGTGTGCAACATCACCACGCACAGGAACCTCAAACTGCATATGCTATCAAATATCAGCTCCAACAAACCCATTGGTATTCTGGGCAGACTCCAACATAGCAGCTGAAGAATGGGCATGGATGTCTAACATTTACGCAGTTATCCAAGACTTTGAGGACTGCACAAAGGTGGTGAGTGGTATGATGGCATATTCAGTGCAACAATCCCATTTCTGTGCCTACTTAAACAGTCGCTGCTCACAATTAAAACTGAAGCTTTGCATTCATATCAGGTGAAGATGGAGAAAGACATGAGACAGTAATTTACTATCCAGCTTGGCATCATCTCATCTGCTCAGCACAGATTGTGTAACATTGAGGAGGTGGAGGCTGAGGAGGAGGAACAATGTAACAGAGGCTAGTACAGAGGCTAGTACCCACACCCAGCTTCATCCTGTCTCCTACATGGATGAGCTGAGGAGGGGAATGAGGAGGAAGAGATGGAGGAGCACATGGAGAGTAGTTCTCATGGTGGAGACAAGAAAGTGTTGGCTGTAGGGAGCTTGGAACATATGGCCAACTTTATGTACCGCTGCCTTTTATGTGTTCCTCGCGTTGCATTCTTCATGGCTAAAAAAGAGTACAGGTTGGTCACCCTGCTAGACCCATGCTACAAGGAGAACCTTACATCTCTCCTTTCTGAGGTGGAGAGGTCTACTAAAATGGTGCTATACCAGAAGGCCATTGTACAGGGTGGGCTATTTATATGGATACACCTAAATAAAATGGGAATGGTTGGTGATATCAACTTCCTGTTTGTGGCACATTAGTATATGGGAGGGTGGGAAACTGGACACTTCTCAAGATGGGTGGTGACCATGGTGGCCATTTTGAAGTTGGCCATTTTGGATCCAACTTTATTTTTTCCAATGGGAAGAGGGTCATGTGACACATCAAATTATTGAGAATTTCACAAGAAAAGCAATGGTGTGCTTGGTTTTAATGTAACTTTATGAGTTATTTACAAGTTTATGACCACTTATAAAATGTGTTCAAAGTGCTGCCCATTGTGTTGGATTGTCAATGCAACCCTCTTCTTCCACTCTTGACTCACTGATAGCAACACCGCAGAAGAAGTGTTGGTCTAAGAGGGTCAGATTCCTTGTAGGAATGCTTGGACCTGACATCCGTAATGTGGTGGTGCACCATCTTGCTGGAAAAACTCAGGGAACGTGCTATCTTCAGTGCATAAAGAGGGGAACACATCATCATGTAGAAATTTCAGATATCCAGTGGCATTGAGGTTTCCATTGATGAAGACTGGCCCCACTATCTTTGTACCCTATATACCACACCATACCATCAATTCTGGGTGTCACGTCTTAGCATTCCTACTTGAACAGTTTCCTGGAAAGTGGATTGGTTGTTATGGGCCAGTTGAACGGCCACCAAGGTCTCCCGATCTGAACCCTGTAGTGAAACTTCCACCAGGGGGAGCTGGTGAGGGAAGAGAGGTTACACACTAAGCATAGCAACACTGAGCAACCGCACAGGTGTCACAGGTAATGAGAGAATCGTCAGACCAACCGAGTCAGAAACTATCAGGAGCAGACGTACCAGAAGTAACAGCAATACACATAGTCGAAATACCAAGCCGAGGGTCAAAAAGCCAAACATGTGAGATGGAAGACGTGGTCAGGGTACAAGCCAGGGAATCAAAAGCCAGACAGAGAACATAACAGCAGAGAAGAATACCAAGAGATGGGGTCAGAGATCAGTCCGGGTCCATACATGAGGATACAAGTCAAAGGCAGGAGGAACACCAAGGTACAAGGGTCAGAGGCTCTAAACTGGAAGCTAGAGCTATCACTAACACTGGTCAGCAGGCTGTGATGGACTGAAATAGCCCAGCTAGCTCCAGAACAAGGCCGAGGAGATTAATCCCTGCATGACCAGTCCAGAGAGAAGACAGCAGAAAATAAACTCTGAACTGAACCATCACAACCATGACTTTTATCTTTGGGGTCATCTGAAGGCAATTGTCTTTGCTGTGATGATACGAGATGTGCAACATCTGAAACAATGGATACTGGAAGCCTGTGCTAGCATTTATTCTGCGGTGTTGCCATCAGTGTGTCAAGAGTGGGAGAAGAGGGTTGCATTAGCAATCCAACACAATTGGCAGCACTACACATTTTATAAGTGGTCATAAACTTGTAAATAACTCATGAAATAATAAAGTTATGTTAAAACAAAGCACACCATTGATGTTTTTGTGAAATTCTCAATAAGTTTGATGTGTCACATGACCCTCTTCCCATTGAAAAAAATAAAGTTGGATCCAAAATCGCCGACTTCAAAAAGCCACCATTTTCACCACCCATCTTGAAAAGTTTTCCCTCCCATTTACTAATATGTCACAAACAGGAAGTTGATATCACCAACCAATCCCATTTTATTTAGGTGTATCCATATAAATGGCCCACCCTGTTGAAAATATCCAAAGAGACCAAAGAAATAATGCCATAAAATCTATAACTTTTATTAAGGCACATATGCCAAACCTTAAAAACACAATAAAAGGAGATTCCAGTCCAAGAAACCAAGCAAGGTAAGAATATAAATGTATATCAAATATAGAAATATAACAGTGGGAGATACAAAATTTCTAGTGTCTAGATATAACATCATAGTGATTATTAAATAGCCTCTCTACATGGTTATTTCTATCCTCTCTGCACAGCAATGATAAATCAAGCAGAAAAGTACAAATATGGTGTTATAGCTGCTCCTAATCAATACCTGCACAGTGCTATATATCCTATGTGCTAATCATAGCCTGTATACCTATACAAGTGGGGGTATACAAAAGTAATGTGCAAAAATGTTCATATATGTTATAAATATAAAAAGTGTGCAATGTGACCACACAAATGGAGCTCCATAAGTCCTAATACACACATGGCAAAGCGTCAATCTATGTTGTTAACAGCATTGTCAGCAGTAGCCAGCATGAGTGCTGCATACAAGTGATGGCTACCATCAACACACTGCCAGATATGCACAGAGTTGTGCTCTAAGCAGCAAGCTAGGTACATATAAAGTACAAAAAAATCATCAAAGTGCATACAGGTAATATACAACCTTGTTTGGCACTGTCCCCGACGCGCGTTTTGCCACAACTTCGTCCAAGGGGGTAAAGTATGTGGTTCTCTTAGATTGGTGTCATTAAATAGCCCCAGATTGCCCATCAATTACCTAATGTGTGTTAAACAGAGCCTGTAAACCCGCCATATAGTGCTAAAGGCAAAACACTTTGCTAGAGGCAAAGCTGTTCACTCTACCTAAGCATGCGGTTACCTGCCGACAGTGTGAACCCGGCCTGAGACGCCATGTGGCATGTCTGAGCTGCTATTATGCATGGCACTCAGTAAGCGGCAGTGTGAGGTCAGCGTGTATCGCCGTCATGTGGCACGCCCACTCCCCACTCCGTCACTCCCCAAGCCGACACGTCAGGAGAGGGGAGGAACTGGAGATGTCTGGGGTGACGTAACCACACACAGCATACCACAGAGCAAGGGCCCGCCGCCTGCCACATAGCTACGCCCCCGTCCGACGTGTCAGAACAGGGGAGCTGCATATGCTACTCAGACGGACGCGTCCACACACTGCGTGCCTCAGTATGAACAGGAGTAAATATGACATATCAGAGTAAGTTAAGGGCTGGGCACTGATAAGAACTGAATGAGTTAAATGAATTCTGCTGAACTTTATCTTTTCTTCGAGGAGATGTCTCAGACATCTCCCTTGTGAACCAAGGTCAAATATTTCCTGCTTACATGGCAAAGCTGTTGTAGAAGTAACTATTTTTCTTTTCTTTATTGCGCATGTCTGTAAATGTCTAAATTCTTTGCTATAAAAGATGGAAGCCTAACTGATAAGCCAGAGGCGTCTTGGCAGGCATCCCGAGTTGTATTATACAGCTTATGTCTGTGTTATTCTTCTCGACGGAGCAATCAATTAGAGACATATGGTGCCTTACACCCAAGAACATCGGTCCTTCAGATGAAAGAGATATCTGAGGGATCCCGACAGTTTCCTGGCGCCCGAACAGGGACCTGATATAGGCACCTCTCCAAGACTACCCGATCTACAGACCACTTCAGTTACTGATGAAATTGTGAACAGCAGACCTAAACACCTGACTGAAGAACCCCGATAAATGGATACTTTGTTTACAATCCTGTGTGTTGTGGGAGTGTTACTGTTCGGATGCTACCTAGCATATAAGTACACGAGACACGTAGTACAAGGAGGAACAGACACCCCGTTTAACCTGTTGGCACCTTAGGAAGAAGGTAACGAGGTATAGTAGAGCCTAGTCTTGAGCTTACCCAATACACCACCTAAGGAAGAGAGGATTAACAGGAAAGAAACAAGAAAAACAGGATAAGAATAAAAGATAAAATGGGGAACAGTCAGGGAAAGACACCCGAAGAAGGAGACCGGTTATGTGATATAATTGAGGATAGATATGGAAGTAGTGCAGCAAAGAACCTGGAAAAAGTATTAATCAAATCCAAAGTGCAAGATAGTCAGGCTGTGTGAATCCTTGTATATATGTCTATGAGAACCTCTGAATAAGATGAGAGATGAGTAATTGAGTATAAAAAAAAAAAATCAGTGAATGAGCACGTATGAATGAATCATCACACATCATTTTTGTGTCAAGAGATTTGTGACCTTTCTAGTTGTGGTGGAATCCCGGACAGATGCATTATAGATATTTCAAATCTACATCTGAGACTGAATGAATTGAGTAATGATATAGTTCGTGTTATATGTGGCATTACATTGTAAAGTTTCCTGAATGCATTTGGCCAGAAAAAGGGCAAGGCATGGTTAATCTCATTATACAGTTATCTGCCCTTACAGTGAAATCCCGTGATTTTGAGTTTCTTTGTAGAAATTGATTTTGATAAGTCTAAAGAACTACAGAATTCTGTGAAGGACGACGCTGCATTCTGACGGGAGGGAGGAAGGATGGCGCTGCGCAGTTTTTCTTCTCCCTTCGCTCTTATCTCTGCTGAGTGTGAGCTGTGCTCAAAATTCTCTGTAATTCTATCCGTAAGGTACGCGCTGAAAGATTTGTGCATTTTAAAGCAACAGTACTTAATTGAAGATTGGAAGTTAAAAGTAAGATATGGTGCCTAATTTAGAAGGGAATTGTAAGTGATTGTTTGGTCATTGTAAGTGATTGCTTGGTCATTAATGTGTTTGAACCTGCTTCTAGTTGTGTGATTGATTTGTATAGCAAATTGTGTCAAATTACAAAAGACAGAGAAGGAAGGAAGCAGTAAAACAAGTGGGACAAATATTGAAAAAGGCAAAAATACCAGAGTGTGAATGTTTGGATGTACAAAAAGGCACAGACAAGGGAAGAAAATAGCAAGTGAATAAATGATGCTTGAGAATGTGCAGCAGTATGGAAGGTGTATTATGAATGTTTGATTGACAAAGTGTAACCAGAGACCCAGACAAAACAGATGGACTTGTAAACACTGTGGTCAGACTCAGACAAACCCAGACTGAATAGCTACTTGTGTGACCTGTGCTACTGACCTAATCGAATTGCACTAAATCCTATCCAGACAAGATCATAAGAAGCTGACATAATAGTGTGGATAGTGGGTAGTGGGGACATTGGCCCTTGAGGAGTAAGCTGACAGTAGACATCAGACGACCAACCCCATCAGGACCTAGAAGTGTGACTAGAATAAGAAAGATACAGGTGTATTATCCCTGGAGCCCCTCTGACCAGCTAGCTTTGCTGAAGCAGCTGCCTGACCTTGAAGACCAACCATTCCCGTTTTACAGACACATAAAGGAAGTACAGCAGACATATAAGTGTACCTGGGCAGATCTAGAGAGGTTGGTGAGTTTAAAGGCAGGTGACGCACTAGATCATATAATTAAGACACATACAGATGTGACAAAGAATCAGGCTTGGGGCATGGATGATAAATCTGCACGATCTGGGGAGACGTACTGTGAGTCACTAAGACAATGGGCTGCAGTGGAACAATCAGAGCAGTCTGTACTCCTGACTAATGTGACACAGCAAAGAGGAGAGAGGGTAGAGATATACTTTGGACGGTTACAGCTGAAATGGGCAGACATGCGGTACATTTGCATAAACCCACTTGATGTTAGAATACTGGTGAATGCATTCATTGACGGTATGAACAAAGATTTACGAGACGCAGTACAGACAGTCAGACCTGAATGGAGACATGTAGATCCGAAAGACCTCCTTAAGGTAGCTAAAGAAATTGAGCAAACAAGGACAATAAGACAACCTGTCATGTATGCTGGAGCACAAGGAAAAAAGTGGAGACGTAATAGGGAAGGCATGTGAGATCACACTGACGTTTCTTTAGACAATCTATTCCCCACATGACATCCATGCCATACTCCTACAAGTTCAACCAAAACATCTGTCTATGGCCAGACAGCTCTGACTTGAGTGTGCTCTACTAATTCCTGAGTATGTCACTCCTCAAAAGATGTAACGTTCTGAATCCAGCCACCCTCCTGCCTGTGGATTCAGAAAAGGGGGAATTGGTGACCGTATTAGTGAGTGAGGAAGGATACTTTGACATGACGCATGAACCTGTCTGCATAGAACTGATGAGTCAGGAGTGAGTTAGGTTTGCACACATTCATGAAAAACCTGTTCCTAATGCAGACTTTGAGTTTCTTTTTTGTAGATGGCCCCAGATACCACCAGGATGGACGATTCTACACTGGATATGCAGTAGTATCCTCACATGAGGTAATCCGAGCGGAACCACTCTCTCCTCACATGTCGGCGCAGGAGGCAGAGTTGAAGGCACTCACTGAGGCGTGTAGAGCCGCTGCAGATAAAGTCGCTAATATTTTCACAGATTCGAAGCCCATTAAAAATGCAGAGCTGGTGAAACAATTGATGGAGGCATTGATGTTACCAGTCCAGGTTGGCATTGTCAAGGTAAAAGCACACACAAAGGTGACTCCGTGGAGGTAGAGGGCAATAGAAGGGCGAACGAGGCTGCTAAAATAGCACAAGGCAGCCTAGAGAGAGCAGTGGACGGTGGCGGGGAGTCAGCGTATTCCAGCCACATTGGGTCTAGATGTCCTGAAATCCCTCCAGCAAAAGGCTGCCCAAACAGAGAAGGTACACCGGGGGAGACTGGGAGCTGAGCTCAACTCAAATGGAGTATGGGAGAATAAGGATAAAATGTGCCCACCAAAGTCCCTGTTCCCAATCATGGCGCAAGCAGCACATGGCCCCAATCACACCTCAAAAAGTCACATGTGTGCCATGGTAGATGCCTTCTGGATCGCTCCTGGTTTCAGTTACGCAGCCGCGAAACTTGCACAATCATGCCTCATCTGTGCACAGCACAACCCAGGTAAAACAGTAAAAGTCCCTAAGAAAGCGACACCTAGGCCTCTCTACCCGTTTCAGAGACGGCAGATTGACGACATACAGCTACCAAGGTAGGAGTGTATGCAAATATCCTAGTATGTGTAGATCTCTTCTCTGGGTGGCCGGAAGCCTATCCGGTAAAACGTGCAAATGCTAAAATGACTACAGACAAACTGATGAAAGAACTGATCTGCAGGTATGGTGTCCCAGAAACCACAGAAACAGATAGGGGTGCACACTTCACGGGAGAAATAAAGAGGGAAGTCATGCAGGCCCCGGGTGTACAGCAAACATTTCATACACCATATAGGCCACAAGGTAGAGGGAAAGTGGAAAGACTAAGGCCTCTTTCACACATCAGGTTTTCGCCGTCAGGCGCGATCCGGCGCTTTTGACAGAAACCGGATCCGGCGAAATGCAATGCCGGATCCGGTTTCCCCCCCATTGACTTGCATTTGCGCCGGATCGCGCCGGATGGCCATGCGTTTCATCCGGTTTTCGCCGGATCCGGCAATGTGTCGCGATCCGGCGTCTGGAAAAAACGTCTACTGTAACGTTTTTTGTCTCCGGCGAAAAAGCTGGACGCGCCGGATCCGGCGCGTCCAGCTTTTTCACACAATGAAAGCCTATGAGCGCCGCAATGCGCCGGATCCGGCGAAAGCTGGATCCGGTTTTTTGGTCTGAGCATGCTCAGTATCTCTGCCCACAAGACATATATAAAAGCAAGACAGTGGGACCCACAGCCACACCCAACATGCCACCCAAGAAAGCAACCAAGCGAAGCAGGAGAAGGCAGGAGACCACTGCAGCACCATCCGCACCACCACCACCCCAAATGGAGCAGCAAATAGAACATGCTGAGGAGGGGAGGCCAGCAGCAGATGAGAGACGGTAATTATCAAATAACCCATTCCTCCAAACTAGGGCTATTGAATATCAAGATATTCATTGGCCCTTTGTTTCTCTTTATTCAACAGCCGCCCAATAGATGCAGCAGCAGCAGCAATGGCAGCAGCTGGAACACCACCCACAGGCATGGAGTGTGGCCACCAGGAAGACAGCACATCATCTTCTGGGAGCCCTCCCTCGCATCGTCAGCGTTTGACAGTAAGTTTTTATTTCCAAAATCCATCTTCTCTGTAATATATGTCTATTCATTGCCTTTTATTTCAAAACAGGAATCACAAGATGAAGAGGAGCTCCCAGAAGAAGAAGGAAGGGGTGGACAGACACCTGGAGTGGGCTCACAATTGGTAAGTTTTTTGCATCAAACGCAGAAACACAACATCACACTACACACAACACATAGAAAACAATGTTCTGCAGACCACACACAGCAAACAAATGCCTACATCCAAAGACATAACATTTTTTGTTTTCTTCTCTAGTCTTCCCAATCTGGTGCTTGGCCAAGAGGTCCTCGCAGTGCCTCCCAGGGTCGTCGGCGACAGCAACGCGGCGGTCACCAGCGTGTAAGTATAAATATTTTTGCTTTGTTTTTTTGCACTTTTTATTTCATTTCTTTTGTGGAGGCTAATTATGTTATTTTTGTCTTTTTCTTTAACAGCCTTCACAGCGTGCTCCCAACTCTGACGGTGAGGATGGAGGGATTGATGTGGACCGCCTCATCGATCTCGTCAGAGAAAGGGAGCCGCTCTGGAATATGGCTGACCGCCGCCACGCTGACCTGATCGTTACCCGACGACTCTGGGAGGAAATCTGTTCGCTCCTTGTGGGCCGCTGGGAGGACCTCGAAGCTCGGGCCCAGATTAAAGAGCGTAAGTATATACAGTACCGGTTGCTTGATGTAAACCAGTGTTTCCCGAACTCCAGTCCTCGTGGTCCCCACGGATCATGTGTTCAGGATTTCTATTTACTATGGAAATCCTGAAAACATGACCCCTGGGGACCATGAGGACTGGAGTTTGGGAAACACTGATGTTGTATACTGACCACTCCTTTCTCGTTTCAGGGAACAGAATTGTGAATCGGTGGCGGTCTGTGAGAGATCGTTTCAAGAAGGAGTTCAATAAAGAGATGCGGGCCCCGAGTGGATCTGGAGGACGCAGGAGCAAGTACAAGTATGCAGAAGCCCTGTCGTTCCTCCGGGAAACAATGGTCACCAGAAGGTAAATATTACACACCACATGTGAAAAAAAATGTTATATGTAAATTTTTTTTTCAGCCAGGGCCATACAATGTCAGTATTTTAATTGTTTTTTTTTCTCTTTATTCCACAGCACGGTGAGCAGCACTCGGGAGCCGGCACGATTGGACCCTTCTGAGGCGATCCCTGAGGAGACCGGCACCGAGGGACACTTCGACCGCCCCGGTACATCTGCACCTTCCCAGCCTTCCCACACATTCGACCCATCTGTCCCATCCACCAGCACAGGAGCATCGTGGCCGCCTACATTACATGAAGCTGCTGGTGAGGAGATCGCTTTCCCTTTACCCCACCCTTCTGCCCCTGCCACCTCTAGTACACCTGCGGGTACTGGGCGGCAGCGGCAGAGGGGTCAGGAAAAGACTTATGCGCCAGAGTTCTTGCATCTGAATGCATCTTTCCAGAATTGTCTAAAAGTCTTGTCAGAGCAAATCTCCGCAGGCTATCAGCAGATCAACTCCAGCATTCTGGAGGTGAAGACACTTCTGCAAACCATGCATTCAGAAGCAAGATCTTCGCCAAACCACACCTTTTTCAGGTCTGTTGTGGAGCGCATGGAAACGCTCTCTCCTGCCCAGCAGATGCATGTAATGCATTCATGCCACGCTGCTCTCCAGCAAGTTACCTCCCAACCTCCTCCTCCTCCCACCACAGTAGTTCCTCCACCTGCACCCCCTCCAGCCACTTTCCATCCTCCCCCTCCTATTACATCTACACCCCCTCCAGCCACTTTCCATCCTCCCCCTCCTATTACATACCATCCACCTCCAGCCACTTTCCATCCTCCCCCTCCTATTACATACCATCCACCTCCCCAGCACCATCCACCTCCCCAGCACCATCCACCTCCCCAGCACCATCCACCTCCCCAGCACCATCCACCTCCCCAGCACCATCCACCTCCCCAGCACCAGCAACCTCCCCAGTACCAGCAACCTCCACAGTACCTGCAAACTCCCCAGTACCAGCAACCTCCCCAGTACCAGACATCTCCCCACTTCCAGCAACCTGCCCCGTACCAGACATCTCCCCAATTCCAGCAACCTGCCCCGTACCAGACATCTCCCCACTTCCAGCAACCTGCCCCGTACCAGACATCTCCCCACTTCCAGCAACCTGCCCCGTACCAAACTCCTTCCCCATACAACTTGCCATCAACATCATCTGCTCCTACAGTCCCTGCCCAACCCTCCACTCCACCACCCACCACCTCTTCTGCTTCCCACATGTCCACCCATTCTGTAGTTTTTTCCACACCTTCACCTCTAACTGTTCCTTCCCCACCACGATCCCAGTCCTCTCTCCACACTCCCAGTGTCGAAGTGTCCCGCAGCCCCTACAGCAGTATTTCCACCACACACTACACAGATTTATAATGTGTGTATTTAAATAAAAATGACCAGTTTTATGGTTTCAGTTTTATAGTTTCAAAGTTTTATTAAACAAGTTTATTAAAATTTTAAAAAAGTTTACTAAAAAAAACATTTTTCAATAAAAGTTAAATTATTTTACACTGGTTGTCTGTCATTTCTTTCTGCGGCGAAAAAGGTTAAATACAGGGTATTTTAAAGGTGAAATGGTATTCAAAACTAGGTATATAACTGTGGGTAAATTTTAGCTTTTTGCCACAGTTGTGTTCCTGGTTGTGTTTGAAGCAAAGTATTTCACCTAAAAAGTTGTGTTTATTGTTGGTGATTTCCTAACAATGTACACAACTTTTGTTAAAAGGTGAAATACTTTGCATAAAACACAACCAGGTACACACCTGTGGCCTAAAGCTAAAAATAGAGACCATGACAAGATAGCCAACTTTGGTTGGCAAAGGTATATACTGTTGGTACAGAAGGTACACAAGTTTGGTTAGGGCACAAATCTTTCACACTCTGTCATCCTGCCAGTGTACTCTGCCTTGAGGTGACATAAAGTATAGTGCAAAATTGTCCCTCATTACTGAAACCGTCACAGAACTTCTAGTGGTAATGTCATGGTAATCTTGCAAGGTGGTTTCTTCAGTGTCCTCAATGGAAATGGGTTCCTTGCAGATAACAAAATTGTGGAGTACCACGCACGCTTTGATCACCTCGTCCACAGTTTCTGTCTTGAGGTTGATCGCAGTCAATAGGACCCGCCATTTGGCTGTCAGAATACCAAAGGTACATTCAACCATTCTTCTTGCTCTTGTGAGGCGGTAATTAAAAATGCGTTTTGGTCTTGTCAATCCTCTGCTAGAGTACGGTTTCAAAAGGTGTTCTGACAGCTGGAAGGCTTCATCCCCTACACAGACAAATGGCATAGGTGGACCAGATGTTTGCGGCAGCGGTCTAGGTGGTGGGAACTGGAAGGTGTTTCCATACAGTTTACGCCCCATGGCAGACAGTTTGAAAACTTGAGAGTCATTGGAGCGGCCATAGGCCCCAATATCAATAGCAATAAATTTGTATTCCGCGTCAGCGATGGCCATGAGGACAATTGAAAAATATTTCTTGTAATTGAAATATTCCGATCCCGATCCAGCTGGCTTTACAATGCGGATATGTTTCCCGTCCACAGCGCCCAAGCAGTTTGGAAACTGACATATCTGTTGAAACTTGTCAGCAATTTCAATCCACCTCTCTGTTGTGGGCTCTGGTAAAAACTCTTCAGCTAAGGAGTCCCACAGTGCACGGCATGTGTCCTTCACAATTCCAGATATGGTGGAAATCCCGAGTCTGTACTGGAAATGCAGTGACGAAAGGGATTCTCCAGTTGCAAGAAATCTGTGGGGAATTAAAAAACAATAAATTAGTTTTAAATCACAGCATTACATACCAAAACTGACCTATAACACTTGGAGATACAAATTACCACCAACAAGATTGCAGTGAAAGTGTGCTCTGATGCGATCATATCCAATAAATGTGGCTAACCTTAAAGTCACCATCAGACGCTCTGCGGGTGAAACAGAGAAGCGGCAATAGGTGTCCGCTTTTCTTATGAGGTGTGCAATGCGCTCCACCAAGTAATCAAAATTCTCCATTTTCATCCTAACATATCCAAAAAATTTATCCGGGCTTCGTCAAAGGTCCATGCATAGTGTAGAATAGAGCCCACGCGTCATTCTCTTGGCTGTGATGGGGTGGATCCACAAACGTCGTCTACGATGCCTGATGAGCTGCTGTCTCGCTCTCTCCTTCTCCAGAACAATCACCCTCAAACGATTTGCCTCCGCTGTAAAATCCGCCAAATTCTTCAAAATATTTCCAATGACAACATCCATCTTCGCCAGTAACTTGCTCTTCTCTCCAACCTGCACTTTCTCCTCTACAACCTGTCAAAGAAGGGCTGTAGGAACATGCTATATATAGTTTTCCAGTAGCCAATCCCGTTTGGAAGGCCACAAGGGTCAATTTTAAAAACCGGATCCAGCGTAATCCGTCGAAAAACGGATAGAAAAACGGATGAACCGGATGAGACGGATCCGGTTTTGTCTGTCCAGAAAAAGACGGATCCGCCAGAAAACCGGATCCGTCACATCCGGTTTTACGAAACATTTGCCGGATCCGGCGTTCCGGCATGACGCCGGATCGCGCCTGACGCCGAAAACCTGATGTGTGAAAGTAGCCTAAATGGGACACAAACTGAAAATTCAAAAGGCCATGGCAGACACAGGAAAGAGCTGGGTGGAGTGCTTGCCTCTTGCACTCTTTTCAGTCAGACACACTCCAAATAGAAACACAGGCTTGTCTCCTTCTGAAGTCCTGAGACTTAGAGATCAGTATGATAAAGACAATGATCGTACTAAAGATAGTTGGTGGTCAGACACTTTCTCCTTTCTTAATCCAGCTAATTGGTTTAAGGGTATTGGAGGCTGGATAGCTGGGATTATACTAAGTTTATTACGTATTGCCGTTTGTCTCCTTATAATATATGTGCTATTGAAACTTGTTTTTTGGTGTATCTCTGTATGCAAGAAAAGATGTAGAAATAGATAAGGAAGTTTGACTATAAACAACAAGAATTGAACTATTATTCCTTTAAATCCTAGGTTGACATCTCATTTCTGGCATGAAGGAGCGTACTCTTGCAATGATGGACGTGGCTTCAGTATCTGGGGGATGGAGAAGGTAGAAGACCTGTCTCCCTTGGGCAACCCGTCGGCCTGGGATAGTACCTGGTGAACGAGCCACTATCCGCTGTTGTTGCAGGATCCAGTGTTCCAGATTGTGGAAAATGAAGATGTCAAAGGGGGGAATGATAAGAACTGAATGAGTTAAATGAATTCTGCTGAACTTTATCTTTTCTTCGAGGAGATGTCTCAGACATCTCCCTTGTGAACCAAGGTCAAATATTTCCTGCTTACATGGCAAAGCTGTTGTAGAAGTAACTATTTTTCTTTTCTTTATTGCGCATGTCTGTAAATGTCTAAATTCTTTGCTATAAAAGATGGAAGCCTAACTGATAAGCCAGAGGCGTCTTGGCAGGCATCCCGAGTTGTATTATACAGTTTATGTCTGTGTTATTCTTCTCGACGGAGCAATCAATTAGAGACATATGGTGCCTTACACCCAAGAACATCGGTCCTTCAGATGAAAGAGATATCTGAGGGATCCCGACAGCACCAAAGATATAAACCTACAAGTTACCAAAGAGACATGCAGACTAAACGGGATGAATATAAACACAAAAAACAAACAATACCAATACAACACATCAAAATATCACCAGAGAGCACACAAATATATACATGTGTATATACAATTGCACCATGAAGTGCTAAATAAATACATAAATATAAACATAATACTCAACATATACAAACGAAAAAATGTATATACCAAAAATGCACGTATACAAATTAATGCATAAAGTATCACCAATATACACAACATGTACTGATCCTAATATAAAATATTACTTATAAGGTGATACATTGTCATAAAGTGTGACCAAATGGTGAAAACAAAGACATATAGATGTCTGCCCACATGAAAAGTCCCAGGGCATAAAGTTCTCAGATGATCTTTGATAGTAGCACCAAACAACGAGCATCATGTTGGTATGTCCTCCCGAAAGCCAGTCACGGATCCCAGAATAATCTCATCCATTGTGAACCATACTTGAAAGTGTGAAAAAAAATCTGCAAAGTAAATCTCATATTTAAACTCTAAAAATCAACATAAAACCACATTACAGGAAGGGGGCAAAGCTTAGGACCTCATTCAGCCCTTTCGGTTGAACTGAGCCAATTTTGTATATCCATTGGGCCTCGACCTGAGCCAGTCTCTTTCTCAAATTTCCACCTCTCTGATCCATATATTCCTTATCTATACCCATCACCTTCAATGCATCTGGATTGCACTCATGAAAGATCTTAAAGTGCTTAGGTATGGGTTTCAAACTAGTGGTTTCCTCAGTCCCAGAGGCATTTCGAATGTCTCTATAATGCTCCCTAACTCTCACTTTCAGGGGTCTCGAGGTCATCCCAACATAGATCTTATTGCACGGGCATGTAGCATAGTATATTACTCCTATTGTATTGCACGTTATGTGTTGGGTGATATTGAATGTCTTCCTACCATCGCTAGATGAGAAGATCAGTGCTCTACTCATATACGGACATGCAATGCAGTCGTTACATGGGAAAAAGCCCCATTTTTGACCCTTAGAGCCAAAGGAAATATGATGAAAAAATTCCATCAAATAACTGTAGCAGCATGGGGCAAGCTTTCTTGCCTAACCATGAAGGAGAGGCTATAGAGACACACAAGATAGAATGTTAGAGTTGGAAGGGACCTCAAGGGTCACCGTGTCAAACCCCCTGCTTAATGCAGCACAGGATTCACTAAACCATCTCTCACAGATGTCTGTCCTCTGTTTAAAGACTTCCATTGAAAGCGACTTCCCCACCTCTCGTGGCAGCCTGTTCTCCTCATTGATCACCCCCACTGTCAAAAAGTTTTTCTAATATCTAATCTGTGTCTTCTCCCTTTCAGTTTCATTCCATTGTTTCTCGTGTTTCCATTTGCTACCAGCACCAATACACCATTTGATTTGCTTACTCCTCTTGATTATTTTAATTCCTTAGTACAGGTGGATAAGGGGTGTAGTTCACATCGAGGCAAAATGAATTTATATGCAAAATTTGTAGTATTGGTGTTGGTAGCAAACACCCCTTCCTTTCCCTTTGCAAAAAAGTTTTTAAAAAAGACGTGGCTATCTTTTCCGTATGGTTGTATAAATTACCTGATGAAGGCTTTTGCTGTTTTCAAGCCGAAACGCGTTGTTTTTACTTGGCATATGAAGAATAAAAAACTTTTTCCAATAACCTTTTTTAGCACATGATATAATTTTTGGGAGCACCGGCACCAGACTGGTTTTCTGCATCTTTTCTCTTTTACCTGCAGACTATTGAGGATTGCCTCGTGGACCAGGAGCCGTGCAGCTGACCGAGTAACCAGGACCTTGGTTGGGTTTCCCCCCAGGGTCAATATGCTGTTCCTTCAACCTAAATCTGATGAGCGCATCAGCTTTGCACTTTTATTTGTGATATTTTTAATATTGCGGTTAGATCCTGCACATAAAGTGTTTTTAATCTTCAATATTTGAATGAGGCCCACCAGTTGTTGTCTTTAAGGTCCTATGGATGAATCGATGATGCTACTTAGAAATTTTTCTTGGCAGCACTTGACGTTGGTATTGTCAAGTATTTACCTCATAAGGGGATATTAAGTGTCTTGACTTACCCCCAAAAACCCCACCGTGACCATAAAATGACCACCCCCACCTCGGCGCCAACTAATAGACAGACACCGGTATTTCCTTTGGAATTTTATGGCCACAGCAGCCTTTTATTATAACAATAAACAAACAATAAACACTGTATCATAAACAACATGAGTACAATGAATTTAACCCTGGAAGGAGAAGTCCTTGAAGCCACAAGATCGTGGTGAAATAGTCCAAATATCGTGGACAACCCCCGACCATTTGCTCCCAGCCGTTACCCCACAGGCTCGGGAGCACCAGCACACCAATAGATGTTGTCCACAAACTCCTTGGGGATCCGCCCTCTTCCGACGGAAAACTCCCCATCCACCTTTCACCAGATCACGACCAGCATACCTTTAAACGATGGAGACCCTACCCAGAGAGTCTCCAAAACCAATTTCCACCGACTTCAAGGACTCCCCTCCCCCAAAACCGCCACAACGAGGGGTCTTTGAACACCTCAATGACCCGAGACCCTCACAACCTGCCAAGCGACAGCCTTCTCTATACCCTCCTGAAGGGCAAGGGCCCAAATATCGGAACCCACTGCATTCAAGTGAATCCCGTCCGCCAACCAGTAATCGCCCTCACCCTTCTCCAAATCAAAATGTCGCACGGCAACTCCCCCGTTTTTAACTATAAAAGCGGACACCGCTCTGTTAACCTTGATCCTGGCCCGGTTGACCTTCTCCAACGATCTCATGGACCGCCAACGCCTGCGTGGCACGATCTCCGACCACACAATCGTGACTTCCCGATAAGTCACCCACAACCGCAAGCAATCTTGCTTAATGTCCTTGATCAACTCCCGGAAGGGACGGACAGCCAGATCATTACCCCCAGCATGAATAACGAGAACATCTGGTGCCCGGTCCAAACGAACACACTCGTGAATTTCCGGCAACACCAGACGCCACACCAGGCCCCGAAAACCGATCCACCGCACCACCGCCGCCGATCTGGAAATTCCCAACTGTCTGCCGTCGGTCCTGACATCGGCTCTCACCGCTCCCCAGTAAACAAAGGAGTGACCAAATATCCAGACCAGCAGCGGTTCCATACCTGAAACACAAAATGACACCCACAGAAACATATCGCAAAGAAAACGCTCCAATACTTGCAATATTTAATCTACCCCATGGATCACACCAACCGGACACACCTCCTGCACGCCTTAAGGCCGAACATAACTACGATAACGATTAGACCTCCACCCTCCGATACGCTGTATGAAAGAGGGACCCAAACCACGCTCAGCTGCCTCTGTCGCCGCACCAATCCGAAAAGAATGCGAAGCAAACCTAGAATCAACCCGCCCACAGACTCTTTATTGTGAGACACGAGTTCCCCAATCCGTAGCGCCCCAAAAAATGCAAAGGAAAAAGCCAGACGAAACAATGCAACCTCATAACCATCCGCGCATACCAATCCCAGAACCAGACCCAATTGCTCAAGCATATTAAACGACATGGGCCGCCTTAAATCACCCCCCCCCTGAAAGCGGTGAAAACCTTTCGCCGCCTGTCTTACCAAAAACGTTTTTGTCAATTCTTGTACCCGCGCAACCGAAAACCGAAAGACAATCCGGCCAACAAACGTGTCACCTTTGCCCGAGACCAACCTTCGTTTGCGCCCTGCCCCAACCATGACAACAACAGACCCTCTTGCTCAAGCCTGGCCCCACTGGTGGAGCCAGCCGTAATGACCTCTTCCCACGCACACCACACATTCCGGTAGGCCTCCCAGGTTTTTGGTGCCAAAGACGATACGATCAGTGACTCCGCAGCTTGTAAGCCACCCTCCACAATTCCTCCGGACAAATCAGACCCTCGAACTCCGCCTCCGGGGCCAAGGAACGAAAACGATCCCACTGTAAGCGAGAGAGAGAGTCAGCTATCTCGTTCTTCACTCCAGGCACATGTGTCGCTATCACATGCGCATTCAAAGACAAACATGCTTGCACCAACTTCTGCAAAACTCTGACCACTGGAGGGGACGATGCAGTAAGACCATTAATCGCGCTCACAACCCCCATGTTGTCGCAATTGAAACGAACGCGCCGATTCCGAAACTCCTGACCCCACAAATGAACAGCCACCAGAATCGGAAAAATCTCCAACAACGTGATGTTACGCACCAACCCCGCCGAAACCCAAGCAGCAGGCCACTGAGCGGCGCACCATTGCCCTCCAAAATAGGCACCAAAACCGAATCCGCCTGCCGCATCCGTAAACAAATCCAAAGCATCGTTGCAGACCACATCAGCCATTACCAACGAACGACCGTTGTACTTCTCCAAAAAGGACTCCCAAACCACCAAATCGTCCCTGAGCTCCGCCGACAATCTCACAAAATGATGAGGAGCCCGAACCCCCGAAGTAGCGCTAGCCAGCCTACGTGAAAAAACTCGACCCATCGGCATCACCAGACAAGCGAAGTTAAGCTTTCCCAACAGCGACTGAAGGTCCCGCAACGATATTTTCCGCAACCGACGTGCACGAACCACCTCAGACCTCAAATCATCAAGCTTGTCCTCCGGCAACCGAAATTCCCATTCGACAGTATCGATGACGATCCCCAGAAAACGCAAACACGTACTGGGGCCCTCAGTTTTTCCGGGCGCCAGCGGAACCCCGAACCGATCCGCCACCCACTCAATCGCTTTCAATATCCTGAGACAACGTGAAGAATCCGCTGGGCCAATGCACAAGAAATCGTCCAAATAATGAACTATCGAATCACAACCAGAGACGTCGCACACGACCCACTCAAGAAAAGAATTAAAAGCCTCAAAATACGCACAAGACAAGGAACAACCCATAGGTAAACACCTATCTACAAAAATCCTGTCTTCCCAGAAACAGCCCAACAACCTCACGCTGTCTGGGTGAACCGGAAGCAAACGAAAAGCGGATTCAACATCAGTCTTAGCCATAAGGGCCCCGCGACCACACTGCCGGACCCAACTCGCCGCTTCATCAAATGAAGAGTATACCACTGAACAAATCTCCGGATCAATACCGTCGTTATCCGACCTCCCCCGTGGGTAAGACAAATGCTGAATGAGCCGAAACTTATTGGGCTCCTTCTTCGGAACCACCCCCAACGGGGAAACGACCAAATTCGGAAAAGGAGGAGACACGAAAGGGCCCGCCATGCGCCCCAATGAAACTTCTTTTTGGATCTTCTCCGAAACAACTGACGGATGCTCCAAAGCAGAGCGCAAATTTTTCAAAACAAACGGGATTTCAAACGGAGGATCCGGAATCCGAAAACCCTCCTGAAAACCAGAATACAACAGCCCCGCTCTTACCCTATCAGGGTATCTATTTAGATAGGGGACCATCCTTTCCAGATTCACTGGAGTCTCCCCCTTGCGAATTACCCCCGCCGGATTTGGACTTCCCTTTCTTGAAACACTTTGATGCCCCATGTGAAGTATCGTTGCAGTTTGAGCAGAGGTGTTTAAATTTACAGTTGGCCCCAAACTTGCACTGGCCGTCATTAAACTGCCAGCAAACACCCGCCTTGTGCGTTCCCGACTGCCCTTGACCCCCACCACCCCTAGAGCCGGCAGTGCCGCTATTCTGGCTGGTGCTTCCAGCCCCCCCAAGAAAGGAACTCCCAGACTTATTTTGCGCTATCACACGCATCCACAAGCCAATGTCTTTTTGGTCCCAGCGGATAGACGGACGCACAGCTTTCCTCTGACGAAACTGCTTGTCATACCGCAGCCACGACTGACCGCCGTAAACTCTATAAGCCTCCCCGATAGCATCCAAATAACAAAATAACGCGGAGCAATTATCAGGGGCCTGTTCCCCGATAACACTCGCCAAAATAGCAAACGCCTGCTGCCAATTTACAAATGTCTGAGGAATCAAGCGCCACCTCCGCTTTTCTTCCTCTTCCTTTTTGCTATCCTCTTTCTTACTTTTGTCCAAATTAAACTTCTCAAGAGGCAATAGCGAAAATATTTCCACATATTCATCCTTCCAAATCCGCTCTTTCACCTCCTTTTTCAAATGGGCCCCCAACGAACCCTCAAAACACACATACACCTCGCCATGCGCCCGATCATCCAGATGCACACGACACTCCTTTTCCTTCTCGGTTTGCACCGACACTGACACCGGCGTGCTAACACAAGGGCCCGACGCAGCCGCGCCCTGACCCGCCAACCCACCACCCTGTGGCCCAACCCACACTGCTACCGGCGACGACCCCACAAAACCCTGCTCCAAATGTAAAAGCAAGCTACGCACATCCGCCAACATATCACATACTCCCCCAGCCGACCCTGAACTGCTAAAACCAGCCTCAACCCCACCGCCCCCGGACTCTGCTAAGGGGCCCCCTACCACCACAGACGAAGACAAAAGCGGGTGACAAACAGGGGACATAGACGCATACTCACCGGGCTGCGAGGGGACTGTGTGCCCTCCAGCCGGAAATCCTGGATCCCCAGACGATGACGCCTCGTGGACCTCGCGCCTCCCGGCGGCGAACTCGCCGCCATGTTGCTGCGGCACGAACACCCCTGCAGACTGAGCCGGGGTGGGAGGCCTGAACCCCCCGACGGAACTGGGCCGCAACACCCCCACAAATGAAGGCTCCTGCCTCCCCCCGCCGAGAGTCAATTCGGCCAAGCCATCGCGAGGCACCCGGTCGCTCAGGGCCCCCCACGGCAACTGGGAGCCCGACAGTGTCCTCCGCTCCAATCTCCTGGCAGCCGGCACCGACTCTGCCGGGCTGCCCTCCGGTCCCGCTGCAGCCATAGGGCTGTGGCACATTCTCGGGGGGTCAGAGGCAAGCGCCGCTGCAGGGGCACCACAGCAGCGCCCCCCCGTTCCAGCAAGTTCCCCCCCACCGTCGGGGGACGTGGCCCGGCTCGGCCCTGCCGCCTGGCAGGCCGCCACTCTGCCCGCAGCCGAAGCGCCCACTGAGGCAGGCCGCGCGGCTCGTCCACCACCGCCGCGGCTCCCCGAAGGACCTGGTGCTGCCGGAAGTCGGGCGCGCGCCGGCTCCGCCCCCTTCCTGCCCCGGGGCGAAGGTCCAGATGCCGCCGCAGGGCCTTGCCGCGTGACAGGATTCCTCCCAGGCCGCGCACCCCCGGACAGGGAAGGCTGCGTCGCGCGGCCTGGAGGGTCCTGGGAGGGGCTCCGGCGGCGACGCGAGGCCCGGAGAGCGGTGTCGGGGGACAGCCGCTCTGGAGGCCGCGCCTGCCAGGGCCTCCATTCTCTCACCTCGGCCTGCCCCAGCGCTCCTTGAAGCAGGCCGGCCACCTGCGCCTCCAGCCAGCCAGGAGGCTGCCCTGCTGCTGCCGCCTGCAGTCTGTCCAGGGCCTGGTCAACTCCTGACATCCCGGTAAGTTGTGGGACTGCTCAGGAGCTGGGACAACAGGAACAGAGGGCGGGCTCCCCCCAGACCCTGCCTTAAATACCCCCTAGCTCCCCCTCCCCTTTAACCCTTCCCCTTCCCTCACTAACTTCCAACCCCCCGTCATGTTGGCCTCCGCCCACGCCTCCTCCAGGGGGTTGGGAGGCTCACTCTGGCCATTTCTTTATCCATCCATTTCAACATTTTCACTGCTCCCCAGACGTTCATATAGGGTCCTACAGAAAAATGCTTGGATTTCCCATTGATTCCATTATACTCATCACTCAAAAAGAGCATCTGACCATTAGGGATTGCTCCGTTCAAGTAACGAGCATCTGAACACTTTAGTGTTTGCTCATCCCTAGTAATTACATCCTGTATATGTGGCGCCCCTGAGGCTTCAGTCGCCACAGAGGTACTGCACCTCCTCCTGAGGTATAGTATCAAAATCCCCAGGTAAGATGGTAACACCTGACCAGACTCCAGCACCTACATCAAGCACAGACACTTTAGAACAGCAGAGCACCCTTTACGGCAGCTGCTTTGTTTCTTGAAGGGTGCTGGGTGGAGCTTAGATTACACAAGATGGTAAAGCTGCCAGAAATTTAGTTCAGTTCCCCCTGCTGGCAGGAAAGAGAGAAAAGGGAAGGATTAGTTGTTCGGAAGAAAGAGAGAAAAGTACGGAACTTGAGGAGGAGAGAGAACTGAGATAGGAGCTAGAGCAGAGCCCTTTCCTAAGTTTGATGCACCGAAGGCCGGGCGCCGGTATCCGACCCTGTGTGTGATACTAATGATCCTGCAGAAGAAAACGGTGGAATAGAAGTTGTGACTAGAGTTGAGCGACTTTTGTTTTTTTAGGGTCGCGTTTCGTTTCGTGAAACCCGACTTTTCCAAAAGTCGGGTCGAGCAAGATCGTCCGATTATAGGGAAAAGTCGGGGTCGTCCCGAAACACGAAACCCAATGTAAGTCAATGGGGAATAAAAGCCGGCAGTGAGAGGAGGACAGGAAACACACCTACAGTGCCCATTTGAATGCCAAAAGCATCAATTCTTCTTTCTTAAGCTTGTCAACCTTAATTAACTTCATAATACAAGTTACGCACTGAAAAATGGGGGTTATTTGGCTACAAACTGTGGGGGGGGAGGGCTGGCTCCAGGTTTTCATGTGCCCTGGGCGAAAGAGCGCCCCTTTAACACATACCACAACTCATCATGCTCCGATACGGCAGAGAAATAGCGGTATAGTACAATGAAAAATACCTCACTTTTTACATCTCATGACGAGGCCCATCTATTTCTCCATACAGAATCATTGGTCCCATATAATGTTTGAAACAGTATATGATGAGCTCCACATAATGCTACAGTATATGTTGGTCCCCATGGATGAAGCTCCACTGTCTTATGGGCCCAAATAATGCTCCAAACATAATGGGCCCCATTTCTAATGCTCTAGTGTATAATGGGCCCTGTAAATGCCTCTCCAGTGTCTGATGTCCACCTTTGGAATGTTCCAGTGTATGGTGGGCCCCATCTATCATTCTCCAGAGTATAGTGCTCCCCAAAAATTGCTGTCCCAACATTGAAAACAATCAAATAAGTCTCCTCGCTAGGGAATCCCTGTACTTGTCTGGACAGGTGCTGTAGCTTGCTTAACAGCTCGCCAGCCGCTCTCACGCCCAGTATGGATTACACGTGATTAGTGTTGAGCATTCCGATACCGCAAGTATCGGGTATCGGCCGATACTTGCTGTATCGGAATTCCGATACCGACTTCCGATATTTTTTCAATATCGGAAGTCGGCATCGGAATCGGAAGTTCAAAGTTGATTGACAGCCTGACGTCATCATGATGCGCGGTGTGTGCGCATCATGATGCGCCGTCATTTCGGGCCTTCCGGGGGTCTCTGCCGGCCTGCCGGGGGGCTGTGCCGGCCTGCCGGGGGGCTGTGTGGACTGCCCGGGGTCTGTACCGGCCTGCCGGGGGGCTGTGCCGGCCTGCCGGTGGTCTGTGCACCCTGTGGGGGTCTGTACCGGCCTGCCGGGGGGCTTTGACGGCCTGCCGGGGGGCTGTGCTGATGTCCGGGGGTCTGTGCAAGCATCGTCCGATGGGACTATAAGTCCCATCTGGCGATGCCTGCTACCATGACAGTGATTGACACATTAGCCAATGATGGGACAGTAGTAGTCCCATCATCCGGCTAATGTGTTAAATGTTAAAAAAAAAAAAAAATACTACATACATACTACATACATACTACATACTACATATATACTACATGCATGCTACATACATACTACATACATACATACTACATACATACTACATGCATGCTACATACATACTACATGCTACAAACATACTACATACATACTACATGCATGATACATACATACTACATGCTACATACATACTACATATATACTACATGCATGCTACATACATACTACATGCTACATACATACTACATATATACTACATGCATGCTACATACATACTACATGCTACATACATACTACATATATACTACATACATACTACATACATACTACATGCATGCTACATACATACTACATGCTACATACATACTACATATATACTACATGCATGCTACATACATACTGCATGCTACATACATACTACATACATACTACATACATACTACATACATACCACATATATACTACATACATACTACATGCATGCTACATACATACTACATACATACCACATACATACCACATATATACTACATACATACTACATGCATGCAACTTACATACTACATGCATGCTACATACATACTACATGCATGCTACATACATACTACATATAAACTACATGCATGCTACATACATACTACATGCATGCTACATACATACTACATATATACTACATGCATGCTACATACATACTGCATGCTACATACATACTACATACATACTACATACATACTACATACATACCACATATATACTACATACATACTACATGCATGCTACATACATACTACATACATACTACATACATACCACATATATACTACATACATACTACATGCATGCAACTTACATACTACATGCATGCTACATACATACTACAGGCATGCTACATACATACTACATATATACTACATGCATGCTACATACATACTACATGCATGCTACATACATACTACATATATACTACATGCATGCTACATACATACTACATGCTACATACATACTACATATATACTACATACATACTACATACATGCTACATACATACTGCATGCTACATACATACTACATACATACTACATACATACCACATATATACTACATACAATACATTCATACAATACATACATAGACATACAGTACATATAACATAGAGTAACATACTTACCAATACTTGTCACATTGTTCCCCGAAGCCATTGTCTTTTCGGAATAAATATTAACATAACAAACCACAAAAATACTCACCCACGATCCGAAGCAGTCCACGAGTGTGTCCCACGACGATCTTGGGTAGAGAACTGCAGCATCAGCTGTTGCTGCCGTTCTCTACGGGCTGCAGGAATCCAATGACGGAAGGTAGGTATCCTTCTGCACTGTATTCCTCCGCCACTTAAAAAAAAAAAGTCCCTAGTCTCACTTTATGCCATTGCTGTGTGGGAATTTCCCACGCAGCAATGGCATAAAGTGAGACTAGGGACTTTTTTTTTTTTAAGTGGCGGAGGAATACAGTGCAGAAGGATACCTACCTTCCGTCATTGGATTCCTGCAGCCCGTAGAGAATGGCAGCAACAGCTGATGCTGCAGTTCTCTACCCAAGATCGTCGTGGGACACACTCGTGGACTGCTTCGGATCGTGGGTGAGTATTTTTGTGGTTTGTTATGTTAATATTTATTCCGTAGACGACAATGGCTTCGGGGAACAATGTGACAAGTATTGGTAAGTATGTTACTCTATGTTATATGTACTGTATGTCTATGTATGTATTGTATGAATGTATTGTATGTAGTATGTATGTAGTATATATGTGGTATGTATGTAGCATGCATGTAGTATGTATGTAGTATATATGTGGTATGTATGTAGCATGTAGTATGTATGTAGTATGTATGTAGCATGCATGTAGCATGCAGTATGTATGTAGCATGCATGTAGTATGTATGTAGTATGTATGTAGTATATATGTAGCATGTAGTATGTATGTAGCATGCATGTAGTATATATGTGTTATGTATGTAGTATGTGTGTAGTATGTATGTAGTATGTATGTGGTATGTATGTAGTATGTATGTGGTATGTATGTGGTATGTATGTAGTATGTATGTAGTATGTATGTAGTATGTATGTAGTATATATGTGTTATGTATGTAGTATGTATGTAGTATGTATGTAGTATGTATATAGTATGTATGTAGTATATATGTGTTATTTATGTAGTATGTATGTAGTATATATGTGGTATGTGTGTAGTATGTATGTAGTATGTATGTAGCATGTAGTATGTATGTAGCATGCATGTAGTATGTATGTAGTATGTATGTAGTATTTTTTTTTTTTTTTTTAACATTTAACACATTAGCCGGATGATGGGACTACTACTGTCCCATCATTGGCTAATGTGTCAATCACTGTCATGGTAGCAGGCATCGCCAGATGGGACTTATAGTCCCATCGGACGATGCTTGCACAGACCCCCGGACATCAGCACAGCCCCCCGGCAGGCCGGCACAGCCCCCCGGCAGGCCGGTACAGACCCCCACAGGGTGCACAGACCACCGGCAGGCCGGCACAGCCCCCCGGCAGGCCGGCACAGCCCACCAGAGCCTGCACAGCCCCCCGGCAGGCCGGCACAGACCACCGGAGCCTGCACAGACCCCCTGGCAGGCCGGCACAGACCACCGGAGCCTGCAGAGACTCCCTGGCAGGCCGGCACAGCCCCCCGGCAGGCCGGCACAGCCCACCGGAGCCTGCACAGCCCCCCGGCAGGCCGGCACAGCCCCCCGGCAGGCCGGCACAGACAACCGGAGCCTGCACAGACCCCCTGGCAGGCCGGCACAGCCCCCCGAAAGGCCCGTACAGACCCCAGAGAGGCTGTACAAGGCAAAAATAGGGTTTTTCTTATTCCGATACCGGAAGTCCCATAGACTTGAATGGGACTTCCGGTATCGGAATCGGCGATACCGATACTTTTTTTTAAGATCGGCCGATCCCTTCCGATCCGATACTTTGAAGTATCGGACGGTATCGCTCAACTCTACACGTGATTGCACAAAGGTGAGAAAGGGTATCGTATCCCCAGATAACATGTATGGATAGCGTACACATTCAAAATATATGTCTCAGGAGGCAGGCTCAGACGGTGTTAGGCCCAGTATGGATTGCACGTGATTGCACAAAGGTTAGAAAGGGTACCGTATCACCGGATAACATGTATGGATAGCGTACACATTCAAAATATATGTCTATACAGCATGAGGCAGGCTCAGACGGTGTTAGGCCCAGTATGGATTGCACGTGATTGCACAAAGGTTAGAAAGGGTACCGTATCACCGGATAACATGTATGGATAGCGTACACATTCAAAATATATGTCTATACAGCATGAGGCAGGCTCAGACGGTGTTAGGCCCAGTATGGATTGCACGTGATTGCACAAAGGTTAGAAAGGGTACCGTATCCCCGGATAACATGTATGGATAGCGTACACATTCAAAATATATGTCTATACAGCATGAGGCACGCTCAGACGGTGTTAGGCCCAGTATGGATTGCACGTGATTGCACAAAGGTTAGAAAGGGTACCGTATCACCGGATAACATGTATGGATAGCGTACACATTCAAAATATATGTCTCAGGAGGCAGGCTCAGACGGTGTTAGGCCCAGTATGGATTGCACGTGATTGCACAAAGGTTAGAAAGGGTACCATATCACCGGATAACATGTATGGATAGCGTACACATTCAAAATATATGTCTATACAGCATGAGGCAGGCTTAGACGGTGTTAGGCCCAGTATGGATTGCACGTGATTGCACAAAGGTTAGAAAGGGTACCGTATCCCCGGATAACATGTATGGATAGCGTACACATTCAAAATATATGTCTATACAGAATGAGGCAGGCTCAGACGGTGTTAGGCCCAGTATGGATTGCACGTGATTGCACAAAGGTTAGAAAGGGTACCGTATCCCGGGATAACATGTATGGATAGCGTACACATTCAAAATATATGTCTCAGGAGGCAGGCTCAGATGGTGTCAGGCCCAGTATGGATTGCACGTGATTGCACAAAGGTTAGAAAGGGTACCGTATCCCCGGATAACATGTATGGATAGCGTACACATTCAAAATATATGTCTATACAGCATGAGGCAGGCTCAGATGGTGTTAGGCCCAGTATGGATTGCACGTGATTGCACAAAGGTTAGAAAGGGTACCGTATCACCGGATAACATGTATGGATAGTGTACACATTCAAAAAATATGTCTATACAGCATGAGGCAGGCTCAGACGGTGTTAGGCCCAGTATGGATTGCACGTGATTGCACAAAGGTTAGAAAGGGTACCGTATCCCCGGATAACATGTATGGATAGGGTACACATTCAAAATATATGTCTCAGGAGGCAGGCTCAGAAGGTGTCAGGCCCAGTATGGATTGCATGTGATTGCACAAAGGTTAGAAATTGTACCGTATCCCCAGATAACATGTATGGATAGCGTACACATTCAAAATATATGTCTATACAGCATGAGGCAGGCTCAGACGGTGTTAGGCCCAGTATGGATTGCAAGTGATTGCACAAAGGTTAGAAAGGGTACCGTATCCCCGGATAACATGTATGGATAGCATACACATTCAAAATATATGTCTCAGGAGGCAGGCTCAGACGGTGTCAGGCCCAGTATGGATTGCACGTGATTGCACAAAGGTTAGAAAGGGTACCGTATCCCCGGATAACATGTATGGATAGCGTACACATTCAAAATATATGTCTATACAGCATGAGGCAGGCTCAGATGGTGTTAGGCCCAGTATGGATTGCACGTGATTGCACAAAGGTTAGAAAGGGTACCGTATCACCGGATAACATGTATGGATAGCGTACACATTCAAAATATATGTCTATACAGCATGAGGCAGGCTCAGACGGTGTTAGGCCCAGTATGGATTGCACGTGATTGCACAAAGGTTAGAAAGGGTACCGTATCATGGGATAACATGTATGGATAGCGTACACATTCAAAATATATGTCTATACAGCATGAGGCAGGCTCAGACGGTGTTAGGCCCAGTATGGATTGCACGTGATTGCACAAAGGTTAGAAAGGGTACCGTATCACCGGATAACATGTATGGATAGCGTACACATTCAAAATATATGTCTATACAGCATGAGGCAGGCTCAGACGGTGTTAGGCCCAGTATGGATTGCACGTGATTGCACAAAGGTTAGAAAGGGTACCGTATCCCCGGATAACATGTATGGATAGCGTACACATTCAAAATATATGTCTATACAGCATGAGGCAGGCTCAGACGGTGTTAGGCCCAGTATGGATTGCATGTGATTGCACAAAGGTTAGAAAGGGTACCGTATCCCCGGATAACATGTATGGATAGCGTAGACATTCAAAATATATGTCTATACAGCATGAGGCAGGCTCAGACGGTGTTAGGCCCAGTATGGATTGCATGTGATTGCACAAAGGTTAGAAAGGGTACCGTATCCCCGGATAACATGTATGGATAGCGTAGACATTCAAAATATATGTCTATACAGCATGAGGCAGGCTCAGATGGTGTTAGGCCCAGTATGGATTGCACGTGATTGCACAAAGGTTAGAAAGGGTACTGTATCACCGGATAACATGTATGGATAGCATACACATTCAAAATATATGTCTCAGGAGGCAGGCTCAGACGGTGTTAGGCCCAGTATGGATTGCATGTGATTGCACAAAGGTTAGAAAGGGTACCGTATCCCTGGATAACATGTATGGATAGCGTACACATTCAAAATATATGTCTATACATCAGGAGGCAGGCTCAGACGGTGTCAGGCACAGTATGGATTTGACGGCCCAGATTACACAGCGGAGGAGCAGGGAGAGGTAAAGATTGCAAATGCTGGGGCCCTGCCCAAGCAAGGGGGGCCCACTCGTGGGCGTCGGTACTGGCACTGGGCCCCTCATAGTACAGCGGTGTGTCTGACGGCGGGTGTGCACCACCACCGTCAGAGACACTTGATTGCACTATGAGGGACCTTGTGCCAGTGCCCGCGCCCAAGAGTCGGCCTACCCACCTGTCCAGGGCAACGGCACTCGCACGGTGTCGTGCGCTAGGTGGTGACCCTGGCCATAGGGGGGGAGGCAGCACAGTTAGGGAGTTTTAGAAAGTGGCATATGTTGATGTTGGACATTCAGCTGATGCAAAAGGCGAAATAGGTGAAGTACCAGGAAGAGGTGGACCAAAGCAAGCCATTTTTCTGTCACCCTATGTGTCATCAGGGGAAGGTGGGACAAAATCCTTGGAAACCCATGCGTGGTTCATTTTAATGAAGGTTAGATCATCCACATTTTGGGTTGACAGACGGGTCCTTTTTTCTGTCAGGATTGATCCAGCTGCACTGAAGACTCTTTCCGATAGCACACTTGCAGCTGGGCAAGCGAGCTCCTGTAAGGCATATTGGGCCAATTCAGGCCAGGTGTCCAGTTTAGCGGCCCAATAGTCAAAGGGGAATGACCTGTGTGGGAGAACATCGATATGGGAGGAAAAGTAGCTTGTAACCATAGTTGACAACTGCTGTCTCCTGTCACTTTCCATCGATTCAGTATTCCCAGTTGTGTGAGCGGTATTTGAAAAATCAGTCCATAACATTGTCATGAAACCCCTGTCTCCAACGCCACTTCTGCTGTGTGCACCACGAACACCTCTGCCAAGCTGCCCCCCGGCCCGTACGGCTCTTGTGAGAACCATCACCGCTGCTGTGTGCTGGGAATGCCTCAAGCAACCGATTTACCAGAGTTGCTTGTTTATTAGCCAATATTAGGTCAAGGTTCTCCTGTGGCATGATGTTTTGTAATTTGCCTTTATAGCGTGGATCCAGGATGCTGGCCAACCAGTAGTCTTCATCGTTCATCATTTTGGCAATGCGGGGGTCCCTTTTTAGGATCCGCAAGGCATAATCTGACATGTGGGCCAATGTTCCCGGTGTCAATGATGCACTGCGAGTGCTGGGTGGAGGAGCACTTTCTGGCAAATCCACATCCCTCCAGTCACGCACAAACCCTGTACCAGACCTTGCCACGCCAACATTTTCACTTGCCCCACGAGATGCATCCTCCTCCCCTAAGTAATCATCCCCATCATCATCCTCCTCCTCCTCTTCTTCCTCCACCTCGTCCAGGAGAGGTCCCTGAGCAGACAATGGCTGAATGTCATCAAGGATTCCCTCCTCCTCTTCCTCCTCATCAACATTGTCTGCAGACGCCTGCTCCTTAAGGTGCGTCAAAGTTTGCATGAGCAGACGCATAAGTGGGATGCTCATGCTTAGGATGGCGTCGTCTGCGCTTACCAGCCGTGTGCATTCCTCAAAACACTGAAGGACTTTACAAAGGTATTTCAGCTTCGACCACTGCACACCTGTCAACTCCATGTCTGCTCTCAAAGTGCCTGGCCGTGTATCCTCCCACAAATGCATTATGGCCTGCCTCTGCTCGCACAGCCGCTCCACCATGTGCAGGGTGGAGTTCCACCTTGTTGCAATGTCGATAATGAGGCGGTGGTTGGGAAGGTGGAGCAATCGCTGCAGCTTCTGCATACGAACAGAGTGTACAGGCGACCGGCGGATGTGCGCGCACAGTCTTCGCACCTTATGGAGCAGGGCTGTTAACTCCGGATAATTTTTGAGGAAGCACTGCACCACCAGGTTCAAGGTGTGAGCCAAGCAAGGTATGTGGCTGAGTTTTGAAAGGGCTATGGCTGCCACAAAATTACGGCCGTTATCACTAACTACCTTGCCTGCCTCAAGATGTACACTGCCCAGCCATGACTCAGTTTGTCGCTTCAAGTACTCGGCCAGCACCTCGGCGGTGTGTCTGTCGCCCAAACACATCATCTGCAACACAGCCTGCTGACGCTTTCCACTAGCTGCTCGATAGGGGGACACATCGTATGCAACAGTGGCAGCTGCAGATGGAGTGCTCGTACGACTGCGCTCTGTGGACGAGCTTTCACTTCTGGAGGAGGAGGAGGGTCGAACGCCTACAGCCAACTGTTCCCTATACCGTGGGCTAGGCAGCACTGTCCCACCACCGCTGTCCCCTGTGGACCCTGCATCCACCACATTAACCCAGTGCGCAGTGATGGACACGTAACGGCCCTGGCCATGCCGACTGGACCATGCATCAGTTGTGAGGTGCACCTTTCCGCTCACTGACTGCTTGAGTGCATGGACAATGCGGTCTTTCACATGATGGTGGAGGGCTGGGATGGCTTTGCGAGAGAAGAAGTGGCGACTGGGTAGGTCATAGCGTGGTACTGCATAGGCCATGAGTTCGCGGAAAGCTGTGCTTTCCACCAACCGAAAGGGCATCATCTCAAACGAGATTAGTTTGGCAATGTGGGCGTTCAAACCCAGTGTACGTGGATGAGAGACTGAGTACTTTCTTGACCTACTCATAGTGTCTGGGAGGGTGAGCTGGACTTGAGAGCTGCATATGGTGGAAGTAGCGGTGGACAGGGCGGACTGAGAGAGGGTTGATGATGGTGATGGAGTTGGTGTTCTTTCTGATGGCCTAGAATCAGTCTTTCGTTGATATAACAGTGGGATTCCCTGACTGCTGTGGTCTTGCAATGACACCTCAACATTTGCTGCTGTGCTAACCGGTGGGCTTACAGTGGGGGAAACAATGTAGCGTTGCTGACTACCTTCGTTGTGATCAGTTGCACATGTGGCACTTGAGGTTTGGTGTTGTGTCCACGCTTGCAAGTGCATGCTGGTTAAATGTCTAAGCATGCAACTGTTATTCAAATTTTTCAGATTTTTCCCTCGGCTAAAGGTCTTTGCGCACTTCTTACAGATAACCTTGGCCTGATCATGAGGATTTTGTTCAAAAAAGTGCCACACTGCACTTTTCCTACTTTGGCAGACATTTTGCGGCCTAGCACGCTGTGATCTTTTGACCCTCTGGACAAGCTGTCCAGCAACTCTTTTGATGTTTGGAACCTGTCTTTGGAGTGCTCCGGGCCTGCCAGATAACAGCTGTTGCGATGTCGATGTCTGCTGTGGATGCTCCTCATCTGAGCTATTGGAAGCAGCACCCTCTTCCCCCAATGGATGCCAATCTGGGTCAACAACTGGGTCATCCATCACCTCCTCTTCTATGTCATGTGCACCTTCCTCTGTGTCACTGTGTATGGTGGTATAGTGTGCAGGAAGGGGCACCTGAGTCTCATCAGGGTCAGAATCTGGCTCTGTACACTGCGAGGACAATGTAGTGCTCTGAGTGAATGTACCAGCAGAATCATCCATCAGCGGCTGTGCATCAGTGCACTCCATGTCAGATTCATCTTGGCCTGGGTAATTCACCATTTCACTTGATAATCCAGGCATGGTATGTGAAAACAGCTCCATGGAGTAATCAGTAGTATGGCCTGCGTCATCCTTCAATCTTGGTTGGGGTGAAGGACACAAGGAAAGGTGTGGTTCATGAACATGAGCCTCCAATGACTACTCAGTGCTTTTACTTTTTACAACTGAAGAAGAGGAGGCGATAGAGCTGGAGGCTGAGTCAGCAATGTAAGACAAAACTTTTTCCTGATGCTCTGGCTTTAAAAGCGGTTTGCCAACTCCTAGAAAACTAAGCGTTCGAGGCCTTATGTAGCCAGACGATGACGCAGGGTCAGCACCTCCTGCATTCGGTCCTATTTTGCTCTTGCCACTACCATCAGATCCACCACCAACACCATCATTACCAGCTGCCAACCCCCGCCCAATTCCACGGCCTCTTCCACCAGCCTTCCTCATTTTTGGTAGAAATGTAGACAAAATCCAACAAACTATATAGTAATGTAAAACAAGGTACAAGGTGTCTATAGGACAGGGGAGATTTTGAATATTTGCACACACTTTTGGACAGTGGACACTTTTGGATTGTGTGAGGCCCACTGATATCTGAGCGCTATGTGACAGGCTCGATGGCACTGCTGTGACCTAAGTGACTAGAGGATAAGGGAGATTTTGAATATCTGCACACACTTTTGGACACTGGACACTTTTGGATTGTGTGAGGCCCACTGATATCTCAGCGCTATGTGACAGGCTCGATGGCACTGCTGTGACAAAAGTGACTAGAGGATAAGGGAGATTTTGAATATCTGCACACACTTTTGGACACTGGACACTTTTGGATTGTGTGAGGCCCACTGATATCTCAGCGCTATGTGACAGGCTCGATGGCACTGCTGTGACCTAAGTGACTAGAGGATAAGGGAGATTTTGAATATCTGCACACACTTTTGGACACTGGACACTTTTGGATTGTGTGAGGCCCACTGATATCTCAGCGCTATGTGACAGGCTCGATGGCACTGCTGTGACAAAAGTAACTAGAGGATAAGGGAGATTTTGAATATCTGCACACACTTTTGGACACTGGACACTTTTGGATTGTGTGAGGCCCACTGTTATCTCAGCGCTATGTGACAGGCTCGATGGCACTGCTGTGACCTAAGTGACTAGAGGATAAGGGAGATTTTGAATATCTGCACACACTTTTGGACACTTGAGACTTTTGGATTGTGTGAGGCCCACTGATATCTCAGTGCTATGTGACAGGCTCAATGGCACTGCTGTGACAAAAGTGACTAGAGGATAAGGGAGATTTTGAATATCTGCACACACTTTTGGACACTGGACACTTTTGGATTGTGTGAGGCCCACTGATATCTCAGCGCTATGTGACAGGCTCGATGGCACTGCTGTGACAAAAGTGACTAGAGGATAAGGGAGATTTTGAATATCTGCACACACTTTTGGACAGTGGACACTTTTGGATTGTGTGAGGCCCACTGTTATCTCAGCGCTATGCGACAGGCTCGATGGCACTGCTGTGACAAAAGTGACTAGAGGATAAGGGAGATTTTGAATATCTGCACACACTTTTGGACACTGGACACTTTTGGATTGTGTGAGGCCCACTGATATCTCAGCGCTATGTGACAGGCTCAATGGCACTGCTGTGACAAAAGTGACTAGAGGATAAGGGAGATTTTGAATATCTGCACACACTTTTGGACACCGGACACTTTTGGATTGTGTGAGGCCCACTGATATCTCAGCGCTATGTGACAGGCTCGATGGCACTGCTGTGACAAAAGTGACTAGAGGATAAGGGAGATTTTGAATATCTGCACACACTTTTGGACAGTGGACACTTTTGGATTGTGTGAGGCCCACTGTTATCTCAGCGCTATGCGACAGGCTCGATGGCACTGCTGTGACCTAAGTGACTAGAGGATAAGGGAGATTTTGAATATCTGCACACACTTTTGGACACTGGACACTTTTGGATTGTGTGAGGCCCACTGATATCTGAGCGCTATGTGACAGGCTCGATGGCACTGCTGTGACAAAAGTGACTAGAGGATAAGGGAGATTTTGAATATCTGCACACACTTTTGGACACTGGACACTTTTGGATTGTGTGAGGCCCACTGATATCTCAGCGCTATGTGACAGGCTCGATGGCACTGCTGTGACAAAAGTGACTAGAGGATAAGGGAGATTTTGAATATCTGCACACACTTTTGGACACTGGACACTTTTGGATTGTGTGAGGCCCACTGTTATCTCAGCGCTATGTGACAGGCTCGATGGCACTGCTGTGACCTAAGTGACTAGAGGATAAGGGAGATTTTGAATATCTGCACAAACTTTTGGACACTGGACACTTTTGGATTGTGTGAGGCCCACTGATATCTCAGCGCTATGTGACAGGCTCGATGGCACTGCTGTGACAAAAGTGACTAGAGGATAAGGGAGATTTTGAATATCTGCACACACTTTTGGACACTGGACACTTTTGGATTGTGTGAGGCCCACTGATATCTCAGCGCTATGTGACAGGCTCAATGGCACTGCTGTGACAAAAGTGACTAGAGGATAAGGGAGATTTTGAATATCTGCACACACTTTTGGACAGTGGACACTTTTGGATTGTGTGAGGCCCACTGTTATCTCAGCGCTATGTGACAGGCTCGATGGCACTGCTGTGACCTAAGTGACTAGAGGATAAGGGAGATTTTGAATATCTGCACACACTTTTGGACACTGGACACTTTTGGATTGTGTGAGGCCCACTGATATCTCAGCGCTATGTGACAGGCTCTATTGCACTGCTGTGACAAAAGTGACTAGAGGATAAGGGAGATTTTGAATATCTGCACACACTTTTGGACACTGGACACTTTTGGATTGTGTGAGGCCCACTGATATCTGAGCGCTATGTGACAGGCTCGATGGCACTGCTGTGACAAAAGTGACTAGAGGATAAGGGAGATTTTGAATATCTGCACACACTTTTGGACACTGGACACTTTTGGATTGTGTGAGGCCCACTGATATCTCAGCGCTATGTGACAGGCTCAATGGCACTGCTGTGACAAAAGTGACTAGAGGATAAGGGAGATTTTGAATATCTGCACACACTTTTGGACAGTGGACACTTTTGGATTGTGTGAGGCCCACTGTTATCTCAGCGCTATGTGACAGGCTCGATGGCACTGCTGTGACCTAAGTGACTAGAGGATAAGGGAGATTTTGAATATCTGCACACACTTTTGGACACTGGACACTTTTGGATTGTGTGAGGCCCACTGATATCTCAGCGCTATGTGACAGGCTCTATGGCACTGCTGTGACAAAAGTGACTAGAGGATAAGGGAGATTTTGAATATCTGCACACACTTTTGGACACTGGACACTTTTGGATTGTGTGAGGCCCACTGATATCTGAGCGCTATGTGACAGGCTCGATGGCACTGCTGTGACAAAAGTGACTAGAGGATAAGGGAGATTTTGAATATCTGCACACACTTTTGGACACTGGACACTTTTGGATTGTGTGAGGCCCACTGATATCTCAGCGCTATGTGACAGGCTCGATGGCACTGCTGTGACCTAAGTGACTAGAGGATAAGTGAGATTTTGAATGTCTGCACACACTTTTGGACACTGGACACTTTTGGATTGTGTGAGGCCCAATGAATATCTGAGCGCTATGTGACAGGCTCGATGGCACAGATGTGACCAAAGTGACTAGAGGATAAGGGAGATTGGATTGCTTTTAAAAAAGCAGTTTGCGGAGCAGTGGGTAAACAGCAATGCCAGCCTGTCAGGAAGCCTTAAAAGGCAGCCCAACAACCAACACCACTGATACACCACTATATAGCCTCCCCTTGCACTGCACACAGTGACTGGTGTGTTGTGCAGGCCAAATTGCTATCAGCAGCAGAAGCAGTTTTTTTTTCTTCTCAGCATGACAAAAAAAAAAAATTGGGATTGCTTAAGCAGTTTGAGGCCCAATGAATATCTGAGCGCTATGTGACAGGCTCGATGGCGCAGCTGTGACCAAAGTGACTAGAGGATAAGGGAGATTGGATTGCTTTTAAAAAAGCAGTTTGCGGAGCAGTGGGTAAACAGCAATGCCAGCCTGTCAGGAAGCCTTAGAAGGCAGCCCAACAACCAACACCACTGATACACCACTATATAGCCTCCCCTTGCACTGCACACACAGTGACTGGTGTGTTGTGCAGGCCAAATCGCTAGCAGCAGAAGCAGTTTTTTTGTCTTCTTCCCTGCCTAACGCTCTCCCTACAGAATCAGCAGCAACCTCTCCCTATGCTAAGATCGGCAGAAGTAAGATGGCGGTCGGCGTGCACGCCCTTTTATACCCCCTGTGACGCCCACCAAAGCAAGCCAATCACTTGCATGCCCTTCTGAAAGATGGTGGTGACCCGTGCCTATGTCATCACGTTGCCCACAGTGTCCGTGGATCCTGATTGGCTGAAAAAGAGCGCAAAACAAACTTTTGAAACGCGACTTTGGCGCGTAAGTCGCCGACCTCGTGGCCGACCTCATCCTAGGGTCGGGTTTCGTTTCATGAAACCCGACTTTGCCAAAAGTCGGCGACTTTTGAATTTTTTCGACCCGTTTCGCTCAACTCTAGTTGTGACCACTTCATTCCCACCTAAGACTCGAAGACACAGCAACAACGTGTGTGAGCTAAGACATGATGGTATGGAGTCCCCGAAGCAGGCTACAGCTGCCTGTCATGTGTGTGGAGTTATAAGTAACAGTAAGAAAGAGGAACTTGAGTGTAATTCATAACTACAAGTACTTCAGATTAGCGCTAGAAAGGAGAGGTTCAGAAAAGGCACATTCGAAAGGGAGTGCTGGAAGGGTGTATTCCATCTGCCTGGGAGTTAGCTGAGCCCCTGACCTGAAAGACACGGCACTGAAGCAGGCATCTGTCTATGCCAGAAATGTGAGTAAAGTATCGGAACTGCATTCAGCTGTGTCATTGCCTTTTTCCTGAGCCAACCTACTCAGCACTGCTACATCTCTGCGCCTAACACTACAAAATGTACCTCAACATTTGCTACCGCTGCCCTGGGAGTACAGCTCTGCCTGTGGAGCGCTAGTACCTCTTTGCTGCACCACACCATCTGTCCCAGAGGATCTGCACTGCAGCGCTGGTCCCCTTTCTAACCAGATACCACAAGTGGCATCACAAAATATCTACATATAAACTTTATTCAGCTTCATTCCACCTATTTTACATGGACACCCAGGGCCACGGTCCGGGTCTCCGCCGCCGCGACACTACCCCCCTAAGACACCGGCTTGGTACCAAGTAACTCCCCACACTTGCCCTGGGGGGTGCTCCATCTATCCTTTTCATTGATCGCACTGCAGAGGAGCAGTTGGAGCAAAGAAGACTGTGAAAGAGTTTAAAGAAGACCTTTCACCAGTTTTAGCCCTGCTTTCCTCCCCAATCTCACTACTGATATCTATTATGTTTACAAGCAGAAAAGAGCAGTAGAAAAGAGCTGTGTGTCATTACAAACACCTCTGCATGAGCTGGGGAGTGTAGAGAAGTATGGTAGTGCTGATAGTGATGTGAGAGGATAGTTTCAAGAGTTGTTTGTAATGAAGACCTTTCACCAGTTTAAGCCCTGCTTTCCTCCCCAATCTCACTACTGATATCTATTATGATTACAAGCTGAAAAGAGCAGTAGAAAAGAGCTGTGTGCCATTACAAACTCCTTTGCACGAGCTGGGGTGTGTAGAGAAGTATGGTAGTGCTGATAGTGATGTGAGAGGATAGTTTCAAGAGTTGTTTGCAATGGCACACACCTCTGCTCTACTTCCCTCCAGATTCCTGCAGTGAGATCAGTGAGCACAGAGGGCTGTGTGTTGTTACATGTCTAGCACATAGAAAGTCTGCTTTAACTTCTTTGCCCCCAAAGGTGGTTTGCACGTTAATGACCAGGCCAATTTTTACAATTCTGACTACTGTCACTGTATGTGGCTATAATTGTGGAATGGATCCTGTTGATTCTGAGATTCTTTTTTCATGATATATTGCACTTCATGAAAGTAAAATTTCTTCAATATGACGTTAGTTGTGAAAAAACAGAAATTTGGTGAAAATTTCCCACATGTCTACTTTATATCAGCACAATTTTATATCAGCACAATTTTGGAACCAATTTTTTTTTTTTTAGGAAGTTATAAGGATTAAAATTTGACCAGCGATTTTTCATTTTTCCAACAATATTTCCAAAACCATTTTTTTAGGGAGCACATCACATTTGAAGTTACCATACTTTAAGGGGTCTATATGACAGAAAACACCCAAAAGTTATACCATTCTAAAGACTGAACACCTCTAGTTGCTCAAAACTGCATTCAAGATGTTTGTTAACCATTCAAGTGCTTTACAGGAATTTTTGTAATGTGGAAAAAAATGAACATTTAACTTTTTCACAAAATATTTTACTTCAGGTCCAAATTATTTTACATTGACATTGGTAACAGGAAAAAATGGACCCCAACAGTGTTGTGTAATTTCTCCTGAGCATGCCGATACCCCAATATGTGGGAGAAAACCACTGTTTAGGCGCACGGCAGGGCTCAGAAAGGGACATTTGACTTCTTGAATATAAAATTTCCTGGAATCATTAGCGGATGTAATGTCCCGTTTGAAGAGCCCATCATGTGCCTAAACAGTGGAAACCCCCTCACAATTGACCCCATATTGGAAGCTAGACCACTCAAGGAATGTATTTAGAAGTGTGGTGAGCACCTTGAACCCCCAGGTGCATCACAGAAGTTTATAAAGTTGGGCTGTGAAAATAATAAAATCACATTTTCCCATAAAAATGTTATTTTAGCCCAAAATTTAGCACTTTCATAAGGGTAATAGGAGAAATTGCACCATTCAATTAGTCGTGCAATTTCTCCTGAGTACGCCGATACTCCATATGTGGGGGAATACTACTTTTGAGGCACAATGCAAAGCTCAGTAGGGAAGAGGCACAATATTGGAGTTCAGATTTTGCTGGAATGGTTTGAGGGTGCCATGTCACATTGGCAGAGCCCCTGAGGTGCCAGAACAACATAAACCCCCTATACGTGAACTCATTTTACAAACTACACTCCCCAATGAATTCATCTATGGGTGCAGTGATCATATTTACACCACATGTACTTCACAGAATTTTATACCATTGAGCAGACTCTGTGTGTGGTAAAATTGATAAGGCAGTTTTAGGCTGTGTTCACACGTTGCGTTTTTTTTTCGCGTTTTTTCGCGGATTTACCAAAAAATTTGCTTAAAAGAAGCTCCCCATTCATTTTAATGCAAAACGCAGTAAAAAACGCAGCATGCTCATTAATTTCGCAGAACATTCCGCATTTCTTGCTATTATCTATGTGTCTGGGGACGCGCGGAAAAAAGCATAAAAACATGCGTTTTTTGGGCAAAGAATGCGAAAAAAGCACGCGGAAAAAAACCCGCTTTTTCTGGGAAGGAGTCCTGTTTTTATGCAGAAATTTTCTGCATTCGTGTGCACATAGCCTTATTCTTCAGGTGAGTATGATTACAGCGATACCTCATTTATATATTTTTTTATGTTTTGTTGCTTTTACATAATAAAAACAATTTAAGGCCACGTGCACACATTTAGCATTTGGAGAGTTTTTTTTACCCCAGTATTTATAAGCCAAAACCAGGAGTGGAACGGTCTGAGGAAAAGCATAATAGAAACATTTGCACCACTTCTGCATTTTTCACCCACTCCTGGTTTTGGCTTACAAAACTGGGGTAAAACATTCACCAAATACTGAATGTGTGCATGTGGCCTTATAGTAAAAATAATTATTTTTGCATTACTTTATTCTGAGAGCTATAACTTTTTTTATTTTTTTTGCTGATGGAGCTGTGTAGCAGCTTGTTTGTTTGCGGGACTGTAAGGAGCTGACATTGCTATGGACAGCAGAGACACGCTGTCCCTTTAAGAGACAGCACCCCCTTGGCAGATGCGATGGTACCTTCTGTTCTACCCTTCAAAAGACTGTTTTTGGTTTGCTCTTCCAGCTATGGAGAGGGGAGGGGCTGTTTTCCCAGTGAGGGGTCTGAGCTGAGAGTCTGCAGGAGACTGACGTGAGGATAGAAGTGTGCAGCTTGTAACTGACTGAACTTGTGAGATTGTGTATTCCCTTCTGGGGAAAACGAAGGTGATTTTCCTGTGTTGCTGCGAGGAGCCACGAAGATATACAAGGAACTAATCCAGAAGAGGGAATAAACCATTTCTAGGAGCAGGCTCGGAATCGTCACACAAGGACAAGACCACGTTGCGCAGAGCTTCCAGGGAGGACATTGCATCATCTTGCAGAACTGCAGGGGACCCCCAGGAAGGAACTGAGACACCAACTTGACTGTCAGTGTTAACCCCATGTGCGCACTTGTTTAGGGCTTAGGATAGGCTGCAATAGACAGAGCATGGTAGCCGTGTGGTCGGAGTAGCAGTGGCCAGTCAGGCTATAGTTAGAGTAGCAGCACACTGTACTTTATTGTATTGTTTTGCCTTTTGAAAAATACACTGATCTGTAATAGTTGGTGCACCATGCCATTTGTACGGCCCAGCTAGAGAATATCACTTTTGTAAATTGTTTTGTCATTGCATACCCCTATTTACACCTTCCTATTACTGCACTCCTTGCCTGTAAATAAATTAACCCCTTGTTGTTTGCACCTCATCTTGTGTACCGTAGTCTCCCTGCATTGTGGTGGTCCCCCCGGCCATCGCTTCAAGTGGTGCTGTTAGCAGGGTTACTGTCACCAAGATGCAGGCAGCAGGCAGCAATGGTGAAAGTGCTAGTGTTAGTGGGGATGCTGTGGGCATTGGTGGAACCCCTGCAAGGACACTCTCTATGGGCACCATATTTAGTGTGCTTCCAAAATTTGTTGGCAATAATATGCCCCTGTCTGATTGGGTGTCCCGGCTGCAAAGCACCCTGAAGATTTATAACATCAGTACAGTTTTTGAAGTGGACATTGCTTTGACTGCCTTGGAGGGAGAGGCCCATAAAAACATCTGTCTACAGCTGGAACTCACCCATAGTACAGTGAAGGAGCTAGTGAAATTCCTGGAAGAGATTTATGGCTAGACTGCTAGCGTAGGACACCTCCGTGCCAAATTTTTCTCTAGACTGCAGCAGGAAGAAGATGGGATCTCTCAGTATGCGACAGCACTGCAAGAAGTGTTGGCAGAGGTGCAAAGGAAAGAGATGGATGGGCTTGGTGGCATGGGCTCTGGGAACAATTCATTCTGGGACTGCATAGCACATCCTTGAGGAAAGTGCTGTCAGAACGGGTTCGTGCAGATCTGACTCTTTCATTCCGTCAAATCCTGGCAGAAGCAGTGGCCCGAAGCAAGGAAGACAGTTACGCGTCTGGTGTGATGCATGTCCAGGGTGCCAGTACCAGAGGAGACCCAAATCATCAGGAGGCGCTGGTCCAGGTAGTGCACGACATGCAGCGGTCTCTTGTCAGTACGCAAGATAAATTAACCCGGTTGGAGCAAAGAATGGGAGAACAACAGTCTGACTCAAATCACTCATATAACCATCCTTCGGCCCGACCTTTAAGGGGTCAGTAGGTGCAAGCTCCCCCTCGCCAGGCATCAGAGGGATGAAGACAGGCTCGGGGTGCCCCTCGGCAAAGAGGAGGCATCCAATGCTGGGAATGTGGAGGACAAAGGCACCTTGCCAGGGACTGCCGGAATTTTGCTCAAAGCCAGCAACAGCCACCGTTAAACTACCAACCCTCGCAGTAACGCGGCACTCCGTGGAGAAGTAGACATTGATCCGGTTGTTTGCTGCTAGAAATGAGCGACTTTGCCTTTTTATGGTCGAGTCGGGTTTCATGACACCTGACTTTATCAAAAGTCGAGTTGAACGAAATCAGCCGACTATAGGGAAAAGTCGGAGGCCGACTGAAACAGGAAACCCAATGCAAGTCAATGGGGAAGCAAAGTTGGCAGGGAGTGGAGGACAGTAAACACACCTGCAGTGCCCATTTCAATGCCAAAAACATCAATTCTTATTACTGAAGCTTGTCAACCTTAATTGACTTCATAATAATAGTTACGCATTGAAAACTGGGGCTTATTTGGCTAAAGTTGTGGGGGGGTAGGGCTGGCTCCTGGTTTTCGTGTGCCCTGGGCCAAAGAATGTCAGTGCGCCCCTTTAACACATACCACAACTCATGATGCTCCAGTATGGCACAGAAATATAGGTATACAGTTGTGGCCAACAGTATTGACACCCCTGCAATTTTGTCAGATAATACTCAGTTTCTTCCTGAAAATGATTGCAAACACAAATTCTTTGGTATTATTATCTTCATTTAATTTGTCTTAAATGAAAAAACACAAAAGAGAATGAAGCAAAAAGCAAAACATTGATCATTTCACACAAAACTCTAAAAATGGGCCAGACAAAAGTATTGGCACCCTCAGCCTAACACTTGGTTGCACAACCTTTAGCCAAAATAACTGCAACCAACCGCTTCCGGTAACCATCAATGAGTTTCTTACAATACTCTGCTGGAATTTTAGACCATTCTTCTTTGGCAAACTGCTCCAGGTCCCTGATATTTGAAGGGTGCCTTCTCCAAACTGCCATTTTTAGATCTCTCCACAGGTGTTCTATGGGATTCAGGTCTGGACTCATTGCTGGCCACCTTAGAAGTCTCCAGTGCTTTCTCTCAAACCATTTTCTAGTGCTTTTTGAAGTGTGTTTTGGGTCATTGTCCTGCTGGAAGACCCATGACCTCTGAGGGAGACCCAGCTTTCTCACACTGGGCGAAACATTATGCTGCAAAATTTGTTGGTAGTCTTCAGACTTCATTATGCCATGCACACGGTCAAGCAGTCCAGTGCCAGAGGCAGCAAAGCAACCCCAAAACATCAGGGAACCTCCGCCATGTTTGACTGTAGGGACCATGTTTTTTTTTCTTTGAATGCCTCTTTTTTTCTCCTGTAAACTCTATGTTGATGCCTTTGCCCAAAAAGCTCTACTTTTGTCTCATCTGACCAGAGAACATTCTTCCAAAACGTTTTAGGCTTTTTCAGGTAAGTTTTGGCAAACTCCAGCCTGGCTTTTTTATGTCTTGGGGTAAGAAGTGGGGTCTTCCTGGGTCTACTACCATACAGTCCCTTTTCATTCAGACGCCGACGGATAGTTCGGGTTGACACTGTTGTACCCTCAGACTGCAGGGCAGCTTGAACTTGTTTGGATGTTAGTCGAGGTTCTTTATACAACATCCGCACAATCTTGCATTGAAATCTCTTGTCAATTTTTCTTTTCCATCCACATCTAGGGAGGTTAGCCACAGTGCCATGGGCTTTAAACTTCTTGATGACACTGCGCACGGTAGACACAGGAACATTCAGGTCTTTGGAGATGGACTTGTAGCCTTGAGATTGCTCATGCTTCCTCACAATTTGGTTTCCCAAGTCCTCAGACAGTTCTTTGGTCTTCTTTCTTTTCTCCATGCTCAATGTGGTACACACAAGGACACAGGACAGAGGTTGAGTCAACTTTAATCCATGTCAACTGGCTGCAAGTGTGATTTAGTTATTGCCAACACCTGTTAGGTGCCACAGGTAAGTTACAGGTGCTGTTAATTACACAAATTAGAGAAGCATCACATGATTTTTCGAACAGTGCCAATACTTTTGTCCACCCTCTTTTTTATGTTTGGTGTGGAATTATATCCAATTTGGCTTTAGGACAATTCTTTTTGTGTTTTTTCATTTAAGACACATTAAATGAAGATAATAATAACAAAGAATTTGTGTTTGCAATCATTTTCAGGAAGAAACTGAGTATTATCTGACAAAATTGCAGGGGTGTCAATACTTTTGGCCACAACTGTAGTACAATGAAAAACACTTCACTGCTTACATGGCATGACTGATCTATTTTAAATTGTACAAATAGCTCAAAAAAAGGACAGTATATTACTCCATACAGTATTATGGCCACCACATTGTGCGCCACACAGAATAATGAGCCCCATATATTTCTCCATACAGAATAATTGGCCACATATAATGTTCCATACAGTATATAATGAGCTCCACATAATGCTACAGTATATGATGGTCCCCATGGACGATGCTCCAGTGTGTTATGGGCCCAAATAATGCTCCATATAAAATGGGCTCCATTTCTAATGCTCCAGTGTATAATGGGCCCCATAAATGCTGCTCCAGTGTCTGATGTCCCCAATCTGGAATGCTCCATTATATGATGGGCCTCATGGATGATGCTCCAGTGTCTAATGGGCCCTAATAATGCTCCATGTATAATGGGCCCCATTTCTAATGCTCCAGTGTATCATGTGCCCCATAGATGCTGCTCCAGTGTCTGATGTCCCCCATTTGGAATGCTCCAGTATATGATCGGCCTCATGGATGATCCTCCAGTGTCTTGTGGGCCCTAATAATGCTCCATATATAATGGGCCTCATTTCTAATTCTCCAGTGTATCATGTGCCCCATAGATGCTGCTCCAGTGTCTGATCTGCCCCATTTGGAATGCTCCAGTATATGATGGGCCTCATGGATGATGCTCCAGTGTCAGATGTCCCCCATTTTGAATGCTCCAGTATATGATGGGCCCCATTTTTAATTAACCCAGGCATGGCATGTGAAAAGAGATCCATGGAGTAATCTGAAGTGTGTGCTGCCGCATCCTTCACTTTTGGTGTGGGTGAAGGACACAAGGAAAGTGGTTGCTCCTGACCAGAAGCCCGCACTTACGACTCAGTGCTTGCATTTTTTAAAACTTCAGAAGAGGAGGCGATAGAGCTGGAGGCTGTTTCAACAATGTAAGCCAAAAACAGTTCCTGATACTCCAGTGAGGGAGAACATTGATATGGGAGAAAGTAATTTGTAACCATAGTTGACAACTGCTGTCTTCTGTCACTTTTAATCGATGCAGTATTAGCAGTCATGTGAGCGGTACTTGAGAAATCATTCCACAACATGGTCATTAAACCCCTGTCTCTAACGCCACTTCGGTTGTGTGCAACACAAACACCTCTTCCATTGTGTCCACTACATCTCATGGGAGAACCAGCACCGCTGCTGTGTGCTGGGAAAGCCTCAAACAAACGGTTTACCAGAGTTGCTTGTTTGTTAGCCAATATTATCTCTAGGTTCTCCTGTGGCATGATGTTGTGTAATTTGCCTTTGTAGCGTGGATCGAGGATGCTGGCCAGCCAGTAGTCGTCATCCCTCATCATTTTGGCAATGCGGGGGCCCCTTTCTAGGATCCTCAAGGCATAATCGCACATGTGGGCCAATGTTCCAGGTGTCAATGATGCACTGCCAGTGGTGGGTGGAGGAGCACTTTCTGGCAAATCCACATCCCTACAGTCACGCACAAACACTGTACCTGACCTTGGAACGCCAACATTTCCTCTTGCCCCCTGAGAAGCATCCTCCTGCCCAAAATGATCATCCCCCTCATCCTCCTCCTCTTCCTCTTCTTCCTCCACCTCGTCCAGGACAGTTCTCTGACCAGACAATGGCTGACTGTCATCAAGTCTTCCCTCCTCCTCCTCCTCCGCTGCAGACGCCTGATCCTTAATGTGCGTCAAACTTTGCATGAGCAGATGCATAAGTGGGATGCTCATGCTTATGATGGTGTCGTCTGCGCTTACCAGCCGTGTGCATTCCTCAAAACACTGAAGGACTTTACAGAGGTCTTTCAACTTTGACCACTGCACACCCGACAATTCCATGTCTTAGAATCATAGAATCATAGAATCATAGAATCGTAGAGTTGGAAGGGACCTCCTGGGCCATCTGGTCCAACCCCCTGCTCAAAGCAGGATTCGCTAAATCATCCCAGTTAGATGTCTGTCCAGCCTCTGTTTGAAGACTTCCATTGAAGGAGAACTCACCACTTCTCGTGGCAGCCTGTTCCACTCATTGATCACTCTAACTGTCAAAAAGTTTTTTCTAATATCTAATCTGTGTCTCCTCCCATTCAGCTTCATCCCATTGCTTCTAGTCTTTCCTTGTGCAAATGAGAATAAAGTTGATCCTTCTACAATGTGACAGCCCTTTAGATATTTGTAGACAGCTATTAAGTCTCCTCTCAGTCTTCTCTTTTGCAAACTAAACATTCCCAAATCCTGCAACCTTTCCTCATAAGACAGGGTTTGCAGACCGGTCACCATTCTGGTCGCTCTTTTCTGAACTTGCTCCAGTTTGTTGATGTCTTTTTTAAAATGTGGTGCCCAAAATTGGACACAATATTCCAGATGAGGTCTGACCAAAGAGGAGTAGAGGGAAATAATGACTTCACGTGATCTAGACTGTATGCTTCTGTTAATACATCCTAGAATTGCATTTGCCTTTTTTGCTGCTGCATCACACTGTTGACTCATATTCAGTCTGTGATCTATTAGTATACCCAAGTCTTTTTCACATGTGCTGTCACTTAGCCCTATTCCTCCCATTCTATATATGCTTTTTTCATTTTTATTGCCCAGATGTAGTACTTTGCATTTCTCCCTGTTAAAAACCATTCTGTTAGTTGCTGCCCACTTCTCCAGTTTATTTAAATCTTTTTGAATCCTCTCTCTCTCTTCTCTAGTATTAGCTATCCCTCCTAGCTTTGTGTCATCAGCAAATTTAATCAGTTTACCCTCAATTCCTTCATCTAAATCGTTGATAAAGATGTTGAACAATACAGGGCCCAGGACAGAGCCCTGTGGTACCCCACTTGAGACATTCTTCCAACTGGATGTGCAGCCATTTACGACCACTCTTTGGGTCCGATCACTAAGCCAGTTATGAATCCACCTAACAGTTGCCTTGTCCATTCCATACTTAGTCATTTTTTCAATAAGGATTGTATGGGAGACTTTGTCAAATGCTTTGCTGAAGTCAAGATATACTATATCTACAGCATTTCCTTGATCCACCCAATCAGTAATACCATCATAGAAGGAAATTAAATTAGTCTGACATGACTTATTAGTTACAAACCCATGCTGACTCTGTTTAATCACTTCATTCTTATCCAGGTATTGACATACATGTTGTTTAATAATTTGTTCAAAGATCTTTCCTGGTATAGAAGTCAGACTCACCGGCCTATAGTTGCCTGGGTCCACCTTCTTCCCCTTTTTGAAGATAGGAACAACATTTGCTCTTCTCCAGTCTTCTGGCACTTCTCCTTCTTCCCTCAAACTGCCTGCCCTTGCATCCTCCCACAAATGCATTACAGCCTGCCTCTGTTTGCACAGCCTCTCAACCATGTGCAGGGTGGAGTTCCACCTTGTTGCAACATCTATGATTAGGCGGTGCTTGGGGAGGTGGAGCAATCGCTGCAGCTTCTGCATACGAGTAGAGTGGACGTTTGAGCGACAGATGTGCGAGCACAGTCTTCGCACCTTATGGAGCAGGGATGTTAACTCCAGATAATTATTAAGGAAGCACTAATGAGATTAGTTTGGCAATGTAGACATTCAAACAAAGTGTACGTGGATGAGAGGATGAGTACTTTCTAGTCCTACTCAGAATGTCTGGTAGGGTGAGCTGGACTGGAGAACTGCATATGGGGGAAGAAGCGGTGGACCAAACGGAGTGAGAGGGGGTTGGTGATGGCATTGGTGGTGATGGCCTAGATTCAGTGTTGTGTTGTAAAACCATTGTGATTCCCTGAGTGCTTTGGCCTTGTGACGACACCTCCACATTTAGTGCTGGTGGTGTGCTTAACGGTGGCGGTGGTCTTACAGTGGGGGAAGCGATGGAGCGTTACTGGCTATCTTCAGTCGGAGCAATTGAACATGTGCTTCCTGAGGTTTTGTAGTCTGTCCACGCTTGCAAGTGCATGTTGATTAAATGTCTAAGCATGCAACTGGTATTCAAATTGTTCCACATTTTTGGACCTACGGACCTGGCAAATAACTGCTGCTGCGATGTCAATGCCTGCTGAGGATCCTTCTCCTTTTTTGAACTATTGCCAGCACCACCCTCCTCCCCCAATGGATGCCAATCTGGGTCCAGAACTGGGTCATCCATCACCTCCTCTTCAAAGTCATCTGCACCTTCCTCTTTACCTTCCTCTGTGTCACCGTGTAAGGTGGTATAGTATGCGGGAAGGGGCACCTGAGTTTCATCAGGGTCAGATTCTGGCTCAATAGACTGCGAGGGCATTGTAGTGCTCTGGGTCGATCTACCAGCAGAATCATCTAGCAGTGGCTGTGTTAGTCACAGACGCTCTCACAGTATGTAAGGGACCGCAATCCAACAAGCAGATATATGGAAGTGTATAAGAAGTGTACAGTTGTATACGTTTTTTGTGTAGCTAATAATCTCCGTATATGTATTTATGGAGTGTTACACACACACGCTGACTCTGTATATCTGTGACTGTAATGTGAACGGCAGATATACAATACTGTTTGAGAATCGAACAGCTCTATACGGTATCTGTATGGAAAATTGTCAATCTCTGTCTATTTTGTATACGGACTGACACACGCTGTCTCTGTCTAGTTTTGACAGTAATCAAAGAGCAGATATACAAAACTGTTTGAAAAGCGCACAACAGTCTAAGGTGTAGGTCTGGAAAAACGGAAAAACTCCTTGGCTATTTTTTCCAGAGTCACACACAGAAAGCTTCAATTTGACCGTGCTACAAGGTGGTACACGGTAGTGTGTGAGGAGCGTACACTGCTATACCGTGTCTGTATGGAAAATTGACAATCTCCGTCTATTTGTATAGGGACTGACACACGCTGTCTCTGTCTAGTTTTGACCATAATCAAACAGCAGATATACGAAACTGTTTGAAAAGCCGACAGCACTCTAAGATGTAGGTCTGGAAAAACAGAAAAACTCCTCAGCTTTTTTTTCCAGAGTCACACACAGATAGCTTCTATTTGTCCATGATGCAAGGCGGTACACGGTAGTGTGTGAGGTGTGAGGAGCGTACACCGCTATACGGTGTCTGTATAGAAAATTGTCAATCTCCATCTATTTGTATAGGGACTGACACACGCTGTCTCTGTCTAGTTTTGACAGAAATCAAACAGCAGATATACGAAACTGTTTGAAAAGCAGACAGCAGTCTAAGGTGTAGGTCTGGAAAAACGGAAAAACTCTTCAGCTTTTTTTTTCCAGAGTCACACACAATTTCTATTTGTCAGTGATATAAGGCGATACATGGTAGTGTGTGAGGTGCGTACACCGCTATGCGGTGTCTGTATTGAAAATTGTCAATCTCCATCTATTTGTATAGGGACTGATACACGCTGTCTCTGTCTAGTTTTGACAGAAATCAAACAGCAGATATACGAAACTGTTTGAAAAGCAGACAGCAGTCTAAGGTGTAGGTCTGGAAAAACGGAAAAACTCTTCAGCTTTTTTTTTCCAGAGTCACACACAATTTCTATTTGTCAGTGATATAAGGCGATACATGGTAGTGTGTGAGGTGCGTACACCGCTATGCGGTGTCTGTATTGAAAATTGTCAATCTCCATCTATTTGTATAGGGACTGATACACGCTATCTCTGTCTAGTTTTGACAGTAATCAAACAGCAGATATACGAAACTGTTTGAAAAGTGGACAGCACTCTAAGCTGTAGGTCTGGAAAAACAGAAACACTCCTCAGCTTTTTTTTTCCAGAGTCACACACAGCATCTATTTGCCCGTGATACAAGTTGGTACATGGTAGTGTGTGAGGAGCTTACACCGCTGTGTGTTGTCTGTATGGACAATTGTCAATCTCCGTCTATTTGCATAGGGAGTGAAACATGCTGTCTGTCTAATTTAGACCGAAATCAAACAGCAGATATACGAAACTGTTTGAAAAGTGGACAGCACTCTAAGGTGTAGATCTGGAAAAAAGGAAAAACTCCTCGGCTTTTTTCCAGAGTCACACACATATAGCTTCTATTTGTCCGCGATACTAGGCAGTGCACGGTAGTGTGTAAGGAGCTTACACCGCTAGTGTGTAAGGAGCTTACACCGCTGTGTGTTGTCTGTATGGTAAATTGTCAATCTCCGTCTATTTGTATAGGGACTGACACACTCTGTCTCTGTCTAGTTTTGACAGTAATCAAACAGCAGATATACGAAACTGTTTGAAAAGTGGACAGCACTCTAAGGTGTAGGTCTGGAAAAAAGGAAAAACTCCTCGGCTTTTTTCCAGAGTCACACACAGATAACTTCTATTTGTCCGCGATACAAGGTGGTACACGATAGTGTGTGAGGAGCGTACACCGCTATACGGTGTCTGTATGGAAAATTGTCAATCTCCGTCTATTTGTATAGGGAGAGACACACGCTGTCTCTGTCATGTTTTGACAGAAATCAAACAGCAGATATACAAAACTGTTTGAAAAGCAGACAGCACTATAAGGTGTAGGTCTGGAAAAATGGAAAAACTCCTCGGCTTTTTTTCCAGAGTCACACACAGCTTCTATTTGTCCGTGATACAAGGCGGTACACGGTAGTGTGTAAGGAGCGTACACAGCAATACGGTGTCTGTATGGACAATTGTCAATCTCCATCTATTTGTATAGGGACTGACACACGCTGTCTCTGTATAGTTTTGACCGAAATCAAACAGCAGATATTCAAAACTGTTTGGAAAGTGGACAGCCCTTTAAGGTGTACGTCTGGAAAAACTCCTCGGCTTTTTTTTCCAGAGTCACACACAGATAGCTTCTATTTGTCTGTGATACAAGGCGGAATATGGTAGTATGTGAGGAGCGTACACCGCTATATAGTGTCTGTATGGAAAATTGTCAATCTCCATCTATTTGTATAGGGACTGACACATGTTTTCAATGTCTAGTTTTGACCGTCATCAAACAGCAGATATATGAAACTGTTTGAAAAGCGGACATCACTCTAAGGTGTAGGTCTGGAAAAAAGCAGAAACACCACAACTTTTTTTCAGAGTCACACACAGCTTCTATTTGTCTGTGATACGAGGCGGTACACGGTAGTGTGTGATGAGCGTACACCATTATACGGTGTCTGTATGGAATATTGTCAATCTCTGTCTATTTGTATAGGGACTGACACACGCTGTCTCTGTCTAGTTTTGACCGAAATCAAACAGCAGATATACAAAACTGTTTGAAAAGCACACAGCACTCTAAGGTGTAGGTCTGGAAAAACAGAAAAACTCCTCGGCTTTTTTTTCCAGGGTCACACACAGATAGCTTTTATTTGTCCGTGATACAAGGCGGTACACGGTAGTGTTTGAGGAGTGTACACCGCTAAACGGTGTCTGTATGGAAAATTGTTAATCTCCGTCTATTTGTATAGGGACTGACACACGCTGTCTCTGTCTAGTTTTGACCATGACCAAACAGCAGATATACAAAACTTTTTGCAAAGCGGACAGCCCTCTGAGGTGTAGTTCTCGAAAAATGCAAAAACTCCTCGGCTTTCTTTATCCAGAGTCACACACAGATAGCTTCTATTTGCCCATGATACAAGGCGGTACACGGTAGTGTTTGAGGAGTGTACACCGCTAAACGGTGTCTGTATGGACAATTGTCAATCACTGTCTATTTGTATAGGGACTGACACACTTTCTCTGTCTAGTTTTGACAGTAATCAAACAGCAGATATACGAAACTGTTTGAAAAGCGGACAGCACTCTAAGGTGTAGGTCTGGAAAAATGCAAAAACGCCTCGGCTTTTTTTTCCAGAGTCACACACAGATAGCTTCTATTTGTCTGTGATACAAGGCGGTACATGGTAGTGTGTGAGGAGCATACACCGCTATATGGTGTCTGTATGGAAAATTGTCAATCTCCGTCTATTTGTATAGGGACTGACACACGCTGTCTCTGTCTAGTTTTGACCGTGATCAAACAGCAGATATACAAAACTTTTTGAAAAGCGGACAGCCCTCTAAAGTGTAGTTCTGGAAAATCGCAAAAACTCCTCGGCTTTTTTTTCCCTGAGTCACACACAGATAGCTTCTATTTGCCCATGATACAAGGCGGTAGTCGGTAGTGTGTGAGGAGTGTATACCGCTAAACGGTGTCTGTATGGACAATTGTCAATCTCCGTCTATTTGTATAGGGAGTGAAACACGCTGTCTCTGTCTAATTTTGACCGAAATCAAACAGCAGATATACAAAACTGTTTGAAAAGTGGACAGCACTCTAAGGTGTAAGTCTGGAAAAAAGGAGAAACTCCTCGGCTTTTTTCCAGAGTCACACACAGATAGCTTCTATTTGTCCATGATGCAAGGCGGTACATGGTAGCATGTGAGGAGCGTACACCGCTATATAGTGTCTGTATGGAAAATTATCAATCTCCATCTATTTGTAGTATAGGGACTGACACATGCTGTCTCTGTCTAGTTTTGACCGTGATCAAACAGCAGATATACAAAACTTTTTGAAAAGCGGACAGCCCTCTAAGGTGTAGTTTTGGAAAAATGCAAAAACTCCTCGGCTTTTTTTATCCAGAGTCACACACAGATAGCTTCTATTTGCCCGTGATACAAGGCAGTACACGGTAGTGTTTGAGGAGTGTACACCACTAAACGGTGTCTGTATGGACAATTGTCAATCACCGTCTATTTGTATAGGGACTGACACACTTTCTCTGTCTAGTTTTGACAGTAATCAAACAGCAGATATACGAAACTGTTTGAAAAGCGGACAGCACACTAAGGTGTAGGTCTGGAAAAACGCAAAAACGCCTCAGCTTTTTTTTCCAGAGTCACACACAGATAGCTTCTATTTGTCTGTGATACAAGGTGGTACATGGTAGTGTGTGAGGAGCGTACACCGCTATACGGTGTCTGTATGGAAAATTGTCAATCTCCATCTAATTGTATAGGGACTGACACATGCTTTCTCTGTCTAGTTTTGACCGAAATCAAACAGCAGATATACGAAACTGTTTGAAAAGTGGACAGCACTCTAAGGTGTAGGTCTGGAAAAACTCCTCAGCTTTTTTTTCCAGAGTCACACACAGCTTCTATTTGTCCGTGATGCAAGGCAGTACACGGTAGTGTGTGAGGATCGTAGACCGCTATACGGTGTCTGTATGGAAAATTTTCAATCTCCGTCTATTTGTATAGGGACTGACACATGCTGTCTCTGTCTAGTTTTGACCAAAATCAAACAGGAGATATACGAAACTGTTTGGAAAGTGGACAGCCCATTAAGGTGTACGTCTGGAAAATCTCCTCAGCTTTTTTTTCCAGAGTCACACACAGATAGCTTTTATTTGTCCGTGATACAAGGCAGAATATGGTAGTATGTGAGGAGCGTACATCGCTATATAGTGTCTGTATGGAAAATTGTCAATCTCCGTCTATTTGTATAGGGACTGACACACGCTGTCTCTGTCTAGTTTTGACCGTGATCAAACAGCAGATATACGAAACTTTTTGAAAAGTGAACAGCCCTCTAAGGTGTAGTTTTGGAAAAACGCAAAAACTACCTGGCTTTTTTTTCCTGAGTCACACACAGATAGCTTCTATTTGCCCGTGATACAAGGCGGTACACGGTAGTGTGTGAGGAGTGTATACCGCTAAATGGTGTCTGTATGGACAATTGTCAATCTCCGTCTATTTGTATAGGGAGTGAAACACGCTGTCTCTGTCTAATTTTGACTGAAATAAACAGCAGACATACGAAACTGTTTGAAAAGTGGACAGCACTCTAAGGTGTAGGTTTGGAAAAAAGGAGAAACTCCTCTGCTTTTTTCCAGAGTCACACACAGATAGCTTCTATTTGTCCGTGTTACAAGGTGGTACACGGAAGCATGTGAGGAGAGTACACCGCTATATAGTGTCTGTATGGAAAATTGTCAATCTCCATCTATTTGTATAGGGACTGACACACGCTGTCTCTGTCTAGTATTGACCATAATCAAACAGCAGATATACAAAACTGTTTGAAAAGCGGAGAGCAATCTAATGTGTAGATCTTGAAAAAAAGTAAAAACTCCTCGGCTTTTATTTCCAGAGTCACACACAGATAATTGTCAATCTCCGTCTATTTGTATAGGGACTGACACACGCTGTCTCTGTCTAGTTTTGACCAAAATCAAACAGGAGATATACAAAACTGTTTGGAAAGTGGACAGCCCTTTAAGGTGTACGTCTGGAAAATCACCTCGGCTTTTTTTTCCAGAGTCACACACAGATAGCTTCTATTTGTCTGTGATACAAGGTGGTTCTTGGTAGTATGTGAGGAGCGTACACCGCTATATGGTTTCTGTATGGAAAATTGCCAATCTCCGTCTATTTGTATAGGGACTGACACACGTTGTCTCTGTCTAGCTTTGATCGTGATCAAACAGTAGATATACAAAACTTTTTGAAAAGCGGACAGCCCTCTAAGGTGTAGTACTGGAAAAACGCAAAAACTCCTCGGCTTTTTTTTTCCAGAGTCACACACAGCTTCTATTTGCCCATGATGCAAGGCGGTACACGGTAGTGTGTGAGGAGTGTACACCACTAAACGGTGTCTGTATGGAAAATTGTCAATCTCCGTCTATTTGTATATGGAGTGAAACACGCTGTCTCTTTCTAATTTTGACCGAAATCAAACAGCCAATATACGAAACTGTTTGAAAAGCGGACAGCACTCTACGGTGTAGGTCCGGAAAAATGGAAAAACTCCTCGGCTTTTTTTCCAGAGTCACATACAGCTTCTATTTGTCCGCAATACTAGGTGGTACACGGTAGTGTGTGAGGAGCGTACACCGCTATACGGTGTCTGTATGGAAAATTGTCAATCTCCGTCTATTTGTATAGGGACTGACACACGCTGTCTCTGTCTAGTTTTGACCATAATCAAACAGCAGATATACGAAGCTGTTTGAAAAGCGAGCAGCACTCTAAGGTGTAGGTCTGGAAAAATGGAAAAACTCCTTTGCTTTTTTTCCAAAGTCACACACAGATAGCTTCTATTTTTCAGTGATACAAGGCAGTACACGGTAGTGTGTGAGGAGCGTACACCGCTATACCGTGTCTGTATGGACAATTGTCAATCTCCGTCTATTTGTATAGGGACTGACACACGCTGTCTCTGTCTAGTTTTGACCATAATCAAACAGCAGATATACGAAGCTGTTTGAAAAGCAGACAGCACTCTAAGGTGTGGGTCTGGAAAAACGCAAGAACTCCTCGGCTCTTTTTTTCCAGAGTCACACACAGATAGCCTCTATTTGTCTGTGATACAAGGCGGTACACGGTAGTGTGTGCGGAGCGTACACCACTATACGATGTCTGTATGGAAACTTGTCAATCTCCGTCTATTTGTATAGGGACTGACACACGCTGTCTCTGTCTAGTTTTGACTGTTATCTAACAGCAGATATACGAAAATGTTTGAAAAGCGGACAGCACTCTAAGGTGTTGTTCTAGAAAAACTCCTCAGCTTTTTCTTTTCTTCCAGATTCACACCCATATAGCTTTTATTTGTCTGTGATACCAGCCAGTACACGGTAGTGTGTGAGGAGAGTACACTGCTATACGGTGTGTGAAAAAATGAATGCTCAGTAACTCACCAGGACAAAATAATAAAAGTTGGAGTGCTTTGAAAAAAGCAGTTTGAACAGCAGTTTGCACACAGCAGCTTGCAGGTAGCCTTAAAAGGCAGCCTAATCACCACCAGCGCTGCTGCACACAACAAATATCCTTCAGTTTCACTGCACACTAACTGTACAGTACAAAGCGTTATCAGCAGAAGCAGTTTTTTTTTTCTTCTTCCCTGCCTAACACTCTCCCTGTTAAGAATCGGCAGCAGCACCTCTCTCTATTCTAAGATCGGCAGATGTAAGATGGTGGTCGGCAATCACAGCCTTTTATACCAATGTGGCACCACACAAAGCCATCCAATCACTTCAATGCCCTTCTCTAAGATGGTGGTGGCCACTGCCCATGTCATCGCGCTGCCCACAGTGTGCATCCACCTTAATTGGCTGAGAAAATGCGCTGGAAGCATTATTTGAAACGCGACTTTGGCGCTCTTATCGGTGACCTCATGGCCGACCTCACGCTATGGTCAGGTTTCGATCAGCAAAACCCGACTTTAGCTATAGTCGGCTATTTTTGAATTTGACTGTCCTGTTTCGCTCAACTGTATTTGCTGCCAATCAACAGCCGATTCCGGTCACAGGGGTCATGTGGATGAAAATTCTAAACTGTGGGCAAGAAGTAGGAAAGAAAGGGATCCTGCTAGTCCCTGAGCCCATCCAAGAAGATGTGCCTGTAGTACTGGGAATGCATATCCAATGAGAACTCGATCAGATAATGTTCACCAAACGGGGACCCAGTTATTGGAAGAAGGCTGCCACACACAAGCCTACTCAAGAAGCCCTTCAGCGATTGATCAGCGTCTGTGGGACGCAGAAGAGTGTGCCATCTTATTAGGCAGTAGGGGTCATCAGGGCCCCTGGGAAGGAGTCTGTAATCCTGCCTCCTGAGCGATAAAGTATATTACACCTTCCAGTGGGTACTCATCACAACCTTGATGGGCTGGAGGTGATAGTTCAGCCTGTGGTAGGCGGATGAGCGGACCATGAAGTCATGATAGCTCGTACGATAGCTGTGGTCCAGTGAGGACATGTCCCCATAAGAGCTTTGAAAGTGGACCCCGGGGAAGTCGCCTTGCCACGGGGGACAGATCCGGCCCGAGTGTACCTACACAAGGGCAAAGTGGTGAGTCAAAAAGAGATGTCTTTATTGCCGATCGAAGGTGCGGGGTGGACCCTGGCAGTCGCTGCGGGGCCCGAAGAGAAGCCATCCCCAGAGTGGAATGGGCTGATCATCCTTGACCAAATGGAAGTGGATGTGAAGGTTCTTGGCCCTGAGCATGTGTGGGTGATAGAAGCTATGCTGTGGGAAAATCAGGCCACATTCGCCCGTCACGCCGAAGATTTTGGCTGTACTGAAGCAATCACACATGAGATACCGACTGGAGACGCTCGTCCAATTTGAGAACAATACCGGCAAATCCCACCCAAGATGTACCAAGAGGTGAAGACATTATTGAAGCAGATGCTGGATTCAGGAGTAATGCAGTGTAGTCAGAGCCCTAGGACGGCATCGGTGGTGCTCGTCAAGAAGAAGGATGGGACCATCCGGTTCTGTGTAGATTACAGGAAACTCAATGCCTGCACTGTGCGAGACTCATATCCGTTACCCGCATCGAGGAATCCTTGACAGCGTTGGGGAAAGCCAAGTACTTCTCCACCTTGGACCTAGCAAGTGGATACTAGCAAGTGGCCGTGGCTGAAAAAAGACAAGGAAAAAACAGCCTTCATCCTCCCTATGGGATTGTTCGAGTTTAACCGGATGCCCTTCGGGCTCTCTAATGCTTCGGGCACGTTTCAACGGCTGATGGAAAAGTGTTTGGGAGACTTAAATGTTGAGGCTACCCTGATCTACCTGGATGACATCATTGTGTTCTCTGCCTCATGTGAAGACCATCTTGCCCGGCTTGGAAGGGACTCGGAAGACTGTGGGCTCATAACCTGAAGGTGAAGCCAAAGAAGTGCCACCTCTTCAAGAGAGAGATCGAGTACCTGGACCAGAAAGCGTCACAAGACTGAGTTCTGCCTTCACCAGAAAAAGTGGCTGCTATCCAGAAGTGGCCAGTTCCTCGAACCGTGCGGTGAACTCCAGGCCTTCCTTGGACTCGCCTGGTACTACCGACGGCTTGTCAAAGATTTCACAAAGGTGCCGGGTCCTCTGAATGAACTGCTGAGGGGGACTGCTGGAGTGCCGAAGACCCAGTGCATCCCCTGTGATCAGAGGTGAGATGAGGCCTTCCAGGCTATAAAGAATGCCCTTACTTCAACCCCGATTTTGGCCTACGCAGATTTCGATCAACCGTTCCTGTTGTACACAAACGGTAGCCTTCAGAGACTCGGTGCAGTACTTTCCCAAGTACAGGATGGACATGAGAGAGTCATCGGATATGCCAGCAGGTCCCTGCGAGACAGTGAAAGAAACCCCCATAATTACAGCTCTTTCCGGTTAGAGCTCCTGGCCCAAGTGTGGGCCATGACAGTGAAATTTGCGGGCTTCCTGGCAGGGACCAAGATTCAAATTCGAACGGACAATAATCCCCTGGCCCACCTTGAGAATGGTAAATTGGGGGCCTTAGAACAATGGTGGGTGGCTCGCCTGGCCAAGTTTGACTTTACCATCCGTTATCGCTCTGCTACTGAAAATGCAAATGCTTATGGCCTGTCACGAGTGACGGTGGAAACTCCAATGGGGATCTCGATGAACAACTCGAAGAGGAAGAAACCCCAGACTTCTGTAAGTTCAAGACAAGACAGTGGTTGCGGTCCAGTCAACTAGGGAGGCCTGCACACTACCCCGATCTCTGGGGAGAACCAATGAAGAGTGGGGAAATGTTCAAGATGAAGACGGAGGGCTGAGACAGATGAAATGCTGGTCAGCGCAGAAGTAGAAGCCAGGCAAACAAGAGAGAGATAGTCTGGACGCTGAGATGAAGATTGTCTTACACCAGTGGGATAGGCTGGAGGTGCAAGAATCAAGAACCGCTAGAAGTCTTGATGATTGACTATCTCCTCGTAGGACACTCAGCCCGGGGGCCACAGTACTGTTTGATGATTACCGACCATTTCTCCAAGTTCGCGGTAATTTGGCGGTTGGTGAGTCAGCAGCTACAGGACAAAGAACATACGGGCCGTAAACATATTCAAGAGATACCGCTCCTGCCCGGGGACCTAGAATTAGTCTGAGGCCCGTTCTGTACCATTGCCACCTGAAGGCGCTGCCCCACTTCCTGAACCTGTCTTGCCTGCTAATGAAATCAGTGATGAATGGTGGACCGGCCCTGACACCGTGGGGGGTCCTCGGGCGCACAGAGAAGGTAATCTTCTGGATGTACCACTACCGCCACGTGACGACGAATCCCAAAAAGAACCTACTACAACTCCTGCAGCAAGTGTTCCTCTGGAAGATAGTCAAGAGCTCCGGAGATCCCAGAGGTCTACTGCAGGGGTTCCATCAGTCTGATACGTTGAACAGTGTTCTCTGTCTGTTTTTCTGAATCTGTTGCCTCCACTACCGATTATGTTGCCTCCTCTATAGGTGCTGTTCCTGCATTGCAAGTTTCTTCATTTCACTGCAACCTTGATGGTGTGATGGCCGAGGACGACCATCTTTAAGTAGGGAGGCATGTAAAGGGTTGACATTGCTATGGACAGCAGAGACATGCTGCCCCTTTAAGAGACAGCACCCCCTTGGCAGATGCGATGGTACCGTCTGTTCTACCTTTCAAAAGACTGTTTTTGGTTTGCTCTTACAGCTATGGAGAGGGGAGGGGCTGTATTCCCAGTGAGTGGTCTGAGCTGAGAGTCTGCAGGAGACTGACGTGAGGAGAAAAGCGTGCAGCTTGTAACTGACTGAACTTGTGGGATTGTGTATACTCTTCTGGGGAAAACAAAGGTGATTTTCCTGTGTTGCTGCGAGGAGCCACGAAGATATACAAGGAACTAATCCAGAAGAGGGAATTCACTGCTTCTAGGAACAGGCTCGGAATCGTCACACAAGGACAAGACCACGTTGCACAGAGCTTCCAGGGAGGACGTCTCATCATCTTGCAGAACTACAGGGGGCCCCCAGGATGGAACTGAGACACCAACTTGACTGTGAGTGTTAACCCCATGTGCGCACATGTTTAGGGCTTAGGATAAGCTGCAATAGACAAAGCATGGTAGCCGTGCGTCCAGAGTAGCAGCGGCCACTCAGTCTATAGTTATAATAGCAGCACACTGTACTTTATTGTATTGTTTTGCCTTTTGAAAAATACACTAATCTGTAATAGTTGGTGCACCGTGCCATTTCTATGGCCCAGATAGAGAATATCACTTTTATAAATTGTTTTATGTCATTGCATACCCCTGTTTACACCTTCCTATCACTGCATTCCTTGCCTGTAAATAAATTAACCCTTTGTTATTTGCACCTCATCTTATGTACCATAGTCTCCCTGCATTGTGGTAGTCCCCCTGGCCATCGCTTCAGGAGAACAGCGGTACCATGTTTATTTTTATCTGTCTTTTTGATCGCGTTTTACTCCACTGTTGTGTTGATAAAGCATTGTTTTCTGCTTTGTTTTTTATTTTTTATGGTGTTAACTAAAAGGGTTAACTAGTGGGACAGTTTTATAGGTCAGGTTGTTATGGACGTGGAGATACCAAATATGTGTTCTTTTTATTGTTTATTTTTTTCATACAAATGTATATTTATGGGTACAATATCTTTTGATTTTTTTTTATTATTACTAGCTGAAGAGCCCGGCGCTGCCCGGGCATAGTAACTAAGTACGGATAGATATAACAAATTATAATGATTATATCTATATACAGTGCAGACCAAAAGTTTGGACACACCTTCTTATTCAAAGAGTTTTCTTTATTTTCATGACTATGAAAATTGTAGTTTTCCCAATTTTTTGGACTGCCTGACCTTCATTTCTTAAAGTAATGATGGCCACTCGTTTTTCTTTACTTAGCTGCTTTTTTCTTGCCATAATACAGATTCTAACAGTGTATTCAGTAGGACTATCAGCTGTGTATCCACCAGACTTCTGCAGAACACAACTGATGGCCCCAACCCCATTTATAAGGCAAGAAATCCCACTTATTAAACCTGCCAGGGCACACCTGTGAATTGAAAACCATTTCCGATGACAACCTCTTGAAGCTCATCAAGAGAATGCCAAGACTGTTCAAAGCAGTAATCAAAGCAAACGGTGGCTACTTTGAAGAACCTAGAATATAAGACATATTTTCAGTTGTTTCACACTTTTTTGTTAATAATATAATTCCACATGTGTTAATTCATAGTTTTGATGCCTTCAGAGTGAATCTACAATTTTCATAGTCATGAAAATAAAGAAAACTCTTTGAATGAGAAGGTGTGTCCAAACTTTTGGTCTGTACTGTATATAAAGCTGAGTGTAGAGCCACGCACACTCCACATAGCCACACTCACTATAATATCCCACTGGACTACAACCTCTAATATCCCACATCATCCCATCAGCCAGAGCCACCGGATTACTACCCCTAATATCCCACATCAACTCATCCTGTCAGCCAGAGCCACCGGACTACAACCCCTAATATCCTACATCATCCCGTCAGCCTGGGGGTCGGAACCAGAGTGCTGAGTGGAACGGTGCTAACTTCCATACCGGGGATCCCTTTAAGAGAGGCCTGGCATCAGAACCAGAGCGCTGAGTGGATTTGCCCTGACTTCCATACCAATGATCCCTTTAATAGAAGCCTGGGGTGAGAATCAGAGCGGTGAGGGATTTACCCTACCTTGCATACCGGAGATCCCTTTAAGAGAGGCCTGGGGTCAGTATCAAAGTGCAGAGTGGATTTGCCCTCATTTCCATACCGGGGATCCCTTTATCCCCTTAAGCCCCAAGGGTGGTTTGCATGTTAATGACCAGGCCAATTTTTACAATTCTGACCACTGTCCCTTTATGAGGTAATAACTCTGGTACGCTTCCATGGAACCTGGTGATTATGACATGGTTTTCTCATGACATATTGTACTTCATGTTAGTGGTAAAATTTCATTCAAATAACTTGCGTTTATTTGTGAAAAAAACAGAAATTTGGTGAAAATTTTGAAAATTTCGCAATTTTCCAGATTTGAATTTTTATGCCCTTAAATCATAGAGATACAGCACACAAAAAACTTGATAAGTAACATTTCCCACATGTTTACTTTACATCAGCACAATTTTGGAACCAAAATTTTTTTTTGTTAGAAAGTTATAAGGGTTAAAAATTGACCAGCGATTTCTCATTTTTGCAACACCATTTTATTTTTACGGACCACATCACATTTGAAGCCACTTTGAGGGGTCTATATGATAGAAAATACCCAAAAGTGACACCATTCTAAAAACTGCACCCCTTAAGGTGCTCAAAACCACATTCAAGAAGTTTATTAACCCTTTAGGTGCGTCACAGGAATTTTTTGAATATTTAAAAAAAAATTAACATTTAACTTTTTTTCACTAAAAAAATACTTCAGGCTCAATTTTTTTTATTTTACCAAGGGTAACAGGACAAATTGGACTGCAAAAGTTATTGTGCAATTTGTCCTGAGTATGCTGATACCTGATATGTGGGGGGGAACCACTGTTTCGGCGCATGGCAGACCTCAGCAGGGAAGGAGCGCCGTTTGACTTTTTCAATGCAAAATTGGCTGGAATTCAGATCGGACGCCATGTCGCGATTGGAAAACCCCTGATGTACCAAAACAGTGGAAACCCCCCAAAAATGACACCATTTTGGAAACTAAACCCCCCAAGGAACTTATCTAGATGTGTGGTGAGAACTTCGAACCCCCAAGGGCTTCACAGAAGTTTATAACATACAGCCGTACAATTAAAAAATCATATTTTTTCCACAAAAATGATCTTTTCACCCTCAATTCTTATGTTTCCAAGGGTAACAGAACCCTAAAAGATATTGTGCAATTTGTCCTGAGTGCGCTGATACCCCATATGTGGGTGTAAATGACTATTTGGGCGCATGGCAGAGCTCGGAAGGGAAGCAGCGCCATTTGACGTTTTTGGCTGGAATTGAGATCGGACACCATGTCGCGATTGGAAAACCCCTGATGTACCAAAACAGTGGAAAACCCCCAAAAATGACACCATTTTGGAAACTAGACCCCCCAAGGAACATATCTAGATGTGTGGTGAGCACTTTGAACCCCCCAGTGCTTCACAGAAGTTTATAACGCCCGGGCGTGAAAATAAAAAAAACACATTTTTTTCCACAAACATGATCTTTTAGTCACCAATTTTTTCATTTTCCCAAGGGTACAAGGAGAAATTGGACCCCAAAAGTTGTTGACCAATTTATCCTGAGTACGCTGATACCTAATATGTGGGAGAAAACTACTGTATGGGCACACGTCGGGGCTCGGAAGGGAAGTACTGTAGTGACATTTTGGAATGCAGACTTTGATGGAATGGTCTGCGGGAGTCATGTTGCTTTTGGAGAGCCCCTGATGTACCTAAACAGTGGAAACCCCCCACAAGTGACCCCATTTTAGAAACTAGACCCCCTAAGGAACTTATCTAGATGTGTGGTGAGCACTTTGAATCCCCCCAGTGCTTCACAGAAGTTTATAACGACCGGGCGTGAAAATAAAAATATCGCATTTTTTCAACAAACATCATCTTTTAGTCCCCATTTTTTTATTTTCCCAAGGGTAACAGGAGAAATTGGACCCCAAAAGTTGTTGTCCAATTTGTCCTGAGTGCGCTGACACCCCATATGTGGGAGAAAACTACTGTATGGGCACACGTCAGGGCTCAGAAGGGAAGTAGTGACGTTTTGGAATGCAGACTTTGATGGAATGGTCTGCGGATGTCATGTTGCCTTTGGAGAGCCCCTAATGTACCTAAACAGTGGAAACCCCCCACAAATGACCCCATTTTGGAAACTAGACCCCCTAAGGAACTTATCTAGATGTGTGGTGAGCACTTTGAACCCCAAGGGCTTCACAGAAGTTTATAATGCCCAGGCATGAAAATAAAAAAATCTTATTTTTTCCACAAACATGATCAATTAGTCTCCAATTTTTTTATTTTCCCAAGAGTAACAGGAGAAATTGGACCCAAAAGTTGTTGTCCAATTTGTCCTGATTACACTGATACCTCATATGTGGGAGAAAACTACTGTATGGGCACGCGTTGGGGCTCGGAAGGGAAGTAGTGATGTTTTGGAATGCAGACTTTGATGGATTGGTCTGCGGGTGTCATGTGCGTTTGGAGAGCCCCTGATGTACCTAAACTATTGAAACGCCCCACAAGTGACCCCATTTTGGAAACTAGACCCCCCACGGAACTTATCTAGATGTGTGGTGAGCACTTTGAACCCCCAAGTGCTTCACAGAAGTTTATAACGCCTGGGCGTGAAAATAAAAAAATCATTTTTTTCCACAAAAATGATATATTTGCCCACAATTTTTTATTTTCCTAAGGGTAACAGGAGAAATTGGACCCCAAAAGTTGTTTTGCAATTTGTCCCGAGTATGGTGATACCATATATGTGGGGGTAAAACACTGTTTGGGCGCATGGCAGAGCTTGGAAGGGAAGGAGCACCATTTGACTTTTTCAACGCAGAATTGGCTGGAATTGAGATCAGGCGCCATGTTGCATTTGGAGAGCACCTGATGTGCCCAAACAGTGGAAACCCCCCAATTATAACTCCAACCCTAACCCCAACACACCCCTAACCCTAATCTGAGCCCTAACCCTAACCCTAGCCCTAGCCCTAACCCTAAACCTAGCCCTAACCCTAACCCTAACCCTAGCCCTAACCCTAACCCTAATGGGAAAATGGAAATAAATACAAAATATTTTTATTTTATTATTTTTCCCTAACTAAGGGGGTGATAACGGGGGGTTTGATTTACTATTTATGGCGGTTTTTATGTTTGGCGGCTGTCGCACGCTAAAAGATGCTTTTTATTGTAAAAATAGTTTTTGCATCACCACATATCGAGAGCTATAATTTTTCCGTATTTTGACCCACCGAGTCATGTGAGGTCTTACTCTTTGCGGGACGAGTTGACGTTTTTATTGATACCATGTTCGGGCACGTGACATTTTTTGATCGCTTTTTATTCCGCTTTTTGGGGCGCAGAATGAACAAAGACCAGCGTTTCATGAATTTCTTTTGGGGGGTGCGTTTACACCGTTCCGCGTGCGGTAAAATTGATAAAGCGGTTTTATTCTTCGGGTCGGTACGGTTACAGCGATACCTCATTTAGGTCTTTTTTTATGTTTTGTCGTTTTTTTGCAATGAAAACAATTTTATTTAAAAAATAATTATTTTTGCATCGCTTTATTCTGCGAGCTATAACTTTTTTATTTTTTTGCGGATGACGCTGTATGGTGGCTCTTTTTTTGCAGGACAAGCTGACATTTTCAGCGGTACCATGGATATTTATATGTGTCTTTTTGGTCGCGCGTTATTGCACTTTTTGTTTGGTGGTATGATAATAAATCATTATTTTTTGCTTCGTTTTTTATTTTTATTTTTTAAGGGGTTCGCTAAAGGGGTTAACTAATGGGACAGTCTTATAGGGTGGGTCTCTACAGACGCGGCGATACCAAATATGTGTACTTTTATTGTTTTTTTTTTATTTTCAAAAAATGAATTTATTGGGGAATATTTTTTTTTTTTTACTAGTTTATTTAGCGATTTTTTTAAAATTATTTTTACACATTTTTTTTTTACTTTATTACATAGTCCCAGGTGGGACATCACTGTCCTGTGACAGATCGCCGATCTGTCACATCACAGATCACTGTGACAGATCAGCAATCTGTCACAGGCAGTTCTGCAGACTTCCTCATGCCTGAGCTTTGCAGGCAGTGAGGAAGTCAGCTCCCTACAGGCCCCCGAAGGCCCCTGTCGCCATCTTGGATCTGGGGGCCTTTAGGGAAGGAGTTCCCCGCAGCAGCGCTGCACATTGCGCTGCCGTGGGGGGCTCAGGGAAGCATGGAGGGAGCCCCATCCCTGCCGATGCTTCCCTTTAACCCCCGGTACACCGCGATCGTGTTTGATCGCGGTGTACAAGGGGTTAACATGTCGGGGGCGGTCCATGACTGCCCCTGACACATTGTGCTGGGTGTCAGCTGTGATAATCAGCTGACACCTGGCCGCGATCAGCGGCGTTCACCACGTGGGCGCCGCTGATCGCATTAGACGTAAAATCCCGTCCTTGGGACTTAAGTCCCAGGGCACATGGACGGGATAGTACGTCTAATGGCAGAAAGGGGTTAAGAGGGGTCTTGGGTCAGAACCAGAGCGCTGAGTGGATTTGCCCTACCTTCCATAGTGGGCATCGCTTTAACAGAGCCTGAGGTCAGTACCAGAGCGCTGAGTGGATTTGCCCTGACTTGCATACCAATGATCCCTTTAATAGAACCCTGGGGTCAGAATCAGAGCATTGAGGGATTTGCCCTAACTTTCATACAGGAGATCCCTTTAAGAGAGCCTGGGGTCATTACCAGAGCATTTGAAGGCAATTGCCCTGACTTCCATACCGGGGATCCCTTTAAGAGAGGCCTGGGGTCAGTACCAGCGCAGAGTGGATTTGCCCTAACTTACATACCAATGATCCCTTTAAGAGGGAAGATGTGCCTATAGGATGGAGGATGTGTGATGGGTATATGGGCACAGGAGGGGGGGATTTATTTATGTCATGTGCTCTCTGCTCCTTTCAGGGGGGAAGACAATGGCTGGGAGCTTATGTTCTCGGGGATGCTAGATTTCTCCCACCATGTCAGTGTCTGCTGAGGTGTTGTCAAGTGGGAAAACTTGTTCATAGCAACCAATCATAGCTCACTTTCTTTTAACCAGCTCTGATGAAATAAGAGATGCTTAGTGATTGGTAGCAAGGAAAACTGTTGCTCATAGCAACCAATCACAGCTCAGCTTCTTTTGAACAGCTTTGGTGAAATGAAAGATGCTTTGTGATTGGTTGGTGACACACACACACACACACATTCATTTTTATATATAGAGATTATTATTATTATTATTATTATTATTATTATTATTTTTTATATTTTTTTTAACTATATGGTCTGGGTCCTGGGCACTGCTGAGAGTGACGGAAGGGATTTTACAAGCACAATTGTGTGGCTGCAGCCAGAGCATTTTATAAATCCCTCACTGCAGCGCGCCGGGTGGCCAGTCCTCATTGAAGCAGCCGGCCGGCGACCAATTATCCCAGGTGTAGTTCCCTGACTGACCTGAGGGTAAGGGGGGCGCCGGAGAGCTGTGAGTTCCAAAGTGGAACTAAAAAGTTTTGTGAAGTATTGTGGGCAGTGGTGGGACAACCAAAATAAACCCCCCTGCTGTAAATTGTTAGGGCAAGACTAGCTTGATGTTTTTTATCACATGGTGCCAGCAGTGGGATAACAATGATAAGCCCCCCTGTGCCTGTGATAGCCGTGAATTGGCAGTACGTCGTGTCCCTCTGTCCGTGATATACCGGTGTCAGCGGCAGGATCATGACATATTGAGAAAGGAAAAGCTTAGAGAGCGGGAAGGAGAATCCAGTGAGAGCGTGGAAGGAAAGGGAGCAGATGTGCTGACAAGCAGCTCCCTGAGAGGCTTAGAGAAACAGACGAAAGATGATTCCAGAAGGCAGAAGGGGTCTTAGGGGCATGGACGTGCGAGAGCCACCCGTGGGACCCGATCCAGAATTGGAGAGACCAGGTTGCATGGGGGTAACGGCCCCCTAGCCTAGTGGAGAAATCATCAGACTCAACTAGCAAGGCAGAGGCACCTGTAGGTGTTTCAGCCACAAGCCAGTTATCTTCTTTAGAAAGGCAGCCATAAGGGAGCAAGGGGACACAGAAGGACGTCACCCGACAAGGTCCACGGCTGCTGGCCTGGGACACTGACTGTGAGGTTTTGGGCAGGAGAGGCGGAAAGCCAGCACAGTGAGGCGGCCAGTAGAGGCATATACTGAAAGGAGTCCTGGGAGGGTGAATCCTGATCTACCTGGGAGTTTGCTGGACCCCTTACCTGGAGGACGCAGCGCCAAGTGGGCACCTGTGTACACAAGAACTGTGAGTAAACCTTTGGAACTGCACCCAGCCGTGTCCTCGAATTATTCCTGCATCACCTGCCCTGCACCACATCTAGCAGCATCACCTTTTACATCTTCATCCAAACTGCCCTGGTGTACAGCTCTACCTGTGGAGAACTATATCATCTCTGCTGCCCTGTCACCATCCCAGAGAATCTGCATTGCAGCATCGGTCCCCTGACCAAATACCACAGGTGGCGTCACAAACACTTTATCACAAACTTTATCCCTTGTAAATATCCCCTTTTATTGGATGCCCAGGGCCACTGACCGGGTCACAGCTGCCATGACAGATCCCTTTAAGAAGTGGCCTGGTACCTAGTATCCCCACTTCCCTGGCGGGCGATCCACAAGAGTCCAGAATGAGAGTAGTATTCCCTTTTCAGCTCATCATTGCATCACTGGTGTTTTCATTATATTATCATTTATAGTCATGTCCGAAAGTATTGGAATCCTTGAAATTGCTCCAGAAAATGTGTATTTGCAATTTACTGGGAGAAATACTTCATGCTTGGTTATATACATGTTTATTTCCTTTGTGTGTATTGGAACAACACAAGAAAACAGAGAAAAAAGGAATATTGGACACAGATTCATGCAAAACCCCCAAAATTGGCAACACAAAATTGTTGGCACGCTCAATTGAATATTTGGTTACACATAGGGATGAGTGAGTACTGTAGTATTCGGACTCACTGTACTCGTTACGAGTACCTCCTAATACTCGGGTACTCGTAACGAGTACCGAGTCCAAAGTAAGTCTATAGGAAATGTGATTAATGAGCGGGGACTATGATGGACTGGGCAGGGACTGTGTAAAGACTGTGCCAGGCTATGCGGGACTGTGCTGGCCTGTGCGGGGACTGTGCCAGGCTATGCGGGACTGTGCTGGCCTGTGCGGGGACTTGCCAGGCTGTGCGGGTCTGTGCTGGCATGTGCGGGGACTGTGCCAGGCTGTGCGGGATTGTGCTGACCTGTGCGAAGACTGTGCCATGCTGTGTGGGACTGTGCAGGGCTTTGCAGGTACTGTGCGGAACTGTGCTGGGCTGTGTGGGACTGTGGTGGGCCATGCTGGGACTGTGCAGGGACTTTGCCATGATCTGACGGACTGTATAGGGCTGTGCGGGGACTGTGCGGGACTGTGCTGGGCTGTGTGGGACTGTGGTGGGACGTGCTGGGCTGTGCGGGGACTGTGCCGTGCTGTGTGGGACTGTGCAGGGCTGTGCGGGGACTGTGGAGGACTGTGCAGGCTGTTGCGAATATTGCGAGGCGAGTAGTGAAATACTCACGAGGATTCGAGTACTGCGAGTACCGAATCCTCACGAGTATGCTCGCTCATCCCCAGTTACACACCCTTTGGAATAAATAATTGAAATCAATCACTTCCTATGACCATCAACAAGGTTCTTACACCTCTCAACTGGAATTGTGGACCACACTTCTTTTCCAAACTGCTCCAGGTCTTTCATATTTGAAGGCTCCTTCTCCCAACAGAAATTTTAAGATCTCCGCAGCTGTTCAGTGGGATTTAGATCCAGACTCATTGCTGCCACTTCAGAACTCTGCAGTGCTTTGTTTCCATCTATTTCTGGATGCTTCTTGAAGTATTTTTGGACTCTTTGTCCTGCTGGAAGACCTAGGAAGAAAACCCAGCTTTCTCACACTGGGCACTATATTGCAACCCCAAATCCTTTGGTAATCTTCAGATTTCATGATGCCTTGCACACAGCGAAGGCACCCAATGCCAGTGGCAGAAAAACAACCCAAAACATCTTTTAACCTCCACCATTTTTGACTGTAGGCACTGTGTTCTTTTCTTTGTAGGCCTTAGTCAGTTTTCGGTAAACAGTAGAACAGTAATGTGCTTTACCAAAAAGCACTATCTGGGTCTCATCTGTCAACAAGATTCTTTCCCAGAAGGATTTTGGCTTACTCTCATACATTTTGGCAAACTGCAGTCTAGCATTTTCTGCCTCTGTGTCAGCAGTGGGTTCCTCTGTGGTTTCCTGCCATAGCATTTTATATTTTTCAAATGTCAACAAGTAGTTTGCACGGACACTGAAACACCCTGAGCCTCCAGGACAGCTTGAATTTCTTTGGAACCTGATTGGGGTTGCCTACTTACCATTTGGACTACCTTGTATTGCAACCTTTCATCAATATTTATTTTCTGTCCATGTCCAGATTAGCTACAGTGCCATGGGTCATAAACTTCTTGATTGTGGAGAAAGGAACATCAAGATCCTTGGAGATGGACTTGTATCCTTAAGTTTGTTGATATTTTTCAACAACTTTGTTTTTCCTAGTCCTCAGACAGTTCTTTTCTCCTCTTAACATTCTCCATGCTTAGTGTGGAACACATAACTCAATATTTGCATTGTGAGTCTAACTTCCTCCCTTTTTATCTGGTTTCAGGTGTGATTTTCCTATTGCCCACACTATGCTTGAAACAAAATTGATAACCTACATTTTTGGAAAGGTGCCAACAAATTTGTCCAGCTCATTTTTGGGGGTTTGTGTGACATTATGTCCAAATTGCCTTTTTTCCCCTCTGTTTTCTTGTGTTATTCCAATACACACAAAAGGAAATAAACATGTGCATAACAAAGCATGTGTAATTTCAATAATTTTCTGGGAAAAATACTTCATTTCTGGAACAATTTCAAGGGTGCTAATACTTTCGGCTATGATTATTTTATTGTCAAGACTTATCAGGTGGGGTGGATCCTCTAAATCTTACTGTCAGGTGGCCACTTTGACCCTGGGTGTCGATGCAGCAAGCAGGAAGGCACATGTTCAGCGAGGACTGTAAAGGTCCACAAAAATCTCAGGAGCAATAGGAAGGATTAAGTAGAGTCCAACATTTATGAATGCAAGCACAAACACAAAAAGCACAGATGGTGGTACACACCAAGCATAAGATTAGAGTCTCAATACTAAGTCACTGGTGTGTCAAATGAGGATTAAAAAGCTTAAGGGAGATGATTTCATAATTCCACACCAGGCAACTTGTGGAGCACAGCAGAGAGCAGGGGACCCAGGAGAATTTAACAAAGACAAGAATACATGGGACAGGTGTGTAACAATTACCTTTTGCCTATATAATACCATCATATCCTGCAGTGCTGAATAGAGATCATTATGATTTAAGACACTGTTGTCAATGGTGATCAGATAAGAGACAATTTCATTGGCTGCCAGGTAACCAGTTAATATATTTCGAGAGACAGGAAAACCAATGCAAACTCAGAAAGATCAAACTCTGTACAGATGTTGCTCTTAGTTGAACTCTAACCCTGAACTACAGTAAATTCATGATAAGTTCCAAAAGCCACCACAATGTCCCATGGACATGTGGGCAATACCATTGGGGCTTCACATGTTGAAGAATAATACAACTGATGCTGGCAGCACCCGGTAATCAGCAACAAAATGGTGGTCTTTGCTTAGTTTCATCGTTTCTGTCACATCACTGGAATTAAAAAGCATTCCATGATAGCATGTATCATAATCTCTGAAAGCAGAGCATGCTGAGACATGAAGATCAGCTCACACAGGCAACTTGCTTCATTTATTTACTCAAAGCAGTGAGACCTTTCACTTTTCAAATGCCAAGGTGATGAAAGAAATGTTGGCTTTCCTTATGGGACAAAACCCAAGAACCTTATGTCATTTGCTTTGATGTGTTTAGGAGTGTGCGCAATGTGTGTTTTGTGGGGGGCACAAATTACCTATGTGTGAAATGTTGCCATGTCACAAACAGTCTTGCTTGCTTTAATTTCATATTTGCCAGGTAACAAGTGAATTCTTCTACATGTATCACCCTTTAAAAGCACATTTCATTTTCTAAGTTGTGTAAGAAAAGCTCCAAGGGACAGATGGAATTATTCCCCCCCACCCTGTAACCTGTACACATTATAACACTGTACTATTGTTTACCATGTGACATCTATATTAGTTTCTGAAAACCACAGACCTCAAGCACTGTTTCTTTTGAAACACCAAATTGTGCTTTACTCACCCTTCCTAGATCAAGCCTTGGGTCCCCATTGCTACTCTCGGTGTCTGCTATTGTCTGCAGTGCTAACGTTACAACAACAGTGCTGCAGCCAATCAATAATCTCAGCGGTTCTGCCCCTATAGATGGCATAAGCCACTGAGAGTTACTGAGTTTTTTAAGCCAAAGCAAGCAGGATGGAGGGGAGGTATATCCTTCATTTATAGTTCCTATTCTTTTCAATACACTCATGGCGGTTTCTCAAAAAACTGCATCAAAAGTGCAGTAACATTTTTCAAAAAACCTGCTGTGTAGAGTTGAGCGAAACAGGTCAGCCAATTTCAAAAATCAAAGACTTCCACCAAAGTCGGGTTTCGCGGATCGAAACCCGACCCTAGCTTGAGGTCGAACATGAGGTCACCGATCAGCGCTCCAAAGTCGCGTTTCAAAAAATGCTTTCAGCGCCTTTTCTCACCCAATGATGGAGGACGCACACTGTGGGCAACGCGATGACATGGGCAGCGGCCACCACCATCTTAGAGAAGGGCATTGAAGTGATTGGCTGGCTTTGTGTGGCGTCACAGGGGTATAAAAGGCTGTGAACGCCGACCGCCATCTTACTTCTGCCGATCTTACAATAGAGAGAGGTGCTGCTGCTGATTCTGAACAGGGAGAGCGTTAGGCAGGGAAGAAGAAAAAAAACTGCTTCTGCTGATAGCGCTTTTCACTGTACAGTTAGGCCTCTTTCACACATCAGGTTTTCGCCGTCAGGCGCGATCCGGCGCTTTTGACAGAAACCGGATCCGGCGAAATGCAATGCCGGATCCGGTTTCCCCCCCATTGACTTGCATTTGCGCCGGATCGCTCCGGATGGCCATGCGTTTCATCCGGTTTTCGCCGGATCCGGCAATGTGTCGCAATGTGTCGCGATCCGGCGTCTGGAAAAAACGTCTACTGTAACGTTTTTTGTCTCCGGCGAAAAAGCCGGACACGCCGGATCCGGCACGTCCGGCTTTTTCACACAATGAAAGCCTATGAGCGCCGCAATGCACCGGATCCGGTGAAAGCCGGATCCGGTGGCCGGATCCGGTTTTTTTGGTCTGAGCATGCTCAGTAGCTCTGCCCACAGGAGATATATAAAAGCAAGACAATGGGACCCTCAGCCACACCCAACATGCCACCCAAGCCAAGAACCAGGAGCAGGAGAAGGCAGCAGACATCTGCAGCAGCAGCACCATCAGCAACACCCCAAATGGAGCAGCATGCTGAACGGGAGGGGAGTCCAGAAGCAGATGAGAGACGGTAATTATCAAATCCCCCATTCCTCCAAACTAGGGCCATGGAATATCAAGATATTCATTGGCCCTTTGTTTCTCTTTATTCAACAGCCGCCAAAGAGATGCAGCAGCAGCACCATCAGCACCACCCCAAATGGAGCAGCATGCTGAACGGGAGGGGAGTTCAGAAGCAGATGAGAGACGGTAATTATCAAATCCCCCATTCCTCCAAACTAGGGCCATGGAATATCAAGATATTCATTGGCCCTTTGTTTCTCTTTATTCAACAGCCGCCAAAGAGATGCAGCAGCAGCAGAAATGGCATCACTGGCAGTAGCAATACCCACAGCCATGGAGTCTGGCCATCAACAGGACAGCACATCTTCTTCTGGGAGCCCTCCCTCGCATCGTCAGCGTTTGACGGTAAGTTTTTATTTCCAAAATCCATCATCTCTGTAATATTTGTCTATTCATTGCCTTTTATTTCAAAACAGGAATCACAAGATGAAGAGGAGCTCCCAGAAGAAGAAGGAAGGGGTGGACAGACACCTGGAGTGGGCTCACAATTGGTAAGTTTTTTGCATCAAACGCAGAAACACAACATCACACTACACACAACACATAGAAAACAATGTTCTGCAGACCACACACAGCAAACAAATGCCTACATCCAAAGACATAACATTTTTTGTTTTCTTCTCTAGTCTTCCCAATCTGGTGCTCGGCCAAGAGGTCCTCGCAGTGCCTCCCAGGGTCGTCGGCGACAGCAATGCGGCGGTCACCAGCGTGTAAGTATAAATATTTTTGCTTTTTTTTTTGCACTTTTTATTTCATTTCTTTTGTGGAGGCTAATTATGTTATTTTTGTCTTTTTCTTTAACAGCCTTCACAGCGTGCTCCCGACTCTGACGGTGAGGATGGAGGGATTGATGTGGACCGCCTCATCGATCTCGTCAGAGAAAGGGAGCCGCTCTGGAATATGGCTGACCGCCGCCACGCTGACCTGATCATTACCCGACGACTCTCGGAGGAAATCTGTTCTCTCCTTGTGGGCCGCTGGGAGGACCTCGAAGCTCGGGCCCAGATTAAAGAGCGTAAGTATATACAGTAACGGTTGCTTGATGTAAACCAGTGTTTCCCGAACTCCAGTCCTCGTGGTCCCCACGGATCATGTGTTCAGGATTTCTATTTACTATGGAAATCCTGAAAACATGACCCCTGGGGACCATGAGGACTGGAGTTTGTGAAACACTGATGTTGTATACTAACCACTCCTTTCTCGTTTCAGGGAACAGAATTGTGAATCGGTGGCGGTCTGTGAGGGATCGTTTCAAGAAGGAGTTCAATAAAGAGATGCGGGCCCCGAGTGGATCTGGAGGACGCAGGAGCAAGTACAAGTACGCACAAGCCCTGTCGTTCCTCCGGGAAACAATGCTCACCAGAAGGTAAATATTACACACCACATGTGAAAAAAATGTTAGATGTAACTTTTTTTTTTCAGCCAGGGCCATACCATGTCAGTATTTTAATTGTTTTTTTTTCTCTTTATTACACAGCACGGTGAGCAGCACTCGGGAGCCTGCACGATTGGACCCTTCTGAGGCGATCCCTGAGGAGACCGGCACCGAGGGACACTTCGACCGCCCCGGTACATCTGCACCTTCCCAGCCTTCCCACACATTCGACCCATCTGTCCCATCCACCAGCACAGGAGCATCGTGGCCGCCTACATTACATGAAGCTGCTGGTGAGGAGATCGCTTTCCCTTTACCCCACCCTTCTGCCCCTGCCGCCTCTAGTACACCTGCGGGTACTGGGCGGCAGCGGCAGAGGGGTCAGGAAAAGAGTTATGCGCAAGAGTTATTGCATCTGAATGCATCTTTCCAGAACTGTCTCAAAGTCTTGTCAGAGCAAATCGCCGCAGGCTTTCAGCAGATCAACTCCAGCATTCTGGAGGTGAAGACACTTCTGCAAACCATGCATTCAGAAGCAAGATCTTCGCCAAACCACACCTTTTTCAGGTCTGTTGTGGAGCGCATGGCAACACTATCTCCTACCCAGCAGATGCATGTAATGCATTCGTGCCACGGTGCTCTACAGCAGGTTACCTCCCAACCTCCACCTCCCACCACTGTAGTTCCTCCACCTGCACCCCCTCCAGCCACTTTCCATCCTCCCCCTCCTATTACATCTGCACCCCCTCCAGTCACTTTCCATCCTCCCCCTCCTATTACATACCAGCAACCTCACCAGTACCAGACATCTCCCCACTTCCAGCAACCTGCCCCGTCCCAAACTCCTTCCCCGTACCAAACTCCTTCCCCGTACCAAACTCCTTCCCCATACAACTTTCCATCAACATCATCTGCTCCTACAGTCCCTGCCCAACCCTCCACTCCACCGCCCACCACCTCTTCTGCCTCCCACATGTCCACCCATTCTGTAGCTTTTTCCACACCTTCACCTCTAACTGTTCCTTCCCCACCACGATCCCAGTCCTCTCTCCACACACCCAGTGTCGAAGTGTCCCGCAGCCCCTCCAGCAGTATTTCCACCCCACAGTACACAGATTTGTAATTTTTTTTGTTGTAATAAAAATGCCCATTGGGTTTAAAACCTTTATTAAAAAAGTTTTTTGCACTTTAAAAACATAAAAAAAAAAAAATTTAAATAAAAGTTAAATTTGTTTCACAATGGTTGTCTGTCATTTCTTTCTGCGGCGAACTATGTTTTAAAAAAAGGTTAAATACAGGGTATTTCAAAGGTAAAAAGGTATTCAAAACCAGGTATATAACTGTGGGTAAATTTTAGCTTTTTGCCACAGTTGTGTTCCTGGTTGTGTTTGAAGCAAAGTATTTCACCTAAAAAGTTGTGTTTATTGTTGGTGATTTCCTAACAATGTACACAACTTTTGTTAAAAGGTGAAATACTTTGCATAAAACACAACCAGGTACACACCTGTGGCCTAAAGCTAAAAATAGTAAGACCATGACAAGATAGCCAACTTTGGTTGGCAAAGGTATATACTGTTGGTCCAGAAGGTACACAAGTTTAGGGCACAAATCTTTCACACTCTGTCATCCCAGTGTACTCTGCCTTGAGGTGACATAAAGTATAGTGGAAAATTGTCCCTGAAACCGTCACAGAACTTCTAGTGGTAATATTTCCAATGACAACATCCATCTCGCCAGTAACTTGCTCTTCTCTCCAACCTGCACTTTCTTCTCTACAACCTGTCAAAGAAGGGCTGTAGGAACATGCTATATCTAGTTTTCCAGTAGCCAATCCCGTTCGGAAGGCCACAAGGGTCAATTTTAAAAACCGGATCCGGCGTAATCCGTCGAAAAACGGATAGAAAAACGGATGAACCGGATGAGACGGATCCGGTTTTGTCTGTCAAGAAAAAGACGGATCCGGCAGAAAACCGGATCCGTCACATCCGGTTTTACTAAACATTTGCCGGATCCGGCGTTCCGGCACGACGCCGGATCGCGCCTGACGCCGAAAACCTGATGTGTGAAAGTAGCCTTAGTGTGCATTGAAAGGGGAGGATGTTGTGTGCAGCAGCGCTGGTGGTGATTAGGATGCCTTTTAAGGCTACATGCTAGCTGCATTGCTGTGTGCACACTGCTGTTCAAACTGCTTTTTTCAATGCACTCCAAATTTTATTATTTTGTTCTGGTGAGTTAGTGAGCGTTCATTTTTTCACACATCGTCTAGCGGTGTACGCTCCTCACACAATACCGTGTACCGGCTGGTATCACGGACAAATAGAACCTATCTGGGTGTGACTCTGGAAGAAAAAGCAGAGGAGTTTGTCCATTTTTCCAGACCTACACCTTAGAGTTGTGTCCGTTTTTCAAACAGTTTTGTATATCCGCTCTTTGATTACAGTCAAAACTAGACAGAGACAACGTGTGTCACTCCCTATACAAATACACGGAGCTTGACAATTTTACATACACACATCGTACAATGGTGTACGCTCCTCACACAACCGTGTATTCCGGCTCGTATCATGGACAAATAGAAGCTACCTGTGTGTGACTCTGGAAAAAAGAAATGAGGAGTTTGTCCGTATTTCCAGACCTACACCTTAGAGTCGTATCCATTTTTCGTATATCTGCTGTTTGATTACAGTCAAAACTAGACAGAGACAGCATGTGTCACTCCCTATATAAATACACGGAGCTTGACAATTTCACATACACACACCGTACAGCGGTGTACGCTCCTCACACACTACCGTGTACCGCCTTCTAGCACGGACAAATAGAAGCTACCTGTGTGTGACTCTGGAAAAAAAAACGAGGAGTTTGTCTGTTTTTCCAGACCTACACCATAGAGTCGAGTCCGTTTTTCAAACAGTTCCATATATCTGCTTGTTGGATTACGGTCCGATACATACTGTGAGAGCGTCTGTGACTAACATAATATATACGTTGATTTAATTTGTTTAATACACCTTACACAGCTGGACGCTCCTCATACAGTACCATCTCTCTGCTGGTATTTTTGGTACATTTTCCCAAACATGAGGAAGTATGGTGGAAGAGTCCGCGGACGTGGCCAGGGGGGCGCAGCTGATACTGATGGTGGTGGTGCATCGGCTGGTTCAGGCAAAAGCACAATAGCAGCTAAGGCAGGAGGTGTTGAGCCTGCGTCATCCTCTGGCTCAAGAAGGCCTGTAAGGTTGCCTTTTCTTGGAGTCGGAAAACCGCTTTTAAAGCCGGAGCATCAGGAACAGGTTTTGGCGTACATTGCCAAAACAGCCACCAGCTCTATTGCCTCCTCTTCTGAACGGTCGAAAACTGCAAGCACGGAGTCGTCAGTGCAGGGTTCGGATCATAAAAAACCCTTTTCCTTGTGTCCTTCACCCCCACCAAAAGTTACGGGTGCGGCAGCCCACACTTCAGATTACTCTATGGAGCTCTTTTCACATACCATGCCTGGGTTATCCAGTCAAATCCAGAATTCCCCAGTCCAAGATGAATCTTACATAGAGTGCACTGATGCACAGCCACTGCTAGATGATTCTGCTGGTACATTGACCCACAGCACTACATTGCCCTCGCAGCCTATTGAGCCAGAATCTGACCCTGATGAAACCCAGGTGCCCCTTCCCGCATACCATACCACCTTACACGGTGACAGAGGAAGGTAAAGAGGAAGGTGCAGATGACTTTGAAGAGGAGGTGATGGATGACCCAGTTCTGGTCCTGGATTGGCATCCATTGGGGGAGGAGGGTGGCGCTGGCAATAGTTCAGATAAGGAGAAGGATCCGCAGCAGGCATTGACATCGCAGCAGCGGTTATCTAGCAGGCCAGTAGCTGTCCTAAAGTGTGGAACAAAAACTAAAAGAGTTGCAGGACAGCTTGACCAGACGGTCAACTTAGCACAGCCTGCAAGGCCAGAAAATGTTTAACATAGTAGGAAGAGTGCAGTGTGGCACTTCTTTGTCCAAAATCCTACTGACAAAGCACAGGTTACCTGTAAGAAGTGCGGAAGGACCTTTAGCCGAGGTAAACAACTCAGAAATTTGAATACCAGTTGCATGCTTAGACATTTAATCAACATGCACTTGCAAGCGTGGACGGACTACAAAACCTCAGGTAGCACATGTGCACCTGCTCCGACTGAAGGTAGCCAACAACGCTCCATCGCTACCCCCACTGTAAGACCACCGCCACCATTAAGTACACCACCAGCACTAAATGTGGAGGTGTCGTCGCAAGACCAAAGCACTCAGGGAATCACAATGGTTTTCCAACACAACACTGAATCTAGGCCTCACCACCAATACCATCACCAACCCCCTCTCACTCCATCCGGTCCACCGCTACTTCCCCCATATGCAGCTCTCCAGTCCAGCTCACCCTCCCAGACACTCTGAGTAGGACAAGAAAGTACTCATCCTCTCATCAGTTTACACTGTGTTTGAATGCCTACATTGCCAAACTAATCTCATTAGAGATGATGCTCTACCGTTTGATTGAAAGCAAAGCTTTCCACGACCTCATGGTCTATGCTGTCCCACGCTATGACCTACCCAGTCGGAACTTCTTTTCTCGAAAAGCCAACCCTGCCCTCCACCGGCATGTGAAAGACTGCATTGTCCGTGCACTAAAACAGTCAGTGAGTGGAAAGGTGCACTTCACAACGGATGCATGGACCAGTAGGCATAGCCAGGGCCGTTACGTGTCCATCACTACGCACTGGGTTAATGTTGTGGATGCAGGCTCCACTGGGGACAGCGGCGGTGAAACAGTGCTGCCTAGCCCATGGTATAGGAAACAGTTGGCTGTAGGCTTTTGCTCTTCCTCCTCGTCTATCAGAGAAAGCTCATCCACAGAGCGCAGTCGCGCGAGCACTACATCCACAGCTGGCAGTGTTGCACACGAGGTGTCCCACTATCGAACAGCTAGTGGTAAGCGTCAGTTGGCTGTGTTAAAGATGATGTCTTTGGGCGACAACAAACGCACTGCAGAGGTACTGGCCGACTACTTGCAGCGACAAACAGAGTCATGGCTGGGCAGTCTACATCTTGAGGCTGGCAAGGTAGTCAGTGATAACGGCTGTAATTTTGTGGCAACCATAGCCCGTGCAAAACTCACACACATACCTTGCCTGGCTCACACTTTGAACCTGGTGGTGCAGTGCTTCCTTAGTAATTATCCGGAGTTAACATCCCTGCTCCATAAGGAGAGAAGACTGTGCTCGCACATCCGTCGCTCGGCCGTACACTCCAGTCGTATGCGGAGGCTGCAGCGATTGCTCCAGCTCCCCAAGCACTGCCTAATCATAGACGTTCCAACAAGGTGGAACTCCACCCTGCATATGGTTGAGAGGCTGTGCGAACAGAGGCAGGCTGTAATGCATTTGTGGGAGGATACACGGGCAGGCAGTTTGAGGGAAGACATGCAATTGTCGGGTGTGCAGTGGTCAAAGCTGAAAGATCTCTGTAAAGTCCTTCAGTGTTTTGAGGAATGCACACGGCTGGTAAGCGCAGACAACGCCATCATAAGCATGAGCATCCCACTTATGCGTCTGCTCATGCAAAGTTTGATGCACATTAAGGATCAGGCGTCAGCAGCGGAGGAGGAGGAGGAGGAGGAGGGAAGCCTTGATGACAGTCAGCCATTGTCTGGTCAGGGAACTGTCCTGGACGAAGTGGAGGAAGAAAAGGAAGAGGGGGAGGATGAGGATGAGGGGGATGATTATTTTGAGCAGGAGGATGTTTCTCAGGGGGCAAGAGAAATGTTGGCGTTCCAGAAATGTTGGCGTTCCAAGGTCAGGGGCAGTGTTTGTGCGTGACTGTAGGGATGTGGATTTGCCAGAAACTGCTCCTCCACCCACCACGGGCAGTGCATCATTGACACCTGGAACATTGGTCCAGATGTGCGATTATGCCTTGCAGATCCTAAAAAGGGACCACCGCATTGCCAAAATGATGAGGGATGACGACCACTGGCTGGCCAGTATCCTTGATCCATGCTACAAAGGCAAATTACACAACATCATGCCACAGAAGAACCTAGAGATAATATTGGCAAACAAACAAGCAACTCTGGTAAACCGTTTGTTTGAGGCTTTCCCAGCACACAGCAGCGGTGCTGGTTCTCCCTCGAGCCGTAGTGGGCACAATTGAAGAGTTGTTTGTGGTGCACACAGCAGAAGTGGCGTCGGAGACAGGGGATTAATGACCATGTTGTGGAATGATTTCTCAAGTACCGCTCACGCGACTGCGAATACTGCATAGATTAAAAGTGACAGGAAGCAGCAGTTGTCAACTATGGTTACAAACTCCTTTTCCTCCCATATCGATGCTCTCCCTCACAGGTCTTTCCCCTTTGACTATTGGGCCTCTAAACTGGACGCCTGGCCTGAGTTGGCACAATATGCCTTACAGGAGCTTGCTTGCCCTGCTGCTAGTGTGTTAGTCTTCAGTGCAGCTGGATCAATCCTGACAGAAAAAAGGACCCGTCTGTCGACCCAAAATTTTGATGATCTAACCTTCATTAAAATGAACCATGCATGGGTTTCAAAGGATTTTGTGCCACCTTCCCCTGATGACACATAGGTTACCAGAAAAGTGCCTCGGTTTTTCCCTCCTCTTCCTCGGACTTGCCCAATTACGCCCTTTGCAGCAGCTGAATGTCCAGCCAACACATCTACATATGCCAATTTTTAAACCTCCATAACTGGGCTGCCCACCCCTCCTCCAATGGTTGGGGTCAAGACCTGGTGCACCCGGGCAAGTGCCGTTGCTCTGAACAGGTGGATGGGCCCACTGATGGCCGACGACAATGGCACAGGGCCCCTCATAGTACAATACAGTGTCTCAGACGGTGGGAGGGCCCACTCGCCGTCAGACACACCAGCGTACTATGAGGGGCCCTGTGCTAGTACCGTCGACCACGATTGTGCCCCCTCTGCTTGGTCATGGCCACAGCACTTGAAAGTGGCAATACTTACCTCTCCCTGCTCCACCGCTGTGTAGTCTGGGCAGTTAAATCCTTCACAGAGACGGCCACTAGAAATTTGGTGTATTGATCAATGATGGTTAAGATGTAGCTATTGCCTGTCCTGCTGGCCTCTATCTTCAGATGATCAATGGCTACCATTTGAAATGGACGTCAACTTACAAGCAGATGCAGGGGTGGTTTATGATCATCTTTCACAGTTGTGATAGTCACAGATGTGTGACATTCCTGCCACCATTTTTCAATGTCTCCTCTCATGCCAATCCAATAGAATCACCTACGGCCTGTGGCTTCTGTCTTTTGCACTCCAAATTGACCAGACACATCATGATAGGCAGTGAGGACCATGGGTACATCTCTCCCTGTGATCACAAATTGATGGAGACGAGTAATGGTGATGTGATCCATGCTACTGCGATAAAGCAATCCTTTCTTCACAAAGAACCTTTTCGCTTTCTCCACAGACACAGTAATTGAGGGTCTGCATCGCCTCTGCAACATATGCCGAGAGGTTTTCTCGCGATGAGCAATTCCAAAATTTCTGCTAACACTCGACTTTGTGTCTATACTTGTATCTATGTAGTTTCCAGTAGCGGAGATTCTTGACTGGCTTACTGAGATTGAAATATATACGAACATTTAAAAGTACCACAACACTGTATACTAATGTATGCTATGAATACCTTTCCCTTTTTCTACTTTTTTAATTCTGGTGTAAAACATAGTGACCCTGTGAGTGTCTGTGTCTGACTCCATAAGTATAAACAGAAATTTAATCCTTGACTGGACACACCTGGTATGTGCTGATACAGTACCTTGTTTCAAAAATTTGTATTAAGGTATCATCTGTAAGATAACCAACTGTGGGGGGACACTCTTCTTGCCGCAGACAAACACGAGACTGAGAGAGAGTTTGTATTGAACAGGTCCGGTTTTAGTGCCCATCCTTCTGTCGACAACAGCAATTCACCATAGCCGTTTCACATTTCTCTGTACACAGGCCCCGGTACCTTCACTTCCTTTTTAACTATAATCGTGGCGTCCTCTGTGGCTCTTCCACTGTTGCTGGCCTAGGCCCAACCAACACAGCGCTGCACCAGTCTGAGCACACCGTCCGTAGGATAGCCCCAGGCCGTCTTCGTCTGCGGCTACCGTCCTCTGGGCCAACCCCCCCTGTCAGTCCTCTCTGGAGCCTTTCCACTGTCTCTATTTCCTCAGCAGAACTTCCTCTTTACTGTGCTCCCTTCACTGAATAACTCTTCCAGAACCTTCCCTCAGCATTTTATACTTCCAGTTCTGGTAACTCCGCCCACCAATACCTAACAGTTTCTCTGACCAATTGACCAATGGCAGTTCATAGAATCGTAGAGTTGGAAGGGACCTCCTGGGCCATCTGGTCCAACCCCCTGCTCAAAGCAGGATTCGCTAAATCATTCCAGTCAGATGTCTGTCCAGCCTCTGTTTGAAGACTTCCATTGAAGGAGAACTCACCACTTCTCGTGGCAGCTTGTTCCACTCATTGATCACTCTGTCAAAAAGTTTTTTCTAATATCTAATCTGTGTCTCCTCTCATTCAGTTTCATCCCATTGCTTCTAGTCTTTCCTTGTGCAAATGAGAATAAAGTTGATCCTTCTACAATGTGACAGCCCTTTAGATATTTGTAGACAGCTATTAAGTCTCCTCTCAGTCTTCGCTTTTGCAAACTAAACAATCCCAAATCCTGCAACCTTTCCTCATAAGACAGGGTTTCCAGACCGGTCACCATTCTGGTTGCTCTTTTCTGAACTTGCTCCAGTTTGTTGATGTCTTTTTTAAAATGTGGTGCCCAAAACTGGACACAATATTCCAGATGAGGTCTGACCAACGAGGAGTAGAGGGAAATAATGACTTCACGTGATCTAGACTGTATGCTTCTGTTAATACATCCTAGAAATGCATTTGCCTTTTTTGCTGCTGCATCACACTGTTGACTCATATTCAGTCTGTGATCTATTAGTATACCCAAATCTTTTTCAGTTTACCCTCAATTCTTTCATCTAAATTGTTGATAAAGATGTTGAACAATACAGGGCCCAGGACAGAGCCCTGTGGTACCCCACTTGAGACATTCTTCCAACTGGATGTGCAGCCATTTACGACCACTCTTTGGGTCCGATCACTAAGCCAGTTATGAATCCACCTAACAGTTGCCTTGTCCATTCCATACTTAGTCATTTTTTCAATAAGGATTGTATGAGAGACTTTGTCAAATGCTTTGCTGAAGTCAAGATATACTATATCTATAGCATTTCCTTGATCCACCCAATCAGTGATTCCGTCATAGAAGGAAATTAAGTTAGTCTGACATGACTTATTAGTTACAAACCCATGCTGACTCTGTTTAATCACTTTATTCTTATCCAGGTACTGACATACATGTTGTTTAATAATTTGTTCAAAGATCTTTCCTGGTATAGAAGACTCACCGGCCTATAGTTGCCTGGGTCCACCTTCTTCCCCTTTTTGAAGATAGGAACAGCATTTGCTCTTCTCCAGTCTTCTGGAACTTCTCCTGTTCTCCAAGAATTTTCAAAGATTATGGAGAGGGGTTCAAAAATTTCTTCTGCTATCTCCTTCAGTACTCTGGGGTGTAATTCATCTGGACCTGGAGACTTGAATTCATTTAGGTTAGCTAAGTGTTTCCTCACTATCTTTCTGTTTATAGATATCCTGGATTCTTCTATTCCCTTAATAGGACAGTGAAGAACAGTTGATGTTACATTTCCTTTCTGAGAGAAAACAGATGCAAAATAGGAATTTAAAAGTTCGGCCTTCTCAACATCCTGTCTTACCATTTCATCATTTTCATCCTGTAAGAATCCTATAGCATCTTTGACTTTTCTTTTACTTTTGACATATCCTCAAAATCCTTTATTATTGCTTTTGAAATCTCTTGCAAGCCTCAATTCATTGTCAGCTTTAGTTAATCTGATTTGTGCCCTGCAGGTTCTGCAGACAGCATTATATTCTTCTTTAGATATGCCTCCATCTTTCCATTTTATAAACATTTTTTTCTTCCTTTTTAGCATGTGCTTAAGTTCTGTGTTCATCCATCCTGGCTTCCTTAAATGCTTCCTATTCTTCCCTCTTTTTGGAATTGTTAACAATTGTGCTTTGAGAATTTCATTTTTCAAGATTTCCCATCCTTCCTGGACATTTTTGTCTTTAAGGGTATCCAACCATTGGATCCCTCCAATTCTCTTTCTGAATCCCTTAAAATCTGCCTTTCTGAAATCTAACCTTGACGTCTGAGTCTTCACAGGTCTTCCTCCTCTAGTTATCCAAAATTCTAAAATAGCATGGTCGCTACCGCCTAGGGTCCCAGACACTTTTACCTCCTCAACCATTTTATTCAGTCCCACTCCTACACTCTCCACTGCCCTCCAATGGGCAAGTTAAAACACTGCACCCTTTCTCTTTATCTTAGTGGTTTCACATCTACACTGTGCTACACCTCTGCTTCTCACTACAGGCTGGTTTGTCTGTCAGTCCACCTTCCCTACATCATCCATAGTGAGTGAGCATGTGTGGGTTACGCCTTCTATATATACGGTGAATCGGAGAAACAAATTTTTATACTATACTCCATACAGCTTGTATCTTGTTATACAGTACCTTTGTTCGACATTTATCATTACGGTCAAATCCATACCGTGTAAGCATCTGAGAGTGACTACGGGACTATTTATACGGAGATTTCAGTTGTACCCTAAAAAATATATACTTGCTATCTTGTTATCCAGGAACTTTTTTTACAACATTTTTTATCATGGTCAAAACCAAACTGAGTGAGCGTCTGAGGGTTACTACGGAAATATATACCGTTATTTTCAATTTGGCCAACACTGTATACAGCAGAACGCTTCTAATACAGTAAACTTTTTAGCTATTTAGATTCTGGTGTAATCCATAATGAGCCTGTAAACGTCTGTCTGTTACTCCGGCAATATATTTGGAACTTTAAGATTACCCCAACACTGTATACAGCTGTACGCTTGTGTTACATACCCCATTTACAGCTTTTCACATTCTTGTGTAATCCATACTGGGCCTGAGAGTGTTTGTGTCTGCCTCCTGAAATGCATACGAAGAATCAGAATGTTTACACTATACTATATATACCTTTTATCTGGTGATACTGTTCCTCTTTTTCAACTTGTTATTTTATTGGGTAATCCATACTGAGCATGTGAGCGACTGTTTATGACTCATGAAATATATACAGAGATTTACTGTTATCCATATACTGTATAGAGCTGTACGCTTCTGATACAGCACCATATATCTGCTGGTATTTTGGATCCATTTTAAAAAACATGAGGAAGTATGGTGGAAGAGGACGCGGATGTGGGCATGGAGGGCCACCTGGTACTGATGGTGGTGGTGGTGCATCTACTGGTAGAGCCAAAAACACAATAGCAGCTAAGGCAGGAGGTGTTGAGCCAGCGTCATGGTGTAGCTCTGGAAGTCCTGTAAGGCTCCCTTTTCTGGGAGTAGGTAGACTGCTTTTAAAGCCGGAGTATCAGGAACTGTTTGTGGCTTACATTGCTGAAACAGCCTCCAGCTCTATCGCCTCCTCTTCTGAAGTTGTAAAATATGCAAGCACTGAGTCGTAACTGCAGGCTTCTGGTCAGGCGCAACCCCTTTCCTTGTGTCCTTCACCCACACCAAAAGTGAAGGATGTGGAAGCACACACCTCAGATTACTCCATGGAGCTCTTTTCACATACCATGCCTGGGTTAATTAAAAATAGGGCCCATCATGTACTGGAGCAATGTAAATGGGGCAGATCAGACACTGAAGCAGCATCTAAGGGGCACATTATACACTGGAGCACTACAAATGGGGACCATTATATATGGAGCATTATGTGGAGCTCATCATATACTGTATGGAACATTATACAGTCATGGCCAAAAGTATTGACACCCCTGCAATTCTGTCAGATAATACTCAGTTTCTTCCTGAAAATGATTGCAAACACAAATTCTTTGGTATTATTATCTTCATTTAATTTGTCTTAAATGAAAAAACACAAAAGAGAATGAAGCAAAAAGCAAAACATTGATCATTTCACACAAAACTCCCAAAATGGGCCAGACAAAAGTATTGGCACCCTCAGCCTAATACTTGGTTGCACAACCTTTAGCCAAAATAACTGTGACCAACCGCTTCCGGTAACCATCAATGAGTTTCTTACAATGCTCTGCTGGAATTTTAGACCATTCTTCTTTGGCAAACTGCTCCAGGTCCCTGATATTTGAAGGGTGCCTTCTCCAAACTGCCATTTTTAGATCTCTCCACAGGTGTTCTATGGGATTCAGGTCTGGACTCATTGCTGGCCACCTTAGAAGTCTCCAGTGCTTTCTCTCAAACCATTTTCTAGTGCTTTTTGAAGTGTGTTTTGGGTCATTGTCCTGCTGGAAGACCCATGACTTCTGAGGGAGACCCAGCTTTCTCACACTGGGCCCTACATTAAGATGCAAAATTTGTTGGTAGTCTTCAGACTTCATAATGCCATGCACACGGTCAAGCAGTCCAGTGTCAGAGGCAGCAAAGCAACCCCAAAACATCAGGGAACCTCTGCCATGTTTGACTGTAGGGACCGTGTTCTTTTCTTTGAATGCCTCTTTTTTTCTCCTGTAAACTCTATGTTGATGCCTTTGCCCAAAAAGCTCTACTTTTGTCTCATCTGACCAGAGAACATTCTTCCAAAATGTTTTAGGCTTTTCCAGGTAAGTTTTGGCAAACTCCAGCCTGGCTTTTTTATGTCTCGGGATAAGAAGTGGGATCTTCCTGGGTCTCCTACCATACAGTCCCTTTTCAGTCAGACACCGACGGATAGTACGGGTTGACACTGTTGTACCCTCGGACTGCAGGGCAGCTTGAACTTGTTCGGATGTTAGTCGAGGTTCTTTATCCAACATCTGCACAATCTTGCATTGAAATCTCTTGTCAATTTTTATTTTCCGTCCACATCTAGGGAGGTTAGCCACAGTGCCATGGGCTTTAAACTTCTTGATGACACTGCACACGGTAGACACAGGAACATTCTGGTCTTTGGAGATGGACTTGTAGCCTTGAGATTGCTCATGCTTCCTCACAATTTGGTTTCTCAAGACCTCAGACAGTTCTTTGGTCTTCTTTCTTTTCTCCATGCTCAATGTGGTACACACAAGGACACAGGACAGAAGTTGAGTCAACTTTAATCCATGTCAACTGGCTGCAAGTGTGATTTAGTTATTGCCAACACCTGTTAGGTGCCACAGGTAAGTTACAGGTGCTGTTAATTACACAAATTAGAGAAGTATCACATGATTTTTCGAACAGTGCCAATACTTTTGTCCACCCTCTTTTTTATGTTTGGTGTGGAATTATATCCAATTTGGCTTTAGGACAATTCTTTTTGTGTTTTTTCATTTAAGACAAATTAAATGAAGATAATAATACCAAAGAATTTGTGATTGCAATCATTTTCAGGAAGAAACTGAGTATTATCTGACAGAATTGCAGGGGTGTCAATACTTTTGGCCATGACTGTATGTGACTAATTATTTGGTATGGAGAAATATATGGGGCTCATTATTCTGTATGGTGCACAATGTGGTGGCCATAACACTGCATGGAGTAATATACTGTCCTTTTTTTGAGCTATTGTACAATTTAAAATAGATCAGTCATGTCATGTAAGCAGTGAAGTATGTGTCATTGTACTATACAGTCATGGCCAAAAGTATTGACACCCCTGCAATTCTGTCAGATAATATTTAGTTTCTTCCTGAAAATGATTGCAAACACAAATTCTTTGGTATTATTATCTTCATTTAATTTGTCTTAAAAGAAAAAACACAAAAGAGAATGAAGCAAAAATCAAAACATTGATCATTTCACACAAAACTCCAAAAATGGGCCGGACAAAAGTATTGGCACCCTCAGCCTAATACTTGGTTGCACAACCTTTAGCCAAAATAACTGCGACCAACCGCTTCCGGTAACCATCAATGAGTTTCTTACAATGCTCTGCTGGAATTTTAGACCATTCTTCTTTGGCAAACTACTCCAGGTCCCTGATATTTGAAGGGTGCCTTCTCCAAACTGCCATTTTTAGATCTCTCCACAGGTGTTCTATGGGATTCAGGTCTGGACTCATTGCTGGCCACCTTAGAAGTCTCCAGTGCTTTCTCTCAAATCATTTTATAGTGCTTTTTGAAGTGTGTTTTGGGATATTGTCCTGCTGGAAGACCCATGACCTCTGAGGTAGACCCAGCTTTCTCACACTGGGCCCTAAATTATGCTGCAAAATTTGTTGGTAGTCTTCTGACTTCATAATGCCATGCACACGGTCAAGCAGTCCAGTGCCAGAGGCAGCAAAGCAACCCCAAAATATCAGGGAACCTCCGCCATGTTTGACTGTAGGGACCGTGTACTTTTCTTTGAATGCCTCTTTTTTCTCCTGTAAACTCTATGTTGATGCTTTTGCCCTAAAAGCTCTACTTTTGTCTCATCTGACCAGAGAACATTCTTCCAAAATGTTTTAGGCTTTTTCAGGTAAGTTTTGGCAAACTCCAGCCTGGCTTTTTTATGTCTCGGGTAAGAAGTGGAGTCTTCCTGGGTCTCCTACCATACAGTCCCTTTTCATTCAGATGCCGACGGATATTACGGATTGACACCGTTGTACCCTCGGACTGCAGGGCAGCTTGAACTTGTTTGGATGTTAGAGGAGGTTCTTTATCCTACATCCGCACAATCTTGCGTTGAAATCTCTTGTCAATTTTTCTTTTCCGGCCACATCTAGGGAGGTTAGCCACAGTGCCATGGGCTTTAAACTTCTTGATGACACTGCGCACGGTAGACACAAGAACATTCAGATCTTTGGAGATGGACTTGTAGCCTTGAGATTGCTCATGCTTCCTCACAATTTGGTTTCTCAAGTCCTCAGACAGTTCTTTGGTCTTCTTTCTTTTCTCCGTGCTCAATGTGGTACACACAAGGACACAGGACAGAGGTTGAGTCAACTGTAATCCATGTCAACTGGCTGCAAGTGTGATTTAGTTATTGCCAACACCTGTTAGGTGCCACAGGTAAGTTGTAGGTGCTGTTAATTACACAAATTAGAGAAGCATCACATGATTTTTCGAACAGTGCCAATACTTTTGTCCACCCTCTTTGTTATGTTTGGTGTGGAATTATATCCAATTTGGCTTTAGGACAATTCTTTTTGTGTTTTTTCATTTAAGACAAATTAAATGAAGATAATAATACCAAAGAATTTGTGTATGCAATCATTTTCAGGAAGAAACTGAGTATTATCTGACAGAATTGCAGGGGTGTCAATACTTTTGGCCATTACTGTACCTATATTTCTGTGGCGTATCGGAGCATCATGAGTTGTGGTATGTGTTAAAGGGTCGCACTGACACTCTTTGGCCCAGGGTACACGAAAACCTGGAGCCAGCCCAACCCCCCCACAACTTTAGCCAAATAACCCTCAGTTTTCAATGCATAACTATTCTTAGGAAGTAAATTAAGGTTGACAAGCTTCAGTTATAAGAATTGATGTTTTTGGCATTAAAATGGGCACTGTAGGTGTGTTTACTGTCTTCCACTCCCTGACGACTTTGCTTCCCCATTGACTTGCATTGGGTTTTGTGTTTCAGTCGGCCTCCGACTTTTCCCTATAGTCGGCCGATTTCTTTCGACCCGACTTTTGCGAAAGTCGGGTTTCATGGAACCCGACTCGACCCGAAAAAAGGCATCTCTACTGCTGTGTGTAAAGATACGATTAGGTGCAATTTTCTGAGCCAAAGTTAGAAATGGATTCAAAATGATGGGAAATGTAATGTAAGGAGATATCCTATTTACCAGATCCGTTACTGGCGTTGGTTCAAAAAACTGATTAAAACTGTGATGGTAATAAAAAAATAAAACAAAACTGTGTGTGTGCTCCCTTTCCAAGACTTTTCCATACTTGAGAGCCTTTTTGCTACTGAACTAGGTATTATAAATGCTTGCTTAATAGACTGGTTCTAGTAGAGTTCAATGACTAAAGACTGAGGCAATGGATGTTAGGAGGCGTCACGTGTTTACACTATATACACCTAATTGGGCAACCTACAGATGCTTCTCACAAAATTAGAATATCATCAAAACGTTAATTTATTTCAGTTCTTCAATGCAAAAAGTGAAATTCCAATGAAAACAAATAGTCATTATCTTAGGCCTCTTTCACACATCAGGTTTTCGCCGTCAGGCGCGATCCGGAGCTTTTGAAAAAACCGGATCCGGTTTCCCCCCCATTGACTTGCATTAGAGCCGGATCGAGCCGGATGGCCATACGTTTCATCCGATTTTCGCCGGATCCGGCAATGTGACGCGATCCGGCGTCTGGAAAAAACGGCTACTGTAACGTTTTTTGTCTCCGGCGAAAAAGCCGGACACGCCGGATCCGGCGTGTCCGGCTTTTTCATACAATGAAAACCTATGAGCGCCACAATGCGCCTGATCTGGCGACAGCCGGATCCTGTGGCCGGATCCGTTTTTTTTGGTCTGAGCATGCTCAGTAGCTCTGCCCACAAGACATATACAAAAGCAAGACAGTCGGACCCTCAGCCACACCCAACATGCCACCCAAGCCAAGAACCAGGAGCAGGAGAAGGCAGCAGACATCTGCAGCAGCACCATCAGCACCACCCCAAATGGAGCAGCATGCTGAACAACGGGAGGCGAGTCCAGCAGCAGATGAGAGACGGTAATTATCAAATCCCCCATTCCTCCAAACTAAGGCTATGGAATATCAAGATATTCATTGGCCCTTTGTTTCTCTTTATTCAACAGCCGCCCAATAGATGCAGCAGCAGCAGCAATGGCAGCAGCAGGAACACCACCCACAGCCATGGAGTCTGGCCAGCAGGAAGACAGCACATCTTCTTCTGGGAGCCCTCCCTCGCATCGTCAGCGTTTGACGGTAAGTTTTTATTTCCAAAATCCATCATCTCTGTAATATTTGTCTATTCATTGCCTTTTATTTCAAAACAGGAATCACAAGATGAAGAGGAGCTCCCAGAAGAAGAAGGAAGGGGTGGACAGACACTTGGAGTGGGCTCACAATTGGTAAGTTTTTTGCATCAAACGCAGAAACACAACATCACACTACACACAACACATAGAAAACAATGTTCTGCAGACCACACACAGCAAACAAATGCCTACATCCAAAGACATAACATTTTTTGTTTTCTTCTCTAGTCTTCCCAATCTGGTGCTCGGCCAAGAGGTCCTCGCAGTGCCTCCCAGGGTCGTCGGCGACAGCAACGCGGCGGTCACCAGCGTGTAAGTATAAATATTTTTGCTTTGCTTTTTTGCACTTTTTATTTCATTTCTTTTGTGGAGGCTAATTATGTTATTTTTGTCTTTTTCTTTAACAGCCTTCACAGCGTGCTCCCGACTCTGACGGTGAGGATGGAGGAATCAATGTGGACCACCTCATCGATCTCGTCAGCGAAAGGGAGCTGCTCTGGAATATGGCTGACTGCCGCCACGCTGACCTTATCGTTACCCGACGACTCTGGGAGGAAATCTGTTCGCTCCTTGTGGACCGCTGGGAGGACCTCGAAGCTCGGACCCAGATTAAAGAGCGTAAGTATATACAGTACCGGTTGCTTGATTTAATCCAGTGTTTCCCGAACTCCAGTCCTCGTGGTCCCCACGGATCATGTGTTCAGGATTTCTATTTACTTTGGAAATCCTGAAAACATGACCCCTGGGGACCATGAGGACTGGAGTTTGGGAAACACTGATGTTGTATACTAACCACTTTGTCCTTTCTCGTTTCAGGGGAGAGAATTGTGAAGCGGTGGCGGTCTGTGAGGGATCGTTTCAAGAAGGTGTTCAATAAAGAGATGCAGGCCCCGAGTGGATCTGGAGGACGCAGGAGCAAGTACAAGTATGCACGAGCCCTGTCGTTCCTCCGGGATACAATGCTCACCAGAAGGTAAATATTACACACCACATGTGACAAAAAAATGTTTAGATGTAACTTTATTTTTTCAGCCAGGGCCATACCATGTCACTATTTTAATTGTTTTTTTTTCTCTTTATTCCACAGCACGGTGAGCAGCACTCGGGAGCCTGCACGATTGGACCCTTCTGAGGCGATCCCTGAGGAGACCGGCACCGAGGGACACTTCGACTGCCCCGGTACATCTGCACCTCCCCAGCCTTCTCACACATTCGACCCATCTGTCCCATCCACCAGCACAGGAGCATCGTGGCCGCCTACATTACATGAAGCTGCTGGTGAGGAGATCGCTTTCCCTTTACCCCACCCTTCTGCCCCTGCCACCTCTAGTACACCTGCGGGTACTGGGCGGCAGCGGCAGAGGGGTCAGGAAAAGAGTTATGCGCCAGAGTTCTTGCATCTGAATGCATCTTTCCAGAACTGTCTAAAAGTCTTGTCAGAGCAAATCTCCGCAGGCTTTCAGCAGATCAACTCCAGCATTCTGGAGGTGAAGACACTTCTGCAAACCATGCATTCAGAAGCAAGATCTACGCCAAACCACACCTTTTTCAGGTCTGTTGTGGAGCGCATGGCAACACTATCTCCTACCCAGCAGATGCATGTAATGCATTCATGCCACGGTGCTCTACAGCAGGTTACCTCCCAACCTCCACCTCCCACCACTGTAGTTCCTCCACCTGCACCCCCTCCAGCCACTTTCCATCCTCCCCCTCCTATTACATCTGCACCCCCTCCAGCCACTTTCCATCCTCCCCCTCTTATTACATACCAGCAACCTCCCCAGTACCAGCAACCTCCCCAGTACCAGACATCTCCCCACTTCCAGCAACCTGCCCCGTACCAAACTCCTTCCCCGTACCAAACTCCTTCCCCATACCAAACTCCTTCCCCATTCAACTTTCCATCAACATCATCTGCTCCTACAGTCACTGCCCAACCCTCCACTCCACCGCCCACCACCTCTTCTGCCTCCCACATGTCCACCCATTCTGTAGCTTTTTCCACACCATCACCTCTAACTGCTCCTTCCCCACCACGATCCCAGTCCTCTCTCCACACTCCCATTGTCGAAGTGTCCCGCAGCCCCTCCAGCAGTATTTCCACCCCACACTACACAGATTTATGATGTGTTTTGTATTAAAAATGCCCAGTTGGTTTCAAAACCTTTATTAAAAAAGTTTTTTTAACTTTAAAAACAGTTTACAAAAAAAAATATTTTAAATAAAAGTTAAATTATTGTTTACACTGGATGTCTGTCATTTCTTTCTGCGGCAAAATATGTTTTAAAAAAAGGTTAAATACAGGGTATTTCAAAGGTAAAAAGGTATTCAAAATCAGGTATATAACTGTGGGTAAATTTTAGCTTTTTGCCACAGTTGTGTTCCTGGTTGTGTTTGAAGCAAAGTATTTCACCTAAAAAGTTGTGTTTATTGTTGGTGATTTCCTAACAATGTACACAACTTTTGTTAAAAGGTGAAATACTTTGCATAAAACACAACCAGGTACACACCTGTGGCCTAAAGCTAAAAATAGAGACCATGACAAGATAGCCAACTTTGGTTGGCAAAGGTATATACTGTTGGTACAGAAGGTACACAAGTTTGGTTAGGGCACAAATCTTTCACACTCTGTCATCCTGCCAGTGTACTCTGCCTTGAGGTGACATAAAGTATAGTGCAAAATTGTCCCTCATTACTGAAACCGTCACAGAACTTCTAGTGGTAATGTCATGGTAATCTTGCAAGGTGGTTTCTTCAGAGGTGTCCTCAATGGAAATGGGTTCCTTGCAGATAACAAAATTGTGGAGTACCACGCAAGCTTTGATCACCTCGTCAACAGTTTCTGTCTTGAGGTTGATCGCAGTCAATAGGACCCGCCATTTGGCTGTCAGAATACCAAAGGTACATTCAACCATTCTTCTTGCTCTTGTGAGGCGGTAATTAAAAATGCGTTTTGGTCTTGTCAATCCTCTGCTAGAGTACGGTTTCAAAAGGTGTTCTGACAGCTGGAAAGCTTCATCCCCTACACAGACAAATGGCATAGGTGGACCAGATGTTTGCGGCAGCGGTCTAGGTGGTGGGAACTGGAAGATGTTTCCATACAGTTTACGCCCCATGGCAGACAGTTTGAAAACTTGAGAGTCATTGGAGCGGCCATAGGCCCCAATATCAACAGCAATAAATTTGTATTCCGCGTCAGCGATGGCCATGAGGACAATTGAAAAATATTTCTTGTAATTGAAATATTCCGATCCCGATCCGGCTGGCTTTACAATGCGGATATGTTTCCCATCCACAGCGCCCAAGCAGTTGGGAAACTGACATATCTGTTGAAACTTGTCAGCAATTTCAATCCACCTCTCTGTTGTGGGCTCTGGTAAAAACTCTTCAGCTAAGGAGTCCCACAGTGCACGGCATGTGTACTTCACTATTCCAGATATGGTGGAAATCCCGAGTCTGTACTGGAAATGCAGTGACGAAAGGGATTCTCCAGTTGCAAGAAATCTGTGGGGAATTAAAAAACAATAAATTAGTTTTAAATCACAGCATTACATACTAAAACTCAGCTATAACACTTGGAGATACAAACTACCACCAACAAGATTGCAGTGAAAGTGTGCTCTGATGCGATCACATCCAATAAATGTGGCTTACCTTAAAGTCACCATCAGACGTTCTGCGGGTGAAACAGAGAAGCGGCAATAGGTGTCCGCTTTTCTTTTGAGGTGTGCAATGCGCTCCACCAAGTAATCAAAATTCTCCATTTTCATCCGAACATATCCAAAAAATGTATCTGGGTTTCGTCGAAGGTCCATGCAGAGTGTAGAATAGACCCCACGCGTCATTCTCTTGGCTGTGATGGGGTGGATCCACAAACGACGTCTACGATGCCTGATGCGCTGCTGTCTCGCTCTCTCCTTCTCCAGAACAATCACCCTCAAACGATTCGCCTCCGCTATAAAATCCGCCAAATTCTTCAAAATATTTCCAATCACAACATCCATCTTCGCCAGTAACTTGCTCTTCTCTCCAACCTGCACTTTCTCCTCTACAACCTGTCAAAGAGGGGCTGTAGGAACACGCTATATATAGTTTTCCAGTAGCCAATCCCGTTCGGAAGGCCACAAGGGTCAATTTTAAAAACCGGATCCGGCATAATCCGTCGAAAAACGGATAGAAAAACGGATGAACCGGATGAGACGGATCCGGTTTTGTCTGTCAAGAACAAGACGGATCCGGCAGAAAACCGGATCCGTCACATCAGGTTTTACAAAACATTTGCCGGATCCGGCATTCCTGCACGACGCCGGATCGCGCCTGACGCCGAAAACCTGATGTGTGAAAGTAGCCTAAATTAGAATAATTAACAAAAAAAGCTGCAAAGGCTTTCTAAGTGTTTAAAAAGGTCCCTTACTCTGTTTCGGTAGCTCCACAATCATGGGAAGACTGCTGACTTGTCAAATGTCCAGAAGGCATTCATTGACACACTCCACAAGGAGGATGTCACACAAGGTCATTGCTAATGAATCTGGCTTTTCACATAGTGCTTTATCCAAGCATATTAATGGAAAGTTGAGTGGAAGGGAAAAGTATGGTAGAAAAGGTGAACAAGCAACTGGGAGAACGGCAGTCTTGAAAAGATTGTTAAGAAAAGGCCATTAAAAAATTTGGGGAAGATTCACACGGAGAGGACTACTGCTGGAGTCATTGCTTCAAGAGCCACAACACACAGACGTATCCAGGACATGGGTTACAAGTGTCGCATTCCTTGTGTCAAGCCACTCATGACCAATAGACAATCTGAGAAGCGTCTTACCTGGGCCAAGGAGAAAAAGAACTGGACTGTTGCTCAGTGGTCCAATGTTTTGTTTTCAGATGAAAAGAAATTTTGCGTTTCATTTGGAAATCCATGTCCCAGAGTCTAGAAGAAGATTGGAGATGCATACAATCCAAACTGCTTAACGTCTAGTATGAAGTTTCCACAATCAGTGATGGCTTGGGGAGCCATGACATCTGCTGGTGTAAGTCCACTGTGTTTTATCAAGACCAAAGTCAGCGCAGCCATCTACCAGGTTATTTTAGAGTACTTCATGCTTCTCTCTGCCAACAAGCTTTATGGAGATGGAAATTTCATTCTCCAGCAGGACTTGTTGTGACACCCCAGAGTCCGGTTGTCACAGTGACATTGCCTCCCTCTAAGAGGTGAAGTCATGCTTGGAGGCAGAAAGGGACCCCCATGCCAGGTAACATAGATTAAATCACAGTTCCTGCTGCAGGTCAGTAAAGAGAGTTGCCTTATAAATTCAGGCCAGCAGAGGGGGTTGGTGAGTCAGCTAGAAGTGAGCTGAGGGGGTTGTCATGGAAACGGGAGGAGCTTTGAGCTGTGAGAAAATGACAAGACAGTTAAATGGAGGTCAAAAGATCTTTCTGGAAGATCCAGTCAGTTCAAGACAGAGAGGCTCTGTGGAAGCTAAAAAACTGCCTATAGCAGACCCCAGAGCGAAGCGCTAATAGAGAGAAAGGGACGCCAGATTCCTGGGTGGGCAGGAGCTGTATGTCCTGCCGCCAAATCTGGAAGTACAGGGGATTGTAAACTTCTGAGCAACATTGAACACCTGAGGGCACGTTAGCGGATAAGATGCCGGGGCTTACGGTGAAAAGGACGGTACCCGTGGAATAGGCTCATGCTGACAGCCGTACAGGTTAGAGAAATCATCACAAATAGAGGGTCTCAGCTTAGTTACAAACAGTGGAGACCCACACAAAAAGCGCAGAAGGAAGGTCCTAAACCCCCACCTGGCAAATTGGATCCCCTGAATGCCTCCAGGCGAGCCAGACTCAAGCCATCACCTGTATGTGGTACTCCGGATTGCAACCAATTGCCAGTAAAAGGTAAAGAAACTGCACCTCTGTGTCCTCCTATCATTTCTCTGCACCCCAACGTTCACAGCCATTTTGACTATTAATCTAACATCTTTGCCCTGGGACTGTTGCTCTACCTGTGGAGAGCTATTTTCACCTCAGCTGCGACACACCAACAGTCTCAGGGGAACAACATCGCAGTGCTGGTCGCCTCTGACCAGAATACCCTGTTAGGTGGATTCATAACTGACTTAGTGATCGGACCCAAAAAGTGGTCGTAAATGGCTGCACATCCACTTGGAAGAATGTCTCAAGTGGGGTACCACAGGGCTCTGTCCTGGGCCCTGTATTGTTCAACATCTTTATCAACGATTTAGATGAAGGAATTGAGGGTAAACTGATTACATTTGCTTGACACAAAGCTAGGAGGGATAGCTAATACTAGAGAAGAGAGAGAGGATTCAAAAAGATATAAATAAACTGGAGAAGTGGGCAGCAACTAACAAAATGGTTTTTAACAGGGAAAAATGCAAAGTACTACATCTGGGCAATAAAAATGAAAAAAGCATATACAGAATGGGAGGAATAGGGCTAAGCAAAGTTGCAAAATCTCGAAGAGAGGTTAGCTACGTTGAAGATCATTAAGGAAGGTGAAGAGTTCTTGGACAGAGCAGAATTATCTCTTCATGTTACAGAAAGAGAAGAAATTCGAAGTGCACCTGAAGAAACAGAGGAATGGAGACATGTGACCCAGAGAAGCAGGAGGATCAGGAGGCAGTCAGCACCCATACTGCTCAGGAACCAGTACCAGGCTCTCACGCAGGAAAACAATGAAGAAATACATCAGGATAAGACTTTGCCAACAAACAGCAACCTTGTACGCCTTCAGAGTCCTCCTGGATGGAGAAAGAAAAATGTTGTGAAGAAGAAACGGAGAGTGGTGGTCATGGGGGATTCCCTGTTGAGAGGAACAGAGGCCGCTATCTGCAGACCGGATATAACTTCAAGAGAAATGTGCTGTCTTCCAGGTGCAAAAATTAAAGATGTGTCTGACAGGATATCAGGACTCTTCAGACCTACAGATGACTACCCATTCCTGCTACTACATGTGGGGACAAATGACACCGCAAGAAACGACCTGGAAACCATCTGCAGAGACTTTGAAGACTTAGGCAAGAAAGTGAAAGAACTGGGAGCGCAGGTGGTCTTCTCTTCCATCCTCCCAGTGGATGGCCATGGAACAAGGAGGTGGAATAAGATTCTGCAGGTGAACAACTGGCTACGTCGATGGTGCCGTCAGCAACGATTTGGATTTCTGGATCACGGAGTGAACTACTTATACGATGGACTACTTGCTAGAGATGGGGTGCACCTTACGAAGACTGGAAAGCAGGTATTTGGAAGTCGCCTTGCTACACTTGTAAGGAGAGCTTTAAACTAGAACAACATGGGAAGGGAAGCAAAAGACCAGAAAAAGCCATACACCTGACAAATGCTACTGAGAACTCTGCTATTAGAAGTGGAAAGGAAGAACAAAGACGAAAGAATCTAATTAAAAAAAATATTGGAGAAAGAGAAACCAATCACAAACTAAAATGTTTCTATACTAATGCACAAAGCATGGGCAACAAACAAGGAGAATTGGAACTACTAACACAGGAAAAGAAATATGATGTCATTGGAATCACTGAAACTTGGTGGGACAATACACATGATTGGAATACAAGACTAGAAGGATACAACTTATTTGCAAGAAACAGACTTGATAAACGAGGAGGGGGTGTCGCATTGTATGTTAGAAATGCGTATATCTGCACAGAGATTGAAGCTTCAGAGACTGGGAGTTCTGTGGAAACTGTTTGGGTAAGAATACAAGGACAGAACAATGGAAAGGACACCATTGTAGGCATTTACTACAGGCCGCCTGTGCAAGCTGAAGATATGGATGAACTCTTTATGCATCAAATGGCCAAGTTCTCCAAAAAATATGACATAGTTGTCATGGGAGATTTCAACTATCCAGACATTTGTTGGGAATCTCTCTCAGGCAAAACTAACAGGTCAAGGAAATTCTTATCCTCTCTTGCTGACAACTTTATCTTCCAAAAGGTAAAGGAGAAAACAAGGGGAACTGCTACCTTGGATCTAATCCTTATAAACAGGGAGGAAATGGTTGAGGAGGTAAAAGTGACTGGGACCCTAGGAGGTAGCGACCATGCTATTTTAGAATTTTGGATAACTAGAGGCGGAAGACCTATGAAGACTCAGACGTCAAGGTTAGATTTCAGAAAGGCAGATTTTAAGGGATTCAGAAAGAGAATTGGAGGGATCCAATGGCTGGATATCCTTAAAGACAAAAATGTCCAGGAAGGATGGGAAATCTTGAAAAATGAAATTCTCAAAGCACAGTTGTTAACAATTCCGAAAAGAGGGAAGAATAGGAAGCATTTAAGGAAACCAGGATGGATGAACACAGAACTTAAGCACATGCTAAAAAGGAAGCAAAAAATGTTTATAAAATGGAAAGAAGGAGGCATATCTAAAGAAGAATATAATGCTGTCTGCAGAACCTGCAAGGCACAAATCAGATTATCTAAAGCTGAAAATGAATTGAGGCTTGCAAGAGATGTCAAAAGCAATAATAAAGGATTTTGGGGATATGTCAAAAGTAAAAGAAAAGTCAAAGATGCTATAGGATTTTTACAGGATGAAAATGATGAAATGGTAAGACAGGATGTTGAGAAGGCTGAACTTTTAAATTCCTATTTTGCATCTGTTTTCTCTCAGAAAGGAAATGTAACATCAACTGTTATTCACTGTCCTATTAAGGGAATAGAAGAATCCAGGATATCTATAAACAGAAAGATAGTGAGGAAACACTTAGCTAACCTAAATGTATTCAAGTCTCCAGGTCCAGATGAATTACACCCCAGAGTACTGAAGGAGATAGCAGAAGAAATTTTTGAACCCCTCTCCATAATCTTTGAAAATTCTTGGAGAACAGGAGAAGTGCCAGAAGACTGGAGAAGAGCAAATGTTGTTCCTATCTTCAAAAAGGGGAAGAAGGTGGACCCAGGCAACTATAGGCCGGTGAGTCTGACTTCTATACCAGGAAAGATCTTTGAACAAATTATTAAACAACATGTATGTCAATACCTGGATAAGAATGAAGTGATTAAACAGAGTCAGCATGGGTTTGTAACTAATAAGTCATGTCAGACTAATTTAATTTCCTTCTATGATGGTATTACTGATTGGGTGGATCAAGGAAATGCTGTAGATATAGTATATCTTGACTTCAGCAAAGCATTTGACAAAGTCTCTCATACAATCCTTATTGAAAAAATGACTAAGTATGGAATGGACAAGGCAACTGTTAGGTGGATTCATAACTGGCTTAGTGATCGGACCCAAAGAGTGGTCGTAAATGGCTGCACATCCAGTTGGAAGAATGTCTCAAGTGGGGTACCACAGGGCTCTGTCCTGGGCCCTGTATTGTTCAACATCTTTATCAACGATTTAGATGAAGGAATTGAGGGTAAACTGATTAAATTTGCTGATGACACAAAGCTAGGAGGGATAGCTAATACTAGAGAAGAGAGAGAGAGGATTCAAAAAGATTTAAATAAACTGGAGAAGTGGGCAGCAACTAACAGAATGGTTTTTAACAGGGAGAAATGCAAAGTACTACATCTGGGCAATAAAAATGAAAAAAGCATATATAGAATGGGAGGAATAGGGCTAAGTGACAGCACATGTGAAAAAGACTTGGGTATACTAATAGATCACAGACTGAATATGAGTCAACAGTGTGATGCAGCAGCAAAAAAGGCAAATGCAATTCTAGGATGTATTAACAGAAGCATACAGTCTAGATCACGTGAAGTCATTATTTCCCTCTACTCCTCTTTGGTCAGACCTCATCTGGAATATTGTGTCCAATTTTGGGCACCACATTTTAAAAAAGACATCAACAAACTGGAGCAAGTTCAGAAAAGAGCGACCAGAATGGTGACCGGTCTGCAAACCCTGTCTTATGAGGAAAGGTTGCAGGATTTGGGAATGTTTAGTTTGCAAAAGAGAAGACTGAGAGGAGACTTAATAGCTGTCTACAAATATCTAAAGGGCTGTCACATTGTAGAAGGATCAACTTTATTCTCATTTGCACAAGGAAAGACTAGAAGCAATGGGATGAAGCTGAATGGGAGGAGACACAGATTAGATATTAGAAAAAGCAACAGCACATGTGAAAAAGACTTGGGTATACCAATAGATCACAGACTGAATATGAGTCAACAGTGTGATGCAGCAGCAAAAAAGGCAGATGCAATTCTAGGCTGTATTAACAGAAGCATACAGTCTAGATCACATGAAGTCATTATTTCCCTCTACTCCTCTTTGGTCAGACCTCATCTGGAATATTGTGTCCAGTTTTGGGCACCACATTTTAAAAAAGACATCAACAAACTGGAGCAAGTTCAGAAAAGAGCGACCAGAATGGTGACCGGTCTGCAAACCCTGTCTTATGAGGAAAGGTTGCAGGATTTGGGAATGTTTAGTTTGCAAAAGCGAAGACTGAGAGGAGACTTAATAGCTGTCTACAAATATCTCAAGGGATGTCACATTGTAGAAGGTTCAACTTTATTCTCATTTGCACAAGTTAAGACTAGAAGCAATGGGATGAAACTGAATGGGAGGAGACACAGATTAGATATTAGAAAAAACATTTTGACAGTTAGAGTGATCAATGAGTTGAACAGGCTGCCACGAGAAGTGGTGAGTTTTCCTTCAATGGAAGTCTTCAAACAGAGGCTGGACAGACATCTGACTGGGATGATTTAGTGAATCCTGCTTTGAGCAGGGGGTTGGACCAGATGGTCCAGGAGGTCCCTTCCAACTCTACGATTCTATGATTCTATGATTCTACCCTAGGTGGCATCACGTATTTAATCATCTATAAACTTTATCTTCATTTTATCACACTTCTATATTACAAATAACTTTCCCCTTCCCCTTTACCCCTATTTTATTATTTAATGGATGCCCCAGGGCCACGGACCAGGTCACCGCCGCGTGACACCATTAAAGTCGATGGGCCCGGTACCGAGTACCCCAAGGCCCCGCGGGGCGCTCCATTGTCACCTGTCCACACTGCCAAAAGTACCAATACCTGGTTTACAAACAACAGTATTACTGTGCTTGATTGGCCAGCAAACTTGCCTGACCGTAACCTGGGTATTGTCAAGAGGAAGATGAGAGACACCAGACCCAACAATGCAGACGAGCTGAAGGCTGCTATCAAAGCAACCTGGGCTTCCATAACACCTCAACAGTGCCACAGGCTGATCACCTCCATGTCACACCGCATTGATGCAGTAATTGATGCAAAAGGAGCCTCGACCAAGTATTGAGTGCATTTATTGAAGATACATTTCAGTAGGACAACATTTTGGATTTTAAAATCATTTTTCAAGCTGGTATTATAAAGTATTCTAATTTACTGAGGTAATGACTTTTGGGTTTTCTTTGGCTGTAAGCCATAATCATCAACATTAACAGAAATAAACACTTGAAACACATAACTCTCTTTCTTATGACTCTATATAATATGAGTTTCACTTTTTTATTGAAAAACTGAAATAAATTAACTTTTTGATAATATACTAATTTTGTGTGAAGCACCTGACTATCTAGTGGTGGTCGGAGATAAGGGTTAATTAAAAAGGGGAACGGAACAATATAGACACCCTCCTGCAGTGACAATATAGATTCCCTTTATTTCCTGGTGACACCAGCTCAGTGACCGTCCATTACCAGTGATAACTACAGAATTAGGTTTCAGTGCATGCTATTTACTCTGCACCCCACAGGATGAAGTTATCAGGCATTGCTGACAACTGCTGCAAACACCAAGTCAGTCTGGGGATTAGTGAAGTGTGGACAAGCAGTAAAAGCAGCAGAGTTGCTGGTATGTTAGCAGGCTGCGACAAGACAGCATCTAGTCTGCATTTGGTACAGGTGGTAATGGTGTGGTGTTCATCTAGGGCTCAATCCAAGGGTGGACATATTATCGGTGCAACCTGTGCGGTCACACAGGGACTCAAGAGGTAAGGGGCCAATTTCCACCTCCAACACTGGTGGAATTGATGAGTTTTTGAGCTGCAAAAGGCCATTTTCTGTCTATGTCAGTACTCACAGAATTGCTGCCAGGTAAGAGCGGGTGGTTTCTGATGTACCCAATCATGCCTTATACATGTCACGTTCTCTGGAGCTGCAGCTGCAAGAAGCATATTGGAGCATATCGATATAGCATGTACAGATACCCCCTTCTCTTAATGTATATAAACAAGACCGCATGTCTGTAGATGTGGGCCGAGCAGGGGGGGGGTGGTCCCTCTTTATACCGCGCAGAGATGTCATAGAGACACGATGGAGGGAAATGTCGGGTACAACAGGTCCAAGCTTTATTCTCTGGCCGCCCACTTGACGGCCTCCGCAGTACACGCACTTCAATGCAATACACTTCACTTCGCTTTACTTGTTGGCCCTCCGTTTCCAGAGCCGCTTCCCGCACACCGTACTTCATACTGGGGACGTGTATGTATACACCGTCCCCTCTTCACTCGTTGACACTCCTGTCAGATCCGTCACTGTGGCCGCCTTAGGCCTGTAACCAACAGTACTTTTGCTGAACAGTAGTCTCTTTCAGTACGGTATGCTTTACCTCGATGCCTCGTCTATTCTGCGATACTTTCCTGTCAGGACCACCGCCCTGATGTTCTCTCTCCTCAGTCCCCCTGGTTTGGTTTTCCTCAGAGTGCCCAAACTGTCGCAGTTCTGTCACTTGAGCTCCCCCTGGGGACTGGAACTTTCTGGAACTCTCCCTCAGTATTTATACCAAACCCGGTTCCCTGTAACTCTGTCCCCCATGACCAACAGTTTCCTAAGCCCTAAGCTGCTGTCAAGTCCTTTGATCACACTCATCCCTACCCTCTAATGGTCAACCCAGGTACTGCACGTCCACTACACTTTCCTAGCTGTTTCCCACTGTAATAACTGACACCTACCTACACTGTGCAAACCTTTCCTTCTTCTCTCTGACTAGTCCATCCGTCCGTCAGGTCACCTTCTCTACACTCTCCCTTCCTTTGTCCATTGTCGTCCTCGACAATCGTCATCCCTACCTTTGTCATTCTGAAGCTTCACTGTTGTGAGTTCATTTTCCCCTTCACCATTGAGGTCTGATGAACTCCCTCTTCTGGTGAAGGAAGGTAGTGAGGCTGATTACAAAGCACCTGAGCAGAATGATGATGACTGGGTGACTGGAATTGCTGACTGGATATAAGGCAGCCGACGCCCTTCTGCCTTGCGGTTGATTACTCTGAGGGATTCTTGGAGACCAGTCTGATTCCTGCTCCTCAAAAGCTAAGTTTTCTGCTCTACTTTTTGCATTTGTGTTTTGGTTTTGTTTTGCCTTGTTTTTCTGGATTTCTGCCTTTCCCTGCTGGGTGAGCTGAATTCCTTTTTGCTCTGTCTTCAGATAATACTTGAGTACTGATATAGTTTTTTTGAAGCCTAGCGTCTTCAGGGCTTTTTTCCCTATCAGTCTGTTGGCTCTTGTTTTTGAGAGGGTTTTGGCGGATTGCAGACAGCAGCTTTTCTATTCTGTCCTATTTAGTTAGCTTGGGCCCCATCATTTGCTCAGCCTATCTTTCTATCTGTGTGAGTGTTTTTTCATCTTGCTTCACCGTCATTATATGTTGGGGGCTGCCTATTGCTTTGGGGTCTGCTCTGGGACAGTTTAGATTTCCCTTTCTGTCTTTAGGCTATGTAGTTCTTCGGCTGTGATCGAGGGGTCTAGGGCACCGTAGGAACCCCCCACGGCTACTGCTAGTTGTTGTTGTTAGGTTCAGGGGTCTGCAATCCGATAGCTGCCAACTTCTCTGGTTTTCTGGACTTAGCTAGTATTTCTGTTTTTTTGCCTCCTACGGTGACTCATTCATAACACTTCACCTACATTCTGTTGTCGGACCAGCTGTTGGGCCAAACTCACTTCCTGCGGGGGGCCGAACCATACTGGGAGCACCATGCTCTGAGCAGCCTACTGCTACTCACCAGCAAGCACGCCACATGACAACGTCTTTCAAATTGGGCTAGGTACACCCATATTCTCTCTATGGCGTGTACCTTCCCCTACTCTCCCCTACTGTCACCTTCCACTATTCGGTACGCCATGATCGAGGTCTCACACCTACCAGATCATTATCAGTGCCCGCCTTCCTCCTTCAGGGGTGTCCGTGGTGATGGGGACCTGACCTGGGACGGCTGTCTCTCTCACGTCTTCCATCTCTTTTACCCTTCTTTCAGTTACATGTCATGGTCGGCGTCTTGGTCTCCCAGACCCTTTCAACTCATAGACCCCCTCCGGATCTCACACTTTCCTTTGGTCCCACAGACCTTCCCTTACCCGGACCTGTTGCATTTACTTGTGTCTATTGTATAACAAAGCAACTTTACAATACCACAATTACCCAATTTTTATATATTTTTTTTCATTTTCTTAGTGCTTCAAAATCAACTTACAACAGTAAAACATCACAGGTTCTCCTCCCCCCCCTTCCTTGGACCTGGACACTCTCGCTTCTTCTTACCCCAGCTCTGTCAGGCAAACGTTTTTCCTTTTTTTTTGCTTCATATTTTCCTTTAATAGAGATACAGAGAAGAGAAAGAAAGAAAAACAGAATAGCAAATAACACCAACAATATTCTCTCTCTCCACGTAGCTGTCCATAAAACCTGCACAACGGTGCATCGTACTCCTGGGGGAACCGAGAGTGTCCATACCAGTCCTTCTCACGGGGGTTCGCCTTCCTCGGGCTCCGCCAGTACTGCCACCGCATAATACCCGCGGGGGCAGTATTCTTTATAATAGGAGACAAAGTCCCCTACTTCCAGGGCCCGGCCGTGACGTATGGAGGCTACGTTTACATACATTTTGTGGCCAGATTGGTCACGGATAAAACCGTACCCCCTGTCCACATTGGTGTATACCAGCTGCCCCTGGGATCTTTCCACCGCCATGCCAGCCTCCCCCTTTGAGTGAAGCAGGCTCCATACCTCCTGCTTCCGGATCTTCTTCTGTTTTATCACCTCCGCGACCCAAACGGAGGGTTCCGTGCCAGTCCCAGAGTCCAGTGGGCGGGACCTTGCCGAGAAAGGGCGTGGGGCAGAATTGGCCGATGATATCTGCGGCCCAGCAGCCGCTGGGGCCGGGTGGTGGAAAGGAGCAGCCGTGTTTCCGGGGGACTGGTTCGCAGGACCTGTCAAACAGGCCGCAGCCGGTTCTAACGTTGGCATAGCCGCAGCCGCAGGGTAGGCCGCATCTAAAACCTCTGACAGGGCCGGGGTGGCGGCCGGTTCTAGTGGTGGAGCTGTTACCGGCCGAGGAAGCACAGTCGCGTCTTCTGTAGCCGAGCTCCGCGCTGGTGACTCTGGGCGGGACGACTTTTGGATGGGGGCAGGGGCCTCACTCAACTCCGCGTACACCATAGGGCCCTCCGCGGCCAGACCTTCCGGTACGCTGGAGACTGCATGCTGTGGCAGAATGGTAGGAGCCGCTTGTGAAGCCGCCGGCAGGGCCGGGGGAACTCTCACCTTCCCCGGCGCCACGGCCTCCGTCACGTCACCACGCGGCTCCTGCCGCAGTCTCCGCTCTCCAACTCGCTGCTCAGCGGGCCTAGCCTCCAGGCTCAGGGGCTCCGCAGGGAAGTTCTCCGCCGGTATCAATGGCGGCCACTCCTTCTGGCCCTGCACAGGCTCCGCACAGGCTCCGCTTCTTGTCCATGGACCCGAGGATGACGTCTTCTGGCTCAGTTCATTTTCCCACCGCCACTGCGACTCCAGGCGGCCGATACCCCGACACCCGCAGCGTCTCATACCGACTGGTGGGCAGCAATCAGATGGCGCCAAGCAGCCGCACCCAAGCTTTTCTTCGGTGTCACTCCCTCTGTGGGGTGGGACGTCGGCAGGCCTCTTCACCCACTTGTCAGGGTTCAATATATGGCAGTGTTGGTCTCTGGGCACATACCGCTTCCCATTGGGGTACGTTGGAGGGGGTCCCAGTCCACGCTGAACAACTGCGAACACCCGGACCTCTCCTCTGTGCTGAAGCAATACCGCCATACTGCACAGTACCTGGTACCGCCCCGGATCCTCTGCTGGCCACACAGATCCGTCACAGCGCTCCCAATGCATATGCCACAGGTAAGTCATTTGTAATCCACAGGTGTTTATAATCCAAGCAGCATAGTCCAAGTCCTTTTCCATTCTTTAAGGCAGGCCTACCGCAGAAGATGACATATTAGCGGCGGCAATCCTGCCAACTATGCCAAATGTAGAGGTGGGCCGAGCTGGGGGGGTGGTCCCTCTTTATACCTCGCAAAGATGTAACAGAGACACGATGGAGGCAAATGTCGGGCACAACAGGTCCAAGCTTTATTCTCTGGCCGCCCACTTGACAGCCTCCGCAGTACACCGCACTTCAATGCAATACACTTCACTTCGCTTTATTGTCGGCCCTCCATTTCCAGAGCCGCTTCCCGCACACCGTACTTCACACTGGGGACGCGTATGTATACACCGTCCCCTCTTCACTTGTTGACACTCCTGTCAGATCCGTCACTGTGGCCGCCTTAGGCCTGTAACCAACAGTACTTTTGCTGAACAGTAGTCTCTTTCAGTACGGTATGCTTTACCTCGATGCCTATGTCTATTCTGCGGTATTTTCCTGTCAGGACCACCCCCCTGACGTTCTCTCTCCTCAGTCCCCCTGGTTTGGTTTTCCTCAGAGTGCCCAAACTGTCGCAGTTCTGTCACTTGAGCTCCCCCTGGGGACTGGAACTTTCTGGAACCCTCCCTCAGTATTTATACCAAACCCGGTTCCCTGTAACTCCGCCCCCCATGACCAACGGTTTCCTAAGCCCTAAGCTGCTGTCAAGTCCTTTGCTCACACTCCTCCCTGCCCTCTAATGGTCAACCCAGGTACTGCACGTCCACTAAACTTTCCTAGATGTTTCCCACTGTAATAACTGACACCTACCTACACTGTGCAAACCTTTCCTTCTTCTCTCTGACTAGTCCGTCCGTCCATCAGGTCACCTTCCCTACATGTTAACACTCATGATAATGCGTTTCACAATGGAATTCAATAGTGACAGTGAAGCTAAATGACTTCCGGGGACTGTGAACCGCCCATGCCCAGTCCAGAGTGCGTTCCACAGAGGAAAACAATAATGCAATAAGATTGAGCGCCCCTTGATGTACCTGATATAAGGGAACCGTGCTTGCACATTCCAAATGCTGGCTTCTATATGTGAAACACCATCTCACGTATGCGATTTACAACGCTACACTGTGCAATCAAAAGAAAACTTTTTTTGTTTGTTTGTTTTGTGGGTGCCGTTCATTTGTAGTTGAGAAAAAAATTTCCATTGCAGAGCCCAATCAGGGAGACATAATAGCTACCTAATGTTATAATTGATATATTGGATTATTTAGTCATTAAAAATAATCAGCACAGTAAATTCCATAAACCAAGACCTATGTTCCTATCCAATGTAATTCAAAGACATTAAACAATGAATGCTCAAATTAGGTAGAAGGAAGGAAAGAGAAATTGATAACAGAGGTCAAAAGTATTCAATGTAAAGGAGTCCTCAAAATAATGGAGAATATAAGATAAGGGGGTAGGAATTAGGTGCCTTTTCACTGATGTGCTCGTTCTTACCAATGGATCACTATGAAGACCAGGGACTGGCTCTAGAGGGAACCTGTCACCAGGTTTTCCCCAAATACAGTGAAGTAAACAATTATTTGAATCCTTGCTGATTTTGTAAGTTTGCCCGCTGACAAAAAGACATGAACAGTCTATGATTTTAAGGGTAGGTTAATTTTAACATTGAGAGATAGAATATCAAAAATAAAATCCAAAAAATCACATTGTATAAATTATATAAATTTATTTGCATTTTGCAGTGAGAAATAAGTATTTGATCCCCTACCAACCATTAAGAGTTCTGGCTTCTACAGACCAGTTAGACGCTCCTAATCAACTCATTTTTAATAATCTTTATATAGCGCTTACATATTCCGCAGCGCTTTACAGTTTGCACATATTATCGTCACTGTCCACATTGGGGCTCACAATCTAAATTCCCTATCAAGTATGTCTTTGGAATGTGGGAGGAAACCGGAGTTTCCAGAGGAAACCCACGCAAACAAAGGGAGAACATACAAATTCCTTGCAAATGTTGTCCTTGGTGGGATTCGAACCCAGGACTCCAGCGCTGCAAGGCTATCCACTGAGCCTCCGTGCTGCCCTACAAAACCATAAGTAAGAAGCTGGGTGAGAAGGAGACAACTGTTGGTGCAATAGTAAGAAAATGGAAGAAATACAAAATGACAATTGACATCGATCTGGGGCACCATGCAAAATCTCACCTCGTGGGGTATCCTTGATCATGAGGAAGGTGATAGATCAGCCTAAAACTACACGGGGGGAATTTGTTAATGATCTCAAAGCAGCTGGGACCACAGTCACCAAGAAAACCATTGGTAACATATTACGCCGTAAAGGTGTAAGAAGGCACATGTGTAGGCCCATGTGAAATTTGCCAATGAACACCTGGATGATTCTGTAAGCGATTGGGAGAAGGTGCAGTGGTCAGATGAGACAAGAATTGAAGTCTTTGGCATTAACTCGCCGTGTTTGGAGGAAGAGAAATGATGCCTATGTGTGACACCCCAGAGTCCGGTTGTCACAATGACATTACCACCCTCTAATGGGTAAAGTCATGCTTGGAGACAGAAAGGGACCCCTATGCCAGGCAGCATAGATTTAATCACAATTTCCTGCTGCAAGTCAGAAAAGAGAGATGCCTTATAAATTCTGGCCAGCAGAGGGGGTTGGTGAGTCAGCTAGAAATCAGCTGAGGAGGTTGTCACGGAAACGAAACAGCTGTGAGCTGTGAGGAGAAATGACAGTTAAATGTGAGGATGTGAGGTAAAGAGATCTTTCTGGAAAATCCTGTCAGTTCATGACAGGCAGCTGATCTGTGAAGAGGGAAAGGACAAGAGCAGAGACTAAGAGACTCTAGGGAAGCTAAAATACTGCATATAGCAGACCCCTGAGTGAAGTGCTAATAAAGAGAAAAGGGTCATCAGAGTCCTAGGCTGACAGGAAGTGTACGCCCTGATAGCCGAATCTGAAAGTACAGGGGATTGTAAATTGCTGTGCACATTGAACACCTGAGGGCACGTCAGAGGATAAGGAGCCCGGGGTCGACGGTGAAGAGAACAGTACCCGTGGAATAGGCTCATGCTGACAGTCATACAGGTTAGTGAAGCCATCACGAATAGAGGGTCGCAGCATAGTTATATACAGCGGAGACCCACACGCATAGCACAGAAAGGAAGGTCCTAAATCCCCACCTGGCAAGGTGGATCCCCTGAATGCCTCTAGGCGGGCCGGACTCATTCCATCACCTGTATGTGGTACTCCGGACTGCAACCTATTACCAGTAAAAGGTAAAGAACCTGCACCTCTCTGTGTCTTTCTCTCATTTATCTGCACCCCAACGTTTACAGCCACTTTTACTATTTATTTAACATCTTTGCCCTGGGACTACAGCCCTACCTGTGGAGGGCTACAACATCATAGCTGCGCCCAACATCCATCCCAGAGAAGCAACACCGCAGCGCTGGTCACCTCTGACTAGAATACCACAGGTGGCGTCACGTATTTAACCATATATAAACTTAATCTTCATTTTTACCACATAAATACCACACAACTTTCCCCTATTTTAATTACTGGACTCCTCTGGGCCACGGACCGGGTCGCCGCCGCCGTGACACCGTCCCCATTGAAGTCGACGGGCCCGGTACTGAGTACCCCCAGGCCCCGCAGGGCGCTCCAACTGGCGCCACGAAGAGGATTTAGCGAGCCTAGCAAAGCTGGATAAAGAAGCCTGCCAAAGCTGGGTACTGTGCGCCATAGACTTTAGTAAATTGTGTGCTAAATACTTTAATGAGCTTTCAAATAACTGCCATAACTGCGTCATACAGCACATGCGAGCAGAAAGTGACAAGTAATTGTGGACAGAGCCAGAAATAAAGCACGACGCAAAGCCCCTGCCCGTGCTCTGACGTTAGTGAGCAAGTGAAAAAGCAGGAAGAAAAATGCTCAACGCGGGTGAAGATTCAGCAGCAGTCGCAGCTGCAGCCCCCATAATGCCGCTATCAATGCCATATATGCGAGGAGCAACCTGGTTACCTCAGTACTCAGGGGAGTCGCACACCCTGAGTGATTTTAAAGAAAGACTATGTAGTTTGCTCCAAGTGTACTCCCTGTCAGAAAGCCAAAAAGTCAGTATCCTCATTGGCCAGTTAACTGGTGCGGCTCAGAGGAAAGTAAAGTCCTGGCCGGACACTGATAAAAGAACTGTCAAACAAATCTTAGCCAGACTGAAAGACACTTTTGATACCCATACTGCAACAGAGATAAAAATGAGATTTTTTGGGTGCAAACAGAGAGTGCAGGATAGTATACGGGACTATGCCCTTAATCTTCAGGAGGCACTACGGGCTGTAAAGCAGGTTGATCCTGAGAGCGTGCAAGATGAAGATAGATTATTAACAGAGCAGTTTATAGAGGGACTCCAGTCTAACAACCAAAGAACACAGCTGCGCATAATGGCTCTACAAAATCCAGAATTGGACTTTGCACATTTTAAGGAGAGAGCCATCAGAGTGCTGCGTGAACCGAACCCTAGCAGCACAGAGCCCTCTCAGCATCCTGCAATTACATACCAGCAGGAGGCAGCATCCTTTCCAAAGACCACTATTGAGACTGACAAGCTGTCCCAAGATGATGATTCTGCTGCAGACTTACATCTCCAAGTAAAGGAACTAACCAAAAGTGTGACTACACTCAAAAAAACTGTGCAGTCCCTGCAAGTGATTCCAAAGAAGAAGATCCAGCTGGCCATCAGTCCAGAAGACATCCCATGGTGACAGTAGAAGAGGATCCCGCCGACCAGAGGGAGAGACAGCGATCGTTACGATGAGGACGGACAGCCCATCTGTCGCCGCTGCAACAAGGCAGGACACCTAGCAAGATACTGTCATTTAAACAAGCAATCCCTGGGGTAAAGGGCCATCCCGCAAGAGTAAGACGACCAGGCCCTCAAATTGGCGAGACAAGTATGTAGGAGGAAGACCTGTTGCCTGTTGTGATTGACGGTTTTCTGATGAATGCTTTACTGGACACCGGTTCCCAGGTGACCACAATGCCATATGTTCTTTTTAAGCAGTACTGGGCTGATTCAGACATTACTCATAGCCCAGATAAAGACCTTACCATTTTTGCCAGCAATGGTCAGCCCTTGCCTCAGATGGGATATAAAGAGGTGACCATCAAGATTGGCCGAGTAGAATTGCAATCGCAAGGTTTGATAATAGTTGATATTGACAAACGAAAATGCCATCCTATGACCACTTTAGGCATTAATGTAATTGAAAATAGTCTTGGAGAAATTATTGCTTTGATACAACAGTGTTAGCGTGGGTGGTCTGGAGAAGGAACCTCCGGGAGTGGACCCTCTGGACCGTGGCACCGAGGGGCCCCGGGCAAGTTGCCAGATGGAACCGACCCCTATACAGGAACTGTTAGGAGCAGGCCCAGGGGTTCGAGTACCACAGTAGCCGGTACCGAGAGGGGTGGCTCAGGATGGACCGGAGTAAGACTGAGACTGGAGTAGGACGGCAAGGACACTGAAGGCAGGACTGGAGTAGGACAGCAGGAACACTGAAGGCAGGACTGGAGCAGGACGGCAGGAGCACTGGAGGCAGGACTGGAGTAGGACGACAGGAACACTGGAGACAGGACTGGAGTAGGACGGCAGGAACACTCTAGACAGGACTGGAGTACGACGGCAGGAACACTGGAGACAGGACTGGAGTAGGACGGCAGGAACACTGTAGACAGGACTGGAGTAGGACGGCAGGAACACTGGAGACAGGACTGGAGTAGGACGGCAGTGACACTGGAGGCTGGACTGCGGATGAGAACAAGGAACACAAGTAGCGGAACTGAGAGGGTGCTGCGGGGAGCAGCCGAGAACGGAACTGCAGGAGCAGAGAGCACACGATGAAGCGAGGCCAGAGTGCTAGGAAACAGAGCGATAAGGCGCCTCCCTCAGGGGAAAGTGGCATGATATGGCCCCGTCTGGTCAGCCATTGGTCCAAAGGTGCTTCCGGGTCAGAGCACAGCTGGAGCATAAGAAGCAAGAAGGAGGCGCGGCCGCGGCCTATGGCGCATGCGCATAGCATGCAGGGAAGGCATCGGTAGCGAGCCCGTCTCAGGTGACCGCCGCGGCCATCGGGTGGAGAGAGGCTGCGGCATGGGAGCGGAGGTCGGGTGAGTAGGTGAGTATGGTGGAGCGGTGTAACAGTACCCCCCTAAGCCGCCCCCCCTGGAGGTTAGCAAGAAACCTCTTGCGGATACGGGGAGCATTGATATTCTCCCGAGGCTCCCAGGATCTCTCCTGGGAGGACCAAAGCCCTTCCAATCAACAAGAAAGAAAGTCCTACCTCTAACCCTCTTCACAGCGAGAATATACTGCACTTCAAAAACATCATCGGCACCCACCGGATGAGGACCAGGATCAAGCGAGGAATGGAAGCGATTCAGCACCACAGGCTTCAGGAGAGAGACGTGAAAGGTGTTCGGGATCCGGAGCGAAGCAGGCAACCTCAATTTGTAGGCGACTTCGTTAATACGACCCAGAATTTCAAACGGACTGATGTAGAGTGGACCCAGTTTGTAGGAGGGTAGTTTTAATCGGACGAATTTGGAGGAGAGCCAGACCTTGTCCCCAACACGATACGGAGGAGGATCCAACCTCTTTTTGTCCGCATAGTTCTTCATCTGTTCAGCGGATCTCTTGAGTGATGTGTTGGTCTCAGCCCAAATCTTAGAAAATTCAGAGGACAAGGCGTTGGCTGCGGGTACCTCGGAGGCAGGAGTTATCGGAAGAGGAACACCAGGATGTCTGCCAAAAACAATGAAAAACGGAGACTTGGCCGAAGACTCACCAGCATGGTTGCTATAAGTGAACTCTGCCCACGGGAGTAAGTTGACCCAATCGTTCTTGTGGGCATTGGAGAAGTGACGTAAGTACCCCGTAAGCGTCTGGTTGGTACGCTCTACCTGTCCATTGGACTGTGGATGGTAGGCCGTGGAGAAGTCAAGGGAAACGTTCATGAGCTTACAAAGTGAACGCCAGAACTTGGAGGTAAACTGAACCCCTTGGTCAGACACAATGCATCGAGGTAGTCCGTGAAGTCTGAAGATTTGACGAATGAAGATTTTGGCCAGCTCCGGCGCTGAGTGAAGACCGGGCAGAGGGACGAAGTGAGCCATCTTGGAAAAACGATCCACCACCACCAGGATGACTGTGCAGCCCGCAGAGCAGGGTAGGTCGGTGATGAAATCCATGGCGATGTTCTCACAAGGAACCATAGGGACGGGCAACGGAAGCAACAAGCCGGACGGAGGTCTCCGTGACACTTTGTTTTTTGCACAGGATGGACAAGAAGCCACAAAGTCGAGTACATTATGGCAAAGCGTGGGCCACCAGTAGTGACACGTGATAAGGTCAAGGGTCTTCTTAGTTCCGGCATGGCCGGCCAGTTTGGAGGAGTGCCCCCATAGAAGAACCTTTCGCTTGAGATTCTCTGGCACAAGCGTCTTGCCAGGTGGGGGAGTAAGCCAGTTCACCGGAGCCACGGTGATGATCCTAGTGGGATCAATGATATGCGAAGGTTCCTCCGTGGATTCATGTGGCTGGAAGACCCTGGACAGGGCATCGGCTTTGGAATTCTTGTTGCCAGGACGGAATTGGAGCTCGAAATCAAATCGGGCGAAAAATAAGGACCATCTGGCCTGGCGAGGGTTAAGTCTCTGGGCAGACTGGAGATAGGCCATATTCTTGTGGTCCGAGAAGATGACAAAAGGATGGACAGCTCTTTCCAGGAGGTGACGCCACTCCTCCAAGACCAACTTGATGGCCAAAAGTTCCCGGTCACCGATCGAGTAGTTACACTAGGATGGAGAAAAGGCCTTCGAGAAGAAGCAACAAGGGTGCAGGCGACCGAAGGCGCTTCTCTGGGACAGTACCGCCCCGGCAGCCATCGAGGAAGCGTCCGCCTCGAGTACAAAAGGTCGATCGCTCTCAGGGCGATGCAGGACCGGAGCCGTGGAGAAAGCCCGTTTTAGGGTCAGAAAGGCCTCCTCTGCCTCAGGAGAGCAATTCTTTGAAGGAGACCCTTTACGGGTGAGCGCAGAAATGGGTCTTGTGATCGTGGAGAAGTGGGAGACAAATTGCCGGTAATAGTTGGCGAACCCGAGGATTCGTTGTATTGCCTTTAATCCGACAGGGAGAGGCCATTTGAGGATGGCAGACAACTTCTTGGGATCCATCCTTAGACCAGCGTCGGAGATAATGTACCCCAGAAACGGCAGAGAGGTCTGTTCGAAGAGGCATTTCTCGATCTTCGCATACAGGCGGTTCTCCCGAAGACGCTGAAGCACCAGGCGGACGCTCTTTCTCTGGGACGAGAGGTCCGGCGAGAAGACGAGGATGTCGTCTAAGTACATGACCACACAGGAGTACAAGAGATCCCGGAAGATATCATTGACGAACTCTTGAAAGACTGCAGGAGCATTGCAAAGACCAAAGGGCATGACCAGGTACTCGTAAAGGCCATCTCGAGTGTTGAAAGCGGTCTTCCATTCGTCACCTGCACAGATACGGACCAGATTGTAGGCTCCTCTGAGGTCCAGCTTGGAAAAGACCCGAGCCCCTCTGAGTTGGTCAAACAGCTCCAGAATGAGTGAAGAGGGTACCTGTTCTTGATGGTAATCTCATTCAAGCCCCTATAGTCAATGCACGGCCGTAGAGTTCCGTCCTTCTTTTTGACGAAGAAGAACCCGGCTCCCGCGGGCGAAGAGGATTTCCGTACAAAGCCTTTGGCGAGGTTCTCTCGGACGTACTCAGACATGGCGGTGGTCTCTGCGGGAGACAAAGGGTAGATTCTGCCCCTTGGAGGGGTTGAACCGGGAACAAGTTCAATTAGGCAGTCAAACGGCCGGTGTGGAGGGAGGACCTCCGCTTCCTTCTTATCAAAAACATCGACGTAGGAGCTGTAGGCTGGAGGAAGACCCGGGAGGTCTGGAGATGACCGAGGAGCAGCCACCAGGCGGACAGGAGTCAGAAGGCGAACTTGGCACGGGTGCCCCCAGCGGAGTATCTCCCCAGAAGACCAGTCGAGAACAGGCTGATGAGTCCTTAACGAAGGAAGACCGAGTAGAATGGCGTGAGAGAGCTTAGGCAAAACGTAAAAGGCTATCTTCTCTCGATGTAAGGCTCCGACTTGCAACTCCACCTCTTCAGTGGCCAAGGTGACTGTCATCTGTAGTGGTTTGCCATCCACGGTGGCAATCTGAATTGGGTTAGATAGAGTGACTACAGGAATTTGGTATTTGTCCACCTCTTCCGGCCGAATGAAGTTACCCGCTGAGCCCGAATCCACGTAGGCCACCTCGGAACCACGCCTCCCTCCTGAAACCAAAAGCACAGAAATCGTAAGGGGTTGAGAGGGATCATCATCAGCTAGGAAAGCCTCTCTTACCTGACCTAGGTGGAGTCGTTTCCCTGTCTCTTAGGACAGGTGCGGACATAGTGTGACGAATCAACGCAATAGAGGCACAGACCTTGTGCCTGTCTCTGTCTCTGACGCAGCTCGACCAACCTGAGACGTTCTATCTACATGGGCTCACCCGAAGAGAGGGAAGAGGACCCGACCGAATGGGAGCTGGCAGACCGGGTGAAAAGAGAAACTGACCTGGAGGGCCGCCTGTCTCTCGCTGACTCCCGAGCGCGCTCCAGGAAGCGCAGGTCAATGCGGGTAGCCAGCGAGATAAGGTCCTCCAAGGTGGACGGGGTATCTCGACCTGCGAGTTCATCCTTTATTCTACTAGTAAGACCACGCCAGAATGCCCTCACCAAAGCCGCGTTATTCCAGCCGAGCGTTAGGAGCAGGCCCAGGGGTTCGAGTGCCACGGTAGCAGGTACCGAGAGGGGCGGCTCAGGATGGACAGGAGTAAGACTGAGACTGGAGTAGGACGGTAAGGACACTGAAGGCAGGACTGGAGTAGGACAGCAGGAACACTGGAAGCTGGACTGGAGCAGGACGGCAGGAGCCCTGGAGGCAGGACTGGAGTAGGACGACAGGAACACTGGAGACAGGACTGGAGTAGGACGGCAGGAACACTGGAGACAGGACTGGAGTAGGACGGCAGGAACACTGGAGACAGGACTGGAGTAGGACGGCAGGAACACTGGAGACAGGACTGGGGTAGGACGGTAGGAACACAGGAGACAGGACTGGAGTAGGACGGCAGGAACACTGGAGACAGGACTGGAGTAGGACGGCAGGAACACTGGAGGCTGGACTGCGGACAAGAACAAGGAACACAGGTAGCAGAACTGAGAGGCTGCTGCGGGGAGCAGCCGAGAACAGAACTGCAGGAGCAGAGAGCACACGATGAAGCAAGGCCAGAGTGCTAGGAAACACGATAAGGTGCCTCCCTCATGGGGAACCGGCCTGATATGGCCCCATCTGGTCAACTATTGGTCCAAAGGTGCTTCCGGGTCAGGGCACAGCCAGAGCATAAGAAGCAGGAAGGAGGCGAGGGCCGCAGCCTATGGCGCATGCGCATAGCATGCTGGGAATGCATCGGTAGCGAGCCGGTCTCAGGTGACCGCCGCGGCCGTCGGGTGGAGAGAGGCTGCGGCGTGGGAGCGGAGGTCGGGTGAGTATGGCGGAGCGGTGTAACAAACAGGTAGCCGAGACTGCCAGCTCCAGTCAGCAGCGGGTTCTGCAAAAGGAGATCAGAGCCCTGATGCAGAGACAACAGGTAGAGCTGTCTGGTGGAGAAGTCGGCAGTGTCAGAGTAAGTGATCCTTTCCCCACTGCAGTACCTCCCAGAAGTGAAATGTTAAATTGGTGTCGGGCAGCAATAGGCCTAAGGGGTCAAGATTACCAAGTCTTGGTAGAACCCATGCATTCTGATAGTAGGCCCACTATCCTGACAGCCAGAGGGGTAGTTGATGTCCGCAAGGGAAGTGTACCAATACACATCTTAAATTGTGGGGAGAGAGAAGTCCAGTTACCTCGGTATGCCACCCTTGCTAAATTGTTCACCGTCAGTAACAATGCAATCATAGTAACATAGTAACATAGATTTGAAGGCTGAAGGAAGACCATCTAGTTCAGCCTATTTTTAGTGCAGCTGTTCTGCATTGTTGATCCTGGGGAAGGCAAAAAACCCACAGAGTAGCAGCCAATTTTCTCCATAGGGAAAAAAATTCCTTCCCCTAAGGTTCTGCAAAAGGAGATCAGAGCCCTGATGCAGCGACAACAGGTAGAGCTGTCTGGTGGAGAAGTCGGCAGTGTCAGAGTAAGTGATCCTTTCCCCATTGCAGATAGCAATCGAGAAGCTAGAACCCTTGCTTCCGTCTGACAAGGTGGAAGAGAATGGCTCTGAAGGGCACAGGAGGATTGGTGTCAGCAGCTACACGTAGGCACTGACTCTACCCCTTCACACCAAAAGCATGGGGCTTACCGGGTGGCTCGAGAATTTGAACGGGCCTTCAGCAAGCATCCTCTAGATTTTGGGCAGGCAAAAGGGGTTCAACATCATATCCCCACCGGAGATCATCCACTCATTAAAGAGAGGCACCGGCCTGTACCCCCAGCACACTACCAATGTGCCAAGAGTATGTTACGGGAGATGAAGGAGGCTGGAGTAATCAGAGATAGTTGTAGCCCCTGGGCAGCTCCATTAGTCCTCGTTAAGAAGGAAGATGGTACTATGAGAATGTGTGTAGACTACAGGCGGATTAACAGCATTACACATAAAGACGCGTACCCATTGCCTAGAATTGAGGAATCACTAGCTGCACTGAGAACCGCTAATTATTTCTCTATCTTAGATCTCACCAGTGGGTATTGGCAGGTTCCTGTGGCAGAGGCAGACAAAGAGAAGACAGCGTTTACAACACCAATGGGCTTCTGCGAGTTTAACTATATGCCGTTCGGGCTCAGCAATGCACCAGGAACATTTCAGCAGTTAATGGAATGCTGCCTTGGGCATAAAAACTTTGAAACCGTTCTGCTGTACCTGGATGACATCATCGTCTTCTCCAAAACCTACGAAGACCATTTGAAGCACCTAGCCGAGGTGTTCAAAGCCCTGTCAAACTTTGGCCTGAAAATAAAACCATCCAAATGTCACCTTTTGAAACCCAAGGTGCAGTACCTAGGCCATGTGGTGAGCGCGGAAGGTGTGGCACCCGATCCTGACAAAGTCACCGTTATCCGGGACTGGCAAAGACCCAGCACTATCCATGAAGTGAGGCAATTTCTTGGGTTAGTGGGCTACTACCGAAGATTAACAGGAACTTCACCAAGATAGCAGCACCGCTGCAAGATCTTCTAGTGGGCCAATTCAAGAAAGCGAAGAACAAAAATCTTCCATTCGAGTGGAACAGAAGGATAGAAGAGTCCTTCACCAAGTTGAAACTGGCCCTCACGGGAGATGAGGTCCTGGCCTACCCTGACCATGACAACCGTTTGTACTTTACACTGACGTCAGCAACGTGGGATTGGGAGCAGTGCTGTCACAAGTGCAGAAAGGCAGAGAGAGAATGATTGCCTTCACCAGCAGGAAACTTCGTCCCACTGAGAGGAACCCCGACAACTACAGTTCCTTTAAGCTGGAGTTCCTCGCCATAATCTGGGCAGTAACAGAGCGTTTTAATCACTGCTTGGCTTCTGCAAAGTTCACCATCTACACGAACAATAATCCGCTAACCCAACTTGAAATGGCAAAGCTCGGGGCACTTGAGCAGCGATGGATGGCCCGGCTGTCCAACTATGAGTTCACCATCAAGTACAGAGCAGGACATAAGAACGCTAATGCGGATGCTTTGTCCAGGATGCCTAATTCACCAGACGGGGGAGAAGATCCAAAAGAACTCGAAGAAATCGAGTTAACAGCCTTCCACCGTCCAATTGCAGCCCAGCGCTCTCAAGGAGTAAGGAATAAGCGTTTTATCATACGAGAGGTAACGTTGAATCCATTACCCCATCATGAGTGGGCAGAGACACAAGACAGTGACCCAGCTGTTCGCCTCGCAAAGGAGTGCCTGGCACAAGCTGATGCCCACCCTGGTCCAGATGACCCACAGGAAGCACAGCAACTGTGGAAGGAGAAAGGCAAGCTGTTCATCTATGAGGGTAAACTGTGTCGGAGGAAAATCAACTCGCGCACTCACGAACTGGTCTGGCAGGTGGTAGTCCCAAAGAGGGATGCGCCAATGGTCTTAGAGGTGTACCACAATGGAGCAGGACACTTTGTTTGGAAGGAGTTGGAGGTCCTACTTCGTGAAAGATTCTACTGGGTTGGCATGAGGACAGCCAAGTGGTGCCGAGAATGTGGCCCAGGCAACCTGCGCAGAAAAGACCAAAACTGCCAGCGAGTCCCATTACAGCCGATCATCACAAAACAGCCGCTTGAACTGGTAGCCTTGGATTACGTGAATTTAACTCCAAGTAGGAATGGCTACACTTATGCTTTGACCATCGTGGACCATTACTCAAGGTTCTTGGTAGTTGTACCTGTTAAAGACCAAACAGCGAAGACAGCAGCCAAGGCATTTCAGCAACACTTTTGTCGACCGCACGGATACCCTGAACAAGTGCTCACCGACCAAGGTCCAGCCTTTGAGGCAGAAGTGTTCTAGGAGTTCTGTAACATGTACGGGTGCAAGAAAACCAGAACGACGCCGTACCATCCACAGACAAATGGCATGTGTGAAAAGATGAATCAGGTGGTCATTGACTTATTGAAGACCTTACCTCTGGAAGAACTAAACCAGTGGCCAGAGAAGTTGCCAGATCTGGTAGATCTATATAATCATATACCGGTAAACCACCAATTACACTCTGGCCTACTTGATGAGAGCAAGACCTGGCAAGTTACCCATTGATTTGGACATGGGAGTCTTAACACCTGAGACAACATCACCAGATGCAGACTGGAATACAGAGCAGCAACAACAATACCGCAAAGTGCAAGATTGTGTGAAGAAAAGTTTGTCCCAAGCAAGACAGAGACAGGAAAGAAATTACAACCAACACGCCCCTGCAGTTCCCTTGACACCAGGAGAACAAGTACTAAAAAGAATGAGACGTGTTCACAAACTAGATGACCAGTGGGAAGCAGAGCCATACACCGTGATACCTTCAGACTTTAATAACACCAAAGTATGTATCATCAGCAAAGATGGAGGAGAAACCTTCGAAGCAGTCTCAAGAGATCATCTAAAGATGTGCCCTGATCAATTGAAGGACAAGGAAGAAGTCCAAGACACTCCACAGCCCATAGTAGAGGTGAAAGAAAAGATTCAAACTATACTTGGAGAATTTCCTCGGACGTGGACACAAGTATATCAGGCAATAGTAGTACCAGTACTAACCTTTCATCAGCAGCCTAATGCACCAGATGAAGAAGAGACTCTAAATGAAATGGCTCCAGTAACAGATACCACATCTGCAGAGGAATGCAGAAATCTGTCCCCTTCTAACAGCGAATCTGACAATCTCATAGTGAGTTTAGGAGTAGAGAGAAGGCAATCTAGAATACCTCTCTTACACAAGTCTACTTATAGCGTAGTGACTAATGCACCAACAGTAGACATCAGAGAACAGGTCAGGTCATCAGAAATACCTATACTGCATAGATCCACTCGTAGTACTAGAGGTCAGATCCCTGCCCATTACAGAGATTACGTAATATAAATAAAGTAATAAGAATGTATTGTAGTAACCATTTAAGCATGAGAGCCTACAGAGACTTACTGTAAGAACCTTTTTTAAAGTATTCACAAGAACCAGTTAAAGGACAATTTGGTCACAGGACTATGTGTGGTCAGAACTGTATTTGTAAATAGTTACTCCAAAATGGCCTTAAAAATAAGCCGCCGGCGTGGCCTAAAAACAGGCCAATCTACAGAGTGCCCTGTAGCAACGCCTAGGGAGAGACACACAAAGTGGGTTAAGGCAGTTCCCACCAACCCAACTCCAGGTAGAAGCACAAAGACAATACCTGGATAGCAGCGTAAGGACTGGTCGCTGCAGTAACTGTGCTATTGTTTTCATTTTCTTGTTTGGTTATTGATAATTTTCACATTTTTAGGACTTTGTAGATTTGCATTAATTGTTGTTGTTAACAATTCTTGTTATATTTTCCTCAGTCCAGGAGAACTGAACTTACCTGGGGGGAATGTGACACCCCAGAGTCCGATTGTCACAGTGACATTACCTCCCTCTAATGGGAAAAGTCATGCTTGGAGGCAGAAAGGGACCCCTATGCCAGGCAGCATAGATTTAATCACAATTTCCTGCTGCAGGTCAGAAAAGGGAGATGCCTTATAAATTCTGGCCAGCAGAGGGGTTTGGTGAGTCAGCTAGAAATCAGCTGAGGAGGTTGTCATGGAAACGAAACAGCTGTGAGCTGTGATGAGAAATGACAGTCAAACGTGAGGACGTGAGGTAAAGAGATCTTTCTGGAAGATCCTGTCAGTTCAAGACAGGCAGCTGATCTGTGAAGAGGGAAAGGACAAGAGCAGAGACTAAGAGACTCTAGGGAAGCTAAAATATTGCATATAGCAGACCCCTGAATGAAGTGCTAATAAAGAGAAAAGGGACGTCAGAGTCCTTGGTGGTCAGGAGCTGTATGTAAATTGCTGTGCACATTGAACACCTGAGGGCACGTCAGCGGATAAGGAGCCCGGGGCCGACGGTGAAGAGAATGGTACCCGTGGAATAGGCTCACATTGACAGCCGTACAGGTTAGCGAAACCATTACGAATAGAGGGTCGCAGCATAGTTATATACAGCGGAGACCCACACACATAGCGTAGAAAGGAAGGTCCTAAATCCCCACCTGGCAAGGTGGATCCCTTGAATGCCTCCAGACGAGCCAGACTCATTCCATCACCTGTATGTGGTACTCCGGACTGCAGCCTATTACCAGTAAAAGGTAAAGAAACTGCACCTCTCTGTGTCTTTCTCTCATTTATCTGCACCCCAACGTTTACAGCCACTTTTACTATTTATTTAACATCTTTGCCCTAGGACTACAGCCCTATCTGTGGAGGGCTACAACATCATAGCTGTGCCCAACATCCATCCCAGAGAAGCAACACTGCAACGCTGGTCACCTCTGACACATATTTAACCATCTATAAACTTAATCTTCATTTTTACCACATAAATACCACACAACTTTCCCCTATGTCAATTACTTGACGCCTCTGCACCACGGACCGGGTCGCCGCCGCCGTGACACCGTCCCCCATTGAAGTCGACGGGCCTGGTACCGAGTACCCCCAGGCCCCACGGGGCGCTCCATATGAACCAAAGAACACCGTCCCCATTGTCAAGCATGGAGTTGGAAATGTCATGGTTTGGGGGTGTTTCTCTGCTAAGGGCACAGGACTACTTCACTGCATCAATGGGAGAATGGATGGAGCCATGTACTGTAAAATCCTGAGTGACAACCTTCTTCCCTCCGCCAGGACATTAAAAATGGGTCGTGGCTGGATCTTCCGGCAAAACAATGACCCAAGACAAACAGCCAAAGCAACAAAGGAGTGGCTCAAAAAGAAGCACATTAAGGTCATGGAGTGGCCTAGCCATCCTCCAGTAATCCCATAGAAAACTTATAGAGGGAGTTGAAGCTCCGAGTTGCTAAGTGACAGCCTCAAAATCTTAATTATTTAGAGATGATCTGCAAAGAAGAGTGGCCCAAAATTCCTCCTGACATGTGCGCAAACCTCATTATCAACTACAAAAAAAGTTTTGACTGTTGTGCTTGCCAACAAAAGGTTTTGCCACCAAGTATGAAGTTTTGTTTGCCAGAGGGATCAAATACTTATTTCTCACTGCAAAATGCAAATAAATTTATATAATTTATACAATTTGGTTTTCTGAATTTTATTATTTTTGATATTCTATCTCTCAGTGTTAAAATTAAACTACCCTTAAAATTATAGACTGTTCATGTGGGCAAACTTTCAAAATCAGCAAGCAATCAAATAATTATTTCCTTCACTGTTTAAGTCTCTGTTACAGCATTTTGGTATGCCGTCTGTATGCCCCCAATTGCAAGGCACAAAATATAGCTTTTATTACACCCACAGATGGGGCAGTCCAGTCCGATGGGCGTCTCTGGCCTCCTTCCCTGCTTCATGTGGATGACATGTCCTATGTCCTTATCATGGTGTCTCCCATCGTGCTCCTGCACAGACACACTTCTCTCTACCTTGCCGAGTGCAGAACAAAGTTCAGTAGTGAGCATGCGCCAGCTTTACCTACATGTCATCAGTGTTCTTTGGCTTTTCCTGGCTCATGCACACTGCAGTAATTTGTGTGACACCCCAGAGTCCGGTTGTCACAATGACATTACCTTCCTCTACGAGGTGAAGTCATGCTTGGAGGCAGAAAGGGGACCCCCATGCCAGGTAACATAGATAAAATTACAATTCCTGCTGCAGGTCAGAAAAGGGAGCTGCCTTATAAATTCTGGCCAGAAGAGGGGGTTGGTGAGTCAGCTAGAAATGAGCTGAGGGGGTCGTCATGGAAACGAGAGGATCTGTGAGCTGTGAGGAGAAATGACAAGACAGTTAAATGTGAAGTAAAAAGATCTTTCTGGAAGTTCCAGTCAGTTCAAGACAGGGAGCTGATCGGTAAGGAGGGGAAGGACGATAGCAGAGAGAAGTGGCTTTGGGGAAGCTAAAATACTGCGTATAGCAGACCCCTGAGCGAAGTGCTAATAGAGAGAAAAGGGACATCAGAGTCCTTGGTGGTCAGGAGCTGTATGTCCTGACCGCTGAATCTGAAAGTACAGGGGATTGTAAATTCCTCTGCAACATTGAACACCTGAGGGCACAGCAGTGGATAAGGAGCCCGGGGCTGACAGTGAAAAGGACGGTACCCGTGGAATAGGCTCATGCTGACAGCCATACAGGTTAGTGAAATCAGTATCAAAAGAAAAAAAAAACCAAGAAGACATACATCAAAAGCAGGGATCACCATAGAAAAATTGTCAATTTTATTGCATAGGATACACAAAAACACCAAAAAAATATTAAAAACATTTAAAAAGAACAACGGTTATTTAGACATAACCTGTAAACCTGGGAGCAGTGACAAGTCCTACATAACATCACACAGTTCTACACAAGTAATGTGTACAGCAAGTCCGCATAGTAAATATTATGTATACAATAAACTCAGCCCTGAAAAACAATCTAAATGTATGCTACTACTAGGCACAATGATTTCAATATATCCACAATTGTGTCCTGAGAGCCTAAATATATAGGTAAATATGGGAAGAGTAAGGATGTAAGAGACACAAATTGTGTATAATAAACTCTGTCCAATGCAGCTCAATCTATGATATTGCTAAATGCATCACTCGCATAAAGAGATGAAAAAAAGTGCATAGTGGAATTAAAATACAACACATCAAGACAAAGTATTGTGGCATCAAATATTGGCCTGACATAATAATCTGTGGTAAATACCACTAATAGAGTTCAATAGAAAGTTGTTGTTTTTTCTTTTGATATGCATTTACTTTGGACATACTGTGGTTGGATCCCTATCTACTAGTTCTATTTATTTGATGGTGCCCGCCGCATTTTTTGTAAAAAATGGTTAGTGAAATCAGCACGCAATTGAGGGTCGCAGCATAGTTATATACAGCGGAGACACACACAAAGCGCAGAAGGAAGGTCCTAAACCCCCACCTGGCAAGGTGGATCCCCTGAATCCCTCCAGGCAAGCCAGAATCATTCCATCACCTGTATGTGGTACTCCAGATTGCAACCAATTGCCAGTAAGAGGTTAAGAAACTGCACCTCTCTGTGTCCTCCTCTCATTTCTCTGCACCCCAACGTTCACAGCCATTTTTACTATTAATCTAACATCTTTGCCCTGGGACAATTGCTCTACCTGTGGAGAGCTATTTTCACCTCAGCTGCGCCACATCAACAGTCTGAGGGGAACAACACCGCAGCGCTGGTCACCTCTGACCAGAATACCACAGGTGGCGTCACGTATTTAATCATCTATAAACTTTAGCTTCATTTCTACCACATCTAACAACTTCACAAACAACTTTCCCCTCTATTTCATTATTTAACAGACGCCCCAGGGCCACGGTCTGGGTCACCGCCGCCGTGACACCATCCCCCATTGAAGTCGACGGGCCCGGTTGTTGCTGCATTGACGGTGGTTGGGTGATGTATTACTGTTTTGATTGGTTTTGGTGAAGTTTTACTGCGATGATGGTGGTTCTGGTGATGTATTATTGTATTGACTGTAGTTTTGATGATATAGTCATGTAGATGTTGTAATCTTTAATTTATCAAACTTGATATAACAATATTATAAGCTGAGTGTGCTGGACTAAAAATCCAGCTGTCTCAATGTCTGTCACCTGATCAAGTAATTGACTAAAGCGGCTGTCCGCAATCTTGTCCGACTATCAAATACACGGGATTGCTCACTCTGCCAAGCGTTCCTGCGTCCTCTGTGAGAGCTGCTGTTGGACACTTCTCACTGTATCTTATAATTTAAAAAGCAAAAGGATCCACAGTTGGAAATCAGACTTGCTGGATAGAGTTGAGCGAAACGGGTCGAAAAAATTCAAAAGTCGCCGACTTTTGGCAAAGTCGGGTTTCATGAAGCGAAACCCGACCCTATGATGGTCTCGGCCACGAGGTCGGCGACTTACGCACCAAAGTCGCGTTTCAAAAGTTTGTTTTGCGCTCTTTTTCAGCCAATCAGGATCCACGGACACTGTGGGCAACGTGATGACATAGGCACGGGTCACCACCATCTTTCAGAAGGGCATGCAAGTGATTGGCTTGCTTTGGTGGGCGTCACAGGGGGTATAAAAGGGCGTGCACGCCGACCGCCATCTTACTTCTGCCGATCTTAGTATAGGGAGAGGTTGCTGCTGATTCTGTAGGGAGAGCGTTAGGCAGGGAAGAAGACAAAAAAACTGCTTCTGCTGCTAGCGATTTGGCCTGCACAACACACCAGTCACTGTGTGTGCAGTGCAAGGGGAGGCTATATAGTGGTGTATCAGTGGTGTTGGTTGTTGGGCTGCCTTTTAAGGCTTCCTGACAGGCTGGCATTGCTGTTTACCCACTGCTCCGCAAACTGCTTTTTTAAAAGCAATCCCAATTTTTTTTTTTGTCCTGCTGAGAAGAAAAAAAAACTGCTTCTGCTGCTAGCAATTTGGCCTGCACAACACACCAGTCACTGTGTGTGCAGTGCAAGGGGAGGCTATATAGTGGTGTATCAGTGGTGTTGGTTGTTGGGCTGCCTTCTAAGGCTTCCTGACAGGCTGGCATTGCTGTTTACCCACTGCTCCGCAAACTGCTTTTTTAAAAGCAATCCAATCTCCCTTATCCTCTAGTCACTTTTGTCACAGCTGTGCCATCGAGCCTGTCACATAGCGCTCAGATATTCATTGGGCCTCACACAATCCAAAAGTGTCCAGTGTCCAAAAGTGTGTGCAGAGATTCAAAATCTCCCTTATCCTCTAGTCACTTTGGTCACAGCTGTGCCATCGAGCCTGTCACATAGCGCTCAGATATCAGTGGGCCTCACACAATCCAAAAGTTTCCACTGTCCACAAGTGTGTGCAGAAATTCAAAATCTCCCTTATCCTCTAGTCACTTTTGTCACAGCTGTGCCATCGAGCCTGTCACATAGCGCTCAGATATCAGTGGGCCTCACACAATCCAAAAGTGTCCACTGTCCACAAGTGTGTGCAGAAATTCAAAATCTCCCTTATCCTCTAGTCACTTTTGTCACAGCTGTGCCATCGAGCCTGTCACATAGCGCTCAGATATCAGTGGGCCTCACACAATCCAAAAGTGTCCACTGTCCACAAGTGTGTGCAGAAATTCAAAATCTCCCTTATCCTCTAGTCACTTTTGTCACAGCTGTGCCATCGAGCCTGTCACATAGCGCTCAGATATCAGTTGGCCTCACACAATCCAAAAGTGTCCACTGTCCACAAGTGTGTGCAGAAATTCAAAATCTCCCTTATCCTCTAGTCACTTTTGTCACAGCAGTGCCATCGAGCCTGTCACATAGCGCTCAGATATCAGTGGGCCTCACACAATCCAAAAGTATCCACTGTCCACAAGTGTGTGCAGAAATTCAAAATCTCCCTTATCCTCTAGTCACTTTTGTCACAGCTGTGCCATCGAGCCTGTCACATAGCGCTCAGATATCAGTGGGCCTCACACAATCCAAAAGTGTCCACTGTCCACAAGTGTGTGCAGAAATTCAAAATCTCCCTTATCCTCTAGTCACTTTTGTCACAGCAGTGCCATCAAGCCTGTCACATAGCGCTCAGATATCAGTGGGCCTCACACAATCCAAAAGTGTCCACTGTCCACAAGTGTGTGCAGATATTCAAAATCTCCCTTATCCTCTAGTCACTTTTGTCACAGCTGTGCCATCGAGCCTGTCACATAGCGCTCAGATATCAGTGGGCCTCACACAATCCAAAAGTGTCCACTGTCCACAAGTGTGTGCAGAAATTCAAAATCTCCCTTATCCTCTAGTCACTTTTGTCACAGGAGTGCCATCGAGCCTGTCACATAGCGCTCAGATATCAGTGGGCCTCACACAATCCAAAAGTATTCAGTGTCCAAAAGTGTGTGCAGATATTCAAAATCTCCCTTATCCTCTAGTCACTTTTGTCACAGCAGTGCCATCGAGCCTGTCACGTAGCGCTCAGATATCAGTGGGCCTCACACAATCCAAAAGTGTCCACTGTCCACAAGTGTGTGCAGAAATTCAAAATCTCCCTTATCCTCTAGTCACTTTTGTCACAGCTGTGCCATCGAGCCTGTCACATAGCGCTCAGATATCAGTGGGCCTCACACAATCCAAAAGTGTCCAGTGTCCAAAAGTGTGTGCAGATATTCAAAATCTCCCTTATCCTCTAGTCACTTTTGTCACAGCAGTGCCATCGAGCCTGTCACATAGCGCTCAGATATCAGTGGGCCTCACACAATCCAAAAGTGTCCACTGTCCACAAGTGTGTGCAGAAATTCAAAATCTCCCTTATCCTCTAGTCACTTTTGTCACAGCTGTGCCATCGAGCCTGTCACATAGCGCTCAGATATCAGTGGGCCTCACACAATCCAAAAGTGTCCAGTGTCCAAAAGTGTGTGCAGATATTCAAAATCTCCCTTATCCTCTAGTCACTTTCGTCACAGCAGTGCCATCGAGCCTGTCACATAGCGCTCAGATATCAGTGGGCCTCACACAATCCAAAAGTGTCCACTGTCCAAAAGTGTGTGCAGATATTCAAAATCTCCCTTATCCTCTAGTCACTTTTGTCACAGCAGTGCCATCGAGCCTGTCACATAGCGCTCAGATATCAGTGGGCCTCACACAATCCAAAAGTGTCCAGTGTCCAAAAGTGTGTGCAGATATTCAAAATCTCCCTTATCCTCTAGTCACTTTTGTCACAGCAGTGCCATCGAGCCTGTCACATAGCGCTCAGATATCAGTGGGCCTCACACAATCCAAAAGTGTCCAGTGTCCAAAAGTGTGTGCAGATATTCAAAATCTCCCTTATCCTCTAGTCACTTTTGTCACAGCAGTGCCATCGAGCCTGTCACATAGCGCTCAGATATCAGTGGGCCTCACACAATCCAAAAGTGTCCACTGTCCAAAAGTGTGTGCAGATATTCAAAATCTCCCTTATCCTCTAGTCACTTTTGTCACAGCAGTGCCATCGAGCCTGTCACATAGCGCTCAGATATCAGTGGGCCTCACACAATCCAAAAGTGTCCACTGTCCACAAGTGTGTGCAGAAATTCAAAATCTCCCCTGTCCTATAGACACCTTGTACCTTGTTTTACATTACTATATAGTTTGTTGGATTTTGTCTACATTTCTACCAAAAATGAGGAAGGCTGGTGGAAGAGGCCGTGGAATTGGGCGAGGGTTGGCAGCTGGTAATGATGGGGTTGGTAGTGGATCTGATGGTAGTGGCAAGAGCAAAATAGGACCGAATGCAGGAGGTGCTGACCCTGCGTCATCGTCTGGCTACATAAGGCCTTGAACGCTTAGTTTTCTAGGAGTTGGCAAACCGCTTTTAAAGCCAGAGCATCAGGAAAAAGTTTTGTCTTACATTGCTGACTCAGCCTCCAGCTCTATCGCCTCCTCTTCTTCAGTTGTAAAAAGTAAAAGCACTGAGTCGTCATTGGAGGCTCATGTTCATGAACCACACCTTTCCTTGTGTCCTTCACCCCAACCAAGATTGAAGGATGACGCAGGCCATACTACTGATTACTCCATGGAGCTGTTTTCACATACCATGCCTGGATTATCAAGTCAAATGGTGAATTACCCAGGCCAAGATGAATCTGACATGGAGTGCACTGATGCACAGCCGCTGATGGATGATTCTGCTGGTACATTCACTCAGAGCACTACATTGTCCTCGCAGTGTACAGAGCCAGATTCTGACCCTGATGAGACTCAGGTGCCCCTTCCCGCACACTATACCACCATACACGGTGACACAGAGGAAGGTGCACATGACATAGAAGAGGAGGTGATGAATGACCCAGTTGTTGACTCAGATTGGCATCCATTGGGGGAAGAGGGTGCTGCTTCCAATAGCTCAGATGAGCAGCATCCACAGCAGACATCGACATCGCAACAGCTGTTATCTGGCAGACCCGGAGCACTCCAAAGACAGGTTCCAAACATCAAAAGAGTTGCTGGACAGCTTGTCCAGAGGGTCAAAAGATCACAGCGTGCTAGGCCGCAAAATGTCTGCCAAAGTAGGAAGAGTGCAGTGTGGCACTTTTTTGAACAAAATCCTCATGATCAGGCCAAGGTTATCTGTAAGAAGTGCGCAAAGACCTTTAGCCGAGGGAAAAATCTGAAAAATTTGAATACCAGTTGCATGCTTAGACATTTAACCAGCATGCACTTGCAAGCGTGGACACAACACCAAACCTCAAGTGCCACATGTGCAACTGATCACAACGAAGGTAGTCAGCAACGCTACATTGTTTCCCCCACTGTAAGCCCACCGGTTAGCACAGCAGCAAATGTTGAGGTGTCGTTGCAAGACCACAGCAGTCAGGGAATCCCACTGTTATATCAACGAAAGACTGATTCTAGGCCATCAGAAAGAACACCAACTCCATCACCATCATCAACCCTCTCTCAGTCCGCCCTGTCCACCGCTACTTCCACCATATGCAGCTCTCAAGTCCAGCTCACCCTCCCAGACACTATGAGTAGGTCAAGAAAGTACTCAGTCTCTCATCCGTGTACACTGGGTTTGAACGCCCACATTGCCAAACTAATCTCGTTTGAGATGATGCCCTTTCGGTTGGTGGAAAGCACAGCTTTCCGCGAACTCATGGCCTATGCAGTACCACGCTATGACCTACCCAGTCGCCACTTCTTCTCTCGCAAAGCCATCCCAGCCCTCCACCATCATGTGAAAGACCGCATTGTCCATGCACTCAAGCAGTCAGTGAGCGGAAAGGTGCAACTCACAACTGATGCATGGTCCAGTCGGCATGGCCAGGGCCGTTACGTGTCCATCACTGCGCACTGGGTTAATGTGGTGGATGCAGGGTCCACAGGGGACAGCGGTGGTGGGACAGTGCTGCCTAGCCCACGGTATAGGAAACAGTTGGCTGTAGGCGTTCGACCATCCTCCTCCTCCACCTCCTCCAGAAGCGAAAGCTCGTCCACAGAGCGCAGTCGTACGAGCACTCCATCTGCAGCTGCCACTGTTGCACACGATGTGTCCCCCTATCGAGCAGCTAGTGGAAAGCATCAGCAGGCTGTGTTGCAGATGATGTGTTTGGGCGACAGACACACCGCCGAGGTGCTGGCCAAGTACTTGAAGCGACAAACTGAGTCATGGCTGGGCCGTGTACATCTTGAGGCAGGCAAGGTAGTTAGTGATAACGGCCGTAATTTTGTGGCAGCCATAGCCCTTTCAAAACTCAGCCACATACCTTGCTTGGCTCACACCTTGAACCTGGTGGTGCAGTGCTTCCTCACAAATTATCCGGAGTTAACAGCCCTGCTCCAGAAGGTGCGAAGACTGTGCGCGCACATCCGCCGGTCGCCTCTACACTCCGTTCGTATGCAGAACCTGCAGCGATTGCTCCACCTTCCCAACCACCGCCTCATTATCGACATTGCAACAAGGTGGAACTCCACCCTGCACATGGTGGAGCGGCTGTGCGAGCAGAGGCAGGCCATAATGCATTTGTGGGAGGATAAACGGCCAGGCACTTTGAGAGCAGACATGGAGTTGACAGGTGTGCAGTGGTCGAAGCTGAAAGACCTTTGTAAAGTCCTTCAGTGTTTTGATGAATGCACCCGGCTGGTAAGCGCAGACGACGCCATCCTAAGCATGAGCATCCCACTTATGCGTCTGCTCATGCAAACTTTGACGCACCTTAAGGAGCAGGCGTCTGCAGCCAATGTTGATGAGGAGGAAGAGGAGGAGGGAATCCTTGATGACATTCAGCCATTGTCTGCTCAGGGACCTCTCCTGGATGAGGTGGAGGAAGAAGAGGAGGAGGAGGAGGATGATGATGGGGATGATTACTTAGGGGAGGAGGATGCATCTCGTGGGGCAAGTGAAAATGTTGGCGTGGCAAGGTCTGGTACAGGGTTTGTGCGTGACTGGAGGGATGTGGATTTGCCAGAAAGTGCTCCTCCACCCAGCACTCGCAGTACATCATTGACACCGGGAACATTGGCCCACATGTCAGATTATGCCTTGCGGATCCTAAAAAGGGACCCCCGCATTGCCAAAATGATGAACGATGACGACTACTGGTTGGCCAGCATCCTGGATCCACGCTATAAAGGCAAATTACAAAACATCATGCCACAGGAGAACCTTGACCTAATATTGGCTAATAAACAAGCAACTCTGGTAAATCGGTTGCTTGAGGCATTCCCAGCACACAGCAGCGGTGATGGTTCTCACAAGAGCCGTACGGGCCGGGGGGCAGCTTGGCAGAGGTGTTCGTGGTGCACACAGCAGAAGTGGCGTTGGAGACAGGGGTTTCATGACAATGTTGTGGACTGATTTTTCAAATACCGCTCACACAACTGGTAATACTGCATCGATGGAAAGTGACAGGAGACAGCAGTTGTCAACTATGGTAACAAACTACTTTTCCTCCCATATCGATGTTCTCCCACACAGGTCATTCCCCTTTGACTATTGGGCCGCTAAACTGGACACCTGGCCTGAATTGGCCCAATATGCCTTACAGGAGCTCGCTTGCCCAGCTGCAAGTGTGCTATCGGAAAGAGTCTTCAGTGCAGCTGGATCAATCCTGACAGAAAAAAGGACCCGTCTGTCAACCCAAAATGTGGATGATCTAACTTCATTAAAATGAACCACGCATGGGTTTCCAAGGATTTTGTCCCACCTTCCCCTGATGACACATAGGGTGACAGAAAAATGGCTTGCTTTGGTCCACCTCTTCCTGGTACTTCACCTATTTCGCCTTTTGCATCAGCTGAATTTCCAACATCAACATATGCCACTTTCTAAAACTCCCTAACTGTGCTGCCTACCCCCCCATGGCCGGGGTCACCACCTACCGCACGACACCGTGCGAGTGCCGTTGCCCTGGACAGGTGGGTAGGCCGACTCTTGGGCGCGGGCACTGGCACAGGGTCCCTCATAGTGCAATCAAGTGTCTCTGACGGTGGTGGTGCACACCCGCCGTCAGACACACCGCTGTACTATGAGGGGCCCAGTGCCAGTACCGACGCCCACGAGTGGGCCCCCCTTGCTTGGGCAGGGCCCCAGCATTTGCAATCTTTACCTCTCCCTGCTCCTCCGCTGTGTAATCTGGGCCGTCAAATCCATACTGTGCCTGACACCGTCTGAGCCTGCCTCCTGAGACATATATTTTGAATGTGTACGCTATCCATACATGTTATCCAGGGATACGGTACCCTTTCTAACCTTTGTGCAATCACGTGCAATCCATACTGGGCCTAACACCGTCTGAGCCTGCCTCCTGAGACATATATTTTGAATGTGTACGCTATCCATACATGTTATCCAGGGATACGGTACCCTTTCTAACCTTTGTGCAATCACGTGCAATCCATACTGGGCCGAACACCGTCTGAGCCTGCCTCATGCTGTATAGACATATATTTTGAATGTGTACGCTATCCATACATGTTATCCAGGGATACGGTACCCTTTCTAACCTTTGTGCAATCACGTGCAATCCATACTGGGCCTAACACCATCTGAGCCTGCCTCATACTGTATAGACATATATTTTGAATGTGTACACTATCCATACATGTTATCCAGGGATAGGGTACCCTTTCTAACCTTTGTGCAATCACGTGCAATCCATACTGGGCCTAACACCGTCTGAGCCTGCCTCATGATGTATAGACATATATTTTGAATGTGTACGCTATCCATACATGTTATCCGGGGATACGGTACCCTTTCTAACCTTTGTGCAATCACGTGCAATCCATACTGGGCCTAACACCGTCTGAGCCTGCCTCCTGAGACATATATTTTGAATGTGTACGCTATCCATACCTGTTATCCAGGGATACGGTACCCTTTCTAACCTTTGTGCAATCACGTGCAATCCATACTGGGCCTAACACCGTCTGAGCCTGCCTCATGCTGTATAGACATATATTTTGAATGTGTACGCTATCCATACATGTTATCCAGGGATACGGTACCCTTTCTAACCTTTTTGCAATCGCGTGCAATCCATACTGGGCCTAACACCGTCTGAGCCTGCCTCCTGAGACATATATTTTGAATGTGTACGCTATCCATACATGTTATCCAGGGATACGGTACCCTTTCTAACCTTTGTGCAATCACGTGCAATCCATACTGGGCCTAACACCGTCTGAGCCTGCCTCATGCTGTATAGACATATATTTTGAATGTGTACGCTATCCATACATGTTATCCAGGGATACGGTACCCTTTCTAACCTTTGTGCAATCACGTGCAATCCATACTGGGCCTAACACCGTCTGAGCCTGCCTCATGCTGTATAGACATATATTTTGAATGTGTACGCTATCCATACATGTTATCCGGGGATACGGTACCCTTTCTAAACTTTGTGCAATCACGTGCAATCCATACTGGGCCTAACACCGTCTGAGCCTGCCTCCTGAGACATATATTTTGAATGTGTACGCTATCCATACATGTTATCTGGGGATACGGTACCCTTTCTAACCTTTGTGCAATCACGTGCAATCCATACTGGGCCGAACACCGTCTGAGCCTGCCTCATGCTGTATAGACATATATTTTGAATGTGTACGCTATCCATACATGTTATCCAGGGATACGGTACCCTTTCTAACCTTTGTGCAATCACGTGCAATCCATACTGGGCCTAACACCATCTGAGCCTGCCTCATACTGTATAGACATATATTTTGAATGTGTACACTATCCATACATGTTATCCAGGGATAGGGTACCCTTTCTAACCTTTGTGCAATCACGTGCAATCCATACTGGGCCTAACACCGTCTGAGCCTGCCTCATGATGTATAGACATATATTTTGAATGTGTACGCTATCCATACATGTTATCCGGGGATACGGTACCCTTTCTAACCTTTGTGCAATCACGTGCAATCCATACTGGGCCTAACACCGTCTGAGCCTGCCTCCTGAGACATATATTTTGAATGTGTACGCTATCCATACCTGTTATCCAGGGATACGGTACCCTTTCTAACCTTTGTGCAATCACGTGCAATCCATACTGGGCCTAACACCGTCTGAGCCTGCCTCATGCTGTATAGACATATATTTTGAATGTGTACGCTATCCATACATGTTATCCAGGGATACGGTACCCTTTCTAACCTTTTTGCAATCACGTGCAATCCATACTGGGCCTAACACCGTCTGAGCCTGCCTCCTGAGACATATATTTTGAATGTGTACGCTATCCATACATGTTATCCAGGGATACGGTACCCTTTCTAACCTTTGTGCAATCACGTGCAATCCATACTGGGCCTAACACCGTCTGAGCCTGCCTCATGCTGTATAGACATATATTTTGAATGTGTACGCTATCCATACATGTTATCCAGGGATACGGTACCCTTTCTAACCTTTGTGCAATCACGTGCAATCCATACTGGGCCTAACTCCGTCTGAGCCTGCCTCATGCTGTATAGACATATATTTTGAATGTGTACGCTATCCATACATGTTATCCGGGGATACGGTACCCTTTCTAAACTTTGTGCAATCACGTGCAATCCATACTGGGCCTAACACCATCTGAGCCTGCCTCATGCTGTATAGACATATATTTTGAATGTGTACGCTATCCATACATGTTATCCAGGGATACGGTACCCTTTCTAACCTTTGTGCAATCACGTGCAATCCATACTGGGCCTAACACCGTCTGAGCCTGCCTCATGCTGTATAGACATATATTTTGAATGTGTACGCTATCCATACATGTTATCCAGGGATACGGTACCCTTTCTAACCTTTGTGCAATCACGTGCAATCCATACTGGGCCTAACACCGTCTGAGCCTGCCTCCTGAGACATATATTTTGAATGTGTACGCTATCCATACATGTTATCCAGGGATACGGTACCCTTTCTAACCTTTGTGCAATCACGTGCAATCCATACTGGGCCTAACACCGTCTGAGCCTGCCTCATGCTGTATAGACATATATTTTGAATGTGTACGCTATCCATACATGTTATCCAGGGATACGGTACCCTTTCTAACCTTTGTGCAATCACGTGCAATCCATACTGGGCCTAACACCGTCTGAGCCTGCCTCATGCTGTATAGACATATATTTTGAATGTGTACGCTATCCATACATGTTATCCGGGGATACGGTACCCTTTCTAACCTTTGTGCAATCACGTGCAATCCATACTGGGCCTAACACCGTCTGAGCCTGCCTCCTGAGACATATATTTTGAATGTGTACGCTATCCATACATGTTATCTGGGGATACGGTACCCTTTCTCACCTTTGTGCAATCACGTGTAATCCAAACTGGGCGTGAGAACGGCTGGCGAGCTGTTAAGCAAGCTACAGCACCTGTCCAGACAAGTACAGGGATTCCCTAGCGAGGAGACTTATTTGATTGTTTTCAATGTTGGGACAGCAATTTTTGGGGAGCACTATACTCTGGAGAATGATAGATGGGGCCCACCATACAATGGAACATTCCAAAGGTGGACATCAGACACTGGAGCAGCATTTACAGGGCCCATTATACACTAGAGCATTAGAAATGGGGCCCATTATGTTTGGAGCATTATTTGGGCCCATAAGACAGTGGAGCTTCATCCATGGGGACCAACATATACTGTAGCATTATGTGGAGCTCATCATATACTGTTTCAAACATTATATGGGACCAATGATTCTGTATGGAGAAATAGATGGGCCTCGTCATGAGATGTAAAAAGTGAGGTATTTTTCATTGTACTATACTGCTATTTCTCTGCCGTATCGGAGCATGATGAGTTGTGGTATGTGTTAAAGGGGCGCTCTTTCGCCCAGGGCACATGAAAACCTGGAGCCAGCCCTCCCCCCCCCACAATTTGTAGCCAAATAACCCCCATTTTTCAGTGCGTAACTTGTATTATGAAGTTAATTAAGGTTGACAAGCTTAAGAAAGAAGAATTGATGCTTTTGGCATTAAAATGGGCACTGTAGGTGTGTTTCCTGTCCTCCTCTCACTGCCGACTTTTATTCCCCATTGACTTACATTGGGTTTCGTGTTTCGGGACGACCCCGACTTTTCCCTATAATCGGACGATCTTGCTCGACCCGACTTTTGGAAAAGTCGGGTTTCACGAAACGAAACGCGACCCTAAAAAACCAAAAGTCGCTCAACTCTATTGCTGGATTCTTATCTCACCCAGACAATCATCAGTCAGAGCCCAACTATACACATTGGACTGTCAGTGGAACCTGTTGATATAGTCGAGTTTGGCCAAATTTAGTCCAATATGTAGTATCAGAAGGGTTTGAGCACTGTCAGGATATGTGCATATAACTTTTAGACATCTGTGAATGCATAGAATTTTTCAGACAGAAGACGCTTCAGGACACAGTCGTCATTTTGTTCTGAATTAAGTTTTTCTACAGTATTCTGCAGCCACTTACAGTATCTAACATAGAGTCATGTGGTTGTGTTGCCTCCTTTGACAATGCTATGCGTGCAAAAGTATTCACACCCTTGGGATTTTTGGTGTTTTGCTACCTTGTAACATGGAATTTCATTGTTTTATTTTAGGCTTTGTATCAGTTCATGTAAAGAACATCTGTGAACATTTGGTTTTTTTTTTATTGTGAAGCAAGCAACAAATAGGATAAAATTACTGAAAACTTCAGTGTGTATAACTATTCATCCCCAGTACTTTGTAGAGCCTCCTTTTGCAGCAGTTATAGCTGTACGTCACTTTGGATAAATATCTATTAGCTTTACACATCTTGCCACTGGAATTTTTACCCATTCCTCAAGGCAAAACTGCTCCAGAATCTTTAAGTTAGATGGTAAACAGCAATCTTCAAGTCTGACCACAGATACTCAATTGGATTAAGGTCTGGGCTTTGGCTAGGCCACTCCAACACATTTACACATTTATCCTTAATCTATTCAAGTGCTGCTTTAGCAGTATGCTTTGGGTCATTGTCTTGTTGGAAGGTGAACCGCCATTCCAATCTCAAATCACTGTCCCAGATTGAAACAGATTTTGGTCAAGAATATCCCTATATTATGGACTATCCATTTTCCACTTGATTCAGATCATTTTTCATGACCCTGCTGACAAAAAACATCCCCATAGCATGATGCTGCCACCACCAGGTTTCACTGTGGGGATGGTGTTCTTGGTGTGATGAGCTGTGTTGGTTTGGTATTAGACATAGCATTTACCTTGGTGGCCAAAAAGTTCAATACTAGTCTCATCTGACCACAACACCTCCTCCATACATTTGGGGATTATCCCACATGTCTTTTGGCAAACTTAAAACAAGCCTTACAATTTTTGTGTGTAAGTAATCGCTTTTTTCTGGCAACTGTCCCATAAAGGCCACATCTATGGAGTGTATGACTTATTATGGTCTTATGAACAGGTCTCCTTGGTCTTCATGGTGTTGTTTGGTTAGTGGTGTCATTGGCATAATAGTGTTGCAGCCTCTGTGGCCTTTGAGAAAAGCTAAAATGTATATACTGACAGGCCATGTGACACTTAGATTGCACACAGGTGGACTACGTTTTACTAAGCATGTGACTTTTGAAGGAAATTGCTTGCACCAGAAATTTTTAGGGGCTTTATCGAAACAGGGCTGAATACATATGCACATGCCAATTCTTAGTTATTTGACCCCAAAAACTTAACTTGCGCCTATATTTCTCTCACTTCACTAACTTAGACTATTTAGTGCTGATGCATCACACACAATCAGATTACAAAATATTTAAACACAGGTCATAATGAAACGAAATAGGTAAAAAGCCAAGAGAGTGAATACTTTTGCAAGTCACCTTATATAAAATAAAATACGGCAATCTGCAATGTAATCTGTGCTGTATGGATATGGCTATTTTTTACAACATTGGTGTAGTCTCATCTCTAGTTTTTAGTATCAGTTCATAAAAATATCAAACATGTGTAGATAATTTGGAGAAGGGCAACCAAATTGACAAAGAGCATAGGATAGCTTAAAGCCACTTTACATAGAATGATTTTTCAAGACACAAAAGTCTACAAACAACGGTTTATGTACAATGAAAACTTAATTAATGACACTGAATAACATTTTGTGATACTCACTTGTAAAGAATAAAAAGTGATTCAAAAGTTTTGTTGATCATTTCAAAAAAGGGATTCCTCCCATCAAAGATTTTATCCGCTTAATATACTGCAGTCATGATATTATACAGCACTGTGTTCTTAAAATTGCTCATTTTGCCCTGCTGCGCTGTTTATTCTTCTCTTTTCTCTGCACCACTTTGAAAGTATGGTATCTTGTCCCTGCATTTATCATTCCCCTCTTTAGCTCCTGACACAGCTTACTTATGACTCATACAGGAAAAATTGACATCCTTTTTCTTCATATAGCTGAGAAGGATTCCGCTAGGCAGTTTATAATCACATGATGTCATAGATCTAATAGAAAAGAGAAGAATTTACTGGGTAGAAAGGCATAATGAGCAATTGTAAGTACACAATGCTATATAATATGATGGCTGCAATATATTAAGAGGATAAAGATTTTTCTACTGCAGTCTCTTCTATTACATATCACTTTTTTACCTCTTTTTTGTTTCATATATTTTATATGTTAAATTACTTTACTTTTGTGATTGTAATATTAGGAAAATGTTGAGAGTTGTTTAATAAGATTAGGATCAATCATTTTTTCCCCAAATTTTTAATTCATATTTAGTCCATAAAATTATATATAATATTTACATAGAAAATATTATTTTTTGTTAACTACAATTTATTTGTTTTTGAAAGTTTTTTTTTCCAGAAAAAGCCTAGTTTAAAGCATAATGGACCCAAAAAAGGACATATGATGTCACCCACTAGAAGAATTGGACTGACCCACCAGAGAACCAGAGAATCCTCTGGTTGGCCCTACCTTCTCCTTCAGGAGAGTTCATAGTGCAAATCTTCCAGCTGCTATGGGGCTCTTGAGTTGAGGACAAAGGTGGACCCTCAGAATCATATCCTCTGGTGGGCCCAATGTTCTTCAGTCTGACACTGTGTATGGATATCTGATGGACTAAGGGTTAATAAAATGAATTTACAATTCTCAAATGGCCCAGCTAAATGCATAGATCCACACATATGACAATGACGTTTTTAGATTTGTTGGTGTAAGGTTTCAGAGATTTTTCTAGTGAATATGCTGGCAGTGTACCATAGATGTGGTAAAAGTTTAGCTTATGTGATTTCAACCGATGCCATGTACTATGAAGAAAATCGCATGGGGCCACAAGTAGAAAAAAAAATAGTGAAATAAAAAAAATTATGAAGTGGTAACAGGACAAGTTTTAGATGATAATTACCCAGTTATCGCCCTAATGTTTGCACCACTCTATGGCAATGCTGTACAGACCACAAATATAGTACTCTACCGGCTCCTTCAAGACCTCCATGTGCCTTGGATTTTTCTACTGAGGCTATTTGTAATGGATTATAAGACTTTTGGCACTGTCCAATGTATTCCACATAATGGGCATCATTCTTACAGAGTACAAGACTACTGTGACACATAGAGATGCATTGCGCTACTACAGGGAGCCACACGGGTGGTAAACTGAGTTTGTCTTCCAGGGCAAGATCTTCATACGGGGGAAACTTCAACTTTTTACGTAGGGTGAAATCTAAATAAACCCAGGTACTGTTGGGTAATATTGGATGAGCCCAATAAAAATGACTCTGTGATTTCATCATGTTTCAGGGCTATTTGTCTCTAGGCAAGCCACAACTCATTATAGAGTGCCATGGTTAAATAACCGGAGAAAATGAGACTACAGAACCTATATTGCAAAGTTTGACATCTTATTTAATGAAGGTTGTAGTCAAGCAACAGCTGTAGAGCCTACATTCTGGGCCTTTGCATCTGTGCAGCAGCTGCTAGCCCTTCGTTCCCAGGGGCTTAGAGCTAATTTGTAGAACTACAGGGGACTGTGCCTGGCAATAGGAAAAGTCTATTAGTGCTGCTTATGTTAAAAAATCATGACCTTGATATCTTCCACATGCTTCTGTTTCCCAATGTTCGCATTCTGCACTGTTAGGGTTAACCCCTTGTGGATGGTTTTGAAGAGCTAAGATTCCCATAGTGCAGGGGCAGAACCTGTGAAGCCAAAGGAAGGTCAAGTTACTCTCTCTAAGGACCGCAGCTCTTCCCAGCATCACATTAAGAGTGTTGTTTGAAACTCTAATAAAAGCCAACACTTCTCAGGCCGGATTGGTTTTGTCTTTGACAGATGACTTAATTAAGCAGATTTGTATGTACTTTTGGGATTGCTAAATTCAGGCTGATTGTACTCCACAATTTAGGAAGTTGTGTTGGCTTCTATAAGCGTCTGTGCACACGCTGCAGTTTTGTTGCATTTTTTCCTGGATTTTTTCTGTGCAGATTTGTTGCAAAACCTGAAAGAATTCCTAGCACAAGCAAAGTGAATGAGAATCCTGAAGACTTATACACACATTGCATATTTTTTCTTGCAGATCTACAGCAGATTTAAATCTGTAGCATGTCTATTATTTCAGTGTTTTTGCTGCAGGTTTCACTCATATTAACAAGTGAGGAAAAATCTGCAGCAAAAATGCATGTAAAAGCGCATAAAAAGACGCCAATTTTACGCAGCATATTTCTTGCCCAGAGATTCTTTTGTAAATATATTGGATTTCCACTACAGTATACAGACTAATAACCTGAATTACATCCAAGAACAGCATTCAATATTTTGTTGGTTGTCATATTTGGTCCTCACCTTTTCCCTACTTTTTCATCCCACTGACACATGGACATGTGACCACTGCAGCCAATCACTGACTACAGTGGAAACCACTGAAGTAATTTCTGCAGCCAGTGATTGGCTTCAGCAGTAAATTTCACTGTTACAGACCTGGTTATAGAAACTGACAGGTGATGTAGAAGCCTTTTTTTGGTTGGAAAACCTCCAAAACAGGTTGAGCTCCAGTACTTTAGTGGTATACAATGACTGAGGTAAGCTTTGCATGGCAAGATCTGTGTGAGTTATGGGCAAGTACAGAATTCTGCAAAATGTAAGCATTGAGACTTACACAGGGTCAGTGGATAATAAGTCATGGAAGTTATTATTATTTTTTTCAGAGCAACATTGAGTCCATGGTGCCGTACATGAGAAGGGGTTACATACAAAATACAAATATAAACTACAGTCAAGAAACTACTGTGGCAATGAAAGACTAGTGCAGAGGGGAGAGGACCCTGTCCTTGCAGGCTTACAGTCTATAGGATAATGGCAGAGATGATTGGGGGTTTCAGCAGCTCCACGGTGGTGAGGTGGCAGCAGGGTCATTGCAGGCTTTAAGCTTCCTTGAAGTGATGCGTTTTTGAGTTCTGTCTGAAAGTTCTGAGTGTGGTGAATAATTGAATAATTGGACGTGTTGGGGCACAGATTCTGTGAGGAATGTACAGTATAAGTGTGAAGGAGAGAAAGAGGTCTTGGGAGGACAGGAGGTTATGTGTTGGAAGATTATTGGGAGATTAGTTCAGAGATATAGGGCAGAGACATCAGATTATTAACAACTTTGTAAGTTAATGTTAGTAGCTTGAACTGAATGCGTTGGGAAATTGGGAGACAATGAAGGTGTTGGCAGCGGATTATTCAGAATACTCTTCAAGCGTGTGACAACAGAGCTTCTTTATTAGGAACAAACAGGAACAATATATGATAAACTTAATAGATCAGGAATAAATCATTTGTGTGTCTCTATCTGTGCAGCATCTACATCAGACTGCTTCTCTCATACACGGACACAGGAAAAACAGGAAATAGAATCATAGAATCGTAGAGTTGGAAGGGACCTCCTGGGCCATCTGGTCCAACCCCCTGCTCAAAGCAGGATTCGCTAAATCATCCCAGACAGATGTCTGTCCAGCCTCTCTTTGAAGACTTCCATTGAAGGAAAACTCACCACTTTACGTCACAGCCTGTTCCACTCATTGATCACTCTGTCAAAAAGGTTTTTCTAATATCTAATCTGTGTCTCCTCCCATTCAATTTCATCCCATTGCTTCTAGTCTTTCCTTGTGCAAATAAGAATAAAGATGATCCTTCTACAATGTGACAGCCCTTCAGATATTTGTAGACAGCTATTAAGTCTCCTCTCAGTCTTCTCATTTGCAAGCTAAACATTCCCAAATCGTGCAACCTTTCCTCATAAGACAGGGTTTGCAGACCGGTCACCATTCTGGTCGCTCTTTTCTGAACTTGCTCCAGTTTGTTGATGTCTTTATTAAAATGTGGCGCCCAAAACTGGACACAGTATTCCAGATGAGGTCTGACCAAAGAGGAGTAGAGGGCAATAATGACTTCACGTGATCTCGACTGTATGCTTCTGTTAATACATCCTAGCATCCTAGAATTGCATTTGCCTTTTTTGCTGCTGCATCACACTATTGACTCATATTCAGTCTGTGATCTATTAGTATACCCAAGTCTTTTTCCCTGTGTGAACCTCTGGGAGTTTTTTTTAAACTTTACAAACAGCATACAATTCTAGCAACTGAACACTCATAGACAGTAGTGTAGTTGTTGCACCAAACTTATTTCAACTCCCCCACTCAACAACTAATTATCTTGTTGTCCCATTGCAGTTCTGAAGTCCACAAACTTAGCTCTTGATAATGGCTTTGTCATACCATCAGCTATCATCTTGTCAGACCCGCAATAAACAAACTCGAATACACCACGTTCCACTAAGTCACGTAAGTGGTGATGTTTTACATCAATGTGCTTAGTCCGGTCCGGGCCTGATGGGTGTCGCGGTCCGGTGCCTCCCATCTTCTAGTGATGATGTCCTCTTCTTTGCTTCCTGACGCAGGCACACTGCTCTGCCCTGTTGAGGGCAGAGCACAGTACTGCAGTGCGCAGGCGCTGGGAAAGGTCAGAGAGGTCCGGCGTCTGTGCAGTGCAGTACTTTACTCTGCCCTCAACAGGGCAGAGCAGTGCGCCTGCTCCGGGAAGCAAAGAAGAGGACACCATCACTAGAAGATGGGAGGTGCCAGACCGGACCGCAACACCCATCGGACCCGGACCGGACCCGGACCGTCCCTGGGTGAGTATAATATAACTCGTTTTTCTTCTCTTACAGGTTACATCAGGGGCTTATCTACAGCATTACAGAATGCTGTAGATAAGCCCCTGATGGCGGTGGCCGCATCTCATATACGAAAAATGAGGTGACAGATTCCCTGTAAGTCTGTTCAGGGTTCTATGATACAATCAACCTGCAAATGAAGAAAAAACTGATGGCACATCTAGAACTAGTCTGAATAGGTGCATACCAAAAAACAGCTTACCTATCAAATAAGGAAATGGTCGCACTCAATTGCATTAAGGCATATCAAATGTGAAATACGAATAACATAATGGCTTTTGTAATCTAGAAAAACATATGAGATACTTAGCACAAAATTTGGCCAAAAGATGTGAGCCCATTCACCAACGTCAAGGTGATCTCATTGAATCACATCCAGTCACATTTTGGTTCCTATCTTCCTATAAAAATAGGCTTTACCATGTTATTAGCCAGAGGTCAGTTCACACTAGGCAGTTAGTATAGGGACCCGTTCAATGAGATCACCTTGACGTTGGTGAATGGGTTCACATCTTTTGGCCAAATTTTGTGCTAAGTATCACATATGTTTTTCTAGATTACAATAGCCATTATGCTATTCGTATTTCACATATTTCATATTTGATAAGCCTTAATGCAATTGAGTGCAACCATTTCCTTATTTGATATACAATCAACCTGCAAGCATTCGGACCCCATGGATGTCTTTTTACACTCTCGTGAACCTATGGTCAGGCTCCAATATACTTTCTCTGGAGAAAAGGAGAAGTTACTTTCATTCAGGGAGAATTGTAAAACACCTGTGTTTGTACCTTGTTTCCCTGGCATTACTCTGCTTGTCTCTGCATTAACCCTTTGCTCCTTTCCCCTAATTAGCTGGGATACTGTTGTCTGTTGCCTATATGGATGCTGCTCAATTCCCGGCTTCGCTGCATAGCCATACATGCGTGCGTGGTTCCGCTGCGCTGCATGACCACCCACTTGTGCAGTCCCTGGCTGGTGCTGTGGGAAGCTATCCATGGGTTGCAAGGTCCTCTGCACTAAGCATGACTTACCACGTGTGTTCAGGCTTGCAGCTCCGGCCAGGTGTCCTTTGCAATGCTGATTTGTGTCTGGCTGTGCTTAGGGTGCGCGTGGCCACACCTCCCCTGCTTTTATGAAGAATGGGTGTGTGCTAGAATTGCTGCTCCAGCCTATCACTGTGAGGAAGCTGCTATATAAAGTTTCCCTGCCCTGTGGGGCATTGCCAGAGCTTTGCATTGAGTTCCTCAACCTAGCCATGTGTGTTTGTGTGTTCAGCTCCTGCTCTGATTGCGATCAGTTCTGGGAGAGCTGATGCCCTTTGTCCTGTCTTGTTTTTCCACCAGCTCTGGGGGCAGAACACCCAGATCGCCTTTCCTGGAGGCTGCATATCCAGGCTCATTCCTGTTGTGTCTTGTTTCCTGAATCCTTGATCCTGGATCTGTTCCTGTACCTGACCCTGTCTGAACTGTGTTCTCTGTGTTTTGTTCCTGAGGTCCTTCTGTGTCTTGAACCCTGTGCCCAGTGACTGTGACTCTTTGCTAACTGACTTACTGTAATCTAACCTGGGTTCATCTTGGAAGTAGGAGTCTGGTGTGTGTGCTGAGTTTCTGCTACTCTATGCTCAGCTTGTTATTCGGTGCAATCCCCGGCTGGTTCCAGTCCAACCCGGCAGGGCTTGGGTTCCATTTTAGGTCACTGCCAGATGTCCAGAGCCCAATGACCGAGGTCTGATGTCCGGTGTCTGATGACCACTTCCAGATGTGCTGTGCCTGATGTCCTCCACCAGATGTCCGGTTCCTATGCTTCCCTGCCTGATGTCCGGAGCCTGCCGATCGTTGCCAGAGGTCCGGAGCCTGATGACTGTGGTATCAAGTCCTGAGCATGATGTCCGCATCCTGATGCCCGGAGCCTGACGATTGTTGCCAGATGTCTGGAGTTTGATGCCAGTGTTCTGATGCTCTATCTGAGATCCAAGTCCTGATGTCCTGATGTCCTGCCTGAGACCTGGTGTCCTGATGTCCAGATGTTCTGTCTGAGTCCTGATAACCTGATGTCCGCCTGGTGCCTTGATGTCCTGTGTCTGATGTCCTGCCTGTTCCCTGATGTCCGGCTTGAGTTCCGATGTCCTGCCTGTGTCCTGATGTTCCAATGTCCTGCCTGTGTCCTGATGTCCTGCCTGTGTCCTGATGTCCTGCCTGTGTCCTGATGTGTCTCGATGTCCGGTCTGTGGTCCTGGTTGTCCAGCCTGTGTCCAAATGTTTGGTCCGTGGTCCTGGTAGTCCACCTGTGTTCCTGGGGAGTCTCCAGCCTTGTTTCCCGGTGACGGCTCTGCCTGGATCTAACCAGACAATGACCTGTGTTGCCATGCCGGTGTTCCTGTTCTTGTCCTGCCTGTGTCCCGATGTTCCGCCAGTTCCCTGGGGTCCACCCTGTGATGACATCTGTCCTGGGTCAGTATTTGATGTTCTCCTGCTGAGCCTGTGCTATGCCTGAGGCCTGAGAGAGAGACCATCCTGATATTCCCGTGCCAGATGACCCTGGACTGCATCAACCTGTGATGACCCCTGCCATCGTCTGTTATCCTGAGACGTGTACCTTTCCTTGATGTGCGGAATCGGGAGCCTGGCATAGCTATGTTTCGTTCATGTACTATGTTTTCATTTGAGTAAACTTTGTCTTCATACCTGAAGTTGTGCGGTGTCATATAGTTCTGAACGTCACCATCTCTTCTACATGCTCAGCTGCTACAGACACTGATAGCTACCCTTCCCTAGTCTGGGTAGGTCCAGGTTACCCTATGTGGCCCAGTTTGTCCACATTCCTTCTCCACCTGGGACGCTCGTCCCACGTCGTGGTCGGGTAACATGGAGGCGGCGGCTGGGCCGCTTCCGCAGTCGCAGTCGTGACAAATTGTAAGTTGCTTTTCTCCCTTAGACCATGATCCTCAGGTGTTGAGAGTCAATGGGTTGGGATAATTATTTCTTTAGAGAAGAGACAAGGCTGATGTCTGAATTCATGGGTGAATGTGGCCATCTCTGTCAGCAATGCCTGCATTTATGGGTTAGTAGGGGCCTGCTGTAAGTAAAATTACCACCTGGTGGAGGGCGGAGTGCTCGGTCAGTAAGCTAACATACAAAAGACAAAAAACTGACTGGCACATCCAGACTAGTGTGAATAGGTGCATACCAGGAGGAGCTACCTCCATATACAATATACAAAAAAAGGTTGCACTCTATCATGCTAAAGCATGTCAATGTGGAATATGTGAAATTTGAATAGCAATACGGCTTTGAGTATTAGGAAAAAATATGAGACGCTTAGCATAAAATTTGGCCAAATATTTTCTGCCCATTAACCATCGTCAAGGTGGTCTCAGTCTGATGGGTCTCTAACCTGTGCGAAACTTCTTTACTCTGGGAGGGTCCTCAAACTTGGGCTTTTCCTTTATCTTCTACTGCCCCTGAACTTGTGTCTTTGGATAGGTTCTTTGAGGCTTTAGGACTGATTTATGACGAACCAGAATGGATCAGGATGGCAGAGAACACGATCATGGGTCTCTCCCAGGGTAAACTCACTGCTGAATGGTATTGTTCTGAGTTTAGACGGTGGTCCACTGAAATGTCCTGGAATGAGTCTGCGCTAAGATGTCAGTTCAGGAGAGGACTGTCGGATCATCTTAAGGACGCTCTGGCTCTCCATCCACCACTCAGCTCCTTGGAGGAGGCCATGACTCAGGCTATTCGTATGGATTGGAAGTTACAGGAGAGAGGAGTAATTCAATGACAGGTTCCTTTACATCCTGCTAAATCCGAAGTGATGCCATATATGGAACCTATGGCGGTTGAGGCCACTAACCTCAAGGAGAAGGAGAGGAAGCAACGACATGAAGTGAGATTATGTTTTTATTGTGGAAGTCCTGGACATTGGAAGAAGGACTGCCCCTCTTTCCCAACAAGACTAACAAGTTACTGGGAAAACGCCTAAGTCTGGGTGATTGTTGAGGAGGTCACCCAGACTCTAAGGTACCTTTTACCTCATTTCAAAAGATTTTTTTGGAGGTGGAACATTGCTGTTGGGATGGTTTCATATCCACTTCAGCTTTTGCGGACTGTGGGTCGTCCATGAACTTCATTGATGCGAGCTTGGTGTTCAAGAGTATGATAGGGACAGGCTTGAAAACCCAATCCATATCATTGCCATTGATAAGACACTGCTGGTTAAGAACATTGTTCAGTTGGCCTCTGAGGCATTTCTCCTCAAGGTGGGTTCCTTGCATCAGGAACGAATTTCATTTTATGTTCTGGATAATCTTCCAGCGAGACTGGTGTTGAGATTACCCGGGTTACAAGTGCATAATCCTGATATTGAATAGGAATCTCGGGATATTGTGAAATGGGGTCCTAATTGTTCAAATGGTTGACTTTCTGATGTTCTGGTGACGTCCATTAGTCTGGAGGGTATTCTGGAGTACCTGAAGGATTTTGAGGACGTTTTCCAAAAAAGAGGCTGAGGTCTTACCACCACATCACCCCTATGATTGTACTATTAATCTCATTCCAGGTGCTAAATTGCCCAAGGCCCTTTTGTACAATCTTTCTGGAGCGGAACGTACCGCTTTTGAAAGATTATATCTCAGAAAGTTTACTTAAAGGTCACATCCGCCCCTCTGTCTCTCCTGTTGCTGCTGGATTCTTTTTTGTTAAAAAGAAAGATGGTGGTTTATGCCCTTGCCTCGATTTTGAGGAACTAAATAAAATTACGGTGAGAAATACCTACCCTCTCCCGCTTATTCCAGATCTTTACAACCAATTATCCGGGGCTAAGTGGTTTTACAAGTTGGACCTCAGAGGAGCATATAATCTGATCCATATTCGGGAGGGGGATGAGTGGAAAACTGCTTTTCTTACCTCTGAGGGTTTGTTTGAAAATTTGGTCATGCCCTTTGGTCTCACGAATGCGCCAGCTGTTTTTTACAGTTTCATTAATGATGTATTTTCTGAGTTCAATTGGTGCTTTAAGGTGGTATATCTAGATGACATTCTCGTATTTTCATCTGACAAAGAATCTCACATGGGTCATTTATGTGCAGTTCTTCATAGGCTATGAGAGAACTCTCTGTTCGCTAAAACTGAGAATTGTTCATTTTTTGTCCAACAGTTGTCGTTTCTGGGGTTCATCCTTTCTGCCAATGGGTTTTGTATGGACCCTGGAAAGGCCAATGTTGATTGGGTGCAACCCAGAGACCTCAAGAGTCTTCAGCGTTTTTTGGTTTTGCCAATTACTATCACAAATTTACTAAGGACTTTTCTCAGGTGATCAGGCCTCTCACTGATCTCACTCGTAAGGGGGCTGATCTTAAAGACTAGTTGTGTCCGACAGTTGAAGCCTTTTCTACATTTAAAAAAATGTTTTATGTCTGCTCCTGTGTTGGTCCAGCCTGATCCGTCTGAACCATTCATTGTAGAGGTGGATGCATTGGAGGTGGAAGTGGGGGCGGTGCTGTCCCAGGGACCCATCACTTTGACTAACTTAAGACCTTGTGCCTTTTTCTCCAAGACGTTTTCTTCTGCAGAGAGAAATTACGATGGTGGGAATCAGCAGCTATTAGCCAGGAAAATTGGCTTTTGAAGAATGGAGGCATTTTTTGGAGGGGGCTGTTCATTGGATCACGGTGATTATGGGCCTCAAGAACCTGTCTTACATTGAGTCTACCAAATGTCTGTCTCCTAGACAGGCGAGGTGGTTACTTTTTTCACATTTTCATTTTTCTATCACCTTTCGGCCTAGTTCCAAGAATGTCAAGGACGATGCCTTATAGACAAATAATGGAATATCGGGGGCACCACAATGTCGTAATTATAAATGCGACATTAATCAGGGTGCTTCCCACACCTTCCCTTTTGCACCTTACTCATTCCATTCTGGAGCCCTCTCTGCTGAAATTTCATCAGGACTTTTTGGAGCCCTCTCTTCTGATATTTCATCAGGACTTTCAGATCTTGCTTATTTTGAGCAACCTTCACTCCTGGTCCTCATAGTGCATGGGGCACATTTGGTATCATTCATTATTTCAATCCCCATCTTTATGTGCTTATTTCATGCATCTCCTTATCTCCTACCAGCAGAGATTTGAAAGGTGTTTTGCTCACCCAGTTCTTACCACATGGCTTTTTTACCTTTAGGTACTTATTAGGTTTTCTTTGGGGACGCCCGCTTGTAGGTCGATCACATATGTATGTAGTGGCTTAGCTCGCCATATTAGTGTTTTATATATTGAGATTAACCACAGGTCAGCTCAGGTTTATGGTATTTTCCTGATGTATATACAGTGACTTTATGCATTTAATTGTATTATAGTAGCTGTGTCCTATATGCCATTGTTTGGGTTTGCCATAATTGTACAGGGCTTTCCATCATGTTGGTTGTCCCTATTCAGGGAAGGGTGTTAGTATCATAATTTTAGTCTGTTTTTAAATCCCCCCTTGTTGTGTCACTGTTACAATAAAATACATGCTTTAATATATTATAGGTGTGCACAGGTTTCTATGCATTGGTCTTTTTTCTTCTTTTTGGCCAATGCCTAATCTCACAGCCTTGATCCGATATCACCTCCATAACCTCCTTCCTCCATTCTTCAGCATGGGGTGGTTGTGGCTGGAGTATCCTCCGAATTGGAACTTGAAATTCATGAGGCTCAATCTCTTGCTCCTCCGTCATTGCCCGATAACAAGCTCTTTGTCCAAGTTCAATATCGGGTGAGGGTGCTCCTGGAGTTCCATGAATCTGTTCTCAGTAGACACCTGGGAGTCGCGGCCACCTGGAGAGCTATTGCTAAACTGTTTTGGTGGTCCTCCATGTCTTCTGACATCGCCGTGCTTGTGTCTGCTTGTGATACGTGTGCTCGTGTTAAAGTCTTTCATAACATCCGGCCGGGGAATTGGTGCCATTGCAAATTCCGTATAGACCTTAGACTCACTTGTCCATGGATTTTATCACTGATACTCCTCCTTCCAATGGCAAAACAGTGGTCTGGGTAGTGGTTGACAGATTTAGAAAGCAGGCACATTTTGTTCCTTTGGCAGGACTACCTAACGCTGAAACACTATCTAAGTTTTTTATTGAGCACATTGTTGCATGGCGTGCCTCTGAATTTGATGTCTGACAGAGGAGTGAAGTGAAATTCGTGTTCAAATTTTGGAGGGCGTTTTGCAAGAGATTGGGTATTAGCTTGACCTTCTTCTCTGCCTACCATCCTGAGACCAATGGTCAGATGGAGAAGACCAATCAGTCTCTAGAACAGATTTTGCGGTGTTTTGCAACGTCCAAGCAGGATCATTGGTGTTCCTCGTTGCTCGTGGCTGAGTTCGTATTTAATAATTGGGTTAATCAGTCCACTGGCACCTCTCCATTTTTCTGTAACTATGGTTTCCACCCCCATGATGGTGAATTTTCCAGGCTGGATTCGGGGTGTCCAGGGGCTGATGCGGCAGTTCAAACATTGGGGGAGGTTTGGAGGGAGGTCCAGAAGAACATTGAGGTGGCTCAAGGCAAACAGAAACAATTTTCTGATAATGTTTCTGGTGGGACCTAAGTTTCTGGTAGGAGACAAAGTATGATTGTCTACCAAGAACATACGTCTGAAACTTCCTTCTGTTAAGCTGGGTCCCAAGTTTATTGGTCCTTATGAGATCATTGAGGTTGTCAACCCAGTTGCCTTTCGTTTATGCTTACCTCCGTCGCTTCGTATCCCCAATTTGTTCCCTAAGTCTCTTCCCAAATCATTCATACCTTCCTCTACGGCGTCTCCACCTCCTCCGCCTCCTGTTTCTGTGGATGGACAAACTGAGCATGAAGTTGAACGTATTGTCGATTCGCGGTTGGTTCGCAGTTTGCTTCAGTACTTGGTGCATTGGAGGGGTTATGGGCCTGAGGATCGATCTTCAGGCTTTTCATGCAAGTTATCCTGGTCCAGTGCCCCCCTTGAGAGGAGGGTACTGTCATGATCCAGACTGGGTTTTGGGTCTTGTCTCTCCTTTCCCGGTCTGGTCATGCAGGGGTTAACTTTCTCTGCCTAGTTCTGGTGTCGGGTCTGCTATTTATCTGCGCTGCATTCTGCAGGCAGAGCCAGTTATATTTCCTGCCTATGGCTTGTGTAGCTGGCTCTGGTGAGACCCTGATTTGTCTTGCTGCATTTTTGCTGACTTTGCCTGTGTCTGTGTACCCCTCTATTACCTGTTCCGACTCTGTGTGTCCCTGTGTGCTTGGACTCCCCGGTACTTGACTCTGCTTTGGCTCTGACCTGATTCTGTCCCTTCCTTCTGGTACTTCTGCTATAGCCATTACTGACCTTTTTGTGCTTCTCTGACTCTGTGCATGGGATTCCTATTGGTACTATGCTACTCTCTGGTATCGACCCGGCTTGTATGACTATTCTGCTGCAGGATTCCAGCCCTCGCTCCAATTTACTGCCATCTAGTGGAGTTTGTGTTACTCTGCATTTACCTGCAATGCTGCAGTGTGACATTAGCCTTTGAGTTTCTTTAAGATATTGAAGAATTCTCTTAATTGCATTCCAATCTCTTTGGCGTGGCTTGCTTACGTGTCGGCAGCGAATTCTGACTGTGGCTGTGATATCCGGAACAGATGTGGTTGCTATGTACAGAAGCGCTCCAACTGCTTGTTTGTAACTCTCATTGCTGGGAAGCAGATCTACTGTACTTATCCTTCCAACTTTAAGTAGGACAGATCCATTAGTGTTGAAGCACCTTTGGCTTCTGACATTTCAAACTGGTTTAGTATTGCGGAAATTTTAGAACTTGCATTGAGAAGAATACTCCCATCTTCCTCTCTCTGGATTTGGATTCCCAAATAATATGTCACATTTCCATGGTCCTTAGTCTCAAAGTGCAGGTTGACAATTTCATCTAGCTTTGCAATTTCCTTTCATTGTGGTAGCTCAGTAAGCTTCCATGTCTGGAATTCGTGAAGGGACTCCATCTCCTCATTAGCGGCATTTATCCACTTCTTCTCGTGAACAGGCAGTTTTTACTTCTCTTGCCATGACTGTGGCTCTGGTTCAGAAAGTGTTCTGACCATATAAGAATGGATTCTAGGTGGGATACCTTTGTTTGGCCTTTCTGATGTCCTGATTGGAGCTTGACTTGGTTCTTCTGTGTCTTCCTTGGTGGCTTCAGAGCTTATCCACACTTCAGTGTTTTCCTTTTCGGCATCTGGGTTTGGTGATTGAGATTCTTGTTCTTGCTTCATAGGTTGAATAGCTGGTGTAACTTCATGGTATTTGAGCGATGCAGAGTTTTCATCAATCACTACATCTCTGCTGATTGTTACTGTGTTGGTCTCTGGGTGCAGAATTCTGTATCTCTTTTGAGTTTTGCTTTAGCCCACCAGGACTCCTTGCTTTGCATGTGATTCCCACTTAGAACGTTTTTCTTTGGGAACATACACAAACATTTTGCTTCGAAGTATCTTGAGGTGCTTCAGATTAGGCTTCTTGCAATTCCATAGTTCATATGGAGTTTTATTTGTGGCTTTACCTGGCAGTCTGTTTTGAAGATAGCAAGCTGTCATCATGGCATCTCGCAAATACATTGTAGGTAGATTCGCATCAAACAACATACTTCCACTTTCACAGAGAGTACGGTTCTTTCTCTCTGCAATGCCATTTTGTTCTGGGTTGCATGGAATGGTAGTCTGGAACACGATTCCATCCTTTTTCAAAATGGTTTGCACCTTCCTTACCACTTGTATATTAGGTTCCATTATCTGCACACAGGGCTTTTTAGCATTCTTCCAAATTTGTTAAACACTACAGCAAGATATTCTTCAAGTTTCTGTGGAACTTCATCCTTACTGTGAAGCAGGTAGGTGACTGTATATCTGGAGTAGTCATCATGTGAGAAAATATCTCTTCTTGCTAGGAGTTTGAGCAGTCTTTGGACTGCATACATCTGTATGTATCAGATCCAGAGGCTGTGCAGATCTAGTGGTGCTTATTTTAGGAAAGGATTTTCTGGACACTTCATCATTTGACTACACTGGTTGATTTCAATAGCATTTGCAAGTTGAGCTAGCTTCCTTACTGCTTCTGGGTCTCTGTGCCCAAGACATCTGTACCATACATGGATACAGTTTTTATGTAGATCTTGTCTTTGCATTTTAGCTGGTAAAGTTCATCTTGGATTTTTCCTTCTGCAAGAGTGTGACCCTTCTTTGAGATGCTGCAGCTGTTATCTTTAAAAGTAACTACATTCCACTTTTGCATGAGCTTCTTTACTGACAGAAGATTGCTTTCAAGGCTGGGAACTCAGAGAACATCCTTTATTAAGATTGCTCTACTTTGTGCTGAGGAAACTGGATAGTGGAAGTAGCAGTCTCCTACTCTTTCTGAAGTCATATAGTGAACATTAGCTAAGATTAACTTTTCTGACTTGCTTTCCTTAAGGTCAGTGTTATTTGTCGTATGGCTGTTTGCACTAGAATCTATGCACCATATGTGCTTTGCAGATGGGCCTGTACTGGAAATGCAGCTTCAACACATGCAGAAACTTCCTTTACAGCTGTTTTAACACTTTGATGACTGTTCTGCTTTTTAAGCTGACTTATTCTTGTTTTCCAAATTCTGCAATCTGCTTTTCAGGTGGTTAGGCTTCTTACAGACAAAACATTCACGAGTTTTTCTTAGATTGCTGTTATATTTATTGAAATCCTGTGTCTTTAATGCTGTTTCTGCTCTTGATTCATTACTGTTGCTTACATGCTATGTTTTTCTCTTGAATTCATCCACAAGTTTACCTTTAACATACTCTAGTCTCAGCTCAACATCTGGCTATGCATTTAGTGCAGTCACGAGTGTCATAACTTTCTGAAAGACCACTTAATAGAAGTGCAGCAGCATGAAAATCCTTATTTTCTTCTCCAATAGTTCTGAGATGCTCCACAATCTCTAGTGTGTTTCTCATGTGTTATGAATGGGTCACCGAGGAGGAAAAAAGCAACACACACTAAGTCTCAGAAAACCAGAGAGGTTGGTAACTATGCAGACTGCAGAGCCCTGATCTTAACACACAACTAGAAGCAGTCGTGGAGCGTGCCTACGGTGGTCCTGGATGCCTCGTCACAACCGGAGAGCTAAAGAAGCCTAAAGTAAGAAAAGAGGAAAACTAACTCCCCAGAGCAGACCCCAAAGGAAAGACAGCCCCCCACATGTACTGATGGTGAAGCAAGATGAAAACAGAAACAAAGGCAGAAAAATAGGCTGAGCAAATGATGGGGCCAAACTAACTTGAAAGGACAGGAAAGGAAAGATACTGTCTGCAATCTGCCAAAAAACCCTACCAAAAATAATGTCCAACGCTTCTGATAACAAAATTAACCCTGAAGTCACTAGACTTCTCCCACTATATCAGCACTCTGGAATATTCTGAGACAGAGCAAAAAGAGGCCAATCTAATAAAGGACAAAAAAGGCAATTTGGCAAATACAGATAAATAAGAGTGGAAATTGAGCACAGCCCAGCCGGGCTGGCTGACCACACAAAAACTGAGTTGACCAACAAGAGCAAGTGTGAACATTAGCAAAAAACAACTTAACTTGAGAAGACTGGAGCAGAGCTGAAGTCCAAGACCTGAGAAACAGACTGAATCACCAGCAACAGGATAGGGCGTTGGCTGTCTTACATCCAGTCTGATACTCCAGAGATCCAATCACTATCCTACTTGTCAGGTAGCAGACCATTACCAATTAAACTAACCTCAATACCTCCTGTCACTACCAGAGGGAGAACGGAAGGAGAACTCCCAGCTGGTGGAGCAGAAAATGAGCTCATAACAGTCCTGTGTTATGATTGGGTCACCGAGGAGGAAAGCAAGACCAAGCTAAGCCACAGAAAACCAGAGAGGTTGGTAACCAAGCGGATTGCAGACCCCTGATCCTATCCACACAACTAGCAGTAGCCATGGAGCTTACCTACGATGATCCTAGACGCCTCAACACAGTTGGAGAACTAAATAAGCCTAAATCAAGAAAGGTGAAATCTAAACTGCCCCAGAGCAGACCCCAAAGGAATAGATAGCCCCCAAAAATATATTGTCGGTGAGACAAGATAAAAACACAAACGCAGGTAGGAAAATAGACTGAGCAAACGATGGGGCCCACACTAACTAGACAGGACAGGAAAGGAAAGACTCTGTCTGCAATCACGCAAAAAACCCTGCAAAAAATGCCCAACACATCTGATAGAAAAAATACTGAAGTCACTAGACTTCGCCCACTATATCAGCACTCTGGTATATTCTGAAAGCAGAGCAAAAAGAGGCCAATCTAATACGGGACAAAAACAAACTGGCACAAGCAGTATCATAAGAATGGAAATTCAGCACTGCCCCAGCCGGAGCTGGCTGACCACACAAAACCAGATCAAATGTAACAATAGCAAAAGAACACTTAGCTGAGCATGCAGGGACTGAGCTGGAAACTAAGACCTCAGGAGGCAGGAAAAAATCACCAGCAGGGATAGAGGGAGTCGCCTGTCTTATATCCAGTCAGAAACTCCAGATCTCCAGTCATCCTCCTCATTATCAGGTGGCAGGCCACTGTTAAATAGATCAGCTCCATTACCTCCAGTAACCACCTGAGTTAGCCCTGAAAGAGAACTCACGACCCCTCTGTCAATATAACCAGCACCACTATCTTCACTAGTAACCAGAGGTAGGCCAGAAAGCGAATTCACAACAGTACCCCCCCTTGAAGAGGGGTCAACAAACCTTCATCCACGCCACCAGGCCGATCAGGATGGGCCCGGTGAAAAGCACGAACCAATCTATAGGCATGAATGTCAGAAGCAGAGACCCAAGAATTATCCTCCTGGCCATAACCTTTCCATTTGATCAAGTACTGGAGTCTCCGTCTAGCCAAACGAGAATCCAAAATTTTCTCTACCTCATATTCCACATTGCCTTTAACCAATACAGGGTCAGGAGGCACCGCCATAGGAACTACAGGCTCCACAAACCTCTTCAACAGAGATTCATGAAACATGTTATGGATCTTAAACGTAGCTGGAAGAGCCAATCGAAAAGAAACAGGATTAAGAATCTCCAAAATCTTATAAGGTCCAATGAATCTTGGCTTAAACTTTGGAGACGCAACCTTCATAGGAATATTCTTTGGCGACAACCAAACCATATCACCAACTTTAACCGGGCACCAATGGTCCTATGCCGGTTGGAAAACCGTTGGGCTTTTTCCTGAGAGAGGGACAACTTATCCACCACTTGGTCCCAAATCTGCGGCATTCTCTCTACCACAGTGTCCACTAGGGTGACCGCAAAAAATCGATGTCGGAATTTTGTCCGTCTGGACCCCACAAAACGATTCCCCTTTCCAGATATTGAGATAGCCAAAATTTGAGCTCGATCAAACGACGTTAACCCGTGCCGCTCGTCGCTCAAAGTTTGAAAAAATCCAAATTGAGGTATTTTAAGATTTAGGTATTTTGCATAGTCTGTTAGACTATAAAGAATGTGACAACAACATTGCAGAAATAGCCCTGACCAAATTTTCGAACCATTTGTGGTATTTGAATGCAGAGTTGGTGGGATTATCGTTTTTTGATCCCACCATTACAGACAATGAAAAGTTGTTAATGGCTAATAAATTGCTCAGTAGCACAGATGAACCATCAGAGCACGCTAGGGTTGTAAATCCAAAAGTTAGGAAAGAAAAATTAAAAGAGGTAGGAAGTAACCGACTTTAACGACCTTCTGACAGAAGATGAAGAACAAAAGCAATATGTCCTGCAAGTTGTAAGCAAATGCCGAGTATTATATTCTGACGTTTCAAAAACTACTTTAACAAAAGCTCTAGAATAGATTAGATAACTATGTAAAATTATCAACTCATGTAGGTTAGCGTGCTCTGATGGTTCATCTGTGCTACTGAGCAATTTATTAGCCATTAACAACTTTTCATTGTCTGTAATGGTGGGATCAAAAAACGATAATCCCACCAACTCTGCATTCAAATACCACAAATGGTTCGAAAATTTGGTCAGGGCTATTTCTGCAATGTTGTTGTCCCATTCTTTATAGTCTAACAGACTATGCAAAATACCTAAATCTTAAAATACCTCAATTTGGATTTTTTCAAACTTTGAGCGACGAGCGGCACGGGTTAACGTCGTTTGATCGAGCTCAAATTTTGGCTATCTCAATATCTGGAAAGGGGAATCATTTTGTGGGGTCCAGACGAACAAGATTCTGACATTTTTTCCCCCCATATGAGATCCGGTCACCCTAGTGTCCACACTTGGGCAGGTCGAAGATTCCACTTGCCCTGAAGAAAATCGAGGATGAAACCTAAAGTTACAGAAAAAGGGCGACATCAAAGTGGCAGAACTAGCTCTATTGTTTAACGCGAATTCGGCCAAGGGCAAAAATGAGACCCAGTCATCCTGATCAGCAGGTATAAAACATCTCAAATAGGACTCCAAAGTCTGGTTTGTTCTCTTAGTCTGCCCATTGGTCTGAGGATGAAATGCAGAAGAGAAAAATAACTGAATTCCCGGTTTGGAACAAAAAGCTCTCCAAAATCTGGAAACAAACTGGACTCCTCTGTCTGACACAATGTTCTCAGTAATCTCATGCAACCGAACCACCTGTTGTAAAAACAAGGGCACCAACTCGGAAGAAGATGGCAACTTTGGGAGTGGTACAAGATGGATCATCTTAGAAAATCTATCACAAATCACCCAGATAACAGTCATTCTCTGAGAGACAGGAAGATCATAAATAAAATCCATTGAGATATGGGTCCATGGCCTCTTGGGCACCGGCAGGGGCATTAACAACCCACTAGAACGAGAACAGGGTTTAGACCGAGAACAAGTCCCGCAGGACTGCACAAAATTCCTGACATCATGAGATAAGGCAGGCCACCAAAAAGACCGACTCACCAAACCTCTGGTACCAAAAATACCTGGATGACCAGCCAATGCGGAGCAATGAATTTCAGACATTACTCTTCCTCCACTGGTCAGGAACATACAATTTTCCCATAGGGCAACGTTCAGGTTTGTCCTCCTGAAATTCCTCCAGGGCATGTCTGAAATCGGGTGAGATGGCAGAAAGAACTACCCCCTCATTTAGAGTGGTAGTAGACTCGGTCACAATAAGAGAATCTGCAAAGAAACTCCTAGAAAGGGCGTCCGCCTTAACATTCTTAGTGCCTGGAAGAAAAGAGACCACAAAAATAAAACACGTGAAAAACATGGCCCAACTAGCCTGTCTAGGATTCAAGTGTTTGGCTGATTCAAGATAAATCAAATTCTTGTGGTCGGTGAGGACCACAACTTGATGTCTAGCTCCCTCCAACCAATGTCTCCACTCTTCAAATGCCCTTTTCATGGCCAACAATTCCCGATTCCCCACGCTATAGTTACGTTCAGATGGGGAGAATTTTCGAGAAAAGAACATAGTAACATAGTAACATAGTTATTAAGGTTGAAGGGAGACTTTAAGTCCATCTAGTTCAACCCATATCCTATCCTAACTTGCCCTAACATGTTGATCCAGAGGAAGGCAAAAAAACCCCATGTGGCAACAAGTAAGCTTCACATTGGGGAAAAAAATTCCTTCCTGACTCCACATACGGCAATCAGACTTGCTCCCTGGATCAACGCAATATTAAGGAAACTAGTGTATATACCCTGTAATATTATACTTTTCAAGAAAGGCATCCAGTCCCTTCTTAAATTTTAGTAGGGAATCACTCATTACAACATCATATGGCAGAGAGTTCCATAGTCTCACTGCTCTTACAGTAAAGAATCCGCGTCTGTGAGTATGCTTAAACCTTCTTTCCTCCAGACGTAGAGGATGCCCCCTTGTCCCCGTCACAGGTCTAAGAGTAAAAAGATCATTAGAAAGCTCTTGGTATTGTCCCCGCATATATTTATACATTGTAATAAGATCACCCCTAAGCCTTCGATTCTCCAAACTAAATAACCCCAAATGTAATAACCTGTCTTGGTATTGCAGACCCCCTAGTTCCCTAATAACCTTGGTCGCTCTTCTCTGCACCCGCTCCAGTTCAGCTATGTCTTTCTTATACACCGGAGACCAGAACTGTACACAGTATTCTAAGTGTGGTCGCACTAGTGACTTATATAGAGGTAAAATTATGTTCTCCTCCTGAGAATCTATGCCTCTTTTAATGCATCACATTATTTTATTTGCCTTTGCAGCAGCTGCCTGACACTGGCCGCTAAATGTGAGCTTGTCGTCCACCCATACACCCAGGTCTTTTTCAGTGACTGTTTTGCCCAGTGTTTTACAATTAAGCACATAATTATACATCTTGTTCATTCTACCCAAGTGCATGACCTTACATTTATCCCCATTAAATTTCATTTGCCATTTATCAGCCCAAGCTTCTAGTTTACATAAATCCTCCTGTAATATAAAATTGTCCTCCTCTGTATTGATTACCCTGCAGAGTTTAGTGTCATCTGCAAATATTGAAATTCTACTCTCTATGCCCCCTACAAGGTCATTAATAAATATGTTAAAAAGAAGCGGGCCCAAAACTGACCCCTGTGGTACCCCACTGCTAACTGTGACTCAGTCTGAGTGTGCTCCATTAATAACCAACCTTTGTTTCCTATCCCTGAGCCAGCTCTTAACCCACCTACACATATTTTCCCCTAACCCCATTGTTCTCATTTTATGTATCAACCTTTTGTGTGGCACCGTATCAAAAGCTTTTGAAAAGTCCATGTACACCACATCCACTGCATTCCCTTGGTCCAGTCCGGAACTTACCTCTTCATAAAAGCTTATCAGATTAGTCTGACAGGAACGGTCCCTTGTAAACCCATGTTGATATTAGGTCATGAGGTTATTCTTCCCCAGATACTCCAGTATAGTATCTCTTAGAAAACCCTCCAGGATTTTACCCACAGTTGAGGTTAAACTTACTGGCCTATAATTTCCAAGTTCAGTTTTTGTCCCCTTTTTGAATATTGGCACCACATTTGCTATACGCCAGTCCTGTGGTACAGACCCTGTTATTATGGAATCTTTAAAGATTAAAAATAATGGTCTATCTATGACTGTGCTTAATTCCTGCAGTACTCGGGGGTGTATCCCATCCGGGCCCGGGGATTTGTCAATTTTAGTGATTTTTAGACGCCGCCGTACTTCCTGCTGGGTTAAGCAGGTGACATTTAACAGAGAATTTTTTATCCCTGATCATGTTATCCGTCATGGGATTTTCTTGTGTAAACACTGCTGAAAAAAAGTCATTTAGCATATTGGCTTTTTCCTCATCCTCATCCACCATTTCACCCAGACTATTTTTAAGGGGGCCAACACTATAATTTTTTAGTTTCTTACTATTTATGTAGTTAAAGAATATTTTGGGATTATTTTTGCTTTCTCTGGCAATGAGTCTCTCTGTCTCAATCTTTGCTGTCTTGATTTGCTTTTTACAGAATTTATTTAATCTTCTGTATTTAGTTAATGCCTCATCACTACCTATTTGCTTTAATTCGCTAAATGCTTTATTTTTGTCCCTTATTGCGCCCCTTACAGCTCTATTTAGCCATAGTGGTTTCTTCCTATTTCTCGCATGCTTATTCCCATACGGTATATATTGTGCACAGGTCCTATTCAGGATGCTAATAAACGTCTCCCATTTTCTTTGTGTATTTTTATGTCTCAGGATATCGTCCCAGTTAATTGCACCAAGATCATCTCTCATCCGTTGGAAATTTGCTTTCCTGAAGTTTAGTGTCCTTGTAACCCCTCTACTACACATCTTATTAAAGGATACATGAAAACTTATTAATTTGTGATCACTGTTACCCAAGTGACCCGCAAACCTTACATTTGATATGCGGTCTGGCCTGTTGGTTAATATTAGGTCTAGCAGTGCCCCCCCCTCTTGTTGGGTCCTGAACCAGTTGTGAAAGGTAATGGTCTCTCATAGTAGTCAAAAACCTTTTACCTTTGCTGGAACTGCAGGTTTCTGTTCCCCAATGTATTTCAGGGTAGTTGAAGTCCCCCATAATAATGACTTCTCCTTGAGTCGCAGCTTCATCTATTTGCTTTATGAGGATATTCTCTGTTGCTTCCATTATTTTTGGAGACTTATAACAAACCCCTATCAGTAATTTATTATTTTTCCCCCCTCCCCTTATCTCTACCCACAGGGACTCTACATTTTCATTAGATTCATACAGTGGGGAAAAAAAGTATTTAGTCAGTCAGCAATAGTGCAAGTTCCACCACTTAAAAAGATGAGAGGCGTCTGTAATTTACATCATAGGTAGACCTCAACTATGGGAGACAAACTGAGAAAAAAAAATCCAGAAAATCACATTGTCTGTTTTTTTTTCATTTTATTTGCATATTATGGTGGAAAATAAGTATTTGGTCAGAAACAAGCAATCAAGATTTCTGGCTCTCACAGACCTGTAACTTCTTCTTTAAGAGTCTCCTCTTTCCTCCACTCATTACCTGTAGTAATGGCACCTGTTTAAACTTGTTATCAGTATAAAAAGACACCTGTGCACACCCTCAAACAGTCTGACTCCAAACTCCACTATGGTGAAGACCAAAGAGCTGTCAAAGGACACCAGAAACAAAATTGTAGCCCTGCACCAGGCTGGGAAGACTGAATCTGCAATAGCCAACCAGCTTGGAGTGAAGAAATCAACTGTGGGAGCAATAATTAGAAAATGGAAGACATACAAGACCACTGATAATCTCCCTCGATCTGGTGCTCCACGCAAAATCCCACCCCGTGGGGTCAGAATGATCACAAGAACGGTGAGCAAAAATCCCAGAACCACGCGGGGGGACCTAGTGAATGAACTGCAGAGAGCTGGGACCAATGTAACAAGGCCTACCATAAGTAACACACTACGCCACCATGGACTCAGATCCTGCAGTGCCAGACGTGTCCCACTGCTTAAGCCTGTACATGTCCGGGCCCGTCTGAAGTTTGCTAGAGAGCATTTGGATGATTCAGAGGAGTTTTGGGAGAATGTCCTATGGTCTGATGAAACCAAACTGGAACTGTTTGGTGGAAACACAACTTGTCGTATTTGGAGGAAAAAGAATACTGAGTTGCATCCATCAAACACCATACCTACTGTAAAGCATGGTGGTGGAAACATCATGCTTTGGGGCTGTTTCTCTGCAAATTGGCCAGGACGACTGATCCGGGTACATGAAAGAATGAATGGGGCCATGTATCGTGAGATTTTGAGTGCAAACCTCCTTCCATCAGCAAGGGCATTGAAGATGAAACATGGCTGGGTCTTTCAACATGACAATGATCCAAAGCACACCGCCAGGGCAACGAAGGAGTGGCTTCGTAAGAAGCATTTCAAGGTCCTGGAGTGGCCTAGCCAGTCTCCAGATCTCAACCCTATAGAAAACCTTTGGAGGGAGTTGAAAGTCCGTGTTGCCAAGCGAAAAGCCAAAAACATCACTGCTCTAGAGGAGATCTGCATGGAGGAATGGGCCAACATACCAACAACAGTGTGTGGCAACCTTGTGAAGACTTACAGAAAACGTTTGACCTCTGTCATTGCCAACAAAGGATATATCACAAAGTATTGAGATGAAATGTTGTTTCTGACCAAATACTTATTTTCCACCATAATATGCAAATAAAATGAAAAAAAAACAGACAATGTGATTTTCTGGATTTTTTTTTCTCAGTTTGTCTCCCATAGTTGAGGTCTACCTATGATGTAAATTACAGACGCCTCTCATCTTTTTAAGTGGTGGAACTTGCACTATTGCTGACTGACTAAATACTTTTTTTCCCGACTGTATATATTATCACGAAGGATGGGTTTTAAGGATGATTTTACATATAAACACACGCCTCCCCCTCGCTTATTTGTTCGGTCATTTCTGAACAGACTATAGCCCTGTAAATTAACCGCCCAGTCGTGGCTCTCGTCCAGCCATGTCTCAGATATCTCCACCATGTCATAATTATGTTCCAACAACATTAACTCCAATTCCTCCATTTTGTTGGCGAGGCTTCTGGCATTAGAAAGATAGTGAGGAAACACTTAGCTAACCTAAATGAATTCAAGTCTCCAGGTCCAGATGAATTACACCCCAGAGTACTGAAGGAGATAGCAGAAGAAATTTCTGAACCACTCTCCATAATCTTTGAAAATTCTTGGAGAACAGGAGAAGTGCCAGAAGACTGGAGAAGAGCAAATGTTGTTCCTATCTTCAAAAAGGGTAAGAAGGTGGACCCAGGCAACTATAGGCCGGTGAGTCTGACTTCTATACCAGGAAAGATCTTTGAACAAATTATTAAACAACATGTAAGTCAATACCTGGATAAGAATGAAGTGATCAAACAGAGTCAGCATGGGTTTGTAACTAATAAGTCATGTCAGACTAACTTAATTTCCTTCTATGACGGTATCACTGATTGGGTGGATCAAGGAAATGCTGTAGATATAGTATATCTTGACTTCAGCAAAGCATTTGACAAAGTCTCTCATACAATCCTTATTGAAAAAATGACTAAGTATGGAATGGACAAGGCAACTGTTAGGTGGATTCATAGCTGGCTTAGTGATCGGACCCAAAGAGTGGTCGTAAATGGCTGCACATCCAGTTGGAAGAATGTCTCAAGTGGGGTACCACAGGGCTCTGTCCTGGGCCCTGTATTGTTCAACATCGTTATCAACGATTTAGATGAAGGAATTGAGGGTAAACTGATTAAATTTGCTGATGACACAAAGCTAGGAGGGATAGCTAATACTAGAGAAGAGAGAGAGAGGATTCAAAAAGATTTAAATAAACTGGAGAAGTGGGCAGTAACTAACAGAATGGTTTTTAACATGGAGAAATGCAAAGTACTACATCTGGGCAATAAAAATGAAAAAAGCATATATAGAATGGGAGGAATAGGGCTAAGTGACAGCACATGTGAAAAAGACTTGGGTATACTAATAGATCACAGACTGAATATGAGTCAACAGTGTGATGCAGCAGCAAAAAAGGCAAATGCAGTTCTAGGATGTATTAACAGAAGCATACAGTCTAGATCACGTGAAGTCATTATTTCCCTCTACTCCTCTTTGGTCAGACCTCATCTGGAATATTGTGTCCAGTTTTGGGCACCACATTTTAAAAAAGACATCAACAAACTGGAGCAAGTTCAGAAAAGAGCGACCAGAATGGTGACCGGTCTGCAAACCCTGTCTTATGAAGAAAGGTTGCAGGATTTGGGAATGTTTAGTTTGCAAAAGAGAAGACTGAGAGGAGACTTAATTGCTGTCTACAAATATCTAAAGGGCTGTCACATTGTAGAAGGATCAACTTTATTCTCATTTGCACAAGGAAAGACTAGAAGCAATGGGATGAAACTGAATGGGAGGAGACACAGATTAGATATTAGAAAAAACTTTTTGACAGTTAGAGTGATCAATGAGTGGAACAATACAAAAATGGTGGGGGGAACAAGAGGCGCAATAGTGCCCTATCACTAGTGACACTAGAAGTATGAGCGGTATAATACAGTTCCACTCACCTATTCCAGTTGTGTAACCCACAACTGGCTTGAGAGCATATCACAGAATCAGCTGCTGCAGGACCTCCACCAACCACTCGCACGTGGAAAAACCTTCAGAAAGTTGTGGGAAGCAGGGTGTGTTGCAGTCCGCGCTGCCGAGATTCACAAATCACCTGGGATGCAAGATGTTGTAGCAGTGTACTCCTTTATTTCCTCCTACGCGTTTCGGCGCCCTTCCTGGCACCTTCCTCAGGGATATTACATCAGCCATAGGAGCAGGGAATTTATAGCCCCTTACATTAGCAATTATGGGTGTGTTCTGTTTACATGTGATGTCATAATGGTCATCACTGGGGGAGGGGCCAACATTTTTGGCGGAATTTCACATAAACAGCATGATAAAACAAGAAAATGGTCCAAAACACTTGCTAAAATGTACATAAAAATCTTACAAACAGAATGATGTAAAAATTTCCATGAAAAATGCAGCAGAAACATTGCTAAAATATCCAGACTATCACTGCAGAAAAAATGCTTTATAAACCCATTGTCACCCGACTTTCAGGGTAGTAGACCCCATGTATTTGCTGGTTTCAGTGTTTTCTCTTGTGACTAATGTTGAGCGCCACCGTCTCACTGGTATCAGTGCCTGTGGATCGAAGGTTCTATAAACTGCTTTTTCATGACACTATCCTGTTAAATATATGGTCCTATGGTTGTTATAAAAGAATTGTTATGAAAAATTATCAAAGAAATATGTCAAAAATATTATTATTATGGTAACAAACAATCTTCTTTATTTTTGTTTTAGGAGGGGAGCAAAGAGTGGTACTGCTTTTAAAATAAACTTCATAAAATATAAACCAGATTATTCCTAAGATCAACTGCTTCTTAAAAGTTTTTATTTTTATTTTATTTTAATTATTTATTGTCAATAAAAAATTGTCTAAAAAATTGTATTAAAAATGTTAAAAATGGCTTAAAAACTGTGTTTCTCATCTTCCGTGTGTTTATGGTCACTATTTTATATATTGGCTGTGGTGGTATCACCCATAGATCGTGTGTCTGTAGGTACAGCAAACCTAGGTTCTAATACCCAGGAAGATCACAGGTCTCCATACAGGCGCAAACAATATAGCACAAGCAATATAGCATAAAGGACAATGAGGAGAAAATACACGCCATCAGAAAAACCAAAAAGTTCACATAGCTATTCATTAGATCTTGTGTTGGTATTCATATACTATCTTCAATAACCAGAAAAAAACAAGACAAATTCATATAGCTGTTCATTAGATCTTGTGTTAGTATTCTAAAGCACCAGTAGATGGCACTACATACATTCATACCAAGCAGTGTGGATGCTGTTACTATGTAGAAATAGATATATTAAACCATCAGTTTATTGTTGTGAATTCGTGTATCTTGTGTTCGAGTGAACATTATTCTAACAAATACTAGTGAATTGTGATTTCTATATACCAGTGGGGGAAAAAAATAAATAAATAAAAGTAAATACAAAACTGTGGGTGAAACAGATTTGAAAATAACAGATTTTAGAAAGGGATTGGGAGTGATCTCAGTGTGTATGTGTTTATACTGATAGCATCTATTACCTGTGATTGTGTCACCCACTTAGATAAATGTCAGGAAGTGAGCGTGGTGTGGGAATTCATATCAATTCAGAAATTATATTCAAGCCTTTTGGTTTTAATGTGTCCAGCTTAAACATCCAGTATTTCTCACGTTTTTTTAGGTGTTCGAACCTATTTGGTACATTGTCTGCTATGTGATCAATTGGGGTTAGTTTGATTGCTCTTATATCTCTGTTGTGGTGGATGTCATAATGAAGTGACACACCATGGGCTCTATAACCATTCTTTATGTTTGAACGGTGTTTGTTTAGCCTTTCGTGAAGCGGTCTGATGGTCCTCCCTATATATTGCAATCCGCACGGGCATTCAAGCAAATAGATAATGAATTCTGTTGAACAATTCATACCATGTTTGATGGAAAAGGATTCTTTTGTCAAGGTAGATTGGAAGGTGGTTGTCTGTTGTATACTTTGACAACAGAGGCATCTATTTCTTCTGCACTTTAAGACCTTTTTCAGTGGTTCTTTACTGGGTTTCGTGGTCATTTTTTGTTTAAGCCGACTTGGAGCTATTATTCCTTTTATGTTTGGGGCTCTACGGAATGTTATCCCTGGTTTCCCAGGTATGATTGATTTTAAGATGGGGTCACTCTGAAGTAGATGCCAATGAGTGTTCAAACATTTCCTGATGGTTTTGTGGCAATTATTGTATGTTGTTATAAAATTCAGTGCTTTCGCTTCCTCTGTCTTTTTCTTATTCTTCTGTGTTAGGAGAATTGCTTGAGGGATTTCTCCACTGTGTCTCTGAGTACTGGATATTAATTCCTTCGGGTAACCTCTCTCTAAGAATCTATCTTTGAGGATTTGGGATTGTGATGTATAATCTTCTTCTGAAGTGCAATTTTTCTTTATTCTTCTGAATTGGTTCGCCGGGATATTACGCAACCATTTTGTGTAGTGTCCACTCTTGTAGTTGATGTAGGAATTCTTGTCTGTCGGTTTAAAATATGTTTTTGTGTAGATCTGTGTATCAACAGAAAAGAATGTAAGGTCAAGGAAATTGATGTTGTTTTCATGTGTTGTTGGCACGAACTTGATGCCCCAGTTGTTGTTGTTTATATTATCAAAGAAGTTGTCGAAATTGCCAAGCTCAGTGTCCCAGATGAGGAACAGGTCATCAATGTACCTTTTGTATAGGACCAGGCCTTTCTTATGTTCGTTGTCATATATATGTATTCCTTCAAAAAGACCCATAAATAGGTTTGCATAAGAGCAAGCTGTTTTTGAGCCCATTGCTGTGCCATGTTTCTGGTGATACATTGCACCATCAAATGTGAAATAGTTGTTGTTAAGTATAAAGTTCAGCCCATCGAGGATGAAATTGATGGTTCCTTTATCCAATTGTGTATCCTTTTTCAGGTAGTATTCTGTGCACAAAAGTCCTATGTCATGTCCTATGTTTGTATACAATGAAGTAACATCCATAGTGACAAATCTGTAAGATTTCTTCCATGTCATTCCTTTTAGGATCCTGATCATGTCTGTCGAATCTTTGATGTAGCTGTCTAATGTCACCACATATTTCTGTAGATTTTGGTCAATGTAGGTTGCGAGATTATTTGTGAGAGAGTCAATACCTGAGATTATTGGTCGTCCAGGGGGATTGACCAAATTTTTGTGAATTTTAGGTAGATGGTATAGAAACGGGGTGGGGGGTTGCCTTTTTATCAGAAATTTCTTTAAATTTGCAGTGATTATTTCTTGTTGAAATGCCGTATTTATTTTTTGGTTGTAAAGTTTTATCAGAGAGGGATATGGGTTGTCTTTGATTTTTTCATAATATTTCGTATCTGATAATAATCTTGATGCTTCTTTTTTGTAGTCATCAATATTTTGTATGACGATGCCCCCACCTTTGTCGGCTGCCCGAATCACTATTTCTCTGTTCTTGCTCAGATTCTGAAGTGCTTCTCTTTCTTTTTTCGTCAGGTTATTTTTGTCCTTCATCCTGCCTGTGTAGGTGTTATTATTCTTTATAAGAATATCTTTCTTGAGGTCTTTCAATAGTAAATCTTGAAATGTCTCAAGTATGTGGCCCCTGCTCTCCAGGGGATAAAAACTGGACTTTGCTTTTAAATTGGGATTGGATTGTATTATGTCTCTATTATCACTATTGTTGTCAGGTTTAAGTAAAAAGTGTCTTTTGAGGGTCAACCTCCTAATGAATTGATGCACATCTATGAAAAGTTTAAAATCATCTGGCTGGTTGGTGGGGCAAAATAGTAAGCCTTTATTGAGAACCCTTGTCTCCTCTTCTGTTAGTGTATGGTCTGACAAATTGATGATGTTCTCATTATTATTGGTAATTTTTTGTTTCAATCCCGAAAGCTTATTCTTACTTTTTTCCTTGCTTCCTTTTCCTCTTTTCCCCCTTTCTTTCTTTTTCCTGTGGTAGGGCTGAAAAACTTCGTTATATTTTGGTTTGATCCTTTTACTGCGGCTAAAAAAGGAACTATGCCATTGTTGTCATTTTTCGAGTTGTCCAGTATGACTCTTTGTGTGGGCGTGTCACTGTTCAGTTCTATTGCTGTTGGTGTTATGTTGATTAGATCTTCCTGGATTTGATTGGTGCCTGATATGACCATCAAATCTGGTTCTGGACTTTTGTTATTGTTTGTTGTCTTGCCATTACTGTGCAATATGATTGGATCTAGGGGCTTCTCCCTATTGATTTTATTAATGAGTTCTTTGATCTTCTTTAGGTGTTCTTCATCACTTGTTGTTGCTTTTTTAATGGGTGTGTTGTCCTTAGGGCTATTGTGAACTTGTGCCACAGTGGTTATTTGGTTGTTACTAGCTACTTTATTTGTAGGTGTTGCACTATTTTCACTGTAAATCCTGCTGTCTGATCCCATCAAATTGCCGGGTAGTTTTGCCACATCAATGAACCCGTCCTCATCAAATATTTCATCTGGGAATAAACTGGATTCCTCCTCACTATTGATTTCCTCTTCATCCATTATTTCAATCTCATCTATTGTTTCGGAGCCCGTGTTTCTATCCACTGCCTGTGTCTGATTTGGTGTCTGTGGGTTGGATTTGTTGGGGACGTTGTTGGACACTGTTTTAATCACTGACTGTATTTCTTTACTATTAGGTGGCATGACAGTGCTGTCCTTGATGTTGTTCTTTTTATTGTATATGGTTTTTTTGTCCTGATTATTATTATTAATATTCTTGTTACTACCCCTATCTCTCTCTTCATGGTTCCTGTTTCTCCTATAGCTATTGGAAAAACTCCTCTCTCTTTGTTCTCTAGAATGTGTGCGAGTTCTGTTCCTTCTGTATGTATTGTTTTCCATGTCTGGTTTGCCTTGAGCATACATCAAAGATTCGACAGACATGATCAGGATCCTAAAAGGAATGACATGGAAGAAATCTTACAGATTTGTCACTATGGATGTTACTTCATTGTATACAAACATAGGACATGACATAGGACTTTTGTGCACAGAATACTACCTGAAAAAGGATACACAATTGGATAAAGGAACCATCAATTTCATCCTCGATGGGCTGAACTTTATACTTAACAACAACTATTTCACATTTGATGGTGCAATGTATCACCAGAAACATGGCACAGCAATGGGCTCAAAAACAGCTTGCTCTTATGCAAACCTATTTATGGGTCTTTTTGAAGGAATACATATATATGACAACGAACATAAGAAAGGCCTGGTCCTATACAAAAGGTACATTGATGACCTGTTCCTCATCTGGGACACTGAGCTTGGCAATTTCGACAACTTCTTTGATAATATAAACAACAACAACTGGGGCATCAAGTTCGTGCCAACAACACATGAAAACAACATCAATTTCCTTGACCTTACAATCTTTTCTGTTGATACACAGATCTACACAAAAACATATTTTAAACCGACAGACAAGAATTCCTACATCAACTACAAGAGTGGACACTACACAAAATGGTTGCGTAATATCCCGGCGAACCAATTCAGAAGAATAAAGAAAAATTGCACTTCAGAAGAAGATTATACATCACAATCCCAAATCCTCAAAGATAGATTCTTAGAGAGAGGTTACCCGAAGGAATTAATATCCAGTACTCAGAGACACAGTGGAGAAATCCCTCAAGCAATTCTCCTAACACAGAAGAATAAGAAAAAGACCGAGGAAGCGAAAGCACTGAATTTTATAACAACATACAATAATTGCCACAAAACCATCAGGAAATGTTTGAACACTCATTGGCATCTACTTCAGAGTGACCCCATCTTAAAATCAATCATACCTGGGAAACCAGGGATAACATTCCGTAGAGCCCCAAACATAAAAGGAATAATAGCTCCAAGTCGGCTTAAACAAAAAATGACCACGAAACCCAGTAAAGAACCACTGAAAAAGGTCTTAAAGTGCAGAAGAAATAGATGCCTCTGTTGTCAAAGTATACAACAGACAACCACCTTCCAATCTACCTCGACAAAAGAATCCTTTTCCATCAAACATGGTATGAATTGTTCAACAGAATTCGTTATCTATTTGCTTGAATGCCCGTGCGGATTGCAATATATAGGGAGGACCATCAGACCGCTTCACGAAAGGCTAAACAAACACCGTTCAAACATAAAGAATGGTTATAGAGCCCATGGTGTGTCACTTCATTATGACACCCACCACAACAGAGATATAAGAGCAATCAAACTAACCCCAATTGATCACATAGCAGACAATGTACCAAATAGGTTCGAACACCTAAAAAAACGTGAGAAATACTGGATGTTTAAGCTGGACACATTAAAACCAAAAGGCTTGAATATAATTTCTGAATTGATATGAATTCCCACACCACGCTCACTTCCTGACATTTATCTAAGTGGGTGACACAATCACAGGTAATAGATGCTATCAGTATAAACACATACACACTGAGATCACTCCCAATCCCTTTCTAAAATCTGTTATTTTCAAATCTGTTTCACCCACAGTTTTGTATTTACTTTTATTTATTTATTTTTTTCCCCCACTGGTATATAGAAATCACAATTCACTAGTATTTGTTAGAATAATGTTCACTCGATCACAAGATACACGAATTCACAACAATAAACTGATGGTTTAATATATCTATTTCTAAATAGTAACAGCATCCACACTGCTTGGTATGAATGTATGTAGTGCCATCTACTGGTGCTTTAGAATACTAACACAAGATCTAATGAACAGCTATATGAATTTGTCTTGTTTTTTTCTGGTTATTGAAGATAGTACATGAATACCAACACAAGATCTAATGAATAGCTATGTGAACTTTTTGGTTTTTCTGATGGCGTGTATTTTCTCCTCATTGTCCTTTATGCTATATTGCTTGTGCTATATTGTTTGCGCCTGTATGGAGACCTGTGATCTTCCTGGGTATTAGAACCTAGGTTTGCTGTACCTACAGACACACGATCTATGGGTGATACCACCACAGCCAATATATAAAATAGTGACCATAAACACACGGAAGATGAGAAACACAGTTTTTAAGCCATTTTTAACATTTTTAATACAATTTTTTAGACAATTTTTTATTGACAATAAATAATTAAAATAAAATAAAAATAAAAACTTTTAAGAAGCAGTTGATCTTAGGAATAATCTGGTTTATGTTTTATGAAGTTTATTTTAAAAGCAGTACCACTCTTTGCTCCCCTCCTAAAACAAAAATAAAGAAGATTGTTTGTTACCATAATAATAATATTTTTGACATATTTCTTTGATAATTTTTCATAACAATTCTTTTATAACAACCATAGGACCATATATTTAACAGGATAGTGTCATGAAAAAGCAGTTTATAGAACCTTCGATCCACAGGCACTGATACCAGTGAGACGGTGGCGCTCAACATTAGTCACAAGAGAAAACACTGAAACCAGCAAATACATGGGTTCTACTACCCTGAAAGTCGGGTGACAATGGGTTTATAAAGCATTTTTTCTGCAGTGATAGTCTGGATATTTTAGCAATGTTTCTGCTGCATTTTTCATGGAAATTTTTACATCATTCTGTTTGTAAGATTTTTATGTACATTTTAGCAAGTGTTTTGGACCATTTTCTTGTTTTATCATGCTGTTTATGTGAAATTCCGCCAAAAATGTTGGCCCCTCCCCCAGTGATGACCATTATGACATCACATGTAAACAGAACACACCCATAATTGCTAATGTAAGGGGCTATAAATTCCCTGCTCCTATGGCTGATGTAATATCCCTGAGGAAGGTGCCAGGAAGGGCGCCGAAACGCGTAGGAGGAAATAAAGGAGTACACTGCTACAACATCTTGCATCCCAGGTGATTTGTGAATCTCGGCAGCGCGGACTGCAACACACCCTGCTTCCCACAACTTTCTCAATGAGTGGAACAGGCTGCCACGAGAAGTGGTGAGTTCTCCTTCAATGGAAGTCTTCAAACAGAGGCTGGACAGACATCTGACTGGGATGATTTAGCGAATCCTGCTTTGAGCAGGGGGTTGGACCAGATGGCCCAGGAGGTCCCTTCCAACTCTACGATTCTATGATTCTATGATTCTATGATTAGTATACATGCACTTTATGTATCTCTCTGTACCTCTATTCTTTCTGAAATTATTAACTGTTCTAACCCCACCCCCCATGTCACCCCCACCCCCAATGTCATTATTTGTGCCCAGGTCTCTAGCTGCACTGTCTTCCCCTCCTATAAAAGGAATACCCTCCCCCCCGTCCCTAGTTTAAACACTCCTCCAACCTTCTAGCCATTTTCTCCCCCAGCACAGCTGCACCCTCCCCATTGAGGTGCAGCCCGTCCCTAGCGTAGAACCTGTAGCCAACTGAGAAGTCGGCCCAGATCTGCAGGAACCCAAACCCCTCCTTCCTACACCAATTCCTGAGCCACTTATTAACCTCCCTAATCTCCCGTTGCCTCTCTGGCGTGGCACGTGGTACAGGAAGTATTTCCGAAAATACCACCTTGGAGGTCCTTGCTTTAAGCTTACAGCCTAATTCCCTGAAATCATCTTTAAGGACCTTCCACCTACCTCTAACTTTGTCATTTGTGCCAATGTGCACCATGACTGCTGGATCCTCACCAGCCCCTCCCAGTAATCTGTCAACCTGATCAGCGATGTGTCGGACTCGAGCGCCAGGTAGGCAGCACACCGTTCGACGATCCCTGTCTTTGTGACAGATTGCTCTATCTGTTCCCCTAATAATTGAGTCTTCCACTACCAGAACCTGTCTGGCCTGCCCTGCTCTCCTATTTCCCCCCTTACTGGAGCAGACACTCCTCCGGCTTTCAGAGGACATGCCTTGCTGCAGCAGTGCTACTCCTGCACTAACACTCCCCTCATCTGCCAACTTAACAAACTTATTGGGGTGTGCTAGATCAGGACTAGCCTCCCTGGTGCTCTTCCCTCTACCCCACCTTCTAACTGTCACCCAGCTAGCTGCTTCATTGTCCTGCAGCTCCAACCTAGCATCCCCCCCCTTATCCCATTGAGCATCTGCTCAGTGAGCAGAAGACTCCTTTCCATATTGTCTATGGATCTCAGTGTTGCCAGCTGCACATTTAGATCCAGTATCTGGGCTTCCAAATGCACAATGTGCTCACATCTTGCACAGCAGTATGCACCCTCGACCGGCTGTTCAAGGATTTCATACATGCGGCAAGACGTGCACTGGATGGCATTGGCAATAGTGGAGCACATCCTAATAGGGATTGCACCAGACAATAACATAAGCAAAAATAAATAAAAAAAAAAAAAAAAAGTATTAATATAATATAACAGCAATTCAGTAAGACCTCCCTTGGAAACTCCCTGAATCCAAAGTCACAGAATCTCGAGTCACACACTTACCACAGTTGGCACTTACGCTCAGGTCACACTCAGCTCGTTCACACTCGCTCAGGTAGAAGATTTAAAAGAGTTTTTTTTTTGTTTTTTTTTCCCCTTTCACCAGCACACCACCTTGCTGCTCAATGCACTTCCAAAAGAAGGCACAGGGATTCATTTTAGAAGTCACCAGATCTTTTTGGGACAAAACAGCTCCTGCACCAATCTCCGAAGCATCTCCCTCCACCTGAAATGGGAGTGAGACATCAGGTTGCAATAGAACTGGAGCAGAAGTGAATCTCCGCTTAAGCTCCTGAAATGCCGAGACTGACTCTGGAGACCAATTCACCACAGACACAGATTTCCAATCCAAAACAGGATTATGAGTTTGCAACCAGGGAAAATTCAGAACAATAGTATCATGCAAATTGTGCAACACCAAAAATTTACAATTTCCTTGGTTGTCCAGGGCGACCCGCATTTTCATTGGGTCCAAAACTGTGGTTTATTCTCCGCCAAAGAAGTAGCATCAATACCCCTCAAAGGGATAGGAGTCCGCAGGGGTATCATGAGAAAACCACAACGTTTAGCAAAGTCTAAATCCATCAGATTCAAAGCTGCTCCTGAATCTAGAAAAGCCTTAGCGGAAAATGTAGACAAGGAGCAGATCAGAGTAATTGCCAATAGGAACTTAGGCTGTACACTGCCCACAGCAAATGTGTGCTTAAAACTTTTTTCTCGTTTAGGGCAGACAGAAATATTATGAGAGGTGTCTCCACAGAAAAAACACAGCTTATTACGCCTTATAAACTCCTGACGTTGCGTCCTAGGCAAAACCCTATCACATTGCATGGGTTCAGACGTTCGTTCAAAAGGCGGCAATGCCTCTCGTGTAGTTTTACGTTCACGTAAACGTTGATCAACTTGAATGGCTAATGACATAGAATCATCAAGACCAGAGGGAACAGGAAATCCCACCATAACATCTTTTACGGTTTCTGCCAAACCCTTCCGAAAGAGCGCTGCTAAGGCACCGTCATTCCATGTAGTAAGGACGGCCCAATTTTGAAATTTTTGACAGTATAACTCTGCAGAATCTTGACCCTGGCTCAATGCCAATAGGGTTTTCTCAGCTTGATCAATAGCATTAGGTTCATCATACAACCACCCCAAGGCTTGAAAAAATGTGTCCACATTAGTCAGAATAGGATCTCCAGGTGTCAGAGAAAAAGCCCAATCCTGGGGATCGCCGTGCAGCAAGGAGATGACAATTTTAACCTGCTACACAGAGCTCCCCGATGAGTTAAGCTTCAAGGCAAGAGATAGTTTACAATTATTCTTAAAATTCAAAAATTTAGACCGATCCCCAGAAAACACATCAGGAGTAGTGATTTTTGGTTCAACAGCAGATGATTGAGCGAGATAGGAGGAAATTCCCCGCACTTCAGCAGCAAGCTGCTCAACACGATCAGACAATTGCTTAATCTCCATTAAAGAAAAAAAATCCGCCTACGGCCCCAGAGAAAAAGAGGAAAAAATATATATAAAAAAAATTCTGACACTTTTTTTGATGATTCTTTCCTGCTTTTGAGTACCCTAGAATCTGCAGTTTAGGCTGGTGATTCTGTTATGATTGGGTCACCGAGGAGGAAAGCAAGACCAAGCTAAGCCACAGAAAACCAGAGAGGTTGGTAACTAAGCGAATTGCAGACCCCTGATCCTATCCACACAACTAGCAGTAGCCGTGGAGCGTACCTATGATGATCCTAGACACCTCGACAGAGCCGGAGAACTAAATAAGCCTAAAGCAAGAAAGGTGAAATCTAAACTGCCCCAGAGCAGACCCCAAAGGAATAGATAGCCCCCAAACATATATTGTCGTTGAGAGAAGATGAAAACACAAATGCAGATAGGAAAATAGACTGAGCAAATGATGGGGCACACACTAACTAGACAGGACAGGAAAGGAAAGACTCTGTCTGCAATCACGTAAAAAACCCTGCAAAAAATGCCCAACACGTCTGATAGAAAAAATACTGAAGTCACTAGACTTTGCCCACTATATCAGCACTCTGGTATATTCTGAAAGCAGAGCAAAAAGAGGCCAATCTAATAAGGGACAAAAACAAACTGGCACAAGCAGTATCACAAGGATGGAAATTCAGCACAGCCCCAGCCGTAGCTGGCTGACCACACAAAACTGAAATAGACAAAACCAGATGAAATGTGAACAATAGCAAAAGAACACTTAGCTGAGCATGCAGGGACTGTGCTGGAAACTAAGACCTCAGGAGGCAGGAAAAAAATCACCAGCAGGGATAGAGGGAGTTGGCTGTCTTAAATCCAGTCAGAAACTCCAGATCTCCAGTCATCCTCCTCATTATCAGGTGGCAGGCCTCTGTTAATTAGATCAGCTCCATTACCTCCAGTAACCACCAGAGGGAGCCCGGAAAGAGAACTTGTGACCCCTCTGTCAATATAACCAGCTCCACTATCTTCACTAGTAACCAGAGGTAGGTCAGAAAGCGAATTCACAACAGTCCTGCATATTCTGTCCATCTCTTAGCTTAGACTGATATAGCTTTCTCATGAGATAAAGCTTATTGCTGAAATTTGATCTTTCATGCACTTTCTGTAACTCATCCCACATCTCCTTTGCAGTTGCAATCTGATTATCATCTACACTGAGGGAGATCATGCTTTGTGCTTTCTGATCCTTCTCTAGCCAATCATCTGGTAATGGATGAGGCACTTGTTCCGGAGTCTATTTCCATGTACCTTTTCTTATTAGCAGCATCTTCACCTTGAATTTCCAGGACTGGTAGTTCTGGCTAGTGAGGCTTGGCACTGAGAACTTGACAGAATTGCTGCTAATGGACATATTCTCTGTTGCACTGGGCTTCTGTTGCTGTGTTACTCTGGGGTTCTGTGTCACACTGGGCCCAGTTGGCAGCAGATTATTCAGGATACTCTCCAAGCATGCGACAACAGAGCTTCTTTATTCAGGAACAAAGAGGAACAGTATATGATAAGCTTAATTGATCAGGAATAGTGTTGAGCATTCCGATACCGCAAGTATCGGGTATCGGCCGATATTAGCGGTATCGAAATTCCGATACTTAGTTCCGATACTTTTGTCATATCGGATTCCGGAATCGGAATCGGAATAGGAAGTTCCCATCATGCTATGAGCCTGCTTGCTTTGATTAAGCCAATGGGAATCCTCCGAAGTGTGGGCACATCCTGTTAGGCATGTAGGCATGTTAACTATTGGCATGGCTGTGATTGGCTGCCGAAATGATGTCATGATGCACTATAAAAGCCACCGCAGCCGCCATTTCTGGTCACTCTGCTGTGAATTCAGTTAGGGACAGGCTGCTGTAGAAGACTGTGAGGGACAGTTAGAAATAGCGATTCCACCAAACATCTAGTGCTTTACCCAGGCTACATAAACCACCACTGTAGCCTTCTTTGCCCTAGCAGCAGTGTTCACAGCTGTCTGCAAGGGCTGTGTGAGTGCAGCTCACGCTGTGGAGTGGGTCCTGCAGCCACGTCAGGCTGTAGGCCACCCAGTGTGATCACTGCTGCCTCATACATCTTTTATTTTTTGAGCTGCATTTTTTACATAATTTCAATATAGTGTGCTTCCATCCGTATCCATATACGTTGGTTGCAAACACTAGTAGTAGACAGCGGAGCCTTTCTGCAGCCTTTCAGTGCTAGTGTCCACTTTGCTGCACTGTTCACGGCTGTCTGAGAGGTCTCTGACTGTGTGTGAGTGCAGCTCACGCTGAGTAGTGTGTCCTGCAGCTACGTCTGGCTGTAGGACGCTCAGCGTGCGTCAGTGCCTCACACATATTTTTATTTGAGTGCAGCTCATTTTTTCTTCTATTAGTGTGCATCCATCCGTCTCCATCTACTGTGGTTGCAAACACTATAAAGGAGTACACAGCAGAGCCTTTCTGCAGCCTGTCAGTGCCAGTGCCCACTTAGCTGCACTGTTGACGGCTGTCTGAGAGGCCTCTGACTGTGTGTGAGTGCAGCTCACGCTGAGTAGAGTGTCCTGCAGCTACGTCTGGTTGTAGGACGCTCAACGTGCGTCACTGCCTCACACATATTTGTCTTTGAGTGCAGCTCATTTTTTCTTCTCCTATTAGTGTGCATCCATCCGTATCCATCAACATTGGTTGGTTGCAAACACTATATAGGAGTAGATAGAGGAGCCTTTTTTTCTGGCTTGTGCCCTGCCGGCGCAGCCAGATTAGTATTACCCAATTTTTTTGGAGCCTCATCTTTTGCATTGTAGGTTACCTGCCTGCATTGTAATAGCTCCAAAAAGTTGGTGATACTATCAGTTTCAATTCTTTGTTCACATACTTTGAGTTTGTTTCCAACAAAGAAACCACAAAAAAAGTTCACCAAACACTACATTTTGAACTTGTGTAGGCCACATCAGCTCCTATTAAAGTCTAGTCCACACACACACACACTTCATAAAATTAGTGTTTCTTGTACCTGTAACCAGCTGTTCAGGAATAAGCACACTAAGGCCCCCCTTTGTACTTTTTTGCCTATCTTAAGCAGTCTTGCAAGATGAAGAAGGCAGGGAGTAAGGCGCGTGGGCATGGGCGTGGGCGTGGAGTTTCAGCAGGGAGAGGACGTGGGGATTCTGCAGGGAGAGGACGTGGGGATTCTACAGGTAGAGGACGTGGGGATTCTGGGCCTGCTGCGGGCACCAGTGGATCAGCATCCCCCAGTTTTAGCAGGCAACAGTCCTTTATGCGCAGCTTTGTAGGACATCAACGTACCCCACTGCTGCGGGAGGAACAAATTGAAGCCGTTGTCGGATGGATGGCAGCTAACGCATCGACTTCAATTACTTCCGCATCCTCTCAGGGTCAGAGCACCGAAGAGCAACCATCTGTCTCTTCACCACCTGCCAAAGTGCCCAGGCAGTCAGAGAGACATGGACAGGAGCCATCACAGTCTCTACTTCTGTTCTCGGAATCTGTTGGCTTGGAAAGAGGGGGCCAGCCAAGCAGCATTCCTGAATGTGAAGAAGAGGGAGTATGCAGTGATGCGCAACTTCTTTGTCCCTCTGAATCTGAAGAGGCGAGTGGGCCAGTGCCTATGGTCAGCACACCTCAGTACGCATCAGATGATGACGAGACTCAGTTGCCACTTTCTGGTGCGTACGGTGCTGGCGAGACAACCCCGGAGAAGCAGCTGTTTGAAGAGGGGAGGGAAGATGATGAGGTCCTTGACCCATCATGGCGTGAGCAACAGGAAGGTGGTGGGAGCAGCTTGGAGGAAGAGATTCCCCTACCGGCCAAAACAGGAGGCAGAGGGAGGGGGAAGACTTGGTTGCCTGTACCCTCCACTTCGGCACCCGTTAGGAGCATTCCTCCTTCCAAAGGCAAACCGGGCGCTCACAAGAGTTGCAGTGCGTGGTCCTTTTTTGACACAGTTGCAGATGACATTTGCTTTGTCAAATGCAAGCTGTGTCATCAGAGAGTCAAAAGAGGGAGAAATGTCAGCAACCTCAATACCACAAATATGTGGAAACATGTGCGCACCAAGCACGAGTTGGAGTTGCAGAGACACCCTGAAGACGTAGGCCAACGTACAGCACCACCTACCACCTCTTCAGTTCGTGTTGGGCCCTCTTCCTCCAGCTCACACACTGCTGGTTCGGCTTCCTCACAGGATCGCCAAGGAAGAACCTCTGCCACTGTTGTCCGGAGACCCTGTCAGATTACACCCATAGCAGCACGTTCCCATCCATCACAGCCATCGGTAGCACAGGCATGGGATAAAAGGCGCCCTTACTCGGCAAACCATCCCCGAGCACAGTCTCTGAATGCTGGCATTGCCAAACTTCTGGCAGTTGAAATGCTGTCATTCAGGCTGGTGGACACTGACACCTTCCGGGACTTAATGGCATTGGCAGTCCCCCAATACAACGTGCCCAGCCGCTTTTATTTCAGCAGGCGAGCCGTCCCTGCCCTGCAGAAACATGTTGAGGGCAAAATAAAACATGCGCTACTAAACGCCGTTAGTAGCAAGGTCCACCTGACCACCGATGCGTGGACCAGTAACCATGGACAGGGACGATACCTTTCCCTCACTGCCCACTGGGTCAATGTTGTGGAGCCGGGTACGGATCTGGAAAGTGGCGCTGTACGTGTTCTTCCAACGCCACGGATTGCAGGACTCCAGTCTGTACACATAGACTCCTCCTCCTACTCAAGTTCCTCAGAAACAGCAGAGCAGGAGCCTGTTACGACCGATATGAGCACAGCCGTGGCCAAACGTCAACAGGCTGTACTCAAATTAATTTCTTTGGGGAATCGAAGCCACACAGCGCAGGAGCTCTGGAATGCTATCAAGCTGGAGAGCGATGTGTGGTTTGGGCCAGCGAATCTCCAGCCGGGCTTGGTAGTGTGTGACAATGGCCGAAATCTGGTGGCAGCTCTTGGCCTAGGCAACCTCACACACATCCCATGTCTGGCACATGTTCTTAACTTGGTCGTGCAGAGCTTTCTGAGGGACTATCCGGATCTTGCTGCACTGTTGCACAAGGTCCGCATAGAGTGCGCTCACTTGCGACGTTCCAGCACGGCAAGATCGCGCCTCGCTGCTCTGCAGCGACGATTTGGCCTTCCGGAACATCGCATCATATGTGACCTACCCACCCGGTGGAATTCAATGTTACATATGTTGGAGCGGTTGTGTGAGCAGCAGGCAGCAGTCATGGAGTACCAGCTGCATCAGGCGCAAACAAGTCGCACTGTGCGCCGCTCACACTTCAGCACCATTGAGTGGGCCTCTATGAAGGACATCTGCCTCGTTTTGCGTGCCTTCGATGAATCCACGCGGATGGCGAGTGCAGATGATGCACTAGTCAGCATGACTGTCCCCCTTATCTGCCTGCTTCAACAAACACTGCAAGCACTAAGGGATGAGGTTTCAGAAGAGGTGGAGGATGAGGAGTCCCAAATGCCATCTGCTTCTGGACAGTCTGCGCTACGTGTTTCCTCACAAAGGCCTAGGCAGGGGACACTTTGTGAGGAGGATGAGGAGGAGTCGATGGAGGAGGAAGACATCTCTCCAGAGGAGGGAGGTACACAAACCTCTACTCAGTATGTACAGCGAGGGTGGGGTGATGCAGAGCAGGCCGAGGTCACGCCTCAAACAGGGGACAGCGGTTCTTTGGCAGTTGGGAGTCTGCAGCACATGGTTGATTTCATGCTGCAGTGCCTGAGAAACGACCGCCGCATCGCCCACATTCTCGTCTCGGCTGATTATTGGGTGTACACCCTCCTAGATCCTCGCTACCGGGACAGCGCACAAAGGCTCATACCAACGTTGAACCGGGAGCGTAAAATGCGGGAGTACGAAGAGTCACTGGTGCAGTCCATAATGTTTTCCATTCCACCCGACAGCATTGTTGCTAGTGCTTTACAAAGCAGCTCTGTGCGTCGAGGCAGTGGAGGAAACTCTGCACAAAGAGGGAGCAGAGGCAGCGCCGCAGCACAAGGCAAGACCACTATGGCCCAAATGTGGCAAAGTTTTGTGTGTCCACCACAATTGTCTACACCATCAGCGACGCCTCGAGTCAGCAGGAGGCAACGCTTCCGTCAGATGGTGTCAGACTACATGTCTTGCCCTGTCGCTGTACTCCCAGATGGCTCTTCCCCCTTCAAGTTTTGGGTCTCTAAGCTGGATACATGGCCAGAGCTTAGCCAGTATGCATTGGAGGTGCTGGCTTGCCCTGCTGCCAGTGTATTATCGGAACGTGTCTTTAGTGCCGCAGGTGGTGTACTAACAGACCGTCGCACGCGACTATCTTCCGATAATGTTGACCGGCTGACTTTTCTGAAAATGAACAAGGCCTGGATCTCCAAAGACTTTGCCATTCCTCTTACAGACTAAATTAGTGGTTGGCAACTGTATCCAGGTCTGCTGGTGTGTTCATTTTTCTACCACCTGAACTATAATCCCTTTGCTTCAACACAGCCAGTTGTCGCTCAGATGTGTCGTCTGCACAGAGAAACACACTAGCTCCTGTGTTAGTGGGGTTCAGTAATGCCAGCTGATCCCCTGCTGTGTGGACGGCAAAGTCACCAGCTCCATCAACATTCAAACCACTACTGATTTTTAACCGTGCCCAACTTAGGTCTCTGGCTCCACTGTCTCTACTATTTCCCCTGACCTCCAACCCCACCATCTACATCTCTGAAGTGGCGTCAGCACAATCTACACTTGTTCCTGTGTTCCTGTGGCTCAGTCCCATCAGTTTATCCCCTGATGTGTGTCCGGCAAGGTCTCCTGCTCTGTCCACATTCCCATAACCAGTAGTGGGAATGAGGACAGAGCTGGCGAACTTGCCGGACAAACATCAGGGGATCAACTGACGGGACTGAGCACCAGTAACACAGGAACAAGTGTAGATTGTGCTGACGCCACTTCAGAGATGTAGCTGGCGGGGTTGGAGGCCAGGGTAAATAGTAGAGACAGTGGAGCCAGAGGCCTAAGTGGAGCATGGTTAGAATCAGTAGTAGTCCACAACCTCCATAAAAACCGCTGCCCATTGGCCTCTGCATGCGGCATGCGTAATCCTGGGCTCCAACAGCTTCAGTTGGTGTTCAGAAGTGTCGTCTCCACAGAGCCAAACACATTCGTTAGAGTGTTAGTGGGGTTCAGCACTGCCAGCTGTTCCCCTGCTGTGGAGATGGCAAGTCTCCTGCTGCCTTCACCTGCCAAAATCCAGTAGGCCACAGCCTGCTCCTCGCCTAATCCTGGGCTCCAACAGCGTCAGTTGGTGTTCAGAAGTGTCGTCTCCACAGAGCCAAACACATTCGTTAGAGTGTTAGTGGGGTTCAGCACTGCCAGCTGTTCCCCTGCTGTGGAGATGGCAAGTCTCCTGCTGCCTTCACCTGCCAAAATCCAGTAGGCCCCAGCCTGCTCCTCGCCTAATCCTGGGCTCCAACAGCGTCAGTTGGTGTTCAGAAGTGTCGTCTCCACAGAGCCAAACACCTTCGTTAGAGTGTTAGTGGGGTTCAGCACTGCCAGCTGTTCCCCTGCTGTGGAGATGGCAAGTCTCCTGCTGCCTTCACCTGCCAAAATCCAGTAGGCCCCAGCCTGCTCCTCGCCTAATCCTGGGCTCCAACAGCGTCAGTTGGTGTTCAGAAGTGTCGTCTCCACAGAGCCAAACACCTTCGTTAGAGTGTTAGTGGGGTTCAGCACTGCCAGCTGTTCCCCTGCTGTGGAGATGGCAAGTCTCCTGCTGCCTTCACCTGCCAAAATCCAGTAGGCCCCAGCCTGCTCCTCGCCTAATCCTGGGCTCCAACAGCGTCAGTTGGTGTTCAGAAGTGTCGTCTCCACAGAGCCAAACACCTTCGTTAGAGTGTTAGTGGGGTTCAGCACTGCCAGCTGTTCCCCTGCTGTGGAGATGGCAAGTCTCCTGCTGCCTTCACCTGCCAAAATCCAGTAGGCCCCAGCCTGCTCCTCGCCTAATCCTGGGCTCCAACAGCGTCAGTTGGTGTTCAGAAGTGTCGTCTCCACAGAGCCAAACACCTTCGTTAGAGTGTTAGTGGGGTTCAGCACTGCCAGCTGTTCCCCTGCTGTGGAGATGGCAAGTCTCCTGCTGCCTTCACCTGCCAAAATCCAGTAGGCCACAGCCTGCTCCTCGCCTAATCCTGGGCTCCAACAGGGTCAGTTGGTGTTCAGAAGTGTCGTCTCCACAGAGCCAAACACCTTCGTTAGAGTGTTAGTGGGGTTCAGCACTGCCAGCTGTTCCCCTGCTGTGGAGATGGCAAGTCTCCTGCTGCCTTCACCTGCCAAAATCCAGTAGGCCCCAGCCTGCTCCTCGCCTAATCCTGGGCTCCAACAGCGTCAGTTGGTGTTCAGAAGTGTCGTCTCCACAGAGCCAAACACCTTCGTTAGAGTGTTAGTGGGGTTCAGCACTGCCAGCTGTTCCCCTGCTGTGGAGATGGCAAGTCTCCTGCTGCCTTCACCTGCCAAAATCCAGTAGGCCCCAGCCTGCTCCTCGCCTAATCCTGGGCTCCAACAGCGTCAGTTGGTGTTCAGAAGTGTCGTCTCCACAGAGCCAAACACATTCGTTAGAGTGTTAGTGGGGTTCAGCACTGCCAGCTGTTCCCCTGCTGTGGAGATGGCAAGTCTCCTGCTGCCTTCACCTGCCAAAATCCAGTAGGCCACAGCCTGCTCCTCGCCTAATCCTGGGCTCCAACAGCGTCAGTTGGTGTTCAGAAGTGTCGTCTCCACAGAGCCAAACACCTTCGTTAGAGTGTTAGTGGGGTTCAGCACTGCCAGCTGTTCCCCTGCTGTGGAGATGGCAAGTCTCCTGCTGCCTTCACCTGCCAAAATCCAGTAGGCCACAGCCTGCTCCTCGCCTAATCCTGGGCTCCAACAGCGTCAGTTGGTGTTCAGAAGTGTCGTCTCCACAGAGCCAAACACATTCGTTCAAGTGTTAGTGGGGTTCATCATTGCCAGCTGATCCCCTGCTGTGGAGATGGCAGTCTCTCCTGCTGTCTCCGCATTACAAAGACAGTAGGCCTCTGCCTACACCCTCCTATTTCCTGGGCTTCAACACAGCCAGTTGTAGTTCGGAAGTGCCGTCCACACGGAAAGAGATACTTGCTCCCGTGTCTCAGTGGGGTTCAGTAATGTCAGCTGATCCCCTGCTGTGTGGATGGCAGTCTCTTCTGCTGTCACCTCATTCAAAATACAGTAGGCCTCTGCCTATACCCTCCTATTTCCTGGGCTTCAACACAGCCAGTTGTAGTTCGGAAGTGCCGTCCACACGGAAAGAGATACTTGCTCCCGTGTCTCAGTGGGGTTCAGTAACGTCAGCTGATCCCCTGCTGTGTGGATGGCAGTCTCTCCTGCTGTCACCTCATTCAAAATACAGTAGGCCTCTGCCTACACCCTCCTATTTCCTGGGCTTCAACACAGCCAGTTGTAGTTCGGAAGTGCCGTCCACACGGAAAGAGATACTTGCTCCCGTGTCTCAGTGGGGTTCAGTAACGTCAGCTGATCCCCTGCTGTGTGGATGGCAGTCTCTCCTGCTGTAAACTCATTCAAAATACAGTAGGCCTCTGCCTACACCCTCCTATTTCCTGGGCTTCAACACAGCCAGTTGTAGTTCGGAAGTGCCGTCCACACGGAAAGAGATACTTGCTCCCGTGTCTCAGTGGGGTTCAGTAACGTCAGCTGATCCCCTGCTGTGTGGATGGCAGTCTCTCCTGCTGTAAACTCATTCAAAATACAGTAGGCCTCTGCCTACACCCTCCTATTTCCTGGGCTTCAACACAGCCAGTTGTAGTTCGGAAGTGCCGTCCACACGGAAAGAGATACTTGCTCCCGTGTCTCAGTGGGGTTCAGTAATGTCAGCTGATCCCCTGCTGTGTGGATGGCAGTCTCTCCTGCTGTCACCTCATTCAAAATACAGTAGGCCTCTGCCTACACCCTCCTATTTCCTGGGCTTCAACACAGCCAGTTGTAGTTCGGAAGTGCCGTCCACACGGAAAGAGATACTTGCTCCCGTGTCTCAGTGGGGTTCAGTAACGTCAGCTGATCCCCTGCTGTGTGGATGGCAGTCTCTCCTGCTGTCACCTCATTCAAAATACAGTAGGCCTCTGCCTACACCCTCCTATTTCCTGGGCTTCAACACAGCCAGTTGTAGTTCGGAAGTGCCGTCCACACGGAAAGAGATACTTGCTCCCGTGTCTCAGTGGGGTTCAGTAATGTCAGCTGATCCCCTGCTGTGTGGATGGCAGTCTCTCCTGCTGTCACCTCATTCAAAATACAGTAGGCCTCTGCCTACACCCTCCTATTTCCTGGGCTTCAACACAGCCAGTTGTAGTTCGGAAGTGCCGTCCACACGGAAAGAGATACTTGCTCCCGTGTCTCAGTGGGGTTCAGTAACGTCAGCTGATCCCCTGCTGTGTGGATGGCAGTCTCTCCTGCTGTCACCTCATTCAAAATACAGTAGGCCTCTGCCTACACCCTCCTATTTCCTGGGCTTCAACACAGCCAGTTGTAGTTCGGAAGTGCCGTCCACATGGAAAGAGATACTTGCTCCCGTGTCTCAGTGGGGTTCAGTAATGTCAGCTGATCCCCTGCTGTGTGGATGGCAGTCTCTCCTGCTGTCACCTCATTCAAAATACAGTAGGCCTCTGCCTACACCCTCCTATTTCCTGGGCTTCAACACAGCCAGTTGTAGTTCGGAAGTGCCATCCACACGGAAAGAGATACTTGCTCCCGTGTCTCAGTGGGGTTCAGTAATGTCAGCTGATCCCCTGCTGTGTGGATGGCAGTCTCTCCTGCTGTCACCTCATTCAAAATACAGTAGGCCTCTGCCTACACCCTCCTATTTCCTGGGCTTCAACACAGCCAGTTGTAGTTCGGAAGTGCCGTCCACACGGAAAGAGATACTTGCTCCCGTGTCTCAGTGGGGTTCAGTAATGTCAGCTGATCCCCTGCTGTGTGGATGGCAGTCTCTCCTGCTGTCACCTCATTCAAAATACAGTAGGCCTCTGCCTACACCCTCCTATTTCCTGGGCTTCAACACAGCCAGTTGTAGTTCGGAAGTGCCGTCCACACGGAAAGAGATACTTGCTTCCGTGTCTCAGTGGGGTTCAGTAATGTCAGCTGATCCCCTGCTGTGTGGATGGCAGTCTCTCCTGCTGTCACCTCATTCAAAATACAGTAGGCCTCTGCCTACACCCTCCTATTTCCTGGGCTTCAACACAGCCAGTTGTAGTTCGGAAGTGCCGTCCACACGGAAAGAGATACTTGCTCCCGTGTCTCAGTGGGGTTCAGTAACGTCAGCTGATCCCCTGCTGTGTGGATGGCAGTCTCTCCTGCTGTCACCTCATTCAAAATACAGTAGGCCTCTGCCTACACCCTCCTATTTCCTGGGCTTCAACACAGCCAGTTGTAGTTCGGAAGTGCCGTCCACACGGAAAGAGATACTTGCTCCCGTGTCTCAGTGGGGTTCAGTAATGTCAGCTGATCCCCTGCTGTGTGGATGGCAGTCTCTCCTGCTGTCACCTCATTCAAAATACAGTAGGCCTCTGCCTACACCCTCCTATTTCCTGGGCTTCAACACAGCCAGTTGTAGTTCGGAAGTGCCGTCCACACGGAAAGAGATACTTGCTCCCGTGTCTCAGTGGGGTTCGGTAACGTCAGCTGATCCCCTGCTGTGTGGATGGCAGTCTCTCCTGCTGTCACCTCATTCAAAATACAGTAGGCCTCTGCCTACACCCTCCTATTTCCTGGGCTTCAACACAGCCAGTTGTAGTTCGGAAGTGCCGTCCACACGGAAAGAGATACTTGCTCCCGTGTCTCAGTGGGGTTCAGTAATGTCAGCTGATCCCCTGCTGTGTGGATGGCAGTCTCTCCTGCTGTCACCTCATTCAAAATACAGTAGGCCTCTGCCTACACCCTCCTATTTCCTGGGCTTCAACACAGCCAGTTGTAGTTCGGAAGTGCCGTCCACATGGAAAGAGATACTTGCTCCCGTGTCTCAGTGGGGTTCAGTAATGTCAGCTGATCCCCTGCTGTGTGGATGGCAAAGTCTCCTGCTGCCTACACAGTCGTACCACTACTGATTTTTAACCGTGCTCCAATTAGGCCTGTGGCTCCACTGTCTCTCGTATTTCCCCTGTCCTCCAACCCTGCCAGTTACAGCTCCGAAGTGGCGTCTGCACAATCCACACTTGTTCCTGTGTTACAGGTGTTCAGTCCGGTCAGTTAATCCCCTGATGTGTGTCCGGCAATGTCGCCTGCTCTGTCCACATTCCCATTATGGGAATGTGGACAGAGCAGGCGACATTGCCGGACACACATCAGGGGATTAACTGACCGGACTGAACACCTGTAACACAGGAACAAGTGTGGATTGTGCAGACGCCACTTCGGAGCTGTAACTGGCGGGGTTGGAGGACAGGGGAAATACGAAAATCAGTGAAGCCACAGGCCTAAGTGGAGCTTGGTTCAAATTAGTAGTCTACAACCGATCTTAAAATTTCTTCAATGCAGCCTCAGCCTGCTCCGTGCTTGTCCCTGGGCTTCAACACAGCCAGTTGTTGCTCGGAAGTGCCGTCTTCACAGAGTAAAACACTAGCTCCTGTGTTTGTGGGGTTCAGTAACGTCAGCTGTTCCCCTGCTGTTTTGATGGCAATCTGTCCTGCTGCCTCCCAATTGACAGCACATCAGGCCTCAGCCTGCTAAGTGCTTGTTCTGGGCTCCAACATCGCCAGTTGCTGCTCATAACTGACTTTGGCACGGGTACTCCCTCCTGCCCAGCTTGGTTCCAGCCCTGCCTGCTGTTTCCGGGAAGTGTCAATGTCAGTTTGCCACCCCAAGTTGCCATGTCGTGTTGCGGTTGGGTTAGCCGAGGCTAGGGTGCCAGCAGTTTAGGTGCTTCCTATGTGGACTGCGGGTACTGGTAAGAAAGGTTTGTTCCATAGTGCCAGTAGGACAAGCACCCCCTGTAGGACTGTGTGATTCGGTAACTGCGGCCAGCTTGCGGCATGCCAACTTTGCTTTTCAGGGGTAACTTCTGATACCCCTCCGGGTTCCAGCACCGTCAGCTGGTACTCATCAGAGCCTTTGGCCTAGGTGCCTCCATCTCGGTATCCGAGTTCCGGCAACGTCTGCTGGTCCTTGGTAGTGCTTTGTAGCACAGGTACCTCCTGCTTAGTAACCGGGTTCCAGCACCGTCAGCTGGTCCTCGGTTGTGCCATTGGCTCTTATTCCTTCTGCTGCCCCTCCGGGTGCCAGCACTGTCAGCTGGTCCTCGCTATTTCCATTTGCTCTTGCAGCTTATGCTACCCCTCCGGGTTCCAGCACCGTCAGCTGGTTCTCGTCAGAGCCTTTGGCCTAGGTGCCTCCATCTCGGTATCCGAGTTCCGGCAACGTCTGCTGGTCCTTGGTAGTGCTTTGTAGCACAGGTACCTCCTGCTTAGTAACCGGGTTCCAGCACCGTCAGCTGGTCCTCGGTTGTGTCATTGGCTCTTATTCCTTCTGCTGCCCCTCCGGGTGCCAGCACTGTCAGCTGGTCCTCGCTATTTCCATTTGCTCTTGCAGCTTATGCTACCCCTCCGGGTTCCAGCACCGTCAGCTGGTTCTCGTCAGAGCCTTTGGCCTAGGTGCCTCCATCTCGGTATCCGAGTTCCGGCAACGTCTGCTGGTCCTTGGTAGTGCTTTGTAGCACAGGTACCTCCTGCTTAGTAACCGGGTTCCAGCACCGTCAGCTGGTCCTCGGTAGTGCCATTGGCTCTTGTTCCTTCTGTTGCCCCTCCGGGTGCCAGTACCGTCAGCTGGTTCAAGAGGACAAAGAACAGGAAGACAACCACCAAGATGCAGAACAACAAGAGAGAGAAGACAAAGAAGCATAAAAAAAACAAAGCAGAAGAACATTAAGCATAAGACTAATACTCTGAGCAAATGATATTATCTTATTTATAAGCAGAAGAAGACTAAGCAGTGTATGGGGGTGAGTCCGTTCCTCCTCGTGGTGCCCCTGGAAAAGGCCTGCTGCTGCAGGCCAAACTGAACGCGGACAAATCCTGTTGTAAATCTTTTGTGACAGGCAGAACAGAAGGTGTAAACTTCTAACTTTTCTAGATAACAACTACAGGAATGCCTGACACAAACAAGAATATGATGAAGAAGAATAGGAAGAAGATGAAGAAGCTGAATATGTAGAATAATAATTGTTGAATAAGAAGAATATGAAGAATGTAAGAAAAGGAAGAAGAAGAAGAAGAAGAAGAAGAAGAAGAAGAAGAATGTAAAAAAAGGAAGTAGAAGAAGAAGAAGAATGAAGAAGAAGAAGAAGAAGAAGAATGTAAAAAAAGGAAGTAGAAGAAGAATGTAAAAAAAGGAATAAGAAGAAGAATGTAAAAAAAGGAAGTAGAAGAAGAAGAAGAAGAATGTAAAAAAAGGAAGTAGAAGAAGAAGAAGAAGAATGTAAAAAAAGGAAGTAGAAGAAGAAGAAGAAGAATGTAAAAAAAGGAAGTAGAAGAAGAAGAATGTAAAAAAAGGAAGTAGAAGAAGAAGAAGAAGAATGTAAAAAAAGGAAGTAGAAGAAGAAGAAGAAGAAGAAAGAAGAAAGAAGAAGAAGACATACATGTCTGGCAAAATATAAATGAGGCTAACATAGTCAATATCTTTGTAACTCCTAACATCTTTAAAAAAAAAGTTTAATTCCTGCTATTCCATTTGATTGGGCTAAACCTCTATGGCTTTAATGTCTCCTCCACCTCCCACAATACATTCTACATTATTCTTAGTTGTTTTTCTTCATGTAGAATTAACCTACAAGGAAAGAAAGGGTTTTTTTTAATTCCGATATTTTGGCCCCATTGACTTGCATTGGTTCCCGGTATCGGAATCGGCGATACCGATACTTTTTTTTAAGATCGGCCGATCCATTCCGATCCGATATTTTCAAGTATCGGCTGGTATCGCTCAACTCTAATCAGGAATAAATCATTTGTGTGTCTCTATCTGTGCATCATCTACAGCTGGCTGCTTCTCTCATACACAGACACAGGAAAAACAGGAAATGCAGTCACATGCTCTCCCCGTGTAAGCCTCTGGGAGTTTTTGTTTTAACTTTACAATCAGCATACAAATCTAGCAAGTGAACACTCAGACAGGAATGGAGTTGTTGCACCAAGCATATTCCAACAGATGGGATTTTCAGAGGACAGAATCAGCGGAATAGCAAGCAAAGAGGTGGATTATTCGGGTAGCAGAGTTAAGGACAGATTGGAGAGGTGAGAGCATTTTAGCAGAAAGGCAACAGAGGTGGAAATTGCAGTAGTTGATGCTAGAGATAAGATCATGGACTAACATTTTAGCAGATTGAGAGTTGAGGAAAGGATGGATTCTGGAAATATTTTTGAGTTGGCAGCTGCAGAAGGTGGCGAGAGCTTGTATGTGCAGTTTGAAGGACAGGGCAAAGGCGAGGGTCACGCTGTGGCAGCAGACTTCCTGTAGAGGATAAAGTGTGATATAATTTATTGTGATAGATAGATAGGGTATGAGAGTTAGGTGAGATGAAGGAAAGAGTTGTAAGGTTTTGTTGAAGGTGTAAGGTTTCCGGTCACTCAACAGCAACAGTGCTTAAGTAGAGTTGAGCGACTTTTGGTTTTTTAGGGTCGCGTTTCGTTTCGTGAAACCCAACTTTTCCAAAAGTCGGGTCGAGCAAGATCGTCTGATTATAGGGAAAAGTCGGGGTCGTCCCAAAACACGAAACCCAATGTAAGTCAATGGGGAATAAAAGTCGGCAGTGAGAGGAGGACAGGAAACACACCTACAGTGCCCATTTGAATGCAAAAAGCATCAATTCTTCTTTCTTAAGCTTGTCAACCTTAATTAACTTCATAATACAAGTTACGCACTGAAAAATGGGGGTTATTTGGCTACAAACTGTGGGGGGGGAGGGCTGGCTCCAGGTTTTCATGTGCCCTGGGCGAAAGAGCGCCCCTTTAACACATACCACAACTCATCATGCTCCGATACGGCAGATAAATAGCGGTATAGTACAATGAAAAATACCTCACTTTTTACATCTCATGACGAAGCCCATCTATTTCTCCATACAGAATCATTGGTCCCATATAATGTTTGAAACAGTATATGATGAGCTCCACATAATGCTACAGTATATGTTGGTCCCCATGGATGAAGCTCCACTGTCTTATGGGCCCAAATAATGCTCCAAACATAATGGGCCCCATTTCTAATGCTCTAGTGTATAATGGGCCCTGTAAATGCTGCTCCAGTGTCTGATGTCCACCTTTGGAATGTTCCAGTGTATGGTGGGCCCCATCTATCATTCTCCAGAGTATAGTGCTCCCCAAAAATTGCTGTCCCAACATTGAAAACAATCAAATAAGTCTCCTCGCTAGGGAATCCCTGTACTTGTCTGGACAGGTGCTATAGCTTGCTTAACAGCTCGTCAGCCGTTCTCACGCCCAGTATGGATTACACGTGATTGCACAAAGGTGAGAAAGGGTACCGTATCCCCAGATAACATGTATGGATAGCGTACACATTCAAAATATATGTCTCAGGAGGCAGGCTCAGACGGTGTTAGGCCCAGTATGGATTGCACGTGATTGCACAAAGGTTAGAAAGGGTACCGTATCCCTGGATAACATGTATGGATAGCGTACACATTCAAAATATATGTCTATACAGCATGAGGCAGGCTCAGACGGTGTTAGGCCCAGTATGGATTGCACGTGATTGCACAAAGGTTAGAAAGGGTACCGTATCCCTGGATAACATGTATGGATAGCGTACACATTCAAAATATATGTCTATACAGCATGAGGCAGGCTCAGACGGTGTTAGGCCCAGTATGGATTGCACGTGATTGCACAAAGGTTAGAAAGGGTACCGTATCCCTGGATAACATGTATGGATAGCGTACACATTCAAAATATATGTCTATACAGCATGAGGCAGGCTCAGACGGTGTTAGGCCCAGTATGGATTGCACGTGATTGCACAAAGGTTAGAAAGGGTACCGTATCCCTGGATAACATGTATGGATAGCGTACACATTCAAAATATATGTCTCAGGAGGCAGGCTCAGACGGTGTTAGGCCCAGTATGGATTGCACGTGATTGCACAAAGGTTAGAAAGGGTACCGTATCCCTGGATAACATGTATGGATAGCGTACACATTCAAAATATATGTCTCAGGAGGCAGGCTCAGACGGTGTCAGGCACAGTATGGATTTGACGGCCCAGATTACACAGCGGAGGAGCAGGGAGAGGTAAAGATTGCAAATGCTGGGGCCCTGCCCAAGCAAGGGGGGCCCACTCGTGGGCATTGGTACTGGCACTGGGCCCCTCATAGTACAGCGGTGTGTCTGACGGCGGGTGTGCACCACCACCGTCAGAGACACTTGATTGCACTATGAGGGACCCTGTGCCAGTGCCCGCGCCCAAGAGTCGGCCTACCCACCTGTCCAGGGCAACGGCACTCGCACGGTGTCGTGCGGTAGGTGGTGACCCCGGCCATGGGGGGGGAGGCAGCACAGTTAGGGAGTTTTAGAAAGTGGCATATGTTGATGTTGGACATTCAGCTGATGCAAAAGGCGAAATAGGTGAAGTACCAGGAAGAGGTGGACCAAAGCAAGCCATTTTTCTGTCACCCTATGTGTCATCAGGGGAAGGTGGGACAAAATCCTTGGAAACCCATGCGTGGTTCATTTTAATGAAGGTTAGATCATCCACATTTTGGGTTGACAGACGGGTCCTTTTTTCTGTCAGGATTGATCCAGCTGCACTGAAGACTCTTTCCGATAGCACACTTGCAGCTGGGCAAGCGAGCTCCTGTAAGGCATATTGGGCCAATTCAGGCCAGGTGTCCAGTTTAGCGGCCCAATAGTCAAAGGGGAATGACCTGTGTGGGAGAACATCGATATGGGAGGAAAAGTAGTTTGTTACCATAGTTGACAACTGCTGTCTCCTGTCACTTTCCATCGATGCAGTATTACCAGTTGAGTGAGCGGTATTTGAAAAATCAGTCCACAACATTGTCATGAAACCTCTGTCTCCAACGCCACTTCTGCTGTGTGCACCACGAACACCTCTGCCAAGCTGCCCCCGGCCCGTACGGCTCGTGTGAGAACCATCACCGCTGCTGTGTGCTGGGAATGCCTCAAGCAACCGATTTACCAGAGTTGCTTGTTTATTAGCCAATATTAGGTCAAGGTTCTCCTGTGGCATGATGTTTTGTAATTTGCCTTTATCGCGTGGATCCAGGATGCTGGCCAACCAGTAGTCGTCATCGTTCATCATTTTGGCAATGCGGGGGTCCCTTTTTAGGATCCGCAAGGCATAATCTGACATGTGGGCCAATGTTCCCGGAGTCAATGATGCACTGCGAGTGCTGGGTGGAGGAGCACTTTCTGGCAAATCCACATCCCTCCAGTCACGCACAAACCCTGTACCAGACCTTGCCACGCCAACATTTTCACTTGCCCCACGAGATGCATCCTCCTCCCCTAAGTAATCATCCCCATCATCCTCCTCCTCCTCCTCTTCTTCCTCCACCTCGTCCAGGAGAGGTCCCTGAGCAGACAATGGCTGAATGTCATCAAGGATTCCCTCCTCCTCTTCCTCCTCATCAACATTGGCTGCAGACGCCTGCTCCTTAAGGTGCGTCAAAGTTTGCATGAGCAGATGCATAAGTGGGATGCTCATGCTTAGGATGGCGTCGTCTGTGCTTACCAGCCGTGTGCATTCCTCAAAACACTGAAGGACTTTACAAAGGTCTTTCAGCTTCGACCACTGCACACCTGTCAACTCCATGTCTGCTCTCAAAGTGCCTGGCCGTGTATCCTCCCACAAATGCATTATGGCCTGCCTCTGCTCGCACAGCCGCTCCACCATATGCAGGGTGGAGTTCCACCTTGTTGCAATGTCGATAATGAGGCGGTGGTTGGGAAGGTGGAGCAATCGCTGCAGCTTCTGCATACGAACGGAGTGTACAGGTGACCGGCGGATGTGCGCGCACAGTCTTCGCACCTTCTGGAGCAGGGCTGTTAACTCCGGATAATTTTTGAGGAAGCACTGCACCACCAGGTTCAAGGTGTGAGCCAAGCAAGGTATGTGGCTGAGTTTTGAAAGGGCTATGGCTGCCACAAAATTACGGCCGTTATCACTAACTACCTTGCCTGCCTCAAGATGTACACTGCCCAGCCATGACTCAGTTTGTCGCTTCAAGTACTCGGCCAGCACCTCGGCGGTGTGTCTGTCGCCCAAACACATCATCTGCAACACAGCCTGCTGACGCTTTCCACTAGCTGCTCGATAGGGGGACACATCGTGTGCAACAGTGGCAGCTGCAGATGGAGTGCTCGTACGACTGCGCTCTGTGGACGAGCTTTTGCTTCTGGAGGAGGTGGAGGAGGAGGAGGGTCGAACGCCTACAGCCAACTGTTTCCTATACCGTGGGCTAGGCAGCACTGTCCCACCACTGCTGTCCCCTGTGGACCCTGCATCCACCACATTAACCCAGTGCGCAGTGATGGACACGTAACGGCCCTGGCCATGCCGACTGGACCATGCATCAGTTGTGAGGTGCACCTTTCCGCTCACTGACTGCTTGAGTGCATGGACAATGCGGTCTTTCACATGATGGTGGAGGGCTGGGATGGCTTTGCGAGAGAAGAAGTGGCGACTGGGTAGGTCATAGCGTGGTACTGCATAGGCCATGAGTTCGCGGAAAGCTGTGCTTTCCACCAACCGAAAGGGCATCATCTCAAACGAGATTAGTTTGGCAATGTGGGCGTTCAAACCCAGTGTACGCGGATGAGAGACTGAGTACTTTCTTGACCTACTCATAGTGTCTGGGAGGGTGAGCTGGACTTGAGAGCTGCATATGGTGGAAGTAGCGGTGGACAGGGCGGACTGAGAGAGGGTTGATGATGGTGATGGAGTTGGTGTTCTTTCTGATGGCCTAGAATCAGTATTTCGTTGATATAACAGTGGGATTCCCTGACTGCTGTGGTCTTGCAACGACACCTCAACATTTGCTGCTGTGCTAACCGGTGGGCTTACAGTGGGGGAAACAATGTAGCGTTGCTGACTACCTTCGTTGTGATCAGTTGCACATGTGGCACTTGAGGTTTGGTGTTGTGTCCACGCTTGCAAGTGCATGCTGGTTAAATGTCTAAGCATGCAACTGGTATTCAAATTTTTCAGATTTTTCCCTCGGCTAAAGGTCTTTGCGCACTTCTTACAGATAACCTTGGCCTGATCATGAGGATTTTGTTCAAAAAAGTGCCACACTGCACTCTTCCTACTTTGGCAGACATTTTGCGGCCTAGCACGCTGTGATCTTTTGACCCTCTGGACAAGCTGTCCAGCAACTCTTTTGATGTTTGGAACCTGTCTTTGGAGTGCTCCGGGCCTGCCAGATAACAGCTGTTGCGATGTCGATGTCTGCTGTGGATGCTCCTCATCTGAGCTATTGGAAGCAGCACCCTCTTCCCCCAATGGATGCCAATCTGGGTCAACAACTGGGTCATCCATCACCTCCTCTTCTATGTCATGTGCACCTTCCTCTGTGTCACCGTGTATGGTGGTATAGTGTGCGGGAAGGGGCACCTGAGTCTCATCAGGGTCAGAATCTGGCTCTGTACACTGCGAGGACAATGTAGTGCTCTGAGTGAATGTACCAGCAGAATCATCCATCAGCGGCTGTGCATCAGTGCACTCCATGTCAGATTCATCTTGGCCTGGGTAATTCACCATTTCACTTGATAATCCAGGCATGGTATGTGAAAACAGCTCCATGGAGTAATCAGTAGTATGGCCTGCGTCATCCTTCAATCTTGGTTGGGGTGAAGGACACAAGGAAAGGTGTGGTTCATGAACATGAGCCTCCAATGACGACTCAGTGCTTTTACTTTTTACAACTGAAGAAGAGGAGGCGATAGAGCTGGAGGCTGAGTCAGCAATGTAAGACAGAACTTTTTCCTGATGCTCTGGCTTTAAAAGCGGTTTGCCAACTCCTAGAAAACTAAGCGTTCGAGGCCTTATGTAGCCAGACGATGATGCAGGGTCAGCACCTCCTGCATTCGGTCCTATTTTGCTCTTGCCACTACCATCAGATCCACCACCAACACCATCATTACCAGCTGCCAACCCCCGCCCAATTCCACGGCCTCTTCCACCAGCCTTCCTCATTTTTGGTAGAAATGTAGACAAAATCCAACAAACTATATAGTAATGTAAAACAAGGTACAAGGTGTCTATAGGGCAGGGGAGATTTTGAATTTCTGCACACACTTGTGGACAGTGGACACTTTTGGATTGTGTGAGGCCCACTGATATCTGAGCGCTATATGACAGGCTCGATGGCACTGCTGTGACAAAAGTGACTAGAGGATAAGGGAGATTTTGAATATCTGCACACACTTTTGGACACTTGACACTTTTGTATTATGTGAGGCCCACTGATATCTGAACGCTATGTGACAGGCTCGATGGCACTGCTGTGACAAAAGTGACTAGAGGATAAGGGAGATTTTGAATATCTGCACATACTTTTGGACACTGGACACTTTTGGATTGTGTGAGGCCCAATGATATCTGAGCGCTATGTGACAGGCTCGATGGCACTGCTGTGACAAAAGTGACTAGAGGATAAGGGAGATTTTGAATATCTGCACACACTTTTGGACAGTGGACACTTTTGGATTGTGTGAGGCCCACTGATATCTGAGCGCTATGTGACAGGCTCGATGGCACAGCTGTGACAAAAGTGACTAGAAGATAAGGGAGATTTTGAATTTCTGCACACACTTGTGGACAGTGGACACTTTTGGATTGTGTGAGGCCCACTGATATCTGAGCGCTATGTGACAGGCTCGATGGCACTGCTGTGACAAAAGTGACTAGAGGATAAGGGAGATTTTGAATATCTGCACACACTTTTGGACACTGGACACTTTTGGATTGTGTGAGGCCCACTGATATCTGAGTGCTATGTGACAGGCTCGATGGCACTGCTGTGACAAAAGTGACTAGAGGATAAGGTAGATTTTGAATATCCGCGCACACCTTTGGACACTGGACACTTTTGGATTGTGTGAGGCCCACTGATATCTGAGCGCTATGTGACAGGCTCGATGGCACTGCTGTGACAAAAGTGACTAGAAGATAAGGGAGATTTTGAATCTCTGCACACACTTTTGGACACTGGACACTTTTGGATTGTGTGAGGCCCAATGAATATCTGAGCGCTATGTGACAGGCTCGATGGCACAGCTGTGACAAAAGTGACTAGAGGATAAGGGAGATTGGATTGCTTTTAAAAAAGCAGTTTGCGGAGCAGTGGGTAAACAGCATTGCCAGCCTGTCAGGAAGCCTTAGAAGGCAGCCCAACAACCAACACCACTGATACACCACTATATAGCCTCCCCTTGCACTGCACACACAGTGACTGGTGTGTTGTGCAGGCCAAATTGCTAGCAGCAGAAGCAGTTTTTTTTTCTTCTCAGCAGGACAAAAAAAAAAATTGGGATTGCTTTTAAAAAAGCAGTTTGCGGAGCAGTGGGTAAACAGCAATGCCAGCCTGTCAGGAAGCCTTAAAAGGCAGCCCAACATCCAACACCACTGATACACCACTATATAGCCTCCCCTTGCACTGCACACACAGTGACTGGTGTGTTGTGCAGGCCAAATCGCTAGCAGCAGAAGCAGTTTTTTTGTCTTCTTCCCTGCCTAACGCTCTCCCTACAGAATCAGCAGCAACCTCTCCCTATACTAAGATCGGCAGAAGTAAGATGGCGGTCGGCGTGCACGCCCTTTTATACCCCCTATGACGCCCACCAAAGCAAGCCAATCACTTGCATGCCCTTCTGAAAGATGGTGGTGACCCGTGCCTATGTTATCACATTGCCCACAGTGTCCGTGGATCCTGATTGGCTGAAAAAGAGCGCAAAACAAACTTTTGAAACGCGACTTTGGCGCGTAAGTCGCCGACCTCATGGCCGACCTCATCCTAGGGTCGGGTTTCGTTTCATGAAACCCGACTTTGCCAAAAGTCGGCGACTTTTGAATTTTTTCGACCCGTTTCGCTCAACTCTATGCTTAAGGTATGCATGATAAACACATTTTTTAAATAATGTTTAGGCAGGTTTATTGAAACTTCCTAAATAATAATGCAGTAAATAAATCATATAACAGTACTTGGGCATAAGGAAAACAAAAAAAGTCCGAGTACAATGACACATAGGTGTTGGTTTGGCTTACACGGACTGTGTAACATCCAGCACAAAAGACTTTGGAAGCAGAATTAACACAGGACAACTTCTCACATCCAATCTCAGTCACTGAATGAGACAACTGGTTTCCTTCTGTTGTGTTGCTATCAGTGTATCAAGAGTGGGAGAAGAGGGTTGCATTGACAATCCAACACAATAGGCAGCACTTTGAACACATTTTATAAGTGAACACAAAAGCCAACTCCGGACTAATATCATCTAGTAGCCGAAAAAAGAGATCCGGTAGCATTAAAATAATTAACTTTTATCGATTTATATTAATTACTAGCCGAAGAGCCCGGCACTGCCCGGGCATAGTAACTAACTATGGTTTTATAACAAATTATGACTATATCTACATATTGTGGTACAGTAAAGGGTGTTTTACTGGATGGGAGATACATTTCTCCCAGCAGATTAATGTTTGGCTGCGTTTTTCCCTAAAGACAGGACCTGCGATGATGTCATGGTCACGTGATCAGCCCATGTGATGTCTACCTCACCAGTGGGACGGGTTATGGGCTTGGTATTTGGCACATGGTGAGTGTGTGTCTGGAAGTTACAGGAACTTGGCTGGACTTAGCCTGAACTTGTATACAGGATTCCCGTGCTGCAGGACTATAGCAGCAAGACTTTCAACAACCCTGGGAATGGCACCTGGTGGATGTCGCAGGACCTGGCAGCCGCTTAGTTAAGCCCGTCCCGTGCAAGGGGTGAGTCTGGGACCAGTGGATCTCCAAGCTGGAGTATATTTATGTTTTTCCTTATTTTCTGTTAACCTGCTGTTTGCAAAGTGACACTAAATCACTGAAATTAGACTTTAAGCCTGTGTGTTGCCTCGTTACTGCAGCCCTGCCATTACCAACCAGAGCGGATCCCTACAATATATATATAAAGCTGAGTGTAGAGCCCCGCCCACACCGCATAGCCACATTCACTATAATATCCCACATCATCCTGTCAGCTAGAGCTACCGGACTATTACCCCTAATATCCCATATCGTCCCGTCAGCCAGAGCCACCGGACTACTAATATCCCACATCATCCTGTCAGCCATAGCCACCGGACTACTACCCTTAATATCCCACATCATGCCGTCACAGCCGCTGGACTACAACCCCTAATATCCCACATCATCCCATCAACCAGAGCCACCGGACTACTCCCTCTAATATCCCACATCATCTCATCAGCCTGGGGTCAGAACCAGAGTGCTGAGTGGAGTGGCCCTAACTTCCATACCAGGAATCCCTTTAATAGAAGCCTGGGTGAGAATCAGAGTGCTGAGGGATTTACCCTAACTTCCGTACCGGAGATCCCTTTAAGAGAGGCCTAGGGTCTGTACCAAAGTGCAGAGTGAATTTGCCCTCACTTCCGTACCGAGGATCCCTTTAAGAGGGGCCTGGGATCAGAACCAGAGCGCTGAGTGGATTTGCCCTGACTTCCATACCAATGATCCTTTTAATAGAATCCTGGGGTCAGATTCAGAGCTCTGAGGGATTTGCCCTAACTTCCATACAGGAGATCCCTTTAAGAGAGCCTGGAGTCAGTACAAGAGCATTTGAAGGCAATTGCCCTGACTTCCATACTAGAGATCCCTTTAAGAGAGCCTGGGGTCAGAACTAGAACGCTGAGTGGAATTGCCCTAACTTCCATACTGGAGATCCCTTTGAGAGAGGCCTGGGGTTAGAACCAAAGCGCTGGATGAATTTGCCCTTTCTTCCATACCAATGATCCCTTTAAGAGGAAGATGTGCCTATTGGATGGAGGATGTGTGATGTGTATATGGGAATATATGTATGTGTATATGCTCCTTGCTTGGGGGGCAGACAATGGCTGGGAGCTTCTGTTCCCAAGAATGCTAGATTTCTCTCACCATGTCAATGTCTGCTGAGGTGTTTTCTGGAGTGGGAAAACTGTTGCTCATAGCAACCAATCACAGTTTAGTTTCTTTTAAACAGCTCTGGTGAAATGAAAAAAGCTTTGTGATTGGTTGGTGATACACACACACACACATTCATTTTTATATATAGAGATTTTAACCCCTTCATGACCAAGCCTATTTTGACCTTATGACCAGGCCATTTTTTGCAATTCTGACCAGTGTTCCTTTATGAGGTAATAACTCTAGAACACTTCAACGTATTTCTAGCAATTCTGAGACTGTTTTTTCATGACATATTGGGCTTCATGTTAGTGGTAAATTTAGGTCGATAATTTTTGCGTTTATTTGTGAAAAAATAAGAAATTTGGTGAAAATTTTGAAAATTTCGCAATATAAAAATTTTGAATTTTTATTCTGTTAAACCAGAGAATTATGTGACACAAAATAGTTGCTAAATAACATTTCCCACATGTCTACTTTACATCAGCACAATTTTGGAAACAAATTTTTTTTTTGTTAGGAAGTTATAAGGGTTAAAAGTTGACCAGTGATTTCTCATTTTTACAACAAAATTTACAAAACCATTTTTTTTAGGGACCACATCACATTTGAAGTCACTTTGAGGGGTCTATATGGCAGAAAATACCCAAAAGTGAAACCATTCTAAAAACTGCACCCCTCAAGGTGCTCAAAACTAAATGCAAGAAGATTATTAACCCTTCAGGTGCTTCACAGGAACTAAAGCAACGTGGAAGGAAAAAATGGACATTTTAATTTTTCCAACAACAATTTTCTTTTATCATCAATTTTCTCATTTTTACATTGGCAATGGGATAAAATGGATCCTAAAATTTGTTGGGCAATTTCTCCTGAGTACACCGATACCTCATATGTGGTCATAAACCATTGTTTGGGCACACGGCAGGGCTCGGAAGGGAAGAAGCACCATTTGACTTTTTGAATGGAAAATATGCTGGAATATTTAGCGGTTGCCATGTCGCGCTTGGAGAGTCCCTGCATGCCTAAACATTGGAGCTCCTCCACAAGTAACCCCATTTTGGAAACTAGACCCCCCACAGAACTTATATAGATGCATAGTGATCACTTTGAACCCCCAGGTGCTTCACAAATTGATCCGTAAAAAAAGTACTTTTTTTTCACAAAAATTTTCATTTAGCCTCAGTTTTTTCATTTTCACATGGGCAACAGGTTAAAATGGATCTTAAAATTTGTGGGTCAATTTCTCCTGAGTACACCGATACCATCATATGTAGTCATAAACCACTGTTTGGGCGCACAGCAGGGTCCGGAAGGGAAGGAGCGCCATTTGACTTTTTGAATGGAAAATTAGCTCCAATCGTTATCTGACACCATGTCACGTTTGGAGAGCCCCTGTGTGCCTAAACAGTGAAACCCCCCCCACAAGTGACACCATTTTGGAAACTAGACCCCTTAAGGAACTTATCTAGATGTGTAGTGAGCACTTTGAACCTCCAAGTGCTTCACAAAAGTTTATAACGCAGAGCAGTGAAAATAAATCATTTTTTTCCTCAAAAATGATTTTCTAGCACGCTATTTTTTATTTTCACATTGCTAAAATGAGAAATTGGACCACAAAAATTGTTGTCCAGTTTGCCCTGAGTACAATGGTACCCCATATGTGGGGAGGAACCACTGTTTGGGTGCATGGCAGGGGTCAGAAGGGAAGGAGCGCCATTTGACTTTTTGAAAGGAAAATTAGTTTCAATCGTTAGCAGACACCATGTCATGTTTGGAGAGCCCCTGGGTTAGGTGGCAGATTCCTGACGCTGCACAGCAGGAATTCAGAGCCAGACATCCTGCGGTCTCTCATTCTCCTCCGACCGCTCCGGGTGCTGCTCAGCAATCACGGCGAGCCAGGCATGCTGCTCAGACTCACTCTGACAGCCTGGATGTTGCTGCCACCTCTGGTGCAGCAATGGTAGCGCAACCTGCTCTGCAGGGAACTACTCCAGAGGCTGTCCTCATGCCGTGCTACTGGGCATGCCCGCAAGGTGACCTCTCACTGGAGAGCAGGGGTCACATGTTCAGGTCCTGTGTCGGATCTGATTGGTCCTTTCCAGGGTACTTGAAGGTCCCGGATACGCATGGCTATAAAAAGCCCGCATGGCGGCTCGGCCATGCGCTAGTGTAGCATATTATTCTGTGTATGCATGGACTGGTGACTGACTTATTATGAAACCCCTTCCCTTGGATACTACGAATGGTGACTGTGTGTTGGGTTAGTCAGCTCCAGATTGTGGCAAGCTACACGCCACTGGGCTTTCCACGCCTACACTAGCGTCCGTCGGTGCCTGGTTCTCGGCGCCGACGCTTGCGGCTATAGTTGCCGCTGCGCTGCATTAACAGCAGCTATTGGTGTTCGCGGCTGCGACGCCACACGCCGGCTCCTGTGACGTTAACAGGGCCAGCGTCTTTACATTTATTTCTGCCAAGCAACTCTGTGTCTGAACAGAATCGCTCTTAGCGTTCGGGTGACGTTAACCCGTGTGCACTACTTCACCTTCTGGTGCATCTGCCATTACCCAGCAGCGGTCTTACCATCTACTGCACGGTGGACCCCGGGCGGCGAACGCACCTCCTATTATTTTATATCTGATGCGTTCCGCCGACCATAACATTACACTAGCGCCAGGGTCTGGCTGGTAATGGCAGATGTGCAGCAGTTGCAGCGCTACATTCGGCAGCTGGAGAGCAGGTTGGCGGCTATTGAGAGCGCCAACTCAGCTGCGAGTACCACGTTGACTGCCGCTCAGACAGTTGCTGAGGCTGTCTCACGTGTGCCCACATTATTGCCCACGCCAATAATCTCTCGCCTCCCGCTCCCTGACAAGTTCTCGGGTAACAGCGCCACCTGTAGGGGATTTATCAGCCAGTGCTCAATTCAGCTCGAGTTACTGGCTGCGTAGTTCCCTACAGAGTGGGCTAAAGTGGGATTTATAGTCTCTTTATTGTCTGGCAGAGCATTACAGTGGGCTACACCGTTGTGGGAACGTGACGATCCGGTGGTTCAGGGTGCCGCTCAGTTTCTCGCAGCCCTGAAGCAGGTCTTTTTGGGACCACGGATCACACACGACATGTCCCTCCAACTTCTGTCCTTAACACAGGGGTCACTCTCGGTTAGCCATTACGCCGTCCGGTTCCGGACATTGGCTTCCGAAGTAGAGTGGCCGGACAAGGCATTGGTCCCGGTGTTTTGGAGAGGGTTGGCTGAGCATGTAAAGGATGCTCTAGCTACTAGGGAGGTTCCCACAAGTCTGGAGAAATTGATTGCAGTCTCCACCCACATTGACCTCCGGTTTCCGGAGCGCGGGTTGGAACGTGCACAATCCAGACGAAGGGTTAATTTGGCTCCCACCTTCACCGAGCCGCTGAGTTACCCCGCACAGGAGCACGTACCATCTGAACCTATGGAGGTGTCCCTCGCCGACTCCAAGCCACCACCGGTGAGCGGTTATGTGCGTTGCTACCAGTGTCGACAACTTGGACACTCGGCCAGCACGTGTCCTTTGCGGGTGAAAAAACGCCCACATCCTGTGATCGTAGGTGGTGGTGAGTCCAGCATGAAACCCTTCTCACCCAAACCGGTATTCCGGGGTACCTTAGACAGTGGTCCCCACACCTGGGAGGTGGAGGTTTTCATGGATTCCGGGGCCGAAGGGAATTTTATGTCCTCAACCTTCGCCCGGAAACACGCTATCCCTCAGGTGTTGCTGCCTCAACCACTGACCATCATGGTGGTTAATGGGGCGCATTTGCCTACCCAGGTAACCCATCAGACAGTCCCACTCGGGCTTTCTATCTCTCCATCCCATCGAGAGACCTTGTCCCTACTCATTTTGCCTGACGGTATTGATCAGGTGCTACTTGGTCTTCCCTGGCTCCGTTGCCACTCTCCTCATATTGAGTGGTCATCAGGGAAAATACTGGCCCGGAGCAAAAATTGTGAGGGAAAGTGTCTGAAGGGCAGTCTTCAGGTGGCTTCCACTGAAGTGCCTGCGGATCTCTCCGCACTTCCTAAACCCTATCATCAGTACGCGGACGTCTTCTCCAAAAAATCTGCGGAGACGCTCCCGCCACACCGCCCTGTTATGAATGAGTCACTGTAGGAGGCAAAAACAGAAATACTAGCTAAGTCCAGAAAACCAGAGAAGTTGGCAGCTATCGGATTGCAGACCCCTGAACCTATCAACAACAACTAGCAGTAGCCGTGGGGGGGTTCCTATGGTGCCCTAGACCCCTTGATCACAGCCGGAGAACTAAATAGCCTAAAGACAGAAAGGGAAATCTAAACTGCCCCAGAGCAGACCCCAAAGCAATAGGCAGCCCCCAACATATAATGACGGTGAAGCAAGATGAAAAAACACTCACACAGATAGAAAGATAGGCTTCGTGCTCGGGTACAGATAAATTGAAGAGCCGACCCTTGGGAAATTTACACCCCGGGCTCAGTTCAATTGCACAGTCATAACTCCTATGAGAAGGCAAAGACGCAGACTCATTCTCACTAAATACATCATAAAAGTCCGCCAAATTGTCAGGAACATCATGCGACTGAGGAGAGGTGGAAAAAACCCGAGCCTCACTAAGGGCACACCGACAACCCCAACTCACCACAGACACAGATTTCCAATCCAAAACTGGATTATGAATTTGCAACCAGGGAAACCCCAGAACAATGGTATCATGCAAATTATGCAACACCAAAAATCTGCAATTTTCTTGATGGCCTGGGGCGACCCGCATCACCACCTGGGTCCAAAACTGAGGTTTATTTTTTGCCAAAGGAGTAGCATCAATCCCCCTCAAAGGGATAGGCATCCGCAGAGGTGTCATAGGAAATCCACAACGTTTAGCAAAATCCAAGTCCATTAGGTTCAGGGCTGCTCCCGAATCCACAAAAGTCTTGGCGGAAAATGTGGACAGGGAGCAGATCAGAGTAATTGCCAGAAGAAACTTAGGTTGAACACCACCCACAGAAAACGTGTGTGCACAACGTTTCTCTCGTTTAGGACAGACAGAAATAATATGCGAGGCATCTCCACAAAAAAAACACAGCTTATTACGCCTTCTGAACTCCTGACGTTGCTCCCTGGACAAAACTCTATCACATTGCATAGGTTCAGACACTCGTTCAACAGGTGGCAACACCTATCGTTCAGTCCTGCGTTCACGTAAACGCCGATCAACCTGAATGGCTAATGACATAGAATCGTCAAGACCAGAGGGAACAGGAAATCCCACCATAGTATATTTTACGGCTTCTGACAAACCCTTCCGAAAGAGAGCTGCCAAGGCATTATCATTCCAGGTAGTAAGGACCGCCCACTTTTGGAATTTTTGACAGTACGATTCTGCAGAATCTCGACCCTGGCTCAATGCCAACAGGGTCTTTTCAGCCTGATCAATAGCATTAGGTTCATCATACAACAACCCCAAGGCTTGAAAAAATGCATTCACATTAGTCAGAATAGGATCATCTGGTTTCAAAGAAAACGCCCAATCCTGGGGATCGCCACGCAGCAAAGAGATGACAATTTTAACCTGCTGCGCGGAGCTCCCTGACGAGTTAGGCTTCAAGGCAAAAAATAATTTACAATTATTTTTGAAATTCAAAAATTTAGACCGATCCCCAAAAAACACATCAGGAGTAGGGATCTTTGGTTCAGCAGCATGTGAATGAGCAAGGTAGGCGGATATTCCCCGCACTTCTGCAGCGAACTGCTCCACACGATCAGACAATTGCTTTATCTCCATTGAGAGAAAAAAAAAATTCCCCTACTGCCTCAGAGATATAGAGGAAAAAATATACACCCCCTTTTTTTTTTTTTTTAATTCTTTCCTGCTATTGAGTACCCTAGGATCTGCGGTATGGCTGGTGATTCTGTTATGAATGAGTCACCGTAGGAGGCAAAAACAGAAATACTAGCTAAGTCCAGAAAACCAGAGAAGTTGGCAGCTATCGGATTGCAGACCCCTGAACCTATCAACAATAACTAGCAGTAGCCGTGGGGGGTTCCTACGGTGCCCTAGACCCCTCAATCACAGCCGGAGAACTAAATAGCCTAAAGACAGAAAGGGAAATCTAAACTGCCCCAGAGCAGACCCCAAAGCAATAGACAGCCCCCAACATATAATGACGGTGAAGCAAGATGAAAAAACACTCACACAGATAGAAAGATAGGCTGAGCAAATGATGGGGCCCAAGCTAACTAAATAGGACAGGATAGAAAAGCTGCTGTCTGCAATCCGCCAAAACCTTATCAAAACAAGAGCCAACAGACTGATAGGGAAAAAATCCCTGAAGACGCTAGGCTTCAAAAAGACTATATCAGTACTCAGGTATCTTCTGAAGACAGAGCAAAAAGGAATTCAGCTCACCCCAGCAGGGAATGGCAGAAAAAGAAGGCAAAGCAAAACCAAAACACAAATGCAAAAAGCAGTGCAGAAAACTTAGCTTTTGAGGAGCAGGAAACAGACTGGTCTCCTAGAATCCCTCTGAGAAATCACCAGCAAGGCAGAAGGGGGTTGGCTGCCTTATATCCAGTCAGCAATTCCAGTCACCCAGTCATCATCATCCTGCTCAGGTGCTTGGTAATCAGCCTCACTACCTTCCTTCACCAGAAGAGGGAGTTCATCAGACCTCAATGGTGAAGGGGAAAATGAACTCACAACACCGCCCGTATGATTGCCCGATAGATCTCATGCCAGGCACAGAACCTCCTAGAGGCTGTGTGCATCCACTATCACTCCCTGAGACAGAAGCTATGTCCCAATACATCCGGGAGAACCTGGCTAGAGGTTTTATCAGGAAGTCGGTGTCGCCGGCTGGTGCAGGGTTCTTTTTCGTTCAGAAAAAAAGCGGAGAGTTACGTCCCTGCATAGATTACAGAGGTCTCAATGCCATAACAGTGAAGAACAAATATCCTCTTCCACTGATCTGTGAACTGTTTGACAGGTTGCGAGGGGCCCGGATCTTTACAAAACTAGATCTACAGGGGGCATACAACCTGATCCACATACGCAAGGGAGACGAGTGGAAGACAGCCTTTAATACCAGGGATGGCCACTATGAATATCTGGTCATGCCCTTTGGCCTGTGTAATGCGCCAGCTGTCTTTCAAGACCTTGTCAATGACATTTTCCGCGATATGCCGTCTACTTCGGTGGTGGTCTATCTGGATGATATACTCATCTTCTCGCCAGATTTGACCACCCACTGGAGAGACGTATGCAGGGTCTTCGACCGTTTACGGGCGAATTCTCTATACGCCAAGCTAGAGAAGTGCCAGTTTGAACAGGAGTCATTGCCGTTCCTGGGCTATATCAACTCGGCCCTGGGATTGGCTATGGATCCAACCAAACTACAAGCGGTGATGGACTGGCAAGAACCCCATTCACTCAAAGCGGTGCAGCGCTTTTTAGGGTTCATAAATTATTACCGCCAGTTTATACTGCACTTCTCCACATTGGTGGCTCCTTTGGTTGCTCTCACCAAGAAAGGAGCTAACCCTAATGCTTGGTCAGAACAGGTCTCCAAGGCCTTCTTGTCTATCAAATCCCACTTTGCTGGCGCTCCCATCCTACATCGTCCCGATGTGAACAGACCATTTATTCTGGAGGTAGATGCCTCTTCCGTCGGTGCAGGAGCAGTCCTCTTCCAGAAGGATGCTCAAGGTCGGAAGCATCCATGCTTCTTTTTCTCGAAGACCTTCTCACCGGCGGAGAAGAATTACGCCATCGGTGACAGGGAGCTGCTGGCCATGAAGCTGGCGTTTTCTGAGTGGAGACATCTCCTGGAGGGGGCTCGGTTTCCCTTCCAGGTATACTGTACACGGACCATAAGAATCTGGTCTTTTTGCAAACGGCCCAGTGCCTGAACTCCCGTCAGGCTAGGTGGTCGCTTTTCTTTTCCCATTTCCGCTTCACCCTGCATTATCTCTCCGGAGGGAAGAACGTCCGTGCGCATGCTCTTTCATGGTCGGTGGTTTCGGCGGAAAAGGGAGAGGCTGAGCCTCTGCTTATTCTCCCTCTGGAGAGTTTTACAACCATGGCCCCAGTTTCACTCGAGTCAGTGCCACCGGGCAAGACCTTGGTGCCTCCGCAGCTGCGGGCGGAGGTCCTCGCCTGGGCACACGCTTCCAGAGTAGGTGGTCATTTTGGTAATAAACGTACCACCCAACTCCTGGCCAGGTCATATTGGTGGCCACATATGGTTCGAGACGTGAAGGAATACGTGCAAGCATGCATCTCGTGTGCTCGGAACAGACCCTCTAGACAGAGGCCGGCGGGGCTGTTATATCCCCTGCCAGTGACAGATAGACCGTGGGAGTTGGTTGGCATGGATTTCATAGTTGGCCTGCCCAAGTCTGGTGGCAGTACGGTCATCTGGGTGGTCACTGACCATTTTTCCAAAATGGTGCACCTGGTGCCACTCGCATGCTTGCCTTCCGCCCGTGGTCTTGCCACCTTGTTCAAAAAGCACGTGTTCCATGTACATGGCATGCCGGACAAAATCGTGAGTGACCGAGGCCCCCAGTTTGCGTCTCGGTTTTGGAGAGAGCTCTGCAGTCTGCTCTGCATCGAGCTCAATCTATCCTCCGCTTATCCCGAGACGAACGGCTTGGTGGAGAGAGCCAATCAGACCTTGGTTACCTACATGCGGCATTTTTTCTCTGCCAGGCAGGATGACTGGGCATCCTTGCTACCTTGGGCTGAATTTGCCCTAAACAATGCGGTGGCTGACTCCACTGGTCAGACGCCCTTCCTCCTAAACTACGGTCAACATCCACGCATCCCTGTTCCGATGCCAGTGTCCTCCACTGACTCCAAGGTGGCAGACTGGGCAGTGGAGGCTCGGGACATTTGGGATCACACTCAGGATGCTATCCATGCTTCTAAAGAAAGGATAAGGGCGTCTGCTGACACACATCGGCGACCCGCTCCAAGCTTCTCCCCTGGTGACATGGTGTGGCTCTCCACTCGAAATATCAAACTACGGGTCGAGTCCCCTAAGTTCGCCCCGCGATATATTGGACCTTTCAAGGTCCTCGAGTGAATTAGCTCGGTGGTCTACCGCCTGGCTCTTCCACCACATTTAGCCATTTCGGACGTGTTTCATGTGTCCCTCCTCAAACCAGTTCACATGGCCCGGTTTTCTGAGTCATCGGCCGGGTCATCAGACTTGTCGTCTGACGAGTTTGAGGTTAATGCCATCGTTGGGCGCAGGTTTGTCCGTGGCAAAAAAATTTATTTGGTGGACTGGAAGGGTCATGGGCCCAAGGCTCAGACCTGGGAGCCAGTGGAGAACATCCACGCACCGCTCCTGATCGCGGCTTTTGAGCGCAGTGAAGCGGGGGCCTTAGGAGGGAGGGGTAATGTTAGGCATCGGATTCCTGACGCTGCACAGCGGGAATCCAGAGCCAGACATCCTGTGGTCTCCCATTCTCCGACCGCTCTGGGTGCTGCTCAGCAATCACGGCGAGCCAGGCGTGCTGCTCAGACTCACTCTGACAGCCTGGATGTTGCTGCCACCTCTGGTGCAGCAATGGTAGCGCAACCTGCTCTGCAGGGAACAGCTCCAGAGGCTAAGTCCTCATGCCATGCTACTGGGCATGCCCGCAAGGTGACCTCTCACTGGAGAGCAGGGGTCACATGTTCAGGTCCTGTGTCGGATCTGATTGGTCCTTTCCAGGGTACTGGAAGGTCCCGGATGCGCATGGCTATAAAAAGCCCGCATGGCGGCTCGGCCATGCACTAGTGTAGCATATTATGCTGTGTATATATGGTGAAGGATGCATGGACTGGTGACTGACTTATTATGAAACCCCTTCCCTTAGATACTGCGAATGGTGACTGTGTGTTGGGTTAGTCAGCTCCAGATTGTGGCAAGCTACACGCCACTGTGCTTTCCACGCCTACACTAGCGTCCGTTAGTGCCTGGTTCTCGGCGCTGACGCTTGCGGCTATAGTTGCCACTGCGCTGCATTAACAGCAGCTATTGGTGTTCGCGGCTGCGACGCCACACGCCGGCTCTTGTGTCGTTAACAGGGCCAGTGTCTTTACATTTATTTCTGCCAAGCGACTCTGTGTCTGAACAGAGCCGCTCCTAGCGTTCGGGTGACGTTAACCCATGCGCACTACTTCACCTTCTGGTGCATCTGCCATTACCCAGCAGCGGTCTTACGATCTACTGCACGGTGGACCCCGGGCGGCGAACGCACCTCCTATTATTTTATATCTGGTGCGTTCCGCCGACCATAACACCCTGTGTGCCTAAACTTTGGATCTCCCCCACAAATGACCCCTTTTGGCAAACTAGACCCCCTAAGGAACTTATCTAGATGCATAGTGAGTACTTTGAACCCCCAGGTGCTTCACAGAAGTTTATAAAGCAGAGCCGTGAAAATAAAAAATCATTTTTTTCCTCCAAAAAATGAATTTTAGCCTGTAATTTTTTTTTCATAAGGGTAACAGGATAAATTGGACCCCTAAAGTTGTTGTCCAGTTTGTCCTGAGTACGCTGGTACCCTATATGTGGGGGGGAGGACCACTGTTTGGGCACACGTCGGGGCTTAGAAGGGAAGTAGCGAGGTTTTGAAATGCTGACTTGATGGAATGGTCTGCAGGCGTCATGTTGCCTTTGCAGAGCACCTGATGTGACTCCACTGTGGAAACCACACACAAGTGACCCCATTTTGGAAACTAGACCCCCCCCAAGGAACTTATCTAGATTTGAACCCCCAAGTGCTTCACAGAAGTTTATAGCGCAAAGCTGTGAAAATAAAAAATCATTTTTTTCATCAAAAATTATTTTTATTTTCACAAGGGTAAGAGGAGAAATTGGACCCCAAAAGTTGTTGTCCCATTTGTCCTGAGTACGCTGGTACCCCATATGTGGGGGGGAACCATTGTTTGGGCACACATCAGGGCTCGGAATGGAAGTAGTGACATTTTGAAATGCAGACTTTGATGGAATGGTCTGCGGTCGTCGTTACATTTGCAGAGCCCCTGATGTGCCTAAACAGTAGAAAACACCCACACAAGTGACCCCATTTTGGAAACTAGACCTTCCAAGGAACTTATCTAGATGTCTGGTGAGCACTTTGAACCCCCAAGTGCTTCACAGAAGTTTATAACGCAGAGACGTGAAAATAAAAAAATCATTTTTTTTCCGCAAAAATCATTTTTTAGCCCCCAATTTTTTTGTTTTCCCAAGGGTAACAGGAGAAATTAGACCCCCAAAGTTGTGCAATTTGTCCTGAGTACGCTGATACCCCATATGTTGGGGTAAACCACTGTTTGGGCACACGTCGGTACTTGGAAGGTAGGGAGCACCGTTTGACTTTTTGAATGCAAAATTGGCTGGAATCAATGGTGGCACCATGTCGTGTTTGTAGACCCGTGATATGTCTAAACAGTGGAAACCCCTCAATTCTAACCCCAACACACCCCTAACCCTAATCCAGAGGCGTATCTAGGCTTTCTGGCACCCGGGGCAAGAATTCGGTTCGGCGCCCCCCCCCGCCCAAGTACATATGCGACTTGAACACTTAGCCATGTACCCACGAGCTGCTCCTCCTAATGCTCTCAATGCTCAGTAAAAAACTGAGAGAAGCAGGAAGAGAAGCTCGTTGTCACAGGATCATACCTATGAAAATCGCATATGAGTGAAGTGTCCATGTGATGACTACGGCAACCTGCAGAGCTGAATCCTGACACTGCAGCTTCTGAATTCTCACAACGAATGCACTGCACACTTTTAGGATTCTCCCTTGCTGATGTACCGTCATGTCAGCACTAGAGTTGAGCGAAACGGGTCGAAAAAATTCAAAAGTCGCCGACTTTTGGCAAAGTCGGGTTTCATGAAACGAAACCCGACCCTAGGATGAGGTCGGCCACGAGGTCGGCGACTTACGCGCCAAAGTTGCGTTTCAAAAGTTTGTTTTGCGCTCTTTTTCAGCCAATCAGGATCCACGGACACTGTGGGCAACGTGATGACCTAGGCACGGGTCACCACCATCTTTCAGAAGGGCATGCAAGTGATTGGCTTGCTTTGGTGGGCGTCACAGCGGGTATAAAAGGGCGTGCACGCCGACCGCCATCTTACTTCTGCCGATCTTAGTATAGGGAGAGGTTGCTGCTGATTCTGTAGGGAGAGCGTTAGGCAGGGAAGAAGACAAAAAAACTGCTTCTGCTGCTAGCGATTTGGCCTGCACAACACACAAGTCACTGTGTGTGCAGTGCAAGGGGAGGCTATATTGTGGTGTATCAGTGGTGTTGGTTGTTGGGCTGCCTTTTAAGGCTTCCTGACACGCTGGCATTGCTGTTTACCCACTGCTCCGCAAACTGCTTTTTTAAAAGCAATCCAATCTCCCTTATCCTCTAGTCACTTTTGTCACAGCTGTGCCATCGAGCGTGTCACATAGCGCTCAGATATCAGTGGGCCTCACACAATCCACAAGTGTCCAGTGTCCAAAAGTGTACGCAGAGATTCAAAATCTCCATTATCCTCTCGTCACTTTGGTCACAGGCAGCTGTGCCATCGAGCGTGTCACATAGCGCTCAGATATCAGTGGGCCTCACACAATCCACAAGTGTCCAGTGTCCAAAAGTGTACGCAGAGATTCAAAATCTCCATTATCCTCTCGTCACTTTGGTCACAGGCAGCTGTGCCATCGAGCGTGTCACATAGCGCTCAGATATCAGTGGGCCTCACACAATCCACAAGTGTCCAGTGTCCAAAAGTGTACGCAGAGATTCAAAATCTCCATTATCCTCTCGTCACTTTGGTCACAGGCAGCTGTGCCATCGAGCGTGTCACATAGCGCTCAGATATCAGTGGGCCTCACACAATCCACAAGTGTCCAGTGTCCAAAAGTGTACGCAGAGATTCAAAATCTCCATTATCCTCTTGTCACTTTGGTCACAGGCAGCTGTGCCATCGAGCGTGTCACATAGCGCTCAGATATCAGTGGGCCTCACACAATCCACAAGTGTCCAGTGTCCAAAAGTGTACGCAGAGATTCAAAATCTCCATTATCCTCTCGTCACTTTGGTCACAGGCAGCTGTGCCATCGAGCGTGTCACATAGCGCTCAGATATCAGTGGGCCTCACACAATCTACAAGTGTCCAGTGTCCAAAAGTGTACGCAGAGATTCAAAATCTCCATTATCCTCTTGTCACTTTGGTCACAGGCAGCTGTGCCATCGAGCGTGTCACATAGCGCTCAGATATCAGTGAGCCTCACACAATCCACAAGTGTCCAGTGTCCAAAAGTGTACGCAGAGATTCAAAATCTCCATTATCCTCTCGTCACTTTGGTCACAGGCAGCTGTGCCATCGAGCGTGTCACATAGCGCTCAGATATCAGTGGGCCTCACACAATCCACAAGTGTCCAGTGTCCAAAAGTGTACGCAGAGATTCAAAATCTCCATTATCCTCTCGTCACTTTGGTCACAGGCAGCTGTGCCATCGAGCGTGTCACATAGCACTCAGATATCAGTGGGCCTCACACAATCTACAAGTGTCCAGTGTCCAAAAGTGTACGCAGAGATTCAAAATCTCCATTATCCTCTTGTCACTTTGGTCACAGGCAGCTGTGCCATCGAGCGTGTCACATAGCGCTCAGATATCAGTGGGCCTCACACAATCCACAAGTGTCCAGTGTCCAAAAGTGTACGCAGAGATTCAAAATCTCCATTATCCTCTCGTCACTTTGGTCACAGGCAGCTGTGCCATCGAGCGTGTCACATAGCGCTCAGATATCAGTGGGCCTCACACAATCTACAAGTGTCCAGTGTCCAAAAGTGTACGCAGAGATTCAAAATCTCCATTATCCTCTCGTCACTTTGGTCACAGGCAGCTGTGCCATCGAGCGTGTCACATAGCGCTCAGATATCAGTGGGCCTCACACAATCCAAAAGTGTCCACTGTCCACAAGTGTGTGCAGAAATTGTAAATGTCCCCTGTCCTATAGACACCTTGTACCTTGTTTTACATTACTATATAGTTTGTTGGATTTTGTCTACATTTCTACCAAAAATGAGGAAGGCTGGTGGAAGAGGCCGTGGAATTGGGCGGGGGTTGGCAGCTGGTAATGATGGTGTTGGTGGTGGATCTGATGGTAGTGGCAAGAGCAAAATAGGACCGAATGCAGGAGGTGCTGACCCTGCGTCATCGTCTGGCTACATAAGGCCTCGAACGCTTAGTTTTCTAGGAGTTGGCAAACCGCTTTTAAAGCCAGAGCATCAGGAAAAAGTTTTGTCTTACATTGCTGACTCAGCCTCCAGCTCTATCGCCTCCTCTTCTTCAGTTGTAAAAAGTAAAAGCACTGAGTCGTCATTGGAGGCTCATGTTCATGAACCACACCTTTCCTTGTGTCCTTCACCCCAACCAAGATTGAAGGATGACGCAGGCCATACTACTGATTACTCCATGGAGCTGTTTTCACATACCATGCCTGGATTATCAAGTGAAATGGTGAATTACCCAGGCCAAGATGAATCTGACATGGAATGCACTGATGCACAGCCGCTGATGGATGATTCTGCTGGTACATTCACTCAGAGCACTACATTGTCCTCGCAGTGTACAGAGCCAGATTTTGACCCTGATGAGACTCAGGTGCCCCTTACCGCACACTATACCACCATACACGGTGACACAGAGAAAGGTGCACATGACATAGACGAGGAGGTGATGGATGACCCAGTTGTTGACCCAGATTGGCATCCATTGGGGGAAGAGGGTGCTGCTTTCAATAGCTCAGATGAGGAGCATCCACAGCAGACATCGACATCGCAACAGCTGTTATCTGGCAGGCCCGGAGCACTCCGAAGACAGGTTCCAAACATCAAAAGAGTTGCTGGACAGCTTGTCCAGAGTGTCAAAAGATCACAGCGTGCTAGGCCGCAAAATGTCTGCCAAAGTGGGAAGAGTGCAGTGTGGCACTTTTTTGAACAAAATCCTCATGATCAGGCCAAGGTTATCTGTAAGAAGTGCGCAAAGACCTTTAGCCGAGGGAAAAATCTGAAAAATTTGAATACCAGTTGCATGCTTAGACATTTAACCAGCATGCACTTGCAAGCGTGGACACAACACCAAACCTCAAGTGCCACATGTGCAACTGATCACAACGAAGGTAGTCAGCAACGCTACATTGTTTCCCCCACTGTAAGCCCACCGGTTAGCACAGCAGCAAATGTTGAGGTGTCGTTGCAAGGCCACAGCAGTCAGGGAATCCCACTGTTATATCAACGAAAGACTGATTCTAGGCCATCAGAAAGAACACCAACTCCATCACATCATCAACCCTCTCTCAGTCCGCCCTGTCCACCGCTACTTCCACCATATGCAGCTCTCAAGTCCAGCTCACCCTCCCAGACACTATGAGTAGGTCAAGAAAGTACTCAGTCTCTCATCCGCGTACACTGGGTTTGAACGCCCACATTGCCAAACTAATCTCGTTTGAGATGATGCCCTTTCGGTTGGTGGAAAGCACAGCTTTCCGCGAACTCATGGCCTATGCAGTACCACGCTATGACCTACCCAGTCGCCACTTCTTCTCTCGCAAAGCCATCCCAGCCCTCCACCATCATGTGAAAGACCACATTGTCCATGCACTCAAGCAGTCAGTGAGCGGAAAGGTGCACCTCACAACTGATGCATGGTCTAGTCGGCATGGCCAGGGCCGTTACGTGTCCATCACTGCGCACTGGGTTAATGTGCTGGATGCAGGGTCCACAGGGGACAGCGGTGGTGGGACAGTGCTGCCTAGCCCACGGTATAGGAAACAGTTGGCTGTAGGCGTTCGACCCTCCTCCTCCTCCTCCTCCTCCTCCAGAAGCGAAAGCTCGTCCACAGAGCGCAGTCGTACGAGCACTCCATCTGCAGCTGCCACTGTTGCACACGATGTGTCCCCCTATCGAGCAGCTAGTGGAAAGCGTCAGCAGGCTGTGTTGCAGATGATGTGTTTGGGCGACAGACACACCGCCGAGGTGCTGGCCGAGTACTTGAAGCGACAAACTGAGTCATGGCTGGGCAGTGTACATCTTGAGGCAGGCAAGGTAGTTAGTGATAACGGCCGTAATTTTGTGGCAGCCATAGCCCTTTCAAAACTCAGCCACATACCTTGCTTGGCTCACACCTTGAACCTGGTGGTGCAGTGCTTCCTCAAAAATTATCCGGAGTTAACAGCCCTGCTCCAGAAGGTGCGAAGACTGTGCGCGCACATCCGCCGGTCGCCTGTACACTCCGTTCGTATGCAGAAGCTGCAGCGATTGCTCCACCTTCCCAACCACCGCCTCATTATCGACATTGCAACAAGGTGGAACTCCACCCTGCACATGGTGGAGCGGCTGTGCGAGCAGAGGCAGGCCATAATGCATTTGTGGGAGGATACACGGCCAGGCACTTTGAGAGCAGACATGGAGTTGACAGGCGTGCAGTGGTCGAAGCTGAAAGACCTTTGTAAAGTCCTTCAGTGTTTTGAGGAATGCACACGGCTGGTAAGCGCAGACGACGCCATCCTAAGCATGAGCATCCCACTTATGTGTCTGCTCATGCAAACTTTGACGCACCTTAAGGAGCAGGCGTCTGCAGCCAATGTTGATGAGGAGGAAGAGGAGGAGGGAATCCTTGATGACATTCAGCCATTGTCTGCTCAGGGACCTCTCCTGGACGAGGTGGAGGAAGAAGAGGAGGAGGAGGAGGAGGATGATGGGGATGATTACTTAGGGGAGGAGGATGCATCTCGTGGGGCAAGTGAAAATGTTGGCGTGGCAAGGTCTGGTACAGGGTTTGTGCGTGACTGGAGGGATGTGGATTTGCCAGAAAGTGCTCCTCCACCCAGCACTCGCAGTGCATCATTGACACCGGGAACATTGGCCCACATGTCAGATTATGCCTTGCGGATCCTAAAAAGGGACCCCCGCATTGCCAAAATGATGAACGATGATGACTACTGGTTGGCCAGCATCCTGGATCCACGCTATAAAGGCAAATTACAAAACATCATGCCACAGGAGAACCTTGACCTAATATTGGCTAATAAACAAGCAACTCTGGTAAATCGGTTGCTTGAGGCATTCCCAGCACACAGCAGCGGTGATGGTTCTCACACGAGCCGTACGGGCCGGGGGCAGCTTGGTAGAGGTGTTCGTGGTGCACACAGCAGAAGTGGCGTTGGAGACAGGGGTTTCATGACAATGTTGTGGACTGATTTTTCAAATACCGCTCACACAACTGGTAATACTGCATCGATGGAAAGTGACAGGAGACAGCAGTTGTCAACTATGGTTACAAACTACTTTTCCTCCCATATCGATGTTCTCCCACACAGGTCATTCCCCTTTGACTATTGGGCCGCTAAACTGGACACCTGGCCTGAATTGGCCCAATATGCCTTACAGGAGCTCGCTTGCCCAGCTGCAAGTGTGCTATCGGAAAGAGTCTTCAGTGCAGCTGGATCAATCCTGACAGAAAAAAGGACCCGTCTGTCAACCCAAAATGTGGATGATCTAACCTTCATTAAAATGAACCACGCATGGGTTTCCAAGGATTTTGTCCCACCTTCCCCTGATGACACATAGGGTGACAGAAAAATGGCTTGCTTTGGTCCACCTCTTCCTGGTACTTCACCTATTTCGCCTTTTGCATCAGCTGAATGTCCAACATCAACATATGCCACTTTCTAAAACTCCCTAACTGTGCTGCCTCCCCCCCCATGGCCGGGGTAACCACCTAGCGCACGACACCGTGCGAGTGCCGTTGCCCTGGACAGGTGGGTAGGCCGACTCTTGGGCGCGGGCACTGGCACAGGGTCCCTCATAGTGCAATCAAGTGTCTCTGATGGTGGTGGTGCACACCCGCCGTCAGACACACCGCTGTAGTATTGAGGGGCCCAGTGCCAGTACCGACGCCCAAGAGTGGGCCCCCCTTGCTTGGGCAGGGCCCCAGCATTTGCAATCTTTACCTCTCCCTGCTCCTCCGCTGTGTAATCTGGGCCGTCAAATCCATACTGTGCCTGACACCGTCTGAGCCTGCCTCCTGAGACATATATTTTGAATGTGTACGCTATCCATACATGTTATCCAGGGATACGGTACCCTTTCTAACCTTTGTGCAATGACGTGCAATCCATACTGGGCCTAACACCGTCTGAGCCTGCCTCATGCTGTATAGACATATATTTTGAATGTGTACGCTATCCATACATGTTATCCGGGGATACGGTACCCTTTCTAACCTTTGTGCAATGACGTGCAATCCATACTGGGCCTAACACCGTCTGAGCCTGCCTCATGCTGTATAGACATATATTTTGAATGTGTACGCTATCCATACATGTTATCCGGGGATACGGTACCCTTTCTAACCTTTGTGCAATGACGTGCAATCCATACTGGGCCTAACACCGTCTGAGCCTGCCTCATGCTGTATAGACATATATTTTGAATGTGTACGCTATCCATACAAGTTATCCGGGGATACGGTACCCTTTCTAACCTTTGTGCAATGACGTGCAATCCATACTGGGCCTAACACCGTCTGAGCCTGCCTCATGCTGTATAGACATATATTTTGAATGTGTACGCTATCCATACATGTTATCCGGGGATACGGTACCCTTTCTAACCTTTGTGCAATGACGTGCAATCCATACTGGGCCTAACACCGTCTGAGCCTGCCTCATGCTGTATAGACATATATTTTGAATGTGTACGCTATCCATACATGTTATCCGGGGATACGGTACCCTTTCTAACCTTTGTGCAATGACGTGCAATCCATACTGGGCCTAACACCGTCTGAGCCTGCCTCATGCTGTATAGACATATATTTTGAATGTGTACGCTATCCATACATGTTATCCAGGGATACGGTACCCTTTCTAACCTTTGTGCAATGACGTGCAATCCATACTGGGCCTAACACCGTCTGAGCCTGCCTCATGCTGTATAGACATATATTTTGAATGTGTACGCTATCCATACATGTTATCCAGGGATACGGTACCCTTTCTAACCTTTGTGCAATGACGTGCAATCCATACTGGGCCTAACACCGTCTGAGCCTGCCTCATGCTGTATAGACATATATTTTGAATGTGTACGCTATCCATACATGTTATCCAGGGATACGGTACCCTTTCTAACCTTTGTGCAATCACATGCAATCCATACTGGGCGTGAGAACGGCTGGCGAGCTGTTAAGCAAGCTACAGCACCTGTCCAGACAAGTACAGGGATTCCCTAGTGAGGAGACTTATTTGATTGTTTTCAATGTTGGGACAGCAATTTTTGGGGAGCACTATACCCTGGAGAATGATAGATGGGGCCCACCATACACTGGAACATTCCAAAGGTGGACATCAGACACTGGAGCAGCATTTACAGGGCCCATTATACACTAGAGCATTAGAAATGGGGCCCATTATGTTTGGAGCATTATTTGGGCCCATAAGACAGTGGAGCTTCATCCATGGGGACCAACATATACTGTAGCATTATGTGTAGCTCATCATATACTGTTTCAAACATTATATGGGACCAATGATTCTGTATGGAGAAATAGATGGGCCTCGTCATGAGATGTAAAAAGTGAGGTATTTTTCATTGTACTATACCGCTATTTATCTGCCGTATCGGAGCATGATGAGTTGTGGTATGTGTTAAAGGGGCGCTCTTTCGCCCAGGGCACATGAAAACCTGCAGCCAGCCCTCCCCCCCCACAACTTTAGCCAAATAACACCCATTTTTCAGTGCGTAACTTATATTATGAAGTTAATTAAGGTTGACAAGCTTAAGTAAGAAGAATTGATGCTTTTGGCATTCAAATGGGCACTGTTGGTGTGTTTCCTGTCCTCCTCTCACTGCCGACTTTTATTCCCCATTGACTTACATTGGGTTTCGTGTTTCGGGACGACCCCGACTTTTCCCTATAATCGGACGATCTTGCTCGACCCGACTTTTGGAAAAGTCGGGTTTCACGAAACGAAACGCGACCCTAAAAAACCAAAAGTCGCTCAACTCTAGTCAGCACAAGTATGTGATTTATATACTTCTGGCCATATTCCGACTAGACGTGCCCGGCCTCGCTCTGTTCATTTTCATTGAGTGAGGCCACACATGTCTAGTCAGCATGTGACCGCATGTATGTAAATTACCAGCACGAGAGAATCCTGACAGTGTGCAGTGAGCACTGTGAGAATTCAGAAGTCTGCAGTCACATAGAATGACTGCAGACTCAGCACAAACCTGGAGAACCCCTTTAATGTTCCTAACAAATAAAAACATGAGAATAAGTCAGTATCACAAATAACATTTACATCCAGGTACCTTATAGATGACGTCGTCTCTGCAGTCAGTCACCTTTTCTTCTAGACCCCATGATGAGTTTTCTCATCCACATCTCGTCTCTGTAGACGTCCATCTTCTCCGGTCTTCTGCAGAAAATCTCCACACGATGCCCTTAAAGATAGAAGTGTTATTATAATGCCCCTAAATAAAAATATCTGCAATATACTGTCTCCTCACACTATTCCCCTCTAGCATCCCACCTGTTCACCATACTGTCTCCTCATATATTTACCCCCTCACTCTCTATACTGTCTGCTCACACATACCCCTGACTCCCCATACTGTGTCCATCCACATACATTAACCCATTCGCTCCCCATACTGTCTGCACCAATCCCCCATACTGTTTCCTCATACATACTCTTTATTTTGTGTCCTCAAATCTCCCCACACATTAAATCCCCCATCCCCAATCCCCCACACACATTAAGTACCCCCATCCCCATTCCAAATCCCCCCCACACATTAAATAACCCCCCCATCCCCACTCCAAATCCCCCCACACATTAACCCAATCCCCACTCACTAACCCCCATCAGCACTCCAAATCCCCCCACCCCCACTCCAAATACCCCCACACATTAACCCCAACCCCACTCATTAACGCCCCCATACATTAACCCCCATCCCCATTCATTAACCCCCGCGCACATTAACCCAATCCCCACTCATTAACCCCATCACCACTCCAAATCCCCCCCACACATTAAATAACCATCTGCACTCCAAATACCCCCACACACATTAACCCCCATCCCCACTCATTGATGCCCCCACACATTAATCCCCATCCCCATTCATTAACCCCCCCACTCATTAACCCCCATCACATTAAATAACCCCATCTCCACTCCAAATCCCCCCACACATTAACCCCATGGCATCCCCACTCATTAACCCCCACACACATTAACCCCCATCCCCACTCATTAACCCCCATCCCCACTCTAAATACCCCCACACATTAACCGCCATCCCCTCTACAAATCCCCCCCATCTCCACTCATTAACTCCCCCTCATCTCCCATCTTCGGTGGTTCTTCAGCTCCGGCGGTCAGAGCTTCATTTGTACTGGCGTCTGTATAGACGCCAGTACAATTGCTCCCTGGGAGCCGGCACGGCCTCCTTCTCTGCGCCGGCTGTCAGCTTGACAGCTGACACAGAGAACCGCCGACTCTCAGGCGGGGGGCGGCAGAATGCAGCCGCCAGGGAGGACACTGCGGACCGCTGCATTAGGCGGCCCGACTGCGCCCCCCTGCTGGCTGCGCCCAGGGCAACTGCCCCGGCTGCCCCCCCTAGATACACCACTGCCCTAATCCCAACCCTAACTATAACCCTACCACAAGCCTAACACTAATCTTAACCCTAATTCCAACCCTAACTTTAATTCTAACCCTAACCCTAATTCCACCCTAACCCTAATTCCAACTCTAACCCTAGCCCTTACCCTAACCCTAACGGAAAAATAAAAATAAAAATATTTTCTTTATTTTATTATATGTGCCTACCTATGGGGGTGATAGAGGGGTGGTTTATTTACTTTTTACTTCTTTTTGATCACTGTGAGAGTGATCAAAATGAATGAATCGAATCTGCAGCCGGCAGCGCCCATGATCCGGGTCTGCGGGACCACGGGAAGTGACAGCGGCACTGGCTAGCACCGGGGGGTGGGAGGGGGGTGATTGGTCTGCGGGGGGAGTGGAGGGAAGGCGGGGGGCCGATGATGACAGCAGCTGCACATTGCCGCTGTCATTCAGTGGCAGGGGCCGATCGCCCCTGCTAGCCGGTGTGGGGGGGTCAGGTAACTTTCTCCAGCCATGTCCGATGCTACTGCAGCATCGGCCATGGCTGGATTGTATTATTTCATCAATTTTCATTGATGAAATATTACTATTGCTCTGATTGGCTGTTTAACTTTTAACAGCCAATCAGAGCGATCATAGCCACGTGGGGGGAAGCCACGCCCCCTGTGGTGAAGTACAAAGCCCCCTGTATCTGCTGGTCAGGTGACCTTTCAGTGAGCCCGATCACCCGAACCGCAGGGGGGCTTTAAAGTCATGACGCCACATAAGCGTCACTGGTCATAATGGCACCGGTTTTCATGACGACTATGTGGCGTCATTGGTAGGGAAGGGGTTAATGCTACTGGATCTCTTTTTTTCGGCTACTAGATGATATTTGTCCGGAGTTGGTTTTTGTGTTCATGCTTTAAAGTGCCAGTCTTTGATCATTTATTGGGACAGATTTTGATCTAATAACATTTTATAAGTGGTCATAAACTTGTAAATAACTCATGAAAGAATAAAGTTACGTTAAAACAAAGCACAGTGTTGTTTTTCTTGTGAAATTCTCAATAAATTTGATGTGTCACATGACCCTCTTCCCATTGAAAAAAATAAAGTTGGATCCAAAATGGCCAACTTCAAAATGGCTACAATGGTCACCACTAGAGATGAGCGACTTTGCCTTTTTTCGGGTCGAGTCGGGTTTCATGAAACCCGATTTTCGCAAAAGTCGGGTCGAAAGAAATCGGCCGACTATAGGGAAAAGTCGGAGGCCGACTGAAAAACGAAACCCAATGCAAGTCAATGGGGAAGCAAAGTCGGCAGGGAGTGGAGGCCAGGAAACACACCTACAGTGCCCTTTTGAATGCCAAAAACATCAGTTCTTATAACTGAAGCTTGTCAACCTTAATTTACTTCCTAAGAATAGTTCCGCATTGAAAACTGGGGGTTATTTGGCTAAAGTTGTGGGGGGTTGGGCTGGCTCCAGGTTTTCGTGTGCCCTGGGCCAAAGAGTGTCAGTGCGACTCTTTAACACATACCACAACTCATGATGCTCCGATACGCCACAGAAATATAGGTATAGTACAATGACACACACTTCACTGCTTACATGACATGACTGATCTATTTTAAATTGTACAATAGCTCAAAAAAAGGACAGTATATTACTCCATACACTGTTATGACCACCACATTGTGCGCCATACAGAATAATGAGCCCCATATATTTCTCCATACCAAATAATTAGTCACATATCATGTTCCATACAGTATATGATGAGCTCCACATAATGCTCCATATATAAAAGGCCCCATTTGTAATGCTCCAGTGTATAATATGCCCCTTTGATGCTGCTCCAGTGTCTGATCTGCCCCATTTACATTGCTCCAGTACATGATGGGCCCTATTTTTAATTAACCCAGGCATGGTATGTGAAAAGAGCTCCATGGAGTAATCTAAGGTGTGTGCTTCCACATCCTTCACTTTTGGTGTGGGTGAAGGACACAAGGAAAGGGGTTGCGCCTGACCAGAAGCCTGCAGTTACGACTCAGTGCTTCCATTTTTTACAACTTCAGAAGAGGAGGCGATAGAGCTGGAGGCTGTTTCAGCAATGTAAGTCACAAGCAGTTCCTGATACTCCGGCTTTAAAAGCAGTCTACCTACTTCCCAAAAAGGGAGCCTTATAGGCCTTCCAGAGCTACACCATGACGCTGGCTCAACACCTCCTGCCATAGCTGCTTTGTGATTTTGGCTCTACCAGCAGATGCACCACCACCACCATCAGTACCAGGTGGCCCGCCACGCTCACATCCGCGTCCTCTTCCACCATACTTCCTCATGTTTTTTAAAATGGACCCAAAATACCAGCAGATATATGGTACTAGAGTTGAGCGAAACGGGTCGAAAAATTTCAAAAGTCGCCGACTTTTGGCAAAGTCGGGTTTCATGAAACGAAACCCGACCCTAGGATGAGGTCGGCCTCGAGGTCGGCGACTAACGCGCCAAAGTCGCATTTTAAAAGTTTGTTTTGCGCTCTTTTTCAGCCAATCAGGATCCACGGACACTGTGGGCAACGTGATGACATAGGCAGGGGTCACCACCATCTTTCAGAAGGGCATGCAAGTGATTGGCTTGCTTTGGTGGGCGTCACAGGGGTTATAAAAGGGCGTGCACGCCGACCGCCATCTTACTTCTGCCGATCTTAGCATAGGGAGAGGTTGCTGCTGATGATTCTTTAGGGAGAGCGTTAGGCAGGGAAGAAGAAAAAAAAACTGCTTCTGCTGCTAGCGATTTTGCCTGTACAACACACCAGTCACTGTGTGTGCAGTGCAAGGGGAGGCTATATTGTGGTGGATCAGCGGTGTTGGTTGTTAGGCTGCCTTCTAAGGCTTCCTGACAGCTGCATTGCTATTTACCCACTGCTCTGCAAACTGCTTTTTTAAAAGCCAATCCCAATTTTTTTTTTTGTCCTGCTGAGGTACTGAGCGTCCATTTTTTCACACCATACAGCGGTGTACGCTCCTCACACAGTACCGTGTAACGGCTGTTATCACAGCCACAATGAAGCTATCTGTGTGTCACTCTATGAGAATAAGTCGAGGACATGTTCCGTTCTTACAGACCTGCACCTACTAGTTTTGTCTAGCTTTCAAACAGTTAAATATATTTGCTGTTTGATCACATTCAAAACTATAGAGAGACAGCGTGTGTCAGTCCGTATACTTAAAAAACACGGAGCTTGACAATTTTACGTACACCGGACAGCCGTGTATGTGCACGCTCCTCTCAGTACCGTGTAACGGCTGTTATCACGGCCACAGTGAAGCTATCTGTGTGTCACTCTGTGAGAATAGGTCGAGGACATGTTCCGTTCTTACAGACCTGCACCTACTAGTTTTGTCTAGCTTTCAAACAGTTAAATATATTTGCTGTTTGATCACATTCAAAACTATAGAGAGACAGCGTGTGTCAGTCCGTATACTTAAAAAACACGGAGCTTGACAATTTTACGTACACCGGACAGCCGTGTACATGCACGCTCCTCTCAGTACCGTGTAACGGCTGTTATCATGGCCACAGTGAAGCTATCTGTGTGTCACTGTGGAAGGATAAGTGGAGGACTTGTTCCATTCTTACAGACCTACACTCTAGGGAGATTCCTATTCTGCCCAATTCTACATACACCTTGTAGTTTGTGATACACTGGCCAATTTCTGCCTGTGACATAGCGCTCTGATATTCAGTGGGCCTCACACAATCCAAAAGTGTCCAGTGTCCACAAGTGTGTGCAGAAATTCAAAATCTCCCTTATCCTGTAGTCACTTTTTTCACACCTGTGCCATCGAGCCTGTGACATAGCGCTCTGATATTCAGTGGGCCTCACACAATCCAAAAGTGTCCAGTGTCAACAAGTGTCTGCAGAAATTCAAAATCTCCCCTGTCCTATAGACACCTTGTACCTTGTTTTACTTTACTATATAGTTTGTTGGATTTTGTCTACATTTCTACCAAAAATGAGGAAGGCTGGTGGAAGAGGCCATGGAATTGGGCGGGGGTTGGCAGCTGGTAATGATGGTGTTGGTGGTGGATCTGATGGTAGTGGCAAAAGCAAAATAGGACCGAATGCAGGAGGTGTTGAGCCTGCGTCATCGTCTGGCTCCACAAGGCCTCGAAGGCTTAGTTTTCTAGGAGTTGGCAAACCGCTTTTAAAGAAAGAACTTCAGGAAAAAGTTTTGTCTTACATTGCTGACTCAGCCTCCAGCTCTATCGCCTCCTCTTCTGAAGTTGTAAAAAATAAAAGCACTGAGTCGTCATTGGAGGCTCATGTTCATGAACCACACCTTTCCTTGTGTCCTTCACCCCAACCAAGATTGAAGGATGACGCAGGCCATACTACTGATTACTCCATGGAGCTGTTTTCACATACCATGCCTGGATTATCAAGTGAAATGGTGAATTACCCAGGCCAAGATGAATCTGACATGGAGTGCACTGATGCACAGCCGCTGATAGATGATTCTGCTGGTACATTCACTCAGAGCACTACATTGTCCTCGCAGTGTACAGAGCCAGATTCTGACCCTGATGAGACTCAGGTGCCCCTTCCCGCACACTATACCACCATACACGGTGACACAGAGGAAGGTGCATATGACATTGAAGAGGAGGTGATGGATGACCCAGTTTTTGACCCAGATTGGCATCCATTGGGGGAAAAGGGTGCTGCTTCCAATAGCTCAGATGAGGAGCATCCACAGCAGACATCGACATCGCAACAGCTGTTATCTGGCAGGCCCGGAGCACTCCAAAGACAGGTTCCAAAAATCAAAAGAGTTGCTGGACAGCTTGTCCAGAGGGTCAAAAGATCACAGCGTGCTAGGCCGCAAAATGTCTGCCAAAGTAGGAGGAGTGCAGTGTGGCACTTTTTTGAACAAAATCCTCATGATCAAGCCAAGGTTATCTGTAAGGCTACTTTCACACTTCAGGTTTTCGGTGTCAGGCGTGATCCGGCGTCGTGCCGGAACGCCGGATCCGGCAAATGTTTAGTAAAACCGGATGTGACGGATCCGGTTTTCTGCCGGATCCGTCTTGTTCTTGACAGACAAAACCGGATCCGTCTCATCCGGTTCATCCGTTTTTCTATCCGTTTTTCGACGGATTACGCCGGATCCGGTTTTTAAAATTGACCCTTGTGGCCTTCCGAACGGGATTGGCTACTGGAAAACTATATATAGCATGTTCCTACAGCCCTTCTTTTACAGGTTGTAGAGGAGAAAGTGCAGGTTGGAGAGAAGAGCAAGTTACTGGCGAAGATGGATGTTGTCATTGGAAATATTTTGAAGAATTTGGCGGATTTTATAGCGGAGGCGAATCGTTTGAGGGTGATTGTTCTGGAGAAGGAGAGAGCAAGACAGCAGCGCATCAGGCATCGTAGACAACGTTTGTGGATCCACCCCATCACAGCCAAGAGAATGATGCGTGGGGTCTATTCTACACTCTGCATGGACCTTCGACGAAACCCGGATAAATTTTTTGGATATGTTAGGATGAAAATGGAGAATTTTGATTACTTGGTGGAGCGCATTGCACACCTCATAAAAAAAGCGGACACCTATTGCCGCTTCTCTGTTTCACCCACAGAACGTCTGATGGTGACTTTAAGGTAAGCCACATTTATTGGATGTGATCGCATCAGAGCACACTTTCACTGCAATCTTGTTGGTGGTAGTTTGTATCTCCAAGTGTTATAGCTCAGTTTTGGTATGTAATGCTGTGATTTAAAACTAATTTATTGTTTTTTAATTCCCCACAGATTTCTTGCAACTGGAGAATCCCTTTCGTCACTGCATTTCCAGTACAGACTCGGGATTTCCACCATATCTGGAATAGTGAAGTACACATGCCGTGCATTGTGGGACTCCTTAGCTGAAGAGTTTTTACCAGAGCCCACAACAGAGAGGTGGATTGAAATTGCTGACAAGTTTCAACAGATATGTCAGTTTCCCAACTGCTTGGGCGCTGTGGACGGGAAACATATCCGCATTGTAAAGTCAGCTGGATCGGGATCGGAATATTTCAATTACAAGAAATATTTTTCAATTGTCCTCATGGCCATCGCTGACGCGGAATACAAATTTATTGCGGTTGATATTGGGGCCTATGGCCGCTCCAATGACTCTCAAGTTTTCAAACTGTCTGCCATGGGGCGTAAACTGTATGGAAACACCTTCCAGTTCCCACCACCTAGACCGCTGCCGCAAACATCTGGTCCACCTATGCCATTTGTCTGTGTAGGGGATGAAGCCTTCCAGCTGTCAGAACACCTTTTGAAACCGTACTCTAGCAGAGGATTGACAAGACCAAAACGCATTTTTAATTACCGCCTCACAAGAGCAAGAAGAATGGTTGAATGTACCTTTGGTATTCTGACAGCCAAATGGCGGGTCCTATTGACTGCGATCAACCTCAAGACAGAAACTGTGGACGAGGTGATCAAAGCGTGCGTGGTACTCCACAATTTTGTTATCTGCAAGGAACCCATTTCCATTGAGGACACCTCTGAAGAAACCACCTTGCAAGATTACCATGACATTACCACTAGAAGTTCTGTGACGGTTTCAGTAATGAGGGACAATTTTGCACTATACTTTGTCACCTCAAGGCAGAGTACACTGGCAGGATGACAGAGTGTGAAAGATTTGTGCCCAACCAAACTTGTGTAACTTCTGTACCAACAGTATATACCTTTGCCAACCAAAGTTGGCTATCTTGTCATGGTCTCTATTTTTAGCTTTAGGCCACAGGTGTGTACCTGGTTGTGTTTTATGCAAAGTATTTCACCTTTTAACAAAAGTTGTGTACATTGTTATGAAATCACCAACAATAAACACAACTTTTTAGGTGAAATACTTTGCTTCAAACACAACCAGGAACACAACTGTGGCAAAAAGCTAAAATTTACCCACAGTTATATACCTAGTTTTGAATACCATTTCACCTTTTAAATACCCTGTATTTAACCTTTTTCGCCGCAGAAAGAAATGACAGACAACCAGTGTAAAATAATTTAACTTTTATTGAAAAATGTTTTTTTTAGTAAACTTTTTTAAAATTTTAATAAACTTGTTTAATAAAGCTTTGAAACCATAAAACTGGTCATTTTTATTTAAATACACACATTATAAATCTGTGTAGTGTGTGGTGGAAATACTGCTGTAGGGGCTGCGGGACACTTCGACACTGGGAGTGTGGAGAGAGGACTGGGATCGTGGTGGGGAAGGAACAGTTAGAGGTGAAGGTGTGGAAAAAACTACAGAATGGGTGGACATGTGGGAAGCAGAAATGGTGGTGGGTGGTGGAGTGGAGGGTTGGGCAGGGACTGTAGGAGCAGATGATGTTGATGGCAAGTTGTATGGGGAAGGAGTTTGGTACGGGGCAGGTTGCTGGAAGTGGGGAGATGTCTGGTACGGGGCAGGTTGGAAGTGGGGAGATGTCTGGTACGGGGCAGGTTGCTGGAAGTGGGGAGATGTCTGGTACTGGGGAGGTTGCTGGTACTGGGGAGGTTGCTGGTACTGGGGAGGTTGCTGGTACTGGGGAGGTTGCTGGTACTGGGGAGGTTGCTGGTACTGGGGAGGTTGCTGGTGTTGGGGAGGTTGCTGGTGCTGGGGAGGTGGATGGTGCTGGGGAGGTGGATGGTTCTGGGGAGGTGGATGGTATGTAATAGGAGGGGGAGGATGGAAAGTGGCTGGAGGGGGTGTAGATGTAATAGGAGGGGGAGGATGGAAAGTGGCTGGAGGGGGTGTAGATGTAATAGGAGGGGGAGGATGGAAAGTGGCTGGAGGGGGTGCAGGTGGAGGAACTACTGTGGTGGGAGGAGGAGGTTGGGTGGTAACTTGCTGGAGAGCAGCGTGGCATGAATGCATTACATGCATCTGCTGGGCAGGAGAGAGCGTTTCCATGCGCTCCACAACAGACCTGAAAAAGGTGTGGTTTGGCGAAGATCTTGCTTCTGAATGCATGGTTTGCAGAAGTGTCTTCACCTCCAGAATGCTGGAGTTGATCTGCTGATAGCCTGCGGAGATTTGCTCTGACAAGACTTTTAGACAGTTCTGGAAAGATGCATTCAGATGCAAGAACTCTGGCGCATAAGTCTTTTCCTGACCCCTCTGCCGCTGCCGCCCAGTACCCGCAGGTGTACTAGAGGTGGCAGGGGCAGAAGGGTGGGGTAAAGGGAAAGCGATCTCCTCACCATCAGCTTCATGTAATGTAGGCGGCCACGATGCTCCTGTGCTGGTGGATGGGACAGATGGGTCGAATGTGTGGGAAGGCTGGGAAGGTGCAGATGTACCGGGGCGGTCGAAGTGTCCCTCGGTGCCGGTCTCCTCAGGGATCGCCTCAGAAGGGTCCAATCGTGCAGGCTCCCGAGTGCTGCTCACCGTGCTGTGGAATAAAGAGAAAAAAAAAACAATTAAAATAGTGACATGGTATGGCCCTGGCTGAAAAAAAAAAGTTACATCTAAACATTTTTTTGTCACATGTGGTGTGTAATATTTACCTTCTGGTGAGCATTGTCTCCCGGAGGAATGACAGGGCTCGTGCGTACTTGTACTTGCTCCTGCGTCCTCCAGATCCACTCGGGGCCCGCATCTCTTTATTGAACTCCTTCTTGAAACGATCCCTCACAGACCGCCACCGCTTCACAATTCTCTCCCCTGAAACGAGAAAGGACAAAGTGGTTAGTATACAACATCAGTGTTTCCCAAACTCCAGTCCTCATGGTCCCCAGGGGTCATGTTTTCAGGATTTCCAAAGTAAATAGAAATCCTGAACACATGATCCGTGGGGACCACGAGGACTGGAGTTCGGGAAACACTGGTTTAAATCAAGCAACCGGTACTGTATATACTTACGCTCTTTAATCTGGGCCCGAGCTTCGAGGTCCTCCCAGCGGTCCACAAGGAGCGAACAGATTTCCTCCCAGAGTCGTCGGGTAACGATCAGGTCAGCGTGGCGTCGGTCAGCCATATTCCAGAGCGGCTCCCTTTCTCTGATGAGATCGATGAGGCGGTCCACATCAATCCCTCCATCCTCACCGTCAGAGTCGGGAGCACGCTGTGAAGGCTGTTAAAGAAAAAGACAAAAATAACTTAATTTAGCCTCCACAAAAGAAATTAAATATAAAGTGCAAAAAAACCAAAGCAAAAATATTTATACTTACACGCTGGTGACCACCGCGTTGCTGTCGCCGACGACCCTGGGAGGCACTGCGAGGACCTCTTGGCCGAGCACCAGATTGGGAAGACTAGAGAAGAAAATAAAAAATGTTATGTCTTTGGATGTAGGCATTTGTTTGCTGTGTGTGGTCTGCAGAACATTGTTTTCTATGTGTTGTGTGTAGTGTGATGTTGTGTTTCTGCGTTTGATGCAAAAAACTTACCAATTGTGAGCCCACTCCAAGTGTCTGTCCACCCCTTCCTTCTTCTTCTGGGAGCTCCTCTTCATCTTGTGATTCCTGTTTTGAAATAAAAGGCAATGAATAGACAAATATTACAGAGATGATGGATTTTGGAAATAAAAACTTACCGTCAAACGCTGACGATGCGAGGGAGGGCTCCCAGAAGATGTGCTGTCTTCCTCATGGCCAGACTCCATGGCTGTGGGTGGTGTTTCTGCTGCTGCCATTGCTGCTGCTGCTGCTGCATCTATTGGGCGGCTGTTGAATAAAGAGAAACAAAGGGCCAATGAATATCTTGATATTCCGTAGCCCTAGTTTGGAGGAATGGGGGATTTGATAATTACCGTCTCTCATCTGCTGCTGGACTCCCCTCCCGTTGTTCAGCATGCTGCTCCATTTGGGGTGGTGCTGATGGTGCTGCTGCTGCAGATGTCTGCTGCCTTCTCCTGCTCCTGGTTCTTGGCTTGGGTGGCATGTTGGGTGTGGCTGAGGGTCCCATTGTCTTGCTTTTATATATGTCCTGTGGGCAGAGCTACTGAGCATGCTCAGACCAAAGAAACCGGATCCGGCCGCCGGATCCGGCTATCGCCGGATCCGGCGCATTGCGGCGCTCATAGGCTTTCATTGTATGAAAAAGCCGGACACGCCGGATCCGGCGTGTCCGGCTTTTTCGACGGATACAAAAAACGTTACAGTCACTGTTTTTTCCAGACGCCGGATCGTGTCACATTGCCGGATCCGGCGAAAATCGGATGAAACGCATGGCCATCCGGCTCGATCCGGCTCTAATGCAAGTCAATGGGGGGGAACCGGATCCGGCATTGCATTTCGACGGATCCGGTTTTAGTCAAAAGCGCCGGATCGTGCCTGAAGCAGAAAACCTGATGTGTGAAAGAGGCCTAAGAAGTGCGCAAAGACTTTTAGCCGAGGGAAAAATCTGAAAAATTTGAATACCAGTTGCATGCTTAGACATTTAACCAGCATGCACTTGCAAGCGTGGACACAACACCAAACCTCAAGTGCCACATGTGCAACTGATCACAAAGAAGGTAGTCAGCAACGCTACATTGTTTCCCCCACTGTAAGCCCACTGGTTAGCACAGCAGCAAATGTTGAGGTGTCGTTGCAAGGCCACAGCAGTCAGGGAATCCCACTGTTATATCAATGAAATACTGAATCTAGGCCATCAGAAAGAACACCAACTCCATCACCATCATCAACCCTCTCTCAGTCCGCCCTGTCCACCGCTAGTTCCACCATATGCAGCTCTCAAATCCAGCTCACCCTCCCAGACACTATGAGTAGGTCAAGAAAGTACTCAGTCTCTCATCCGCGTACACTGGGTTTGAGCGCCCTCATTGCCAAACTAATCTCGTTTGAGATGATGCCCTATCGGTTGGTGGAAAGCGCAGCTTTCCGCGAACTCATGGCCTATGCAGTACAACGCTATGACCTACCCAGTCGCCACTTCTTCTCTCGCAAAGCCATCCCAGCCCTTCACCATCATGTAAAAGACCGCATTGTCCATGCACTCAAGCAGTCAGTGAGTGGAAAGGTGCACCTCACAACTGATGCATGGTCCAGTCGGCATGGCCAGGGCCGTTATGTGTCCATCACTGCGCACTGGGTTAATGTGGTGGATGCAGGGTCCACAGGGGACAGCGGTGGTGGAACAGTGCTGCCTAGCCCACGGTATAGGAAACAGTTGGCTGTAGGCGTTCAACCCTCCTCCTCCTCCAGAAGCGAAAGCTCGTCCACAGAGCGCAGTCGTACGAGCACTCCATCTGCAGCTGCCACTGTTGCACACGAGGTGTCCCCCTATCGAGCAGCTAGTGGAAAGCATCAGCAGGCTGTGTTGCAGATGATGTGTTTGGGCGACAGACACACCGCCAAGGTGCTGGCCGAGTACTTGAAGCGACAAACTGAGTCATGGCTGGGCAGTGTACATCTTGAGCCAGGCAAGGTAGTTAGTGATAACGGCCGTAATTTTGTGGCAGCCATAGCCCTTTCAAAACTCAGCCACATACCTTGCTTGGCTCACACCTTGAACCTGGTGGTGCAGTGCTTCCTCAAAAATTATCCGGAGTTAGCAGCCCTGCTCCAGAAGGTGCGAAGACTGTGCGCGCACATCCGCCGGTCGCCTGTACACTCCGTTCGTATGCAGAAGCTGCAGCGATTGCTCCACCTTCCCAACCACCGCCTCATTATCGACATTGCAACAAGGTGGAACTCCACCCTGCACATGGTGGAGCGGCTGTGCGAGCAGAGGCAGGCCATAATGCATTTGTGGGAGGATACACGGCCAGGCACTTTGAGAGCAGACATGGAGTTGACAGGTGTGCAGTGGTCGAAGCTGAAAGACCTCTGTAAAGTCCTTCAGTGTTTTGAGGAATGCACATGGCTGGTAAGCGCAGAAGACGCCATCCTAAGCATGAGCATCCAACTTATGCGTCTGCTCATGCAAACTTTGATGCATCTTAAGGAGCAGGCGTCTGCAGCCAATGTTGATGAGGAGGAAGAGGAGGAGGGAATCCTTGATGACATTCAGCCATTGTCTGCTCAGGGACCTCTCCTGGACGAGGTGGAGGAAGAAGAGGAGGAGGAGGATGATGATGGGGATGATTACTTAGGGGAGGAAGATGCATCTCGTGGGGCAAGTGAAAATGTTGGCGTGGCAAGGTCTGGTACAGGGTTTGTGCGTGACTGGAGGGATGTGGATTTGCCAGAAAGTGCTCCTCCAACCAGCACTCGCAGTGCATCATTGACACCGGGAACATTGGCCCACATGTCAGATTATGCCTTGCAGATCCTAAAAAGGGACCCCCGCATTGCCAAAATGATGAACGATGATGACTACTGGTTGGCCAGCATCCTGGATCCACGCTATAAAGGCAAATTACAAAATATCATGCCACAGGAGAACCTTGACCTAATATTGGCTAATAAACAAGCAACTCTGGTAAATCGGTTGATTGAGGCATTCCCAGCACACAGCAGCGGTGATGGTTCTCACACGAGCCGTACGGGCCGGGGGCAGCTTGGCAGAGGTGTTCATGGTGCACACAGCAGAAGTGGCGTTGGAGACAGGGGTTTCATGACAATGTTGTGGACTGATTTTTCAAGTACCGCTCACACAACTGGTAATACTGCATCGATGGAAAGTGACAGGAGACAGCAGTTGTCAACTATGGTTACAAACTACTTTTCCTCCCTTATCGATGTTCTCCCACACAGGTCATTCCCCTTTGACTATTGGGCCGCTAAACTGGACACCTGGCCAGAATTGGCACAATATGCCTTACAGGAGCTCGCTTGCCCAGCTGCAAGTGTGCTATCGGAAAGAGTCTTCAGTGCAGCTGGATCAATCCTGACAGAAAAAAGGACCCGTCTGTCAACCCAAAATGTGGATGATCTAACCTTCATTAAAATGAACCATGCATGGGTTTCCAAGGATTTTGTCCCACCTTCCCCTGATGACACATAGGGTGACAGAAATATGGCTTGCTTTGGTCCACCTCTTCCTGGGACTTGACCTATTTCACCTTTTGCATCAGCTGAATGTCCAACATCAACATATGCCACTTTCTAAAACTCCCTAACTGTGCTGCCTCCCCCCCCCATGGCCGGGGTCACCACCTAGCGCACGACACCGTGCGAGTGCCGTTGCCCTGGACAGGTGGGTAGGCCGACTCTTGGGCGCGGGCACTGGCACAGGGTCCCTCATAGTGCAATCAAGTGTCTCTGATGGTGGTGGTGCACACCCGCCGTCAGACACACCGCCGTACTATGAGGGGCCCAGTTCCAGTACCGACGCCCACGAGTGGGCCCCCCTTGCTTGGGCAGGGCCCCAGCATTTGCAATCTTTACCTCTCCCTGCTCCTCCGCTGTGTAGTCTGGGCCGTCAAATCCATACTGTGCCTGACACCGTCTGAGCCTGCCTCCTGATGTATAGACATATATTTTGAATGTGTACGCTATCCATGCATGTTATCCGGGGATACGGTACCCTTTCTCACCTTTGTGCAATCACGTGCAAGCCATACTGGGCCTAACACCGTCTGAGCCTGCCTCCTGATGTATAGACATATATTTTGAATGTGTACGCTATACATACATGTTATCCGGGGATACGGTACCCTTTCTCACCTTTGTGCAATCACGTGCAAGCCATACTGGGCCTAACACCGTCTGAGCCTGCCTCCTGATGTATAGACATATATTTTGAATTTGTACGCTATCCATACATGTTATCCGGGGATACGGTACCCTTTCTCACCTTTGTGCAATCACGTGCAATCCATACTGGGCCTAACACCGTCTGAGCCTGCCTCCTGATGTATAGACATATATTTTGAATGTGCACGCTATCCATACATGTTATCCGGTGATACGGTACCCTTTCTCACCTTTGTGCAATCACGTGTAATCCATACTGGGCGTGAGAACGGCTGGCGAGCTGTTAAGCAAGCTACAGCACCTGTGGTTTGCACACGTAAGTTTTTCATTTTTTCAGGAATGACGGTTAGGCCTAATTCTGGAACTGCGGTTCACCTGCACTTACTGGGAAATCATCGTTCGCGGGTAATAATTGTAATCAGTGATCCCCATCACTAACGTTGTTCAGCGGGTTATCTGCACCTGTAAGCGACAAACGCTGGTCTTTTCAGTGTAGCGCACATGCAGCCACGGACATGTAAGGGCATGACACACCAGTTATTGGCCAATCTCATGTGCCAGAGCCTCACGTGTCCCTCTAGTAAGCCGGACTCGGAGCGCGGGGCATGACGGAGTCTCGTTCGATAACGGAATTAAGCTTACAATGTGTGTATCTGTTCTGTAGCTGGCATGGTTGAGGTTTCCCAGGTGGAGTCGAATTTAACCGTAGGCTCCACTCCTGGTGGTGCCCTTCTGGACATTCCTTTAAGGTTCAGCTTTGCAACCATGCTGCCCACGTAAAACAAACACTTTGCCTTCATGAACGCTGTTTGGAGGGTCATGACTCGTGGGAATAACGCCGCCCAATCAGTTAACCTGCTAGAGAGATCCTTCGTTGCTCCCAAGCATGACATCACACTCCCTAGGAGGAAGGTAATGCCACTGTGGCTACCGTACTCCTGGGGGCGACACAAGTGCACTGATGCCCAGCCACTGCTCGATTAATCTGCTGGTACATTGACCCAGACCACTACATTCCCCTCGCACGCTACACGGCCTGAATCTGACCCTGATGAAACTCAGGTTACCCTTCCCATATACAGTTCCATCTTACACGGTGACAAAGAGGAAGCTGCAGATGAAAGTGCAGGTTCGGCCCACCCGCCATCAGACACACCACCGTACTATCAGGGGCCCTGTGCCAGTGCCGTCGCCAACGAGTGGGCCCCCCCTGCTTGCTCAGGATCACAGCACTTGCAAGGTTGAAATACTGTGCAGTGAAATGGAAGATGGGGACGACGAGGAGTCCAGACTAGTACAGGGATTCCCTAGCGAGGAGACTTATTTGATTGTTTTCAATGTTGGGACAGCAATTTTTGGGGAGCACTATACTCTGGAGAATGATAGATGGGGCCCACCATACACTGGAACATTCCAAAGGTGGACATCAGACACTGGAGCAGCATTTACAGGGCCCATTATACACTAGAGCATTAGAAATGGGGCCCATTATGTTTGGAGCATTATTTGGGCCCATAAGACAGTGCAGCTTCATCCATGGGGACCAACATATACTGTAGCATTATGTGGAGCTCATCATATACTGTTTCAAACATTATATGGGACCAATGATTCTGTATGGAGAAATAGATGGGCTTCGTCATGAGATGTAAAAAGTGAAGTATTTTTCATTGTACTATACCGCTATTTCTCTGCCGTATCGGAGCATGATGAGTTGTGGTATGTGTTAAAGGGGCGCTCTTTCCCCCAGGGCACATGAAAACCTGGAGCCAGCCCTACCCCCCCACAACTTTAGCCAAATAACCCCCATTTTTCAGTGCGTAACTTGTATTATGAAGTTAATTAAGGTTGACAAGCTTAAGTAAGAAGAATTGATGCTTTTGGCATTCAAATGGGCACTGTAGGTGTGTTTCCTGTCCTCCTCTCACTGCCAACTTTTATTACCCATTGACTTACATTGGGTTTCGTGTTTCGGGACGACCCCGACTTTTCCCTATAATCGGCCGATCTTGCTCGACCCGACTTTTGGAAAAGTCGGGTTTCACGAAACGAAACTCGACCCTAAAAAACCAAAAGTCGCTCAACTCTATATGGTACTGTATCAGAAGCGTACAGCTCTATACAGTATGTGGATAACAGTAAATCTCCGTATATATTTCATGAGGCATACACAGACGCTCACAGGCTCAGTATGGATTACCCAATAAAATAACAAATTGAAAATGAAGAACAAGATAGGAAGTATATATTTTTTAGGGTACAATTGAAATCTACATATAAATAGTACCGTTGTCACTCTCAGACGCTTGCACAGTATGGATTTGACCGTAATGATAAATGTCGAACAAAGGTACTGTATAACAAGATACAAGCTGTATGGAGAATAGTTTAAAAATTTGTTTCTCTGATTCACTGTATATATAGAAGGCGTAACCCACACATGCTCACTCACTATGGATGATGTAGGGAAGGTGGACTGACAGACAAACCGGCCTGTAGTGAGAAGCAGAGGTGTAGCGCAGTGTAGGTGTGAAACCGCTAAGATAAAGAGAAAGGGTGCAGTGTTTAAGCTTGCCCATTGGAGGGCAGTGGAGAGAGTAGGAGTGGGACAGAATAACTGCCATTGGTCAGAGAAACTGTTAGGTGATGATGGGCAGAGTTACCAGAACTGGAAGTATAAAAGGCTGAGGGAAGGTTTTGGAAGAATCAGTCAGCGAAGGGAGCACAGTAAAGAGGAAGTTCTGCTGAGGAAATAGAGACAGTGGAAAGGCTCCAGAGAGGACTGACAGTTGAGGCGGTCACGGGGGGGGTGGCCCAGAGAACAGTAGCTGCAGACGAAAATGGCCTGGGGCTATCATACGGACAGTGTGCTCAGACTGGTGCAGCGCTGTGGTGGTTGGGCCTAGGCTAGCCACAGTGGAAGAGCCACAGAGGACGCCACAATTATAGTTACAAAGGAAGTGAAGGTACCGGGGCCTGTGTACAGAGAAATGTGAAACGGCTGTGGTGAATTGCTGTTGTCGACAGAAGGATGGGCACTAAAAACGGACCTGTTCAATACAAACTCTGTCTCAGTCTCGTGTTTGTCTGCGGCAAGAAGAGGGTCCCCCCATAGTTGGTTATCCTACAGATGATACCTTAATACAAATTTTTGAAACAAGGTACTGTATCAGCACATACCAGATGTGTCCAGTCTAGGGTAAAATTTCCATCTATACTTCCGGAGTCAGACACAGACAATCCCAGGCTCACTATGTATTACACCAGAATTAAAAAAGTAGAAAAAGGGAAAGGTATTCATAGCATACATCAGTATACAGTGTTGTGGTACTTTTAAATGTTCGTATATATTTCAATCTCAGTAAGCCAGTCAAGAATCTCCGCTACTGGAAACTACATGGATACAAGTCGAGTGTTAGCAGAAATTTTGGAATTACTCATCACGGGAAAACCTCCCGGTATATGTTGCAGAGGAGATGCAGACCCTCAATTACTGTGTCTGTGGAGAAAGCGAAAAAGGTTCTTTCTGAAGAAAGGATTGCTTTATTGCAGCAGCGTGGATCACATCACCGTGACTCGTCTCCATCAAATTGTGATCACAGGGAGAGATGTACCCATGGTCCTCACTGCCTATCATGATGTGTCTGGTCATTTTGGAGTGCAAAAGACAGAAGCCACAGGCCGTAGGCGTTTCTATTGGATTGGCATGAGAGGAGACATAGAAAAATGGTGGCAGGAATGTCACATGTCTGTTACTATCACAACTATGAAAGGTGATCATAAACCACCACTGCACCCGCTTGTAAGTTGATGTCTATTTCAAATGGTAGCCATTGATCATCTGAAGGTAGAGGGCAGCAGGACAGGCCATAGATACATCTTAACCATCATTTATCAATACACCAAATTTCTAGTGGCCGTCCCTGTGAAGGATTTAACTGCCCAGACTACACAGCAGTGGAGCAGGGAGAGGTAAGTATTGCAACTTTCCAGTGGTGTGGCCATAACCAAGCAGAGGGGGCACAATCGTGGTCGACGGTACTGGCACAGGGCCCCTCATAGTATGCTGGTGTGTCTGACGGCGAATGGGCCCTCCCACCATCTGAGACACTGTATTGTACTATGAGGGGCCCTGTGCCATTGCCGTCGGCCATCAGTGGGCCCATCCACCTGTTCAGAGCAAAGGCACTTGCCCAGGTGCGCCAGGTCTTGACCCCAGCCATTGTGGGAGGGGTGGGCAGCCCAGTTATGGAGGTTTAAAAATTGGCATATGTAGATTTGTTGGCGGGACATTCAGCTGCTGCAAAGGGCGTAATTGGGCATTTCCGAGGAAGAGGAAGGAAAAACCGAGGCACTTTTCTGGTAACCTATGTGTCATCAGGGGAAGGTGGTACAAAATCCTTTGAAACCCATGCATGGTTCATTTTAATGAAAGTTAGATCATCAACATTTTGGGTTGACAGACGGGTCCTTTTTTCTATCAGGATTGATCCAGCAGCACTGAAGACTCTTTCAGATAATACACTAGCAGCAGGGCAAGCGAGCTCCTATATGGCATATTGTGCCAATTCAGGTCCAGGCGTCCAGTTTAGAGGCCCAATAGTGAAAGGGGAATGACCTGTGAGGGAGAACATCGATATCGGAGGAAAAGTAGTTTGTAACCATAGTTGACAACTGCTGCCTCCTGTCACTTTTAATCGATGCAGTATTAGCAGTCGTGTGAGCGGTACTTGAGAAATCATTCCACAACATGGTCATTAAACCCCTGTCTCCGACGGCACTTCTGCTGTGTGCACCACGAACACCTCTTCCATTCTGCCCACTACGGCTCGTGGGAGAACCAGCATCACTGCTGTGTGCTGGGAAAGCATCAAACAAACGGTTTACCAGAGTTGCTTGTTCGTTTGCTAATATTACCTCTAGGTTCTTCTGTGGCATGATGTTGTGTAATTTGCCTTTGTAGCGTGGATCGAGGATGCTGGCCAGCCAGTAGTCGTCATCCCTCATCATTTTTGGCAATGCGGGGGTCCCTTTTTAGGATTCGCAAGGCATAATTGCACATGTGGGCCAATGTTCCAGGTGTCAATGATGCACTGCCCATGGTGGGAGGAGGAGCAGTTTCTGGCAAATCCACATCCCTATAGTAACGCACAAACACTGCCTCTGACCTTGGAACGCCAACATTTTCTCTAGCCCCCTGAGAAACATCCACCTGCCCAAAATAATCATCCCCCTCATCCTCCTCCTCTTCCTTTTTTTCCTCCACCTCATCCAGGACAGTTCCCTGACCAGACAATGGCTGACTGTCTTTAAGGCTTTCCTCCTCCTCCTCTGCTGCAGACGCCTGATCCTTAATGTGCATCAAACTTTGCATGAGCAGACGCATAAGTGGGATGCTCATGCTTATGATGGTGTCGTCTGCACTAACCAGCCGTTGCATTCATCAAAACATTGAAGGACTTTAAGATAAGATAAGATAAGATAATCCTTTAATCGTCCCACCATGGGGAAATTCAGAGCATTACAGCAGCAAGGCAGGAACAAGTACAGATACAGATGCATAAAGGCATTACATTCACAGTAGGTAGGTACATATACGAAAAAAAAGATGTAGCCGGACTATCACAACTTTGGATCTATCAGTTCACTGTTTGGGTCGGTCTCCGTTTTGGACAGTGCTGGTTATACAGCCTAACTGCAGCAGGAAGGAAGGACTTTCGATAGCGCTCCCTCTCACATTTAGGATGAAGTAGCCGGTCACTGACAGTACTGCACATCTTTGTCACGGTCTCATGCATGGGATGGGAATCATTCTGCACCATGTAGCACACCTTGGCCAGTATCCTCCTGTCGTCTACTTCCTGAACTGGATCAAGGGGGCATCCCTGGACAGAGCTGGCCCTTCTAATCAGTTTGTCCAGCCTATTCCTGTCCCTGGTTGATATGCCACTACCCCAGCACGCCACACCAAAGAAGATGACTGATGCCACAACAGAGTTGAAGAAGGATGCAAGGAGTGCCCCCCTAACTCCGAAGGCTCTCAGCTTTCTGAGCAGATAAAGCCTACTTTGGCCCTTCCTGTACACTGCATCCAAGTGATGGGCCCAGTCAAGCTTATTATTGAGGATCACACCAAGGTACTTATAGGTGTCGACCATCTCAATGTCATTTCCCTGAATGTTCACCACTACTGGTGGATTTTTTCCCTGGCGAAAGTCCACCACCAATTCCTTGATCTTCCCGAAATTTAATGCTAAGGTGGTTCCTCTGACACCAGAGGTTACAGAGGTCTTTTAGCTTTGACCACTGCACACTTGACAATTCCATGTCTTCCCTCAAACTGCCTGCCCGTGTATCCTCCCACAAATGCATTACAGCCTGCCTCTGTTCGCACAGCCTCTCAACCATGTGCCTGGTGGAGTTCCATCTTGTTGCAACGTCTATGATTAGGCGTGCTTGGGGAGGTGGAGCAATCGCTGCAGCTTCTGCATACGACTGGAGTGTACGGCCGAGCGACGGATGTGTTTGCACAGTCTCCGCACCTTATGGAGCAGGGTTGTTAACTCCGGATAATTATTAAGGAAGCACTGCACCACCAGGTTCAAAGTGTGAGCCAGGCAAGGTACAGTTGTGGCCAAAAGTATTGACACCCCTGCAATTCTGTCAGATAATACTCAGTTTCTTCCTGAAAATGATTGCAAACACAAATTCTTTGGTATTATTATCTTCATTTAATTTGCCTTAAATGAAAAAACACAAAAATAAATTGTCCTAAAGCCAAATTGGATATAATTCCACACCAAACATAAAAAAGAGGGTGGACAAAAGTATTGGCACTGTTCGAAAAATCTTGATGCTTCTCTAATTTGTGTAATTAACAGCACCTGTAACTTACCTGTGGCACCTAACAGGTGTTGGCAATAACTAAATCACACTTGCAGCCAGTTGACATGGATTAAAGTTGACTCAACCTCTGTCCTGTGTCCTTGTGTGTACCACATTGAGCATGGAGAAAAGAAAGAAGACCAAAGAACTGTCTGAGGACTTGAGAAACCAAATTGTGTGGAAGCATGAGCAATCTCAAGGCTACAAGTCCATCTCCGAAGACCTGAATGTTCCTGTGTCTACCGTGCGCAGTGTCATCAAGAAGTTTAAAGCCCATGGCACTGTGGCTAACCTCCCTGGATGTGGACGGAAAATAAAAATTGACAAGAGATTTCAATGCAAGATTGTGCGGATGTTGGATAAAGAACCTCGACTAACATCCAAACAAGTTCAAGCTGCCCTGCAGTCCAAGGGTACAACAGTGTCAACCTCTACTATCCGTCAGTGTCTGAATGAAAAGGGACTGTATGGTAGGAGACCCAGGAAGACCCCACTTCTTACCCCAAGACATAAAAAAGCCAGGCTGGAGTTTGGCAAAACTTACCTGAAAAAGCCTAAAACGTTTTGGAAGAATGTTCTCTGGTCAGATGAGACAAAAGTAGAGCTTTTTGGGCAAAGGCATCAACATAGAGTTTGCAGGAGAAAAAAAGAGGCATTCAAAGAAAAGAACACGCTCCCTACAGTCAAACATGGCGGAGGTTCCCTGATGTTTTGGGGTTGCTTTGCTGCCTCTGGCACTGGACTGCTTGACCGTGTGCATGGCATTATGAAGTCAGAAGACTACCAACAAATTTTGCAGCATAATGTAGGGCCCAGTGTGAGAAAGCTGGGTCTCCCTCAGAGGTCATGGGTCTTCCAGTAGGACAATGACCCACTTCAAAAAGCACTAGAAAATGGTTTGAGAGAAAGCACTGGAGACTTCTAAGATGGCCAGCAATGAGTCCAGACCTGAATCCCATAGGACACCTGTGGAGAGATCTAAAAATGGCAGTTTGGAGAAGAAATATCAGGGACCTGGAGCAGTTTGCCAAAGAAGAATGGTCTAAAATTCCAGCAGAGCATTGTAAGAAACTCATTGATGGTTACCGGAAGCGTATCATCAAGTATCATCTGGGTATCGTCTATGGACATCATTTACATTGATTATTCCTCCTGATGAACCGCTATAGGTGGAGAAACGCGTCGGGGCTACCTGCACATGATAAGTGACCTTCTTTTATTTGAATTGACTATATACCCCTGAGGGGGATCGATCTTTATCAGTGTCTTTTTGACATATCGGGTGCTCATAGGTGATCATGGTGCGGAGGTATTAATGTTTTTATTCTAATAGATATTTGTCTGGGGTCCTGCTACAGCCTAGGGCAATTTTAATATTCATTTCTGCACTATCTGATTATTGTTTTCCCTCCTGTCTTATTAGGGACTGTTAGGGGAGTGAGGGATAGTCCTCGTTGAGTGGGGGCGCCAAGATTCGTACTTTTAGGGTGCCAACCTCCACGGCTAGGAAGGTATCAGATAGCCTTATTGCAGGGCTGTGTAGCATCCCAGAATAGGTCTTTTCTTATTTGTGGCATTTGCCAATGATTCACTGGGATAGGTGATCTTTTAATATTTTGTTAAATAAATTTGGCTTTTTAGGGGATTTATATGTTCGCACGATGGTTACCGGAAGCGGTTGGTCGCAGTTATTTTGGCTAAAGTTTGTGCAACCAAGTATTAGGCTGAGGGTACCAATACTTTTGTATGTCCCATTTTTGGAGTTTTGTGTGAAATGATCAATGTTTTGCTTTTTGCTTCATTCTCTTTTGTGTTTTTTCATTTAAGACAAATTAAATGAAGATAATAATACCAAAGAATTTGTGTTTGCAATCATTTTCAGGAAGAAACTGAGTATTATCTTACAGAATTGCAGGGGTGTCAATACTTTTGGCCACAACTGCATGTGTGTGAGTTTAGCACGGGCTATGGCTGCCACAAAATTTCAGCCGTTATCACTGACTACCTTGCCAGCCTCAAGATGTAGATTGCCCAGCCATGACTCTGTTTGTCGCTGCAAGTAGTCGGCCAGTACCTCCGCGGTGTGTCTGTTGTCGCCCAAAGACATCATCTTTAACACAGCCTGCTGATGCTTACCACTAGCTGTTCAATAGTGGGACACCTCATGTGCAACATTGCCAACTGCGGATGTAGTGCTCGTGCGACTGCGCTCTGTAGACGAGCTTTCACTGATAGACGAGGAGGAGCGAAAGCCTACAGCCAACTGTTTCATATACCATGGGCTAGGCAGCACTGTTCCACCGCCGTTGTTCCCAGTGGACCCTGCATCCACAACATTAACCCAGTGCACAGTGATGGACACGTAACGGCCCTGGCCATGCCTACTGGTCCATGTGTAGGGAAGGTGGACTGACGGACGAACCTGTCTGTAATAGGAGCAGTGTAGGAGTGAGAGATGGAAAACAGCTGTAGATAAAGAGAACGAAGCGTAGTGTTGGGGTTTGACCATTAGAGGGCTGTGGAGAGTTGTAGGGTTGTAGGTTAGGACTGAACACCAGTCATCGGTTAAGAAAAACCGCTGAGTCATGGGGGGCGGAGTTACCAGAACAGAAGGTGATAAAAGGCAGATGGAAGGTTCTGGAAGAGTCAGTCAGCGAAGGGAGCACAGGAAACAAGAAGCACGGCTGAGGAAAAAGGAAGTTCCTGAGAGGACTGACAGTTGTGCCAGTTACAGGGGGTGGCCCTGACAGGATTAGCAGCAGACAGAGACAGCAGAGGCCACAGACAGAGAGCAAAGAGAGGCCGCAGACAGAGACAGCCTGGGGTACCACTAAACCGAACGGACTTGGACTGGTGAAATGCTGTGGTGGTAGGCCTAGGGCAGCCACAGTGACAGAGCAGTGAGGGACGTCCATTTGTCAACGAAAGAAAGTGAAGGTATCCGGGCCTGTGTATGAAGTCATGCAGCTACTGTGTGTAGCTGAGAGAATCGTCGAGCAGCTGCTGTGTGCGGCTGTGGAGAGTGATGAGCAGCTGCTGTGTGCGGCTGCGGAGATTGACAAGCAGCTGCTGTGTGCGGCTGTAGGGATTGTCGAGCAGCCGCTGAGGGAGGCTGCGAAGTTTGTCACGCAGCTGTTGACTGATTAATAAAGAAGACCTGTTGGACACGATCCTGTCTCTGTCTCAAGTCTGTCTGCGGCCACTAATGGACCACCCACCTCGTCGGTTGCCCCCCCACCTTACCTACACATGCATCCATTGTGAGGTGCACCTTTCCACTCACTGACTGTTTTAGTGCATGGACAATGCGGTCTTTCGCATGGCGGTGGAGGGCAGGGATGGCTTTTTGAGAAAAGAAGTGATGACTGGGTAGGTCACAGCATGGGACCAAATGGTAGGGCATCATCTCTAATGAAATTAGTTTGGCAATGTAGGCGTTCAAACACAGTGTACGCGGATGAGAGGATGAGTACTTTCTTGTCTTACTCAGAGTGTCTGGTAGGGTGAACTGGGCTGGAGCGCTGCATATGGGGGAAGTAGCGGTGGATCGGATAGAGTGAGAGGGGGTTGTTGATGGTATTGGTGGTGATGGCCTAGATTCAGTGTTGTGTTGCAAAACCATTGTGATTCCCTGAGTGCTTTGGCCTTGCGTCAACACCTCCACATTTAGTGCTGGTGGTGTGCTTAATGGTGGCGGTGGTCTTACAGTGGGGGTAGCGATGGAGCATTGTTGGCTACCTTCAGTCGGAGCAGGTGCACATGTGCTACCTGAGGTTTTGTAGTCTGTCCACGCTTGCAAATGCATGTTGATTAAATGTCTAAGCATGCAACTGGTATTCAAATTTCTGAGTTGTTTACCTCGGCTAAAGGACCTTCCGCACTTCTTACAGGTAAGCTTTGCTTCGTCAGTAGGATTTTGGACAAAGAAGTGCCACACTGCACTATTCCTACTATGGTAAACATTTTCTGGCCTTGCACGCTGTGCTAAGTTGACCGTCTGGTCAAGCTGTCCTGCAACTCTTTTAGTTTTTGTTCCACGTTTTAGGACAGCTACGGGCCTGCCAGATAACCGCTGCTGCGATGTCAATGCCTGCTGCGGATCCTTCTCCTTATCTGAACTATTGCCAGCGCCACCCTCCACCCCCAATGGATGCCAATCCGGGTCCAGAACTGGGTCATAAATCACCGCCTCTTCAAAGTCATCTGCACCTTCCTCTTTACCTTCCTCTGTGTCACCGTGTAATGTGGTATGGTATACGGGAAGGGGCACCTGGGTTTCATCAGGGTCAGATTCTGGCTCAATAGACTGCGAGGGCAATGTAGTGCTGTGGGTCAATGTACCAGCAGAATCATCTAGCAGTGGCTGTGCATCAATGCACTCCATGTAAGATTCATTTTGGACTGGGGAATTCTGGATTTGACTGGATAACCCAGGCATGGTATGTGAATAGAGCTCCATAGAGTAATCTGAAGTGTGGGCTGCTGCATCCGTAACTTTTGGTGGGGGTGAAGGACACAAGGAAAGGGTTTTTTTATGACCAGAACCCTGCACTGACGACTCCGTGCTTGCAGTTTTCGACCGTTCAGAAGAGGAGGCAATAGAGCTGGTGTAATGTACGCCAAAACCTGTTCCTGATGCTCCGGCTTTAAAAGCAGTTTTCTGACTCCAAGAAAAGGCAACCTTACAGGCCTTCTTGGGCCAGAGGATGACGCAGGCTCAACACCTCCTGCCTTAGCTGCTATTGTGCTTTTGCCAGAACCAGCCGATGCACCACCACCATCAGTACCAGCTGCGCCCCCCTGGCCACGTCCGCAGACACTTCCACCATACTTCCTCATGTTTGGGAAAATGTACCAAAAATACCAGCAGAGAGATGGTACTGTATGTGGAGCGTCCAGCTGTGTAAGGTGTATTAAACAAATTAAATGAATGTATATATTATGTTAGTCACAGACGCTCTCACAGTATGTATTGGACCGTAATCCAACAAGCAGATATACGGAACTGTTTGAAAAATGGACACGACGCTAAGGTGTAGGTCTGGAAAAACGGACAAACTCCTCTGTTTTTTTTTCCAGAGTCACACACAGGTAGCTTCTATTTGTCTGTGCTAGAAGGCGGTACACAGTAGTGTGTGAGGAGCGTACACCGCTGTACGATGTGTGTATGTAAAATTGTCAAGCTCCGTGTATTTGTATAGGGAGTGACACACGCTGTCTCTGTCTAGTTTTGACTGTAATCAAACAGCAGATATACCAAACTGTTTGAAAAAAGGACACAACTCTAAGGTGTAGGTCTGGAAAAACGGACAAACTCCTCAGCTTTTTCTTCCAGAGTCACACCCAGATAGCTTCTATTTGTCCGTGATACCAGCCGGTACACGGTAGTGTGTGAGGAGCGTACACCGCTAGATGGTGTGTGAAAAAATGAGTGCTCAGTAACTCACCAGGACAAAATAATAAAATGTGGAGTGCTTTGAAAAAAGCAGTTTGAACAGCAGTGTGCACACAGCAATGCAGCTAGCAGGTAGCCTTAAAAGGCAGCCTAATCACCACCAGCGCTGCTGCACACAACAAAAATCCTCCCCTTTCACTGCACACTAACTGTACAGTGAAAAGCGCTATCAGCAAAAGCAGGTTTTTTTTTTCTTCTTCCCTGCCTAACGCTCTCCCTTATTCAGAATCTGCAGCAACACCTCTCCCTATTGTAAGATCGGCAGAAGTAAGATGGCTCTATTCACTACTAGAGTTGAGCGAAACAGGTTGGTCAGATTAAAAAATCGCCGACTTTCACGAAAGTCGAGTTTTGCCGATCGAAACCCGACCCTAGTGTGAGGTCGACCATGAGGTCACCGATCAGTGCGCCAAAGTCGTGTTTCAAATAATGTTTTCAGCGCCTTTTCTCATGCAATGATGGAGAACGCACACTGTGGGCAACGCGATGACATGCGCAGCGGCCAGCCCCATCTTAGAGTAGGGCATTGAAGTGATTGGCTTGCTTTGTGTGGTGTCACAGGGGATATAAAAGGCTGTGAACGCTGACCGCCATCTTACTTCTGCCGATCTTACAATAGGGAGAGGTGCTGCTGCTGATTCTGAACAGGGAGAGCGTTAGGCAGGGAAGAAGAAAAAAAAACTGCTTCTGCTGATAGCGCTTTTCACTGTACAGTTAGTGTGCAGTGAAAGGGGAGGATCTTTGTTGTGTGCAGCAGCGCTGGTGGTGATTAGGCTGCCTTTTAAGGCTACCTGCTAGCTGCATTGCTGTGCACACTACTGTTCAAACTGCTTTTATCAAAGCACTCCAAATTTTATTATTTTGTCCTGGTGAGTTACTGAGCGTTTATTTTTTCACACACCGTTTAGCGGTGTACGCTCCTCACACACTACCGTGTACCGGCTGGTATCACGGACAAATAGAAGCTATCTGGGTGTGACTCTGGAAGAAAAAGCCGAGGAGTTTGTCCATTTTTCCAGACCTACACCTTAGAGTTGTGTCCATTTTTCAAACAGTTTCATATATCTGCTGTTTGATTTTGTGGCGCCCCTGAGGCTTCAGTCGCCACAGAGGTACTGCATCTTCTCCTAAGGTGTAGTGCCCCACTATCCAGGTAGGGTGGGAACTCCTGACCGCGCTCCACACCTGCATTCCACACACAGGATAGTTCAGTGGGGCCACCTAACAGCTTCATGCTGGAGGATAGCAGAGCACCCCTCGTGGAACCCTGCTTCGTAACACGAGATGTGCTGGGAGGCGGGTGGAGTGAGATGATACAAAAGAGTGGGAAGAGTGCGAGTTAGTTGGTTAGTTGGAGAGGAGAGAGAAGAGAGAAGATGGATGTCTGAGGGACATGCTGTAGCAGGTCCCAGTGATCTGGGCTGCTGGCACGAGAAAGACAGAGAAAGAGACTGATAAGATTGATAACCTAACCTTCCATAAGAGAGAACAGATCGGAACGAAGGAGAATAGAAGGACGGTGGGAAGCTGGTTGAAGAAAGATAGAGAACCCTTCCAGTCCAGAGAGCGCAAAGGCCGGGGCCCGGTCCCCGAGGTTGATTGGATCTTTATGTCCGGCAACAGACACCGGAGTAGTAGTGAGCCACTAACGCCTTGCTCCCATCATAGACTTGGGACACAACAGCAACTGAATAGAGAGCCGGGACGCAGAGTGGAGTCCCTGAAGCAGGCTACTGCTGTCAGTCATACAAGTAAAGACTAGGAACACCTAGAGAGAGGCATTCCAGGGTAACTAAGTACTGGAGTGCTTCGCACCTAAAGGCGCATTAGAGGAGTCGTTCAGTAAGGTACATATTGGCAGAGTGTGGAAGGGAGAATCCTATCCTGCCTGGAGGTTGGCTGGAGCCCTGACCTGGAGAACACAGTACGGAGGCAGGCAGTTGTGTGAACTGCAAACAGTAAGTAAAGCTTTTGAACCGCATACTCTGGTGTCCTCCAGTTATTCCCGCACCGCTACACCTGGGTAACAGCATCCATACCATCCTGCGCCTCTCCTCATCCATTGTACCTACACTGCCCTGGGACTACAGCTCCACCAGTGGGGAGCTATACCATCTCTGCTGCACCACACCATCAGTCCCAGCGGATCTGTATGCAGCGTTGGCTTACCATCTCCCTTGCCAAACACCACGGGTGGCGTCACGAACTATTCATATAAACTTTAACACCATTAACATCAAAGCCATTGATATTGGGCGCCCAGGGCCATGGACTGGGTCTCAGCTGCCGTGAAGCTTTCCCTCCCTGACACCGGCCCGGTACCGAGTACCCCGCTGCCCTGGGCGAGCGAGGGTGACCCAATTACAGTCAAAACTAGACAGAGACAGCGTGCGTCACTCCCTATACAAATACACGGAGCTTGACAATTTTACATACACACATCGTACAGCGGTGTATACGCTCCTCACACACTACCGTGTATTACGGCTGGTATCACGGACAAATAGAAGCTACCTGTGTGTGACTCTGGAAAAAAGAAATGAGGAGTTTGTCTGTTTTTCCACACCTACACCTTAGAGTCGTGTCCATTTTTCAAACAGTTTCGTATATCTGTTGTTTGATTACAGTCTAAACTAGACAGAGACAGTGTGTGTCACTCCCTATACAAATACATGGAGCTTAACAATTTTACATACACACACCCTACAGCGGTGTACGCTCCTCACACACTACTGTGTACTGCCTTCTAGCACGGACAAATAGAAGCTACCTGTGTGTGACTCTGGAAAAACAAAACCAGGAGTTTGTCCATTTTTCCAGATCTACAGCTTAGAGTCGTGTCTAGTGTTGAGCATTCCGATACCGCAAATATCGGGTATCGGCCGATATTCGCGGTATCGGATTTCCGATACTGAGTTCCGATACTTTTTGCATATCGAATACCGGAATCGGAAATTCCCATAATGCTATGAGCCAGTTTGATTTGATTCAGCCAATGAGGAATCCTCAGAAGTGTGGGCACATCCTGTTAGGCATGTAGGCATGTTAACAAATGGCATGGCTGTGATTGGCTGCTAAAATGATGTCATGATGCACTATAAAAGCCGCCGCCATTTAGGTTTCACTCTACTGTTAATTCAGTTAGGGACAGGCTGCTGTTCAAGACTCTGAGGGACAGTTAGAGATAGCAATTTGCTAAATAATATTGTGCTTTACCCAGGCTTCATTATCAATCACTGTAGCTTTCTTTTGCCTTGCAGCACTTTTCACAGCTGTCTGCAAGGTCTGTGTGAGTGCAGCTCACGCCGTAGTGTTTCCTGCAGCCACCTCTGGTTGTAAGCCGCTCAGCGTGCGTCACTGCCTCATACGTATTTTTGTTTTATTGCTGCTCATTTTTCATTAATTCTCCTATTAGTGTGCATCCATCCGTATCCATATACATTGGTTGGAAACACTATAGGAGTAGACAACGGAGCCTTTCTGCAGCCTTTCAGTGCCAGTGCCCAGTTCTCTGCACTGTTCATGGCTGTCTGTGAGGTCTCTGTGTGTGAGTGCAGCTCACGTTGTAGTGTGTTCTGCACCTACCTCTGGTTGTAGTCCGCTCAGGGTGTGTCACTGCCTCATACATAGTCCTTTTTTTGTTTAATTGCAGCTCATTTTTCATGATTTTTTTCTCCTATTAGTGTGCTTCAATCCGTATCCATCTACATTGGTTGGTTGCAAACACTATATAGGAGTAGATAGAGGAACCTTTTTGCTGGCTTGTGCCTTGCAGCCGCAGCCAGATTAGTATTAGCCTATTTTTTGGAGCCTCATCTATTGCATTGTAGGTTACCTTCCTGCATTGTAATAGCTCCAAAAAGTTTGTGATACTATCGCTTTCACATCTTTGGTCACATCCTTTTTGTTTTTTTGAAAACAAACACGTAAATAAAGTTCACCAAACACTAGAGTTGAGCGACTTTGCCTTTTTTTGGGTCGAGTCGGGTTTCATGAAACCCGACTTTCGCAAAAGTCGGGTCGAACGAAATCGGCCGATTTTTGTGAAAAGTCGAAGGCCGACTGAAAAACGAAACCCAATGCAAGTCAATGGGGAAGCAAAGTCGGCAGGGAGTGGAGGCCAGGAAACACACCTACAGTGCCCTTTTGAATGCCAAAAACATCAAATCTTATTACTGAAGCTTTTCAACCTTAATTTACTTCATAATACTAGTTACGCACTGAAAAATGGGGGTTATTTGGCTAAATTTGTGGAAGGGTAGGGCTGGATCCAGGTTTTCATGTGCCCTGGGCCAAAGAGCGCCCCTTTAACACATACCACAACTCATGATGCTCCGATACGGCAGAGAAATAACGATATAGTACAATGAAAAATACTTCACTTTTTACATCTCATGACTGATATCCATTTTAAATTCTCCAATAGCTCCAAAAAAGGACAGTATCTTACTCCATACAGTATTATGGCCACCTCATAGTGCGCTATACAGAGTAATGAGGCCCATATATTTCACCATACAAAATCATTGGTCCCATATAATGTTTGAAACAGTATATGATGAGCTCCACATAATGCTACAGTATATGTTGGTCCCCATGGATGAAGCTGCACTGTCTTATGGGCCCAAATAATGCTCTATATATAATGGGCCCCATTTCTAATGCTCTAGTGTATAATGGGCCCTGTAAATGCTGCTCCAGTGTCTGATGTCCACCTTTGTAATGCTCCAGTTTATGGTGGGCCCCATATATCATTCTCCAGAGTATAGTGCTCCCCAAAAATTGCTGTCCCAACTTTGAAAACAATTAAATAAGTCTCCTCAAATAAGTCTCCTCGCTAGGGAATCCCTGTACTAGTCTGGGCGTACAGACGTGATGTCATTGCTCTCTCTGATCAGAATATCACTGTCAGGAAACGTGGAAGACGTCATGGCGGTGGAGCAGGGAGAGGTAAGTATTTCAACTTTGCAAGTGCTGTGATCCAGAGCAAGCAGGGGGGGCCCACTCGTTGGCGATGGCACTGGCACAGGGCCCCTCATAGTACGGCGGTGAGTCTGACGGCGGGTGGGCCGAAACTGCACTTTCAGCTGCACCTTCATTTTTGTCACCGTGTAAGGTGATACAGTATATGGGAAGGGTAACCTGAGTTTCATCTGGGTCACATTCAGGCTGTGTAGAGTGCGAGGGGAATGTAGTGGTCTGGGTCAATGTACCAGCAGAATCATCTAGCAGTGGCTGGGCCTCAGTGCACTTGTGGAGCCCCCAGGTGTACGGTCGCCACAGTGGCATTACCTTCCTCCTAGGGAGTGTGATGTCATGCTTAGGAGCAACGAAGGATCTCTCTAGCAGTTAAACCAACACACAACACATTTCCCACTCCAGGCCAGCAGGGAGACCTCTGAACCTGACAGCTGAGGAGCTGCTGTCTGTGGTCGGGAGGAGGTAAGTTAGGGCAATCTGTGAAGGGAAGGGGAAGTGTGTGGACGTGAGAAGGGGAGCTGGAGGATGAGCAGAGTTAAGGCTCACTCCTAGCTTGAGCGCATGGTCCGGATTCCGGTCTCCGAGTTTGTAGGGACACTGACGTTCCAGCAGCAGAAACTGGAGGAAGTAGCAGCTGTAAATGCTCTGTACCCAACTAAGGCTCGGAGGCCCCAGCAGCGATGTGTGGGAGCCAGAAGGAAAAGGCTATGGCTGCCTGCCATACGAGAAAGTTCCAAGAGAGAGTCAACAGGGGGAACTTCATTGAACTCAGCACTGCGAGTACCTCAGATAAGCACTAGAACGGAGGCCACACTACCTATCTGCAGAGAGAGAATTCCAAATTGGCTTCCAGGCTGACCAATTCCTTCTCCATCTGTACTCTGGGTCCTGGACGGCACTTACCAAGTACAGGTAAAGGAGCTGCACAACTGTGTCTGTCCTCTTTCTCCTGCGCCTGGCGCACGGCTCTGCTACATCTTGCACTGCACACCATCTACCAACTCTTTCATGTGCTCTGCGACAATGGCCATACCTGTGCAGGGCTTCTACATCTTAGCTGCACCACAACTTCTGTCCCAGAGAAGCGCCACTGCAGCGCTGGTCAATCTACTCAGAAACCACAGGTGGCGTCACGTATCATTCACCTATAAACGTAATTCACCCCTTTGCATGGACACCCAGGGCCATGGAACGGGTCACCACCACTGTGACACATCCCAGGGAGACACCGTCCCGGTACCGATTAACCCCACTGCCCTGCCTGGCCACCCACACTCCATGTCAAATTCATCTTGGACTGGGGAATTCACGATTTGACTTGATAACCCATGCATGGTATGATAGAAAGAGCTACATGGACTAATGTGAAGTGGCCTGCTGCATCATTCACTTTGGGTGGGGGTGCAGGAGACAAGGAAAGGGGTTCTTCCTGACCAGGAGCCAGCACTTGACGACTCAGTGCTTGCATTTTTTGAAACTTCAGAAGAGGAGGGCATATTTGCTGGAGTCTGTTTCAGCAAAGTAAGCCCAAACCAGTTCCTCATGCTCCGGTTTTAAAAACGGTTAACCTACTCCCAGAAAAGGTAGCCTTCCAGGCGTTCCGTAGACAGACCATGACGCAGGCTCAACACCTCCTGCCTTAGCTGCTATTGTGCTTTTGCCACTACCAGCAGATGCATCACCACCATCAGCACCAGCTGGCCCCCCCACGCCCACGTCCGCAGCCTCTTCCACCAAACTTCCAAATTTAGCACAAAATAGACACAAAATAACATCACATATATGGTACTGTATCAGAAACGTACAGCTCTATTCAGTCAAATGATAATTGTCAATCTCCATATATATTCCATCAGTCACACAGAGACACTCCCAGGCTCAGTATGGATTAGACAAGAAAATAAAAAGTAGACAAAGTGTACAGTATCATCAGATAGCAGGTATATATAGCATACTTTAAACATTAACAATGTATGTCTATATATCATGAGTAGTGTTGAGCCACCCCGCTAGTGTTTTGGTTCGTCACACAGGAGGCAAGTTCATCGAATGTTCGTCGAACCACACTGAAACCAATGGCAGGCAAACACATACTAACACATAGAAAACAATTACAAAACACCTTAAAAGGTGTCCCAAAGCCGACAAAATGCTCAGAAGCCAAAAATAACATATGGAAAAGGGCAACTACATTTACAAAAGAGGTGGAGGAGACACAGATCTAGGCTTGTCATGCCCTTATGAAGTCAAGAAAGTCTGGACTAAAAATGTAAAAGCCAAACCCAAAAAAACAAAATCTGAAAACAAACACGATCATATACCGTCGTACTTCCCACCAATAAATTATGGCAACTGGCGATCGGGCGGCGTTATTCCCATGAACCTCCAAACAGCGTCCATGAAGCCAAAGTGTTTGCTTTCCAGGGGCAGTATGATTGCAAAGCTGAACCTTAAAGGAATGTCCAAAAGGGCACCACCAGGAGTGGAGCCTGCAGCTTAAATGTACTCCACCCGGGAAACCACAACCATGCCACCTCAAAAAAAGATGCACACATTGAAAGCTTTGTCGATTGTGTGTGTGTGGTGTGGTATGTCCGTTTGTAGTTGTGCTAGCGATTTGTCAGCTTTATTCCGTTAACGAACGAGACTCCGGCATGCCCCTGCGGTATGCGTAAAGCTTACTAGAGGGATACGCGAGGCTCTGGCACGCGCGATCGAGCAATAACAGGGCTATCATGGCCTTCCATGTCCGGGGCTACATGCGCTCTACACTGAAAGGACCATCTTTTGTCGCTTACAGGTGCAGATAACCCGCTGAACACCGTTAGTGATGGGGATCTGGGATTCCAATAATTCGCCGTGAACAATGATTTCCCAGTAAGTGCAGATCAACAGCAATTTCTGATTTCGGCCTAACCGCCATTCCAGAAAAAATGCAAAACATTACGTGTCCAAACCACAGGTGCTGTAGCTTGCTTAACAGCTCTGCAGCTGTTCTCAGGCCCAGTATGGATTCTACAAGATTCGAGAAAGTTGATAAAGGGTACAGTTTCACTGGAAAAAACGTATATATGTTGCATAGTTTACACATTAAAAACCTATGTGTATCGATCAGGAGGCAGGCTCAAACGGTCTCAGGCCCAGTATGGATTAGACCAGATTGTACAAAGTTGAGATAGGGTACATTATCACTGGATAGCAGGTATATAGAGCATAGTTTAAACATTTAAAATCTCCGTGTTCACTGCATGGATTACACAACAATCTAAAAACTAGAAAAAAGGAAATGTATTTCAAGCGTACACCATGATACACTTTTGGTGGTATTTTTAAATCTTCATTTATATTTCTGTCTCAGTAAGACAGCCCAGACTCTCTGCAATAGGAAATTAGATGCATACAATTGTTTACCAAAACAGAAATCATCACGGAAGGTGCCGTGAGGAGCAAGAAGTGAAAAGCAATAATATTGATAAAAAATGTAAATTTTTATTGATTATAGATTAAAAATAACATAAATTATATTAAAAAGACAGGACTAATGGTCTCCAACATGGGGGGTAGGAAAAAACCAGCAAAGGATTTATAGTGTCTTCCACAGTGTGCAAACAGCTATTTCAAATATATACCAAGAATCAGAAGAAATCCCTCCAAAGCCAGAAGAGAGCAAAGTATTTAAGGCCTATGTTCCAACAGCAGTTACAAAGAACTTGCCAAAATTGGGAGCTGTAAGCACTACAAAAAGGAAAAAAAAAAAAAGGGCCTAGTATATGGAATGGCTAGGGAGGGAAATAAAGGCCGGAATTATATCCTGGAAAGGGGCACAGCATAAATTAATGACCTGGATGAAAACAGTGCAATAATAGTGAAAGGATTTTACCTGTCGCTGAACACTGTGAAATGAGGCCGATGAAATGGCTGAAAGCTGGTGAACCTAGTTCCCCCACCGCCGCCCGACAGCACTGTAATGCAGAGTTGCTTCTTCCCGGGGCGTTCTACAATTGTTTACCTAAAGTCTAGTGATTGCAGAAATCTACGACATACTATTCACGGGAACAACTTCCGTCACAATTCTCAGAAGCGATGCTGACCCTCAATTAATTAGTGTGTGGACACAGCAAAAACCTTTCTTTGTGAAGAAAGTGTTGCTGTATCGCAGTATCGTTGATCCCATCGCCGTTACTCATATCCATCCAATTTTGATCACAGGGAGAGATGTAAACATGGTGCTCACTGCCTATCATGATCTGTCACGTAACTTTGGAGTGCAAAACACAGAAGCCACAGGCCGTAGGCAATTCAATTGGATTGGCATGAGAGGTATGGCACATTTAAAAATGTGTGCTGGAATGTCACACGTCTGTGGGTAGGAAAACTGTTAAAGCTGATGAGAAACCACCACTGCATCTCATTGTGAGTCGACATCCATAAGAAATGGACGCCATTGATCATCTGAAGCTGGATCCCGGCCAGCGAAACAGGGCATAGCTACGTCTTAACCATCATCTTCTATCAGTTCACCAAATTTGAAGTGCCAGTCCCAGTGATGGATTTGACAGCACAGACTACACAGCGGACGAGCAGGGAGAGGTTACCATTGCAAATGCTGGGGCCCTGCCCAAGCAAGGGGGCCCACTCGTGGGCGTCGGCACTGGCACTGGGCCCCTCATAGTACGGAGGTGTGTCTGACGGCGAGTGTGCACCACCACCATCAGAGACACTTGATTGCACTATGAGGGACCTTGTGCCAGTGCCTGCGCCCACGAGTCGGCCCACCCACCTGTCCAGGGCAATGGCACTCGCACGGTTGCGTGCGCTCGGTGGTGACCCCGGCCATTGGGGGGAGGAGGCTGCCCAGTTAGGGAGGTTTACAAAATGCCATATGTTGATGTGGGACATTCACCTGCTGCTAAAGGCGAAATTGGTCAAGTCCCTGGAACAGGCGGACCAACGAAAACAATTTTTCTGGCAACCTATGTGTCATCAGGGTAGGGTGGGACAAAATCCTTGGAAACCCCTCCATAGTTCATTCTAATGAAGGTTAGATCATCCACATTTTGGGTTGACAGATGGGTCCTTTTTTCTGTCAGTATTGATCCTGCAGCACTGAAGACTCTTTCTGATAGCACACTTGCAACTGGGCATGCGAGCTCCTGTAAGGCATATTGTGCCAATTCAGGCCAGGTGTCCTGTTTAGCTGCCCAATAGTCAAATGGGAATGACCTGTGAGGGAGAACATTGATATAGGAGGAAAAGTAGTTTGTAACCATACTTGACAAGTGCTGTCTCCTGTCAGTTTCAATCGATGCAGTATTACCAGTCGTGTGAGCGGGACTTGAAAGATCAGTCAACAACATGGTCATGAAACCCCTGTCTCCAACGCCACTTCTGATGTGTCCACCAGCAACAACGCTTCCAAGTTGCCCCCGGCCCCTATGGCTCGTGTGAGAACCATCACCGCTGCTGTGTGCTGGGAATGCCTCAACCAACCAGTTTACCAGAGTAGCTTGTTTGTTAGCCAATATTAGGTCAAGGTTCTCCTGTGGCATGATGTTTTGGAATTTGCCTTTATAGCGTGGATCCAGGATGCTGGCCAACCAGTAGTCATCATCGTTCATCATTTTGGCAATGCGGGGGTCCCTTTTTAGGATCTGCAAGGCATAATCTGACATGTGGGCCAATGTTCCTGGTGTCAATGATGCAGTGCGACTACTTGGTGGAGGAGCACTTTCTGGCAAATCCACATCCCTCCAGTCACGCACAAACCCTGTACCAGACCTTGCAAAGCCAATATTTTCTCTTGCCCCACGAGAAGCATCCTCCTCCCCTAAATAATCATCCCCATCATCATCCTCCTCCTCTTCCTCTTCTTCCTCCACCTCGTCCACGACAGTTCCCTGACCAGACAATGGCTGACTGTCATCAAGGCTTCCCTCCTCCTCTTCCTCCTCATCAACCTCGGCTGCAGACGCCTGCTCCTTAATGTGCATCAAAGTTTGCATGAGCAGACGCATAAGTGGGATGCTTATGCTTATGATGGCGTCGTCTGCGCTTACCAGCCGTGTGCATTAGGGTGACCGGATCTCATATGGGGGGGGAAAAAATGTCAGAATCTTGTTTGTCTGGACCCCACAAAACGATTCCCCTTTCCAGATATTGAGAGAGCCAAAATTTGAGCTCGATCAAACGACGTTAACCCGTGCCGCTCGTCGCTCAAAGTTTGAAAAAATCCAAAATTGAGGTATTTTAAGATTTAGGTATTTTGCATAGTCTGTTAGACTATAAAGAATGTGACAACAACATTGCAGAAATAGCCCTGACCAAATTTTCGAACCATTTGTGGTATTTGAATGCAGAGTTGGTGGGATTATCGTTTTTTGATCCCACCATTACAGACAATGAAAAGTTGTTAATGGCTAATAAATTGCTCAGTAGCACAGATGAACCATCAGAGCACGCTAACCTACGTGAGTTGATAATTTTACATAGTTATCTAATCTATTCTAGAGCTTTTGTTAAAGTAGTTTTTGAAACGTCAGAATATAATGCTCGGCATTTGCTTACAACTTGCAGGACATATTGCTTTTGTTCTTCATCTTTTGTCAGAAGGTCGTTAAAGTCGGTTACTTCCTACCTCTTTTAATTTTTCTTTCCTAACTTTTGGATTTACAACCCTAGCGTGCTCTGATGGTTCATCTGTGCTACTGAGCAATTTATTAGCCATTAACAACTTTTCATTGTCTGTAATGGTGGGATCAAAAAACGATAATCCCACCAACTTTGCATTCAAATACCACAAATGGTTCGAAAATTTGGTCAGGGCTATTTCTGCAATGTTGTTGTCACATTCTTTATAGTCTAACAGACTATGCAAAATACCTAAATCGTAAAATACCTCAATTTGGATTTTTTTCAAACTTTGAGCGACGAGCGGCACGGGTTAATGTCGTTTGATCGAGCTCAAATTTTGGCTATCTCAACATCTGGAAAGGGGAATCGTTTTGTGGGGTCCAGACGGACAAAATTCCGACATCAATTTTTTGCGGTCACCCTAGTGTGCATTCCTCAAAACACTGAAGGACTTTACAGTGGTCTTTCAGCTTCGACCACTGCATACCTGTCAACTCCATGTCTGCCCTCAAAGTGCCTGCCCGTGTATCCTCCCACAAATGCATTACGGCCTGCCTTTGTTCGCACAGCCGCTCAACCATGTGCAGGGTGGAGTTCCACCTTGTTGCAACGTCGATAATTAGGCGGTGCTTGGGAAGGTGGATCAATCGCTGCAGCTTCTGCATACGACTGGAGTGCACCGGCGACCAGGGGATGTGCGAGCACAGTCTTCGAACCTTAAGGAGCAGGCCTGTTAAATCCGGATAATTAGTGAGGAAGCACTGCACCACCAGGTTCAAGGTGTGAGCCAAGCAAGGTATGTGTCTGAGTTTTGAAAGGGCTATGGCTGCCACAAAATTCTGGCTGTTATCACTAACTACCTTGCCTGCCTCAAGATGTAGACTGCCCAGCCATGACTCAGTTTGTCGCTGAAAGTAGTCGGCCAGTACCTCTGCGGTGTGTCTGTCGCCCAAACACATCATCTGCAACACAGCCTGCTGACACTTTCCATTAGCTGATCCATAGGGGGACACCTCGTTTGCAACGCTGTCAACTGCAGATGCAGTGCTCGTGCGACTGCGTTCTGTGGACCAGCTTTCGCTTCTGGAAGAGGAGGAGGAGGGTTGAACGCCTACAGCCAACTGTTTCCTATACCGTGGGCTAGGCAGCACTGTGCCACCACCGCTCTCCCCTGTGGACCCTGCATCCACCACATTAACCCAGTGTGCAGTGATGGACACGTAACGGCCCTGGCCATGCCGACTGGACCATGCATCTGTTGTGAGGTGCACCTTTCCACTCACTGACAGCTTGAGTGCATGGACAATGCTGTCTTTCACATGAAGGTGGAGGGCTGGGATGGCTTTGCGAGAAAAGAAGTGGCGAGTGGGTAGTTCATAGCGTGGAACTGCGTAGGCCATTAGTTCACGGAAAGCTGCGCTTTCAACCAACCGATAGGGCATCATCTCTAACAAGATTAGTTTGGCAATATGGGTGTTCAAAGCCAGTGTACGCGGATGAGAGGATGAGTACTTTTTTGTCCTACTCATAGTCTCTGGTAGGGTGAGCTGGACTTGAGAGCTGGATATGGTGGAAGTAGCGGTGGACATGGCGGACTGAGAGAGGGTTGATGATGGTGATGGAGTTGGTGTTCATTCTGATGGCCTAGATTCAGTCTTTCGTTGCAATAACAGTGTGATTCCCTGAATGATTTGCCCTTGCGACGACAACTCAACATTTGCTGCTGGTGGTGTGCTAACCGGTGGACTTACAGTGGGGGAAACAATGTTGCGTTGCTGACTACCTTCTTTGGGAGCAGTAGCACATGTGGTACGTGAGTTTTGGTAGTCCATCCACGCTTGCAAGTGCATGGTGGTTAAATGTCTTAGCATGCAACTGGTAATCAAATTTCTCAGATTTTTCCTGGGCTAAAGATCTTTGCGCACTTCTTACAGATTACCTTTGCCTGATCATTAGGATTTTGTTCAAAGAAGTGCCACACTGCACTCTTCCTACTAGGGAAGACAGTTTGAGGCCTTGCACGCTGTGCTTTTTTGACCGTCTGGCCAAGCTGTCCTGCAATTTTTTGGGTTTTTGTAACCCGTTTTTGGACTGCTCCGGGCCTGCCAGATAACAACTGTTGCGATGTCGATGCCCGCTGCGGATGCTCCTCCTCCTCTTCTGAGCTATTGGCAGCGGCACACTCTACCCCCAATGGATGCCAATCTGGGTCAACAACTGGGTCATCCATCACCTCCTCTTCAATGTCATGTGCACCTTCCTCTGTGTCACCGTGTATGGTGGTATAGTATGTGGGAGGGGGCAACTGAGTTTCATCAGGGTCAGATTCTGGCTCAGTACACTGCGAGGACAATGTAGTGCTCTGAGTGAATGTACCAGCAGATAAATCTAGCAGTTGCTGTGCATCAGTGCACTCCATGTCAGATTCATCTTGGCCTGGGTAATTCACGATTTGACTTGATAACCCAGGCATGGTATGTGAAAACAGCTCCATGGAGTAATCTGTAGTGTGGCCTACCGCATCCTTCAATTTTGGTAGGGGTGAAGGACACAAGGAAAGGTGTGGTTCATGACCATGAGCCTCCAATGACGACTCAGTGCTTTTATTTTTTAAAACTTCAGAAGAGGAGGCGATAGAGCTGGAGGCTGAGTCAGCAATGTAAGCCAAAACTTGTTCTTGAAGCTCTGACTTTAGAAGCGGTTTACCTACTCCCAGAAAAGGGAGCTTTCGAGGCCTTGTGGAGCCAGACGATGACGCAGCCTCAACACCTACAGTATTTGGTGCTATTTTGCTTTTGCCACTACCAGCAGATCCACCACCAACACCAACACCATCATTACCAGCTGCCAACCCCCGCCCACTTCCACGGACTCTTTCACCACATTTCCTCATTTTTCGGAAAAATGTACCCAAATTTACACCAACTCTCTGGTACTGTAAAACAAGGTACAAGGTGTATATAGTACTGGGGAGAATTGTAATGTCTCTACACTTCAGGACACTGTGGGATTCAGTCAGGCCCTGTTTATTTAACACCGCAATATGACAGGCAGATTCTCTTTGCTGTTAGAAAGGTGTATAGAGGACTGTGGAGAATTGGAATGTCTCTACACTTCAGGACACAGTGGGATTCAGTCAGGCCCTGTTTATTTAACGCCGCAATATGACAGGCAGATTTTCTATTCTGTTAGAAGGGTGTATAGAGTACTGTGGAGAATTGGAATGTCTCTACACTTCAGGACACTGTGGGATTCAGTCAGGCCTTGTTTATTTAACACAGCAATATGACAGGCAGAATCTCTATGCTGTTAGAAAGGTGTATAGAGGACTGTGGAGAATTGGAATGTCTCTACACTTCAGCACACTGTGGGATTCAGTCAGGCCCTGTTTATTTAACACCGCAATGTGACCGGCAGAAATTGCCTAGTGTATGACAAACTACAAGGTGTATATAGAATTGGGCAGAACTGGAATCTCCCTAGAGTGTAGGTCTGTAAGAACGGAAGAACTCCTCGACTTATCCTTACAGAGTCACACACAGATAGCTTCACTGTGGCCGTGATAACAGCCATTACATGGTACTGAGAGAAGAGCGTGCACGTACACCGCTGTCCAGTGTATGTAAAATTGTCAAGCTCCGTGTTTTAGTATACGGACTGACACACGCTGTCTCTCTATAGTTTTGAATGTAATCAAACAGCAAATATACTAAACTGTTTGAAAACCTGACAAAACTAGAAGGTGGAGGTCTGTAAGAACGAAACAACTCCTCGACTTATCCTTACAGAGTCACACACAGATAGCTTCACTGTGGCCGTGATAACAGCCGTTACACGGTACTGAGAGAGGAGCGTGCACGTACATCGCTGTCCAGTGTATGTAAAATTGTCAAGCTCCGTGTTTTAGTATACAGACTGACACACGCTGTCTCTCTATAGTTTTGAATGTAATCAAACAGAAAATATACTAAACTGTTTGAAAACCAGACAAAACTATAAGGTGGAGGTCTGTAATAATGGAACAACTCCTCGACTTATCCTTACAGAGTCACACACAGATAGCTTCACTGTGGCCGTGATAACAGCCGTTACACGGTACTGAGAGAGGAGCGTACACCGCTGTATGGTGTGTAAAAAATGAACGCTCAGTAACACAAGGACAAAACAAAATCTGGATTGCTTTGAAAAAAGCAGTTTGCTCAGCAGTGGGCACACAGCAATGCAGCTACCAGGTAGCCTTAAAAGGCAGCCTAATAACCAACAGAGCTGATGCTCCAAAATGTAGCCTCCCCTTGCACTGCACAGTGACTGGTGTGTTGTACAGACAAAATCGCTAGCAGCAGAATCAGTTTTTGGTATCTTCTTCCCTGCCTAACACTCTACCTACAGAATCAGCAACAGCTCTCCCTATTCTGAGATCAGCATGAGTAACATGGCGGTTGGCGTCCACCTCTTTTATACCCCCTGTGACGCCCCACAAAGCAAGCCAATCACTTGCATGCCCTTCTCCAAGATGGTGGTGACCGCTGCCTATGTCATCACGTTGCCCACAGTGTCCGTTCTTCCTCATTGGCTGCAAAAAGGGCGCTCAAGCATCTTTTGAAACGCGACTTTGGCGCTAAAGTCGCCAACCTCGTGGCCGACCTCACGCTAAGGTCGGGTTTCGTTTCATGAAACCCGACTTTGGCGAAAGTCGGCGACTTGTCAATTTTTTCGACCCGTTTCGCTCAACTCTAGTTTAGGGTTATTCCCATGAAGTTAGCTGCTACCATATTGATGCTGCCCTTAATTCCTCCATCTTGCAAAGCTGCAGGCCCCCGAGGTTGGACTGAGATACCAACGCTACTGTGAGTGTTAACCTCTTCTGTGCACATGCTAGGGTTTAGGATAGGCTGCAACAGATAGAGCATGGCAGCCATGTGGCCTGGTTAGCAAAGGTCAGATAAGTTATAGTTAGTGTAGCATCATACATTCTTTACTGTGTTGTCTTGCCAGTTGGATAAATACACTAAGCTGTTACAGTTGGTGCTCCGTGCTCTTTGACGGACCAGCTAGAGAATATTATCCTTGTAAATTGTCTGTTTCCATAGCATACCCCTGTTTCTGCATTTTCCTAAACACTGCCTTCCTTGCCTGTAAATAAATTAACCCTTTGTTGCGTGCTCCTCATCTTGCGTACCGTAGTCTCCCTGCATTGTGGTGGTCCCCGGCCATGCAAACAAAACATAACTCTAATCCAGAAATGTTGAGGTTTGCTGGTTAGGAAATAGTCAAATTTCCACCACAGGTTGGTAACCATAATAAAATCCTATTAAGAAAAGAAGCTGGGTGGATTATCAAATCCAATGCACAAGGTGCGATAGGATTAAATAATAGGTTGCATATTTCTTCTTGTAAGTTATTTTTATTATTTTCTATTTGATTATAATGTCTGCAGAAAATAGTAATCATTATATTATAGGCTTTAATGTTTGTGTATATGTTATTTTATATATTTTTAAATTAATTGTGTAGTCAATAACCCTTATAAAGGAAGTGACATCATCTGATTATACACCTGGACCCGTAGAAGCATCTAGTATGCCATCGGCCGTCGTCCGTCTCTTTCCCGCATTCCTCCTGCTCCTGCTTGTCCCATGGACTTTGTCTAAAAGCCTTGTATGGTTTAATAAAGGACTTTGCTTTTCACAGCTTATGGGGGAGTGCTGCATTTCATTCCTTCATTTTTTTCAAGCAACAAGCGCAACAAAACTTTGTGAAGGGAAGAAAAACAAGGTTCAACGTTCAACCGTGTCACCCGACTCCGGTGCTACAGGGCTTCTCTGCCCTCAGAGATGCGGAAGAGTCCCATTTTTTCTCCATTTAGGTGCGACAACTGCACCCGACCTCAGTAGTACAGGGCTCGTCCATCGCAGGTACTTCTGATTCAGGTGCCAACTCTCCAAGGTCAGGCTCCTCCAACACTAGGTCTTCCAGTTCAGGCTTATTATAGACAAGCTCCTCCGGGGCGGTCTCTCCTTCTGGTTCACCGACACCCTTTGCTTCACGACGTTCCGGTCTCGGCAGACACCACCACTGCTCTCCAGCAGGTACCAAGAATCCTTTGGTCTCCGATGCTCCCCACAGCCTTTTGTTTCGGACCTTTTCCTCCACCTGCTGCCACTTCCATTCAATGCAGCCGACGGCACCACAGCAACGGACGCAGGAGTGTGCCATCGATGCCGATGACATATCTTGCAATGGCAACACGCAGGTACACACAGTTTTCTTCTGGGCCCCACCCATTCCAGGGTGGAGACGCATCTGGCTGCTCCACCCATTCAGCATCGGACTCCGCCCTCCTCATCCATCACTCCCAACATGGGCGGACACTGCTCACCAGAGGATGCATCTCAGGCCCGCTCCACTATCTCTGCCAGAGGGAATTTCGTGCTATATTCAGGTCAGGACGCCCAATCTCTGTGTCATTTTCCCCATCTTTGCCACATTCAGGGTATCTGTCACATTCAGGGCATCTGTCCAATTCAGGTCATGTTTCCTTGTCACATTAAAGGCATTTTCACATTGCAAGGTTTCCGGATCCTGCCAAACTGCAGCAAGTGTAACGTAGGCCAGGGGGTACTCGTGGCTAATGTTCGCTGCTCTGTCGCACCCTAGCCCACCGTCGCATAAACACATTGTCCCTTCTGTGGTTCACTTGGTGGTCCACTTACTTGTACATCAGGGTCCACCTCGGTCTGCTGGGGCTTTTTTCCTTTAAGTACCACGTAATGACAGGCAGAGTCCAAATCCAGTTTCAACAAAACAAGTTTACTCAGCTCATCCAATTTAGTCACAAAAATAGCACAAAGTTCTTCGCAAATTATCATCATTCTGTTCCCTGTACTGTCCCTCATGTCTCCAGGAATATCGCAGGGCTGTACCATCGCCTTCTGTACTGCAGCCTCCTGACTGGTCAGCCTAATCCGCTTCAGGAGTTCCCTCTCCACTTCACCTCGGACGTTTAGGGTTATTCCCATGAAGTTGGCTGCTACCATATTGATGCTGCCCTTAATTCCTCCACCACCGTGTGACTGTCAGCCGATAGGCCCTGGACTGCTGGACTCCCCAACTTAAACATTACGGGAACGGGACACAACTGTACCACCCCCGGGTTAGCCCCCCCTTAGTGAGAATTTGGGTAAAAAATGATTACATTCGTTAGATCTTTGTTAGATCCGGTTTGATCAACCAAAACTAACATTAGATCACCCCTACAAAATGAGATATTTACGATCTTTTCCAGGGGGGGGCTAACCCGTAGCTAGCCCCCCCAACTATGAAATTTGCCGTTTTTTGGATGGATTCTGATAGATATTCGTTAGATCCGGTTTGATCAGCAAAAATTAACGTTAGATCTCCTTTCGTTCCAGAGATATTGGGGGGGGCCGGTGGGGGGTTAGCCCCCCTAATTTGAAATTTGCAGTTTTTTGGATGGATTCTGATAGATATTAGTTAGATCCGGTTTGATCAGCAAAAATTAACGTTAGATCTCCTTTCATTCCCGAGATATTGGGGGTGTCAGGTGTGGGGTTAGGTACGGGTTAGCCCCCCCTAATTTGAAATTTGCCGTTTTTTGGATGGATTCTGATAGATATTCGTTAGATCCGGTTTGATCAGCAAAAATTAACGTTAGATCTCCTTTTGTTCCCGAGATATTGGGGGTGTCAGGTGGGGGGTTAGGTACGGGTTAGCCCCCCCAACTTTGAAATTTGCTGTTTTTTGGATGGATTTTGATAGATATTCGTTAGATCCGGTTTGATCAGCAAAAATTAACGTTAGATCTCCTTTCGTTCCCGTGATATTGGGGGTGTCAGGTGTGGGGTTAGGTACGGGTTAGCCCCCCCTAATTTGAAATTTGCCGTTTTTTGGATGGATTCTGATAGATATTCGTTAAATCCGGTTTGATCAGCAAAAATTAACGTTAGATCTCCTTTCGTTCCCGAGATATTGGGGGTGTCAGGTGGGGGGGTTAGGTACGGGTTAGCCCCCCCTAATTTGAAATTTGCCATTTTTTGGATGGATTCTGATAGATATTCATTAGATCCGGTTTGATCAGCAAAAATTAACGTTAGATCTCCTTTTGTTCCCGAGATATTGGGGGTGTCAGGTGGGGGGTTAGGTACGGGTTAGCCCCCCCTAATTTGAAATTTGCCGTTTTTTGGATGGATTCTGATAGATATTCGTTAGATCCGGTTTGATCAGCAAAAATTAACGTTAGATCTCCTTTTGTTCCTGAGATATTGGGGGTATCAGGTGGGGGGTTATTTACAGGTTAGCCCCCCCAACTTTGAAATTTGCTGTTTTTTGGATGGATTCTGATAGATATTCGTTAGATCCGGTTTGATCAGCAAAAATTAACGTTAGATCTCCTTTTGTTCCTGAGATATTGGGGGTATCAGGTGGGGGGTTATTTACAGGTTAGCCCCCCCAACTTTGAAATTTGCTGTTTTTTGGATGGATTCTGATAGATATTCGTTAGATCTGGTTTGATCAGCAAAAATTAACGTTAGATCTCCTTTCGTTCCCGAGATATTGGGGTGTCAGGTGGGGGGTTAGGTATGGGTTAGCCCCCCCTAATTTGAAATTTGCCGTTTTTTGGATGGATTCTGATAGATATTCGTTAGATCCGGTTTGATCAGCAAAAATTAATGTTAGATCTCCTTTTGTTCCCGAGATATTGGGGGTGTCAGGTGGGGGGTTAGGTACAGGTTAGCCCCCCCAACTTTGAAATTTGCTGTTTTTTGGATGGATTCTGATAGATATTCGTTAGATCCGGTTTGATCAGCAAAAATTAACGTTAGATCTCCTTTCGTTCCCGAGATATTGGGGGTGTCAGGTGGGGGGTTAGGTACGGGTTAGCCCCCCAACTTTGAAATTTGCCATTTTTTGGATGGATTCTGATAGATATTCGTTAGATCCGGTTTGATCAGCAAAAATTAACGTTAGATCTCCTTTCGTTCCCGAGATATTGGGGGTGTCAGGTGGGGGGTTAGGTACGGGTTAGCCCCCCCTAATTTGAAATTTGCCGTTTTTTGGATGGATTCTGATAGATATTCGTTAGATCCGGTTTGATCAGCAAAAATTAACGTTAGATCTCCTGTTGTTCCCGAGATAGTTCTGATCTTTTTCTGGGGAGGGCTAACCCGTAGCTGTCTGAATGCAAAATCCTACAGAGACAAGTAGCGGCTTGGAAAATTCATTGTGGCGGTCTGGACTAGAAATAGGAAAATCAAATGACCCCAGTAACAGCAAACGTCGCATGTGACCACTGGATATAAGGCCTCTTTCACATGATCTTAGTTTTGTCGTGTAATACGCTGTTTTTCATGCATGTGTATTTCACGATGAAATGTTCCCATTGAAACCGATGCGTTTATTCTCATATGCGTTATTTTCACGCATACGCAAATGCGTGTAAAATAAAATAACAATTACAGGATGTTCTATTTTGTAGCATATTACACGATTAGCCCATTAATACAAATCACTGGGCTGCGTGAAATATGACAGGAAATGTGCAGTGACAACGCTGCATTTTTAACGCGCGCAATATGCATATGATCATGTGAAAGAGGCCTAAAGGTAACATAACCACTAGTGCGGTCTGCAGAGCGCCCGTGTAGCTAGTTTCTGCCTATGTATGGTCACTGTATAGGAGTAATATTGGTCTTTGCATGGTGTTTTATTCAGTCACAGTATGGCAGTATTATTTCATTACTACGTTGGTGTAACTCTCATCAGAGTGGGGGCAAGTAGGAAATCTTGGGTGAGTTCCCACATTTTTTTCCCAGAACTTGACCCCTGGTAGTAGCTGATCTGTAATCCAGTGTGAGCATGTGATGTATGGTGCTGAAGGGGTTCCCCGGGATTTTCCCAGGCTGCAGAACGCTGGTGGGGTGACGTCACCCTGCCAGCGGGAAAGCTCAGGGAATCCTTACAGTGCCAAAACAGAGGGATGCCGGAGAGCAGTGCTGCCCTGCACATCGTCCTCCCGCTTCGCTGCAGCGGCACCGGTACTCGTGGCCTCCCTTGCTGTCGGCTACCTGTGGGTCTCGTACTGCAGGGCTTGTCTGTGGTTCCCTGGCATTTCCCCGGCATAGGACACTGGAGGGGCGATGTCACCCCGCCAGCAGGAGACACCAAGGAACCCCTGCAGTACCACATTCACAGTTTAATTCCGGCTCAGAGAAAACAGGTGTCATATCTAAGCAGTGTGAACTTAGCCTACGTCAGCAGATAAACGTTGATATGCCTGTATGACATATCAAAAGTTACCTGAAAGCTAAATACAGGGCAGGAAATGCAACAGGTGGGATAGCGGCGGAACAGAGGAGCGCAGAATGATGGAGCCGATCACATGCTCATCCGCTCCCTAAGCACTGCATGATGCCATGGAAAACCACATGCGGAAAAACCAGGTGGGGCAATGGCTTGAAAACCCACTTAGCTCCTTTTAGATTTGCATGTAGTTTTATCAACACCATGTCTCCACTTTTGAGTGATTTTGATCCCACCCTCTGTTTGACCCTGTGTGTGACCCTTTTCTCTGGATGTTCAGCTTCACTTTAGTCATAAGAGCAGGCAGAGAAACACATCCTCGTACAAGTGTGATCACTAAATGTGAAGGTCGGTATTGATGTCCTACGTATGGCATATTTCTATGCAGGAAGGTCTGATTAGCTGTGTGTAATCTGTGCATGAGTGTGTGTATGGATCTGCTGATCAATGTATGCAGATATGGATGGCGGCAGGAGAATGGATGTACAGAGCTGTGTGTTAGGAAATTAAATCCCACTTTAAGCACATAAGTGCACAATAGGAAAATGTGCCAAGTAGCTGCAAACCAGTCCTTTACTTCAAGCCTCCCCATTACGTTATTTGTGTTGGCCAATTTATTCATATATAGGATATTAGTCATTCACACGAGTGTAGAATGCTTCACTGAAATGCTGAGAACTGGCAGCAGAGCTGGGCTAGTGACCACATGACCGGCCTAGTCGTGCTATTAGATAGCTGGCATGCGCCTAGTTCTGGGCGCTGCAGCACCCAGACGGCACCTCGGAGTGGAGCGCCACTGGTGTCATTATTCTGTGTGTCTGCAGGACAATACATGTCTGCTGCCAGCTGCATAGGGCAGCATTAGGTGGAAGATTCCCTTTAAGCACACCAACATATATATATCCAAAAGAGAAAGAAGCATGATGTCCACTAAAGAGGCATTCCCAGCCTGATGGGTGTGCAGAGGCATGCCGTCTGAGGCAGCTAATTATCTCATCTGTCTCCTCCTCCAGCTTCTGTGTTCAGATGGCGGACATCATCCAGGATACTTGATGATCTCCCCTGCTGTTCACTTCCATGCAGGCTCATGTGCAGATTGCAAGTACACGAGAGTGTGCCAGATGTCAGCGATCCGACCACCTCCAGCTCATGAACCAGAGGAGAAGGGGCCAGAGAAATGAGAGTCGGCGGCCTGAAGCTGCATTGAAAATTATTAATTCTCTGAGGGGCAGACGACATGCAGTGCTCTGACCGTCAGTGAGTGACGGCAAGAATAAGGCTGCTAGCAGCATTCTCTCCCCACTACTTTCCCACCCAGTCTTACAATGACATGACGGGACGGTGAAGTAGTGGGGAAACAAAAAATTGTAATGATGGTCCCATTCACTTTGAATCGGACTATCACCTCACCTTTTTTTCTTTCCTGCCATGATGGCAGTCATTGATGGGGAAAAATTGTGAGCATGGACACAGCGTTAAAGAGCACCTGAACCTTTACTCTGCATTCTGTCATGCTGTCATGCTGTGGCGGATGCCCACAGCATGACAGAAAACTGTGTGCAGCTGCAGCTGTGCTCCAGGCCTCCTGCAGCCCTCCTCCCACCGCCAGAGCCAGGAATCGCTTGACTGATCTGGCAAAATGCTAAATGAGTCAAGGTCCTCGCGCCGGGGGCAGGCCAGGCCACTTCCTGGAATGAAGGCCACACCCCCTGCAACATCACATGATGCAGCAGACTGCTGCGTCACGTGACGTCGGCTCTTGGCCCATTCAATGGCTGTGGGTGGGCGGGCTTCAGCGGCGGTGGGCGTTATGCCTAGTGACCTGGTTCATCACCAGGTCATTGAAGGTTTCCACTCACCAGATTCAGCAGGGGTAGGGGGTCCCCCGACCGGTGCAGCGGCATTGGTGGACAGATGTCCCGCCGCACTGCCGCACATAACTTACTGTCATGCTGTGGCCAGCAGCCACAGCATGACAGAATTAAAAATAAATAAATAAAAAAAACGTTGCGGTACCCTTTAAACAAAATCTATTTTTTGATGACAGTTCAACTTTACAAATGAAATTCCAACCAAACCACTGAGATGTCCATGGTGTATTGGCGATTAAGTAGGATCACTTTCCATGTTACATGCAGTAATGTTTACAGACAATACATGTAATACAAGTAACAACCCTCACATACCCCCATCTTAAGCAAAAATGCCCCCAAAGTCAGTAATGTTGCCTTCGTTTTGCTCTCCTGTGTGTCCCGAGTCCCACTCCTCACCACCTGCTGCACAGCAATATGACTGGCATGGCAGCAGGAGCGAGTGGCTGCATGGAGCTCCTCATTCCGCTCACCTACAGGACGGCTGCTGCTGTCTGAGCTGATCCGACATCTGCAGGCTGGGTCCGGACGCTTAGGAGGCAGTGACACACAGCAGCGCTTGGCAAGCTCCTCACAGGCTGAGCACACTACAGCCTCTACTAGGAGCTAAGCCGGCCTCGGAGGAGCGCTCTGACCGCCACACACTTCTTTCTATCCAAAGACAGTTCCTCCATTCCTAAGTAGGGTTTTTGTATGAGTGAAGAAAAACTAAAAGGGAAATGGAGATAAATTTATTGAAATGTTTAATCTCATAGATTACCAATAATAATTTACAATAAATATTCACGAAAGATGTAGGCTGTATCTGAAGAATAGAAGGACTGAAAATTCCCATGAGTGCAAAGTAACTCAAAGGAAAGAAGAAGGAGAACAGTAACACCCCGGTGTTGGGGTGAAGGAGAACAGTAACACCCTGGTGTTGGGGTGAAGGAGAACAGGAACGCCCCGGTGTTGGGGTGTTAGTGTTCTTCTTTGTTTTGTTTGAGTTACTTTGCACTCATGGGAATTTCTAGTCCTTCTCTTCTTCAGATAGAGCCTACATCTTTCGTGAATATTTATTGTAAATTATTATTGGTATTCTATGAGATTAAACATTTGAATAAATTTATATCGAGTCACATTAGTAATTTTCTTTGTTTTTTGTGTAAGTCAAACCCCGATAACTCAGGAACTCCGTCTAGATGTTAAAATGTAGGTGTTCTATTTATATTACAAGGATTTACAGTCCTAAACTTTCAGGTTTTCACTGTTAAATATCTATTTCTGTAAGGTATTACTTGTGCTTTTCACTGTACTAATAAGATTTATTTGTTTGATAATTAAATTGATTAAAAATGAGACCACATGAGGAGTTTTTGTTTAGTCTATGTACAGGCTTTTTTAACCCCTTGACGACCGCCCATTGACTTTTGCCGACAGGGCCAGCCGGGCCTTATTCCTCCGCCATAGAGTTTTCACGTCGGGCGGGGAATGGCAGCCCCAGCTTGCCCCGTCGGCAATCGCAGGATCCCAGCTGTCCTACCGTCAGCTGGGATCCCAACCCCCAAAAATTAAATATTTTAATATTTAGTCCACACGGTAAACGCCATAAAAAGTAAAAAAAGCCATAATTTCTATTTTTTTCACTGTTTGAGTCACAAAAAAAGGCATAAAACGTGATTAAAAAAATCGGATATACCCCAAAATGGTCCGAATAAAAGCTACAACTCTTCCCGCAAAAAATGAGGCATCCCACAGCTCCGTAGTCAGACAAATAAAAGCTCTACGGGGCTGCGCATGCGGCGAGACCAAATCCTCTCTCATTATTTAAAAAAAAAAAACGTTTTACTTTTTAAAAGTAGTAAAAAAAAAAAAAAAATTACATAAATTTGGTTTCGGTGTGTCTGACCTGACACGGAGAATAAAGTTATTCTGCTATTTTTACCACACAGGAAACTAACTAAAAATAAAACTCAAAAAACATTAGCGTAATTAATTTTTTTTAAATTTTCTCACTCCTAAAAAATAAATAAAAGTTATACAAAACATTATATGCATTCCAAAGTGGTGCCAAGGAAAAATACAACTTGCTAGCTATGCAAAAAACAAGCCCCCTGTACTTTGAAATTTGCCGTTTTTTAAATGGATTCTGATAGATATTCGTTAGATCCGTTTGAGCAGCGGCGACTTCGGCGGGGGCCAGTTGTGGGCAGCATCAGGACTTCACTGGCGATGTGTCGCGGCGAGGAAGGGGGGGGGAGTGTGCTGCGATGATTGCGAAGAGGCGGGCCTGTAGGCATCATGGGGGACAAAAATGACTCACTGACCGAACTTTCAGATTGTCCCACTCACTCACCACCTCCTCACTTCACTCTCTCTCTGTTGGTCTCCCCCAATTGGACCCCTCCTCTTCTCCATCTACACCTCAGGACCGCTGCTGAACCGGATCTAATGAATATCTATCAGAATCCATCCAAAAAATGGCAAATTTCAAATTGGGGGGGGGCTAACCCGTACCTAACCCCCCACCTGACACCCCCAATATCTCGGGAACGAAAGGAGATCTAACGTTAATTTTTGCTGATCAAACCGGATCTAACGAATATCTATCATAATCCATCCAAAAAACGGCAAATTTCAAATTAGGGGGGCTAACCCGTACCTAACCCCCCACCTGACACCCCCAATATCTCGGGAACGAAAGGAGATCTAACGTTAATTTTTGCTGATCAAACCGGATCTAATGAATATCTATCATAATCCATCCAAAAATGGCAAATTTCAAATTAGGGGGGGCTAACCCGTACCTAACCCCTCACCTGACACCCCCAATATCTCGGGAACGAAAGGAGATCTAACGTTAATTTTTGCTGATCAAACCGGATCTAACGAATATCTATCAGAATCCATCCAAAAGACAGCAAATTTCAAAGTTGGGGGGCTAACCTGTACCTAACCCCCCACCTGACACCCCCAATATCTCGGGAACAAAAGGAGATCTAACGTTAATTTTTGCTGATCAAACCGGATCTAACGAATATCTATCAGAATCCATCCAAAAAACGGCAAATTTCAATTTAGGGGGGGCTAACCCGTACCTAACCCCCCACCTGACACCCCCAATATCTCGGGAACGAAATGAGATCTAACGTTAATTTTTGCTGATCAAACCGGATCTATCGAATATCTATCAGAATCCATCCAAAAAATGGCAAATTTCAAATTAGGGGGGCTAACCCGTACCTAACCCCCCCACCTGACACCCCCAATATCTCGGGAACGAAAGGAGATCTAACGTTAATTTTTGCTGATCAAACTGGATCTAACGAATATCTATCAGAATCCATCCAAAAAAATGGCAAATTTCAAATTAGGGGGGGCTAACCCGTACCTAACCCCCCACCTGACACCCCCAATATCTCGGGAACGAAAGGAGATCTAACGTTAATTTTTGCTGATCAAACCGGATCTAACGAATATCTATCAAAATCCATCCAAAAAACAGCAAATTTCAAAGTTGGGGGGGCTAACCCGTACCTAACCCCTCACCTGACACCCCCAATATCTCGGGAACAAAAGGAGATCTAACGTTAATTTTTGCTGATCAAACCGGATCTAACGAATATCTATCAGAATCCATCAAAAAACTGCAAATTTCATAGTTGGGGGGGCTAGCTACGGGTTAGCCCCCCCTGGAAAAGATCGTAAATATCTCATTTTGTAGGGGTGATCTAACGTTAGTTTTGGTTGATCAAACTGGATCTAACAAAGATCTAACGAATGTAATCATTTTTTACCCAAATTCTCACTAAGGGGGGGCTAACCCGGGGGTGGTCACAACTGTCCTGTCTGGGCTCCCAGGCCCAACTAACTTACTCCTGGAAGCTCCCCGACTTACTCTATTTTGCCCCCAGTGCGCTAAATCTAAATCCTATGCTTTCCCTAATCCTTTACAGCACATGAACATCAGTAATACACTAGCTATATATATATATATATATATATATATATATATAATATTAATCAAGAAAAAAGGGCAGCACTACCAAAATAATACAGCAGTTGCAAAACCTATTCAGCAGTGTCCAAACAGCCAAAATGACAAAAGGAAAAAAAAAAGGCAGCACTCAAATTAAATGTGAAAAAAGTGGATACTTTACTGATCCTCAGATGGCAACGTTTCAAGGCTTGACAAAGACTGGTCACCGTTGAAACGTTGCCATCTGAGGATCAGTAAAGTATCCACTTTTTTCACATTTAATTTGAGTGCTGCCTATTTTTTTTCCTTATATATATATATATATATATATACACAGTATATATATATGTATATATATATATATATACGGTATTTAAATAAAGGGAACACTTAAACAACAGAATATAGCTCCAAGTAAATCAAATTTCTGTGAAATCAAACTGTCCACTTAGGAAGCAATACTGATTGACAATCAATTTCACATGCTGTTGTGCAAATGCAATAGACAACAGATGGAAATTATTGGCAATTATCAAGACACACTCAATAAAGGAGTGGTTCTGCAGGTGGGGACCACAGACCACATCTAAGTACCAATGCTTTCTGGCTGATATTTTGGTCACTTTTGAATGTTGGTTGTGCTTTCACACTCGAGGTAAAATGAGACAGACTCTACAACCCACACAAGTGGCTCAGGTAGTGCAGTTCATTCAGGATGGAACATCAATGTGAGCTGTGGCAAGAAGGTTTGCTGTGTCTGCCAGCATAGTGTCTAGAGGCTGGAGGCGCTACCGGGAGACAGGCCAGTACAGCAGGAGAGGTGGAGGGGGGTGTAGGAGGGCAACAACCCAGCAGCAGGACAGCTACCTCCGCCTTTGTGAAAGGAGGAACAGGAGGAGCACTGCCAGATCCCTGCAAAATGACCTCCATCAGGCCATAAATGTGCATGTGTCTGCACAAATGGTTAGAAACCGACTCCATGAGGATGGTCTGAGTGCCCGATGTCCACAGATGGGGGTTTTGCTCACAGCCCAACACCGTACAGGACACTTGGCATTTGCCACAGAACACCAGGATTGGCAAATTTGCCACTGGTGCCCTGTGCTCTTCACAGATGAAAGCAGGTTCACACTGGGCACATGTGACAGACATGACTGAGTCTGGAGATGCCGTGGAGAGTTATCTGCTGCTTGTAGCATCCTTCAGCATGACCGGTTTGGCAGTAAGTCAGTAATGGTGTGGGGTGGCATTTTTTTGGAGTGCCGCACAACCCTCCATGTGCTCGCCAGAGGTACCTGACTGCCATTAGGTACCGAGATGAGATCTATAAATAAAGCACTAGACAGTTTCCATTAGGAACTGACATAAATCTCACCCAAAATAAACTAGAATATAAAGCAATAGGTGGGAAATAAAATATAACCTTTAATCCGTCAATTAAAAGTACTAATCATTAGAGTTGAGCGAAACGGGTCGAAAAATTTCAAAAGTCGCCGACTTTTGGTAAAGTCGGGTTTCATGAAACGAAACCCGACCCAAGGGAGAGGTCGGCCACGAGCTCGGCGACTTTAGCGCCAAAGTCGAGTTTCAAAAGTTTGTTCTCAGCCCTTTTTCAGCCAATCAGGATCCACGGACACTGTGGGCAACGTGATGACATAGGCAGGGGTCACCACCATCTTTGAGAAGGGCATGCAAGTGATTGGCTTGCTTTGGGGGGCGTCACAGGGGGTATAAAAGGGCGTGCACGCCGGCCGCCATGTTACTCATGCTGATCTCAGAATAGGGAGAGCTGCTGCTGATTCTGTAGGGAGAGCGTTAGGCAGGGAAGAAGACACCAAAAACTGCTTCTGCTGCTAGCGATTTTGCCTGTACAACACACCAGTCACTGTGTGTGCACTGCAAGTGGAGGCTATATTTTGCTGGATCAGCTGTGTTGTTTATTAGGCTGCCTTATAAGGCTTCCTGATAGCTGCATTGCTGTTTTCCCACTGCTCTGCAAACTGCTTTTTTAAAAGCAATCCAAATTTTTTTTTTTGTCCTGGTGAGGTACTGAGCGTGCATTTTTTCACACCATACAGCGGTGTATGCTCCTCACACAGTACCGTGTAATGGCTGTTATCACGGCCACAGTGAAGCTATCTGTGTGTGACTCTGTAAGGATAAGTCGAGGACATGTTCCCTTCTTACAGACCTCCAACTTCTAGTTTTGTCTGGTTTTCAAACAGTTAAGTATATTCGCTGTTTGATCACATTCAAAACTATAGAGAGACAGCGTGTGTCAGTCCGTATACTTAAAAAACACGGAGCTTGACAATTTTACGGACACCGGACAGCGGTGTACATGCACGCTCCTCTCTCAGTACCGTGTAACGGCTGTTATCATGGCCACAGTGAAGCTATCTGTGTGTGACTCTGTAAGGATAAGTTGAGGACCTATTCCGTTCTTACAGACCTCCACCTTCTAGTTTTGTCAGGTTTTCAAACAGTTAAGTATATTTGCTGTTTTATCACATTCAAAACTATAGAGAGACAGCGTGTGTCAGTCCGTATACTTAAAAAACACGGAGCTTGACAATTTTACGGACACCGGACAGCGGTGTACGTGCACGCTCCTCTCTCAGTACCGTGTAACGGCTGTTATCACGGCCACAGTGAAGCTATCTGTGTTTGACTCTGTAAGGATAAGTCGAGGACATGTTCCGTTCTTACAGACCTCCGCCTTCTAGTTTTGTCTGGTTTTCAAACAGTTAAGTATATTTGCTGTTTGATCACATTCAAAACTATAGAGAGACAGCGTGTGTCAGTCCGTATACTTAAAAAACACGGAGCTTGACAATTTTACGGACACCGGACAACGGTGTACGTGCACGTTCCTCTCTCAGTACCATATAACGGCTGTTATCACGGCCACAGTGAAGCTATCTGTGTGTGACTCTGTAAGGATAAGTTGAGGACTTGTTCCGTTCTTACAGACCTACACTCTAGGGAGATTCCTATTCTGCCCAATTCTATATACACCTTGTAGTTTGTCATACACTAGCCAATTTCTGCCTGTGACATAGCGGTGTGATATTCACTGGGCCTCACACAATCCAACAGTGTCCCCAAGTGTGTTCAGAAATTCTACATCTCCCCTGTCCTATAGTGACATTTTTCACACCTACGACATTGAGCCTGTGACATAGCGGTGTGATATTCACTGAGCCTCACACAATCCAACAGTGTCCATAAGTGTGTTCAGAAATTCTACATCTCCCCTGTCCTATAGTGACATTTTTCACACCTGCGACATTGAGCCTGTGACATAGCGGTGTGATATTCACTGGGCCTCACACAATCCAACAGTGTCCACAAGTGTGTTCAGAAATTCTACATCTCCCCTGTCCTATAGTGACATTTTTCAAACCTACGACATTGAGCCTGTGACATAGCGGTGTGATATTCACTGGGCCTCACACAATCCAACAGTGTCCACAAGTGTGTTCAGAAATTCTACATCTCCCCTGTCCTATAGTGACATTTTTCACACCTGCGACATTGAGCCTGTGACATAGCGGTGTGATATTCACTGGGCCTCACACAATCCAAGTGTCCACAAGTGTGTTCAGAAATTTTACATCTCCCCTGTCCTATAGTGACATTTTTCACACCTGCGACATTGAGACTGTGATATAGCGGTGTGATATTCACTGGGCCTCACACAATCCAACAGTGTCCACAAGTGTGTTCAGAAATTCTACATCTCCCCTATCCTATAGTGACATTTTTCACACCTGCGACAATGAGCCTGTGACATAGCGGTGTGATATTCACTGGGCCTCACACAATTCAACAGTGTCCACAAGTGTGTTCAGAAAATCTACATTTCCCCTGTCCTATATACACCTTGTGCCTTGTTTTACATTACTATATAGTTTGTGGGATTTTGTGTATATTTTTACCAAATATGAGTAAGGCTGGTGGAAGAGGCTGTGGAATTGGGCGGGGGTTGAAAGCTGGTGTTGGTGGTGGATCTGATGGTAGTGGCAAAAGCATAATAGGACCGAATGCAGGAGGTGTTGAGCCTGTGTCATTGTCTAGCTTCAGAAGGCCTCGAAGGCTTAGTTTTCTAGGAGTTGGCAAACCACTTTTAAAGCCAGAGCTTCAGGAAAATGTTTTGGCTTACATTGCTGACTCAGCCTCCAGCTCTATCACCTCCTCTTCTGAAGTTGTAAAAAATAAAAGCACTGAGTCGTCATTGGAGGCTCATGTTCATGAACCACACCTTTCCTTGTGTCCTTCACCCCAACCAAGATTGAATGATGACGCAGGCCATACAACTGATTACTCCATGGAGCTGTTTTCACATACCATGCCTGGGTTATCAAGTGAAATGGTGAATTACCCAGGTCAAGATGAATCTGACATGGAGTGCACTGATGCACAGCCACTGATAGATGATTCTGCTGGTACATTCACTCAGAGCACTACATTGTCCTCGCTGTGTAATGAGCCAGATTCTGACCCTGATGAGACTCAGGTGCCCCTTCCCGCATACTATACCACCATACACGGTGACACAGAGGAAGGTGCACATGACATTGAAGAGGAGGTGATGGATGACCCAGTTGTTGACCCAGATTGGCATCCATTGTGGGAAGAGGGTGCTGCTTCCAATAGCTCAGATGAGGAGGAGGAGCATCCACAGCAGACATCGACATCGGAACAGCTGTTATCTGGCAGGCCCAGAGCACTTCAAAGACAGGTTCCAAAAATCAAAAGAGTTGCTGGACAGCTTGTCCAGACGGTCAAAATAGCACAGCATGCTCGGCCGCAATATGTCTTCCAAAGTAGGAAGAGTGCAGTGTGGCACTTTTTTGAACAAAATCCTCATGATCAGGCCAAGGTTATCTGTAAGAAGTGCGCAAAGACCTTTAGCCGAGGGTAAAATCTGAAAAATTTGAATACCAGTTGCATGCTTAGACATTTAACCAGCATGCACTTGCAAGCGTGGACACAACACCAAACCTCAAGTACCACATGTGCAACTGATCACAAAGAAGGTAGTCAGCAACGCTACATTGTTTCCCCCACTGTAAGCCCACCGGTTAGCACAGCAGCAAATGTTGAGGTGTCGTTGCAAGGCCAAAGCAGTCAGGGAATCCCACTGTTATATCAACGAAAGACTGAATATAGGCCATCAGAAAGAACACCAACTCCATCACCATCATCAACCCTCTCTCAGTCCGCCCTGTCCACCGCTAGTTCCACCATATGCAGCTCTCAAATCCAGCTCACCCTCCCAGAGACTATGAGTAGGTCAAGAAAGTACTCAGTCTCTCATCCGCATACACTGAGTTTGAACGCCCACATTGCTAAACTAATCTCGTTAGAGATGATGCCCTATCGGTTGGTGGAAAGCGCAGCTTTCCGCGAACTCATGGCCTATGCAGTACCACGCTATGACCCAGTCGCCACTTCTTCTCTCGCAAAGCCATCCCAGCCCTCCACCATCATGTGAAAGACCGCATTGTCCATGCACTCAAGCAGTCAGTGAGTGGAAAGGTGCACCTCACAACAGATGCATGGTCCAGTCGGCATGGCCAGGGCCATTACGTGTCCATCACTGCGCACTGGGTTAATGTGCTGGATGCAGGGTCCACAGGGGACAGCGGTGGTGGGACACTGCTGCCTAGCCCACGGTATAGGAAACAGTTGGCTGTAGGCGTTTGACCCTCCTCCTCCTCCAGAAGCGAAAGCTCGTCCACAGAGCGCAGTCGTACGAGCACTCCATCTGCAGCTGCCACTGTTGCACACGAGGTGTCACCCTATCGAGCAGCTAGTGGAAAACGTCAGCAGGCTGTGTTGCAGATGATGTGTTTGGGCGACAGACACACCGCGGAGGTGCTGGCCAAGTACTTTCAGCGACAAACTGAGTCATGGCTGGGCAGTATACATTTTGAGGCAGGCAAGGTAGTTAGTGATAACGGCCGTAATTTTGTGGCAGCCATAGCCCTTTCAAAACTCAGCCACATACCTTGCTTGGCTCACACCTTGAACCTGGTGGTGCAGTGCTTCCTTAACAATTATCCGGAGTTAACAGCACTGCTCCAGAAGGTGCGAAGACTGTGCGCGCACATCCGCCGGTCGCCTGTACACTCCATTCGTATGCAGAAGCTGCATCGATTGCTCCACCTTCCCAACCACCGCCTCATCATGGACATTGCAACAAGGTGGAACTCCACCCTGCACATGGTTGAGCGGCTGTGCGAACAGAGGCAGGCCATAATGCATTTGTGGGAGGATACACGGCCAGGCACTTTGAGAGCAGACATGGAGTTGACAGGTGTGCAGTGGTCGAAGCTGAAAGACCTCTGTAAAGTCCTTCAGTGTTTTGAGGAATGCACACGGCTGGTAAGCGCAGACGACGCCATCCTAAGCATGAGCATCCCACTTATGCGTCTGCTCATGCAAACTTTGACGCACCTTAAGGAGCAGGTGTCTGCAGCCAATGTTGATGAAGAGGAAGAGGAGGAGGGAATCCTTGATGACATTCAGCCATTGTCTGCTCAGGGACCTCTCCTGGATGAGGTGGAGAAAGAAGAGGAGGAGGAGGATGATGATGGAGATGATTACTTAGGGGAGGAGGATGCATCTCGTGGGGCAAGTGAAAATGTTGGCGTGGCAAGGTCTGGTACAGGGTTTGTGCATGACTGGAGGGATGTGGATTTGCCAGAAAGTGCTCCTCCAACCAGCACTCGCAGTGCATGACTGACACCGGGAACATTGGCCCACATGTCAGATTATGCCTTGCAGATCCGAAAAAGGGACCCCCGCATTGCCAAAATGATGAACGATGACGACTACTGGTTGGCCAGCATCCTGGACCCACGCTATAAGGGCAAATTACAAAACATCATGCCACACGAGAACCTTGACCTAATATTGGCTAATAAACAAGTAACTCTGGTAAACCGGTTGGTTGAGGCATTCCCAGCACACAGCAGCGGTGATGGTTCTCACACGAGCCGTACGGGCCGGGGGCAGCTTGGCAGAGGTGTTCGTGGTGCACACAGCAGAAGTGGCGTTGGAGACAGGGGTTTCATCACAATGTTGTGGACTGATTTTTCAAGTACTGCTCACACAACTGGTAATACTGCATCGATGGAAGTGACAGGAGACAGCAGTTGTCAACTATGGTTACAAACTACTTTTCCTCCCATATCGATGTTCTCCCGCACACGTCATTCCCCTTTGACTATTGGGCAGCTAAACTGAACACCTGGCCTGAATTGTCACAATATGCCTTACAGGAGCTCGCTTGCCCAGCTGCAAGTGTGCTATCGGAAAGAGTCTTCAGAGCAGCTGGATCAATCCTGACAGAAAAAAGGACCCGTCTGTCAACCCAAAATGTGGATGATCTAACCTTCATTAAAATGAACCATGCATGGGTTTCCAAGGATTTTGTCCCACCTTCCCTTGATGACACATAGGTTGCCAGAAAAATGGCTTGCTTTGGTCCTCCTCCTATTCCACGAACTTGACCTATTACGCCTTTTGCAGCAGCTGAATGTCCCACATCAACATATGCCACTTTGTAAACCACCCTAACTGGACTGCCCCCCCCATTGGCCGGGGTCACCACCAAGCGCACGAAACCGTGCGAGTGCCGTTGCCCTGGACAGGTGGGTAGGCCGACTCTTGGGCGCGGGCACTGGCACAGGGTCCCTCATAGTGCAGTCAAGTGTCTCTGACGGTGGTGGTGCACACCCGCCGTCAGAAACACCGCCGTACTATGAGGGGCCCAGTGCCAGTACCGACGCCCACGAGTGTGCCCCCCTTACTTGGGCAGGGCCCCACCATTTGCAATGTTTACCTCTCCCTGCTCCTCCGCTGTGTAGTCTGGGCTGTCAAATCCTTCACTGGGAGTGCCACTACAAATTGATTGAACTGAAAGATGATGGTTAAGATGTAGCTTTGCCCTGTCCTGCTAGCTCCAGATGATCAATGGCTTCCATTTCTTTTGGACGTCGACTCACAATGACATGCAGTGGTGGTTTATCATTAGCTTTCACAGTTTTCCTACTCACAAACGTGTGACATTCCGGCGCACATTTTAAAATGTGCCCTCTCATGCCAATCAAATAGAATCGCCTACGGCCTGTGGCTTCTGTCTTTTGCACTCCAAAGTTACGTGACAGATCATGATAGCCAGTGAGCACCATGTGTACATCGCTCCCTGTGTTAAAAATTTGATTGAGATGAGTAACAGTGATGGAATCAACGGAAGTGCGATACAGCAAGACTTTATTCACAAAAAAATGTTTTCACTGTCTCAACACACAAATTAATTGAGGGTCAGCATCGCCTATGAGAATTGTGACGGAAGTTTTTCCCGTGAATAGTAATTCCTAGATTTCTGCAATCACTAGCCTTTATGTCAGTAGTTGTATGCATCTCATTTCCTATTGCGGAGAGGCTGGACTGTATTACTGAGACAGAAATATATATGAAGATTTAAAAATAACACCAAAAGTATATAGTTGTGTACGCCTCAAATGCATTTCCTTTTTTCCACTTTTTAGATTGCTGTGTAATCCATACTTAGAACACGGAGATTTTACATGTTTAAACTATGCTATATATATACCTGCTATCCAGTGATAAAGTACCCTTTCTCAACTTTGTACAATCTGGTCAAATCCATACTGGGCCTGAGAACATCTGAGTCTGCCTCCTGATGTATAGACATATATTTTTAATGTGTAAACTAGGCTACATATATACGTGTTATCCGGTGAAACTGTACCCTTTATCAACTTTCTACAATGTTGTTGAATCCATACTGAGCCTGAGAACGGCTGCCGAGCTGTTAAGCAAGCTACAGCACCTGTGGTTTGGACACGTAATTTTTTCAGGAATGACGGTTAGGCCTAACTCCGGAATTGCGGTTGACCAGAACTTACTGGGAAATCATTGTTCGCGGGGAATAATCTGAATCCCAGATCCACATCACTAACGGAGTTCAGCAGGTTATCTGCACCTGTAAGCGACAAAAGCTGGTCCTTTCAGTGTAGCGTGCATGCAGCCCTGGACATGTACGGGAATGCTAGACTTGTTATTGCTCGATCTCACGTGTCAGAGCCTCGCTTATCCCTCTAGTAAGCTTGACGCGTACTGCGGGGGCATGCCGGAGTCTCGGTTGTTAACGGAATAAAGCTGAGAAATCGCTAGCACAACTACAAACACACATACCACACCACACACAGAATCGACAAAGCTTTCAAAGTGTGCATCTTTTCTTTAGGTGGCATGGTTGTGGTTTCCCGGGTGGAGACCAATTAAGTCACAGGCTCCACTCCTGGTGGTGCCCTTTTGGACATTCATTTAAGGTTCAGCTTTGCAATCATACTGCCCCCGGAAACCAAAAACTTTGCCTTCATGGACGCTGTTTGGAGGTTCGTGGGAATAACGCCACCCGATCAGCAGTCGGCATATGGGTCGCCCTCCCAGGGCTGTGGGGTACTCGGTACTGGGCCGGTGTCAGTGGGATGTGTCACAGCAGCGGTGACCCGGACGGTGGCCCTGGGCGCCCATGTAAATGGTGTGGTATAATGGTAAAGAGTTTATATAGATAGTTTGACGCCACCTGTGGTGTTCGGCAACATAGATGTTAGGCCGACGCTGCATGCAGATCCTCTGGGACTGATGGTGTTGTGCAGCAAAGATGGTGAAGCTCCCCACAGGTGGAGGTTGGAGTCCCAGGGAAGTGTAGATGTAGTGATGGGGGAAAGGCACAGGCGGTGTAGGTGCTGGTACCCAGATGTAGGGGTGCTGGAATAACTGTAGGACACCAGAGCGTGCAGTTCCAAAGCTTTACTCACACTATGCAGGTTACACAGATGCCTGCCTCCGTGCTGTGTCCTCCGGGTCATGACCTCAGCCAACCTCCGGGACCAAAATGGAAAGCTCCCTTCCAACACTCCGCCAACATGTACCTTCCTGAACGTCTCCTTTCTAGCGCTTGTGGGGGAAGCACTCACAGGACCATGGTTCACTGAAGCGCCTCCTGTCTAACAGATGTTCCTCAGACTTTACTTGTATGGCAGACAGCTGTAGCCTTTTCCTTCTGGCTCCCACACATCGATGCTGGGGCCTCCGAGCCTTAGTTGGGTACAGAGCATTTATAGCTGCTACTTCCCCCGGTTTCTGCTGCAGGAACGTCAGTGTCCCTACAAACTCAGAGACCGGAATCGGGACCATGCGCTCCAGCTAGGAGTGAGCCTTAACTCTGCTCATCCTCCAGCTCCCCTTCTCACGTCCACACACTTCACCTTCCCTGCACAGAGTGCCCTAACTTACCTCCTCCCGACCACAGAGAGCAGCTCCTCAGCAGTCAGGTTCAGAGGTCTCCCTGCTAGCCTGGAGTGGGAAATGTGTTGTGTGTTGGTTTCACTGCAAGAGAGATCCTTCGTTGCTCCCAAGCTTGACAACACACTCCCTAGGAGGAAGGTAATGCCACAGTGGCGACCATTCTCTTGGGGATGCCCCAAGTGCACTGAGGCCCAGCCACTGCTGGATAATGCTGCTGGTACATTGACCCAGACCACTACATTCCCCTTGCACTCTACACTGTCAGAATCTGACCCAGAGGAAACTCAGGTTCCCCTTCCCACATACTATACCACCTTACACGGTGACAAAGAGGAAGGTGCAGATGAAAGTGCAGGTTCCTTGAGCAGGTGGGGGGGGCATACTCATGGGCGATGGCACTGGCACAGGGCACCGCATAGTACGCAAAAGTGTCTCTGCCGGTGGGAGGGCCTAAACAGCCAAGTGCAGTGATATGGAAGATGGGGACGACAAGGAGTTCAGAGTAGTGCAGGGATTCCCTAGCAAGGAGACTTATGTAATTGTTTTCAATGTTGGGACAGCAATTTTTGGGGAGCACTATACTCTGGTGAATGATATATGGGGCCCATCATACACTGGAGCATTCCAAAGGTGGACATCAGACACTGGAGCAGCATTTACAGGGCCCATTATACACTAGAGCAGTAGAAATGGGGCCCATTATATATGGAGCATTATTTGGACCCATAAGACAGTGGAGCTTCATCCATTGGGACCAACATATACTATAGCATTATGTGGAGCTCATCATATACGGTTTGAAACATTATATGGGATCAATGATTCCATATGGAGAAATATATGTGCCTCATTACTCTGTATAGCGCACTAAGCGCTGGCCATAATACTGTATGGAGTTATATACTGTCCGTTTTTGGAGGTATTGGAGAATTTAAAATGGATATCAGTCATGAGATGTAAGAAGTGAAGTATTTTTCATTGTACTATACTGCTATTTCTCTGCCGTATCGGAGCATCATGAGTTGTGGTATGTGTTAAAGGGGCGCTCTTTGGCCCTGGGCCCACGAAAACCTGGAGCCAGCCCTACCCCACCACAACTGTAGCCAAATAACCCCCATTTTTCAGTGCGTAACTAGTATTATGAAGTAAATTAAGGTTGAGAAGCTTAAGTAATAAGAATTGATGCTTTTGGCATTCAAATGGGCACTGTAGGTGTGTTTCCTGTCCTCCTCTCACTGCCGACTTTAATTCCCCATTGACTTACATTGGGTTTCATGTTTCGGTCGGACCCCCAACTTTTCACTATAGTCGGCCGATTTTGCTCGACCCGACTTTTGGAAAAGTCGGGTTTCATGAAACGAAACTCGACCCTAAAAAAACAAAAGTCGCTCAACTCTACTAATCATGTGTCACCCCTGTGAAATAAAAAACAGCATACAGCTGCTTATCAAGTATATGGGCCTTCACTTAGAAAAAGAAAAAAGGCCCAACCTGAATAAAAGAATATAGATGGTCACCTAGAGGTTTGTTGCGTAGGTGAACCGCGGACAGCATAGGGAGTGGAAGGTTTCCTCTCATCATTAGCACTATGGCACTTTACAAGTTTAGTCCCCGGAAGATTGTACTTGGATGAAACGCGTCGGGATATCGCATCAGGGAAAGTGCAGGGCATGTGCAATTAGGGTCAGTTGTGGACTGCCCTTGTTAGGGCAGGAGTCTGGGGATTAGCTGATATCAGTTTTTAGGGATGTGACAGGGTATTGTCTTCCCTTATTGTATCCTCCAGCTGGATTGAACAGAGGATCTTCCCGGACTCCTGACTCATCTGTTTATCCGGTGAGATTGTTCCTTTTTACTATTATTCTCACCTGACTGTCAATTTTTGGTCCTTAGAGACCTTTTTGGCAACTGCATGAATTTACATATATGTGCAAATGGGTTATGGCATTTATGAGTAAACTGATCTCGATTGCTGTACCCTTTAGATGTTTTTGTTCACCTATGTAACAAACCTCTAGGTGACAATCTATATTCTTTTATTCTGGTTGGGCCTTTTTTCTTTTTCTAAGTGAAGATAAACTTGATAAACAGCTGTATGCTGTTTTTTATTTTCACAGGGGTGACACATGATTAGTACTTTAATTGACGGATTAAAGGTTATATTTTATTTTCCACCTATTGCTTTATATTTTAACCGAGATGAGATCCTCAGACCCCTTGTGAGACCATATGCAGGTGCGGTTGGCCCTGGGTTCTTCCTAATGCAGGACAATGCCAGACCTCATGTGGCTGGAGTTTGTCAGCAGTTCCTGCAAGATGAAGGCATTGAAGCTATGGACTGGCCCGCCTGTTCCCCAGACCTGAATCCGATTCAGCACATCTGGGACATCATGTCTCGCTCCATCCACCAATGTTGCGTTGCACCACAGACTGTCCAGGAGTTGGTCCAGGTCTGGGAGGAGATCCCTCAGGAAACCATCTGCCTCCTCATCAGGAGCATGCCCAGGTGTTGTAGGGAGGTCATACAGACACGTGGAGGCCACACACAATACTGAGCATCATTTTGACTTGTTTTAACCCCTTTCTGCCATGTGATGTACTATCCCGTCCATGTGCCCTGGGCCGAGTGTCAGCTGATTATCACAGCTGACACCCGACACGTTAACCCCTTGCACACCGCGATCAAACACGATCACGGTGTACCGGGTGTTAAAGGGAAGCATCGGCAGGGAGGGGGCTCCCTCCGTGCTTCCCTGAGCCCCCCACAGCAGCGCAATGTGCAGCGCTGCTGCGGGGGGCTCCTTCCCTGCAGGTCCCCGGATCCAAGATGGCGACGGGGACCTTCGGAGGCCTGCAGGGAGCTGGCTTCCTCAGTGCCTGCAAAGCGCAGGCAAGAGGAAGTCTCCTTCAATGCCTGTGACAGATCGCTGATCTGTCACAGTGATCTGTGGCGTGACAGATCAGCGATCTGTCACAGAACAGTGATGTCCCCCCTGGGACAACCTAATAAAGTTAAAAAAAAAAGTGTAATAATAATTTTAAAAAAATCGTTAAATAAATTAAAAAATGAAAAATATTCCCTAATATATTCATTTTTTGGAAATAAAAAAAACAAACAATAAAAGTACACATATTTGGTATCGCTGCGTCCGTAACGACCTGCCCTATAAAACTGTCTCATTAGTTAACCCCTTTAGCGAACCCCTTAAAAAATAAAAATAAAAAACGAAGCAAAAAATGTTTTATTATCATACTTATGAAAAAAAGTGCAATAATGTGCGATCAAAAAGACGCATATAAATATCCATGGTACCGCTGAAAACATCATCTTGTCCAGCAAAAAACAAGCCACCACACAGCATCATCAGAGAAAAAATAAAAAAGTTATAGCTCGCAGAATAAAGCGATGCAAAAGTAATTATTTTTTTATATAAAATTGTTTTTATTGCATAAAAGCGCCAAAACATAAAAAGAGACATAAATGAGGTATCGCTGTAACCATACAGACCCGAAGAATAAAACTGCTTTATCAATTTTACCGCACGCGGAACGGTGTAAACGCACCACCCAAAAGAAATTCATGAAACGCTGGTTTTTGTTCATTCTGCGTCCCAAAACTTGGAATAAAAAGCAATCAAAAATGTCACGTGCCCGAACATGATAACAATGAAAGCATCAACTCGTCCCGCAAAAAATAAGACCTCACATGACTCAGTGGGTTAAAATATGGAAAAATTATAGCTCTCAAAATATGGTGATGCAAAAACTATTTTTACAATAAAAAGCGTCTTTTAGCGTGTGACAGTTGCCAAATATAAAAACCGGCATAAATAGTAAATCAAACCCCCCCCCCCCGTTATCACCCCCTTAGTTAGGGAAAAATAATAAAATTTAAAAAAAGTATTTATTTCCATTTTCCCATTAGGGTTAGGTTTAGGGCTAGGGCTAGGGTTAGGGCTGAGATTAGGGTTAGGGGTGTGTTGGGGTTAGGGTTGGAGTTAGAATTGGGGGTTTCCACTGTTTGGGCACATCAGGTGCTCTCCAAACGCAACATGGCATCTGAACTCAATTCTAGCCAATTCTGCGTTGAAAAAGTCAAATGGTGCTCCTTCCCTTCCAAGCTCTGCCATGCGCCCAAACAGTGTTTACCCCCACATATGGGGTATCAGTCTACTCAGAACAAATTGCAAAACAACTTTTGGGGTCCTATTTCTCCTGTTCTCCTTAGGAAAATAAAAAATTTGGGGCAAAAATATCATTTTTGTGGAAAAAAATATGATTTTTTTATTTTCACGTCTGGGCGTTATAAACTTCTGTGAAGCACTTGGGGGTTCAAAGTGCTCACCACACATCTAGATAAGTTCCGTGGGGGGTCTAGTTTCCAAAATGGGATCACTTGTGGGGAGTTTCAATAGTTTAGACACATCAGAGGCTCTCCAAACGCACATCCACAGACCATTCCATCAAAGTCTGCATTCCAAAACATCACTACTTCGCTTCCGAGCCCCGACTTGTGCCCATACAGTAGTTTTCTCCCACATATGAGGTATCAGCGTACACAGGACAAATTGGACAACAACTTTTGGGGTCCAATTTCTCCTGGTACCCTTGGGAAAATGAAAAAATTGGGGACTAAATGATCATGTTTGTGGAAAACTACGATTTTTTTATTTTCACGCCCGGGCATTATAAACTTGTGTGAAGCCCTTGGGGGTTCAAAGTGCTCACCACACATCTAGATAAGTTCCTTAGGGGGTCTAGTTTCCAAAATGGTGTCATTTCTGGGGGGATTTCCACTGTTTAGTTACATCAGGGGCTCTTCAAAGGCAACATGACACCCGCAGACCATTCCATCAAAGTCTGCATTCCAAAACATCACTACTTCCCTTCCGAGCCCCTACGTGTGCCTATACAGTAGTTTTCTCCCACATATGGGGTATCAGTGTACTCAGGACAAATTGGACAACAACTTTTGGGCTCCATTTTCTCCTGGTACCCTTGGGAAAATATCCTTAGGGGGTCTTGTTTCCAAAATGGTGTCATTTGTTGTGGTGCTAATACAAATATGGATATCTTATAGCCTACATATTGTAATATATTGTTTATATGCTTTGATATAGTGTGGTCATTAGACCAAGGGTGGAAAGTATTGCAAATATGAAATATGGTTGTTTGAATCCAAACACTATATTGTAATATACTAGGGTGTAATATCATTAATGCTGAACTTTGACACTGAGCCACAAAGCGTTTGTTCTGTGTCAATACCGTAAGACAAGGAATTGTTCTGTGGTCTTTGAAGCTGTGTTTCAAAGATTCATTATCCTGATTTGCACGCAAGTGACCCCTGTTGACAAACAGTGATAGATACTGAATACTTTCACTTGGGGGGTTGTTGATGGGAAGGAACTTTCCAACTAATTCTATGTGGTGTATCCTTTACATATGTGCTAGGACAATAGGAATAACAACTGTATAGATAATGAATATTTATGCTGCTTGAACAAGGAAGTCTTGTGCTCAGCAATAGTATGTGTTGTGAGTTCATTTTCCCCTTCACCGTTGATGTCTGATGAACTCCCTCTGCTGGTGAAGAGAGGTAGTGAAATTGATTGGGATGGGAAAAACCTGTCATCTGAACAGGCGGAGCGTGATTGGACACCCGGAATCACTGAGTGAATATAAGGCAGCTGATGCCCTGCAGGGTTGCTGGTGATCCTTTCTGCTCTGAGCTCTTGCAAACCAGTTCAGTACCTGTCTTCTGAAAGCTAAGTTTTTGCTCTCTTATTTTTCCATGAGATTGTGTCTGTTTACTTAGTGTTTGTGTTCTGCCTGCCCTTGTTGCTACAGGCTGAGCTCCATTTTTGTCTCTGGTCAAGTTGATCTTTTGCTCAGTCTTCAGAATATACCTGAGTGCTGATATAGTGATTTTGAAGTCTAGTGACTTCAGGGCCTTTTTTCTATCAAACGTGTTGGACATTATTTTGGCAGAATTTTTGCGGATTGCAGCCAGCATCTTTTCTGTCCTTTCCTATTTAGTTAGTTGGGCCCCATCGTTTGCTCAACCTGTCTTTCTGTCTGTGTTTGTGTTTTCATCTGCTTTTCACTGACAATACATGTTGGGGGCTGTCTATTGCTTTGGGGTCTGCTCTGGGGCAGTTTAGATTTCCCCTTTCTTTAGGCTTATTTAGTTCTCTGGCTGTGAATGAGGGGTCTAGGGCACTGTAGGAACCCCCCACTGCTACTGTTAGTTGTGTGAATAGGATCAGGGGTCTGCAATCCGATAGCTACCAACCTCTCCGGTTTTCTGGACTTAGCTTGTATTTTTGTTTTTTCCTCCTTCGGTGACTCATTCATAACAGAATCACAAGCCTGACCGCAGATTCTAGGGTACTCAATAGCAGGAAAGAATTGTAAAAAAAAAAAAAAAAAAGGGTCAGAATTTTTTTTTTGTGTATATTTTTTCCTCTATGTTTTTGAGGCCGTAGGGGGAATTTTTTTTCTTCTCAATGGAGATGAAGCAATTGTCCGATCCTGTGGAGCAGCTCGCTGCTGAAGTGCGGGGAATTTCCGCCTATCTTGCTCATTCACATGTTTCTGAACCAAAGATCCCTACTCCTGATGTGTTTTTTGGGGATCGGTCTAAATTTTTGAACTTTAAGAATAATTGTAAACTATTTTTTGCCTTGAAGCCTAACTCATCAGGGAGCTCCGCGCAGCAGGTTAAAATTGTCATCTATTTGCTGCGTGGCGATCCTCAGGATTGGGCGTTTTCTTTGAAACCTGATGATCCTATTCTAGCTAATGTGAACGCATTTTTTCAAGCCTTAGGGCTTTTGTATGATGAACCTAATGCTATTGATCAGGCTGAAAAGGCCCTGTTGGCATTGAGCCAGGGTCAGGATTCTGCAGAGTTGTATTGTCAAAAATTCCGAAAGTGGGCAGTCCTTACTACTTGGAATGATGGTGCCTTGGCAGCTCTCTTTCGGAAGGGTTTGTCAGAAACCATAAAAGATACTATGGTGAGATTTCCTGTTCCCTCTGGTCTTGACAATTCTATGTCATTAGCCATTCAGGTTGATCGGCGTTTGTGCGAACGCAAAACTGCACGAGAGGTGTTGCCACCTGTTGAACAAATGTCTGAACCTATGCAATGTGATAGAGTTTTGTCTAGGGCACAACGTCAGGAGTTCAGAAGGTGTAATAAGCTGTGTTTTTTCTGTGGAGATGGCTTGCATATTATTTCTGTCTGCCCTAAACGAGAGAAACGTTTTGCACACCCATTTGCTGTGGGTGGTGTTCAACCTAAGTTTCTTCTGACAATTACTCTGATTTGCTCCCTGTCCACATTTTCCGCTAAGGCTTTCGTGGATTCGGGAGCAGCTCTGAACCTGATGGACTTGGATTTTGCTAAACGTTGTGGATTTCCTTTGACACCTCTGCAGACGCCTATCCCTTTGAGGGGTATTGATGCTACTCCTTTGGCGAAGAATAAAACTCAGTTTTGGACCCAGGTGGTAATGCGGGTCGCCCCAGATCATCAAGAAAATTGCAGATTTTTGGTGTTGCATAATTTGCATGATACCATTGTTCTGGAGTTTCCCTGGTTCCAAATCCATAATCCAGTTTTGGATTGGAAATCTGTGTCTGTGGTGAGTTGGGGTTGTCTGTGTGCCCTTAGTGACACTCCTGTTTTCTCCACCTCTCCCCAGTCGCATGATGTTCCTGACTATTTGGCTGATTTTTATGATGTATTTAGTGAGAATGAGTCTGCGTCTTTGCCTCCTCATAGGAGTTATGACTGTGCAATTGAGCTGAGCCCTGGGTGTAAGTTTCCCAAGGGTCGACTTTTCAATTTATCTGTACCCGAGCACGAGGCTATGCGGTCCTATATTAAAGAGTCGTTGGAGAAGGGTCATATTAGACCATCCTCTTCACCCTTAGGTGCTGGATCTTTTTTCGTGGCCAAGAAGGATGGTTCATTAAGGCCTTGTATTGACTATCGTTCCCTCAACAAAATTACTGTTAAATATCAGTATCCGTTACCCCTGATTTATGATCTATTCTCTAGAGTTAAGGGTGCTTGCTGGTTTACCAAGCTTGACCTCAGGGGAGCGTATAATCTTATTCGCATTAAGCATGGGGATGAATGGAAGACGGCGTTTAATACTCCGGAGGGACATTTTGAGTACCTGGTGATGCCTTTTGGGCTCACTAATGCCTCTTCTGTCTTCCAGTGCTTCATGAATGATATTTTCCGAGACTTTGTGGATACATTTTTGATCATCTATCTGGATGATATTTTTATCTTTTCCAAGGATTGGGACTCTCATGTGGAACATGTTCGGACTGTGTTACGGATTTTGAGGGAGAATTCCCTTTATGTTAAGGGATCGAAATGCCTTTTTGGGGTACAGAGGATTTCATTTTTGGGATCTATTTTGTCTCCTTCAACTATTGAAATGGACCCGGCCAAGGTACAGGCCATTTATGATTGGGTTCAGCCCACTTCTTTGAAGGCCCTCCAGAAGTTTTTTGGTTTTGCTAATTTTTATCGTAAATTTATAGCTAATTTCTCTGGTATTGCCAAACCATTGACTGATTTGACTAAGAAAGGTGCTGATGTGCTGAATTGGTCTCCGGAGGCTGTTTCTTCCTTTCAGGAGCTGAAGCGAAGGTTCACTTCTTCTCCGGTTTTGCGGCAACCTGATGTCTCACTCCCATTTCAGGTAGAGGTGGACGCTTCTGAGATTGGTGCAGGAGCTGTTTTGTCCCAAAAAGATCCGGTAACATCTAAAATGAATCCCTGTGCTTTCTTTTCCCGAAAGTTCTCTCCATCTGAACGTAACTATGATGTGGGGAATCGGGAACTGTTAGCCATGAAATGGGCATTTGAGGAGTGGAGACATTGGTTGGAGGGAGCTAAACATCATGTCGTGGTCCTTACTGACCACAAGAATTTGATTTACCTGGAGTCGGCCAAACGCTTGAATCCTAGACAGGCTAGGTGGGCCTTGTTTTTCACACGTTTTGATTTTGTGGTCTCTTTTCTTCCGGGCACAAAGAATGTCAAGGCAGACGCCCTCCCTAGGAGTTTCTTTGCTGATTCTCCTGTTGTGACCAAGCCTGCTACCATCTTAGGTGAGGGGGTAGTTCTTTCTGCCATCTCGCCCGATTTGAGACGTGTTCTGGAAGCGTTTCAGGAGGACAAACCTGAGCGTTGTTGGAAAATTGTATGTTCCTGACCAGTGGAGGAAGAGAGTGATGTCTGAAGTTCATTGCTCTGCATTGGCTGGTCATCCAGGTATTTTTGGTACTAGAGATTTGGTGAGTCGGTCTTTTTGGTGGCCCGCCTTGTCTCGTGATGTCAGGAGTTTTGTGCAGTCCTGTGGGACTTTCTCCCGGTCTAAACCTTGTTCTCACTTTAGTGGGTTGTTGATGCCTTTGCCGGTGCCCAGGAGGCCATGGACCCATATTTCAATGGATTTTATCTCTGATATGCCTGTCTCTCAGAGAATGACTGTTATTTGGGTGATTTGTGATAGATTCTCTAAGATGGTCCATCTTGTACCACTCCCTAAGTTGCCATCTTCCTCAGAGTTGGTGCCCTTGTTTTTGCAACAGGTGGTTTGCTTGCACGGGATTCCTGAGAACATTGTATCTGACAGAGGAGTTCAGTTTGCTTCTAGATTTTGGAGGACTTTCTGTTCCAAGCTGGGAATTCAGTTGTCCTTCTCCTCTGCGTTTCACCCTCAGACCAATGGGCAGACGGAGAGAACAAACCAGACTTTGGAGTCGTATTTGAGATGTTTTATTTCTGCTGATCAGGATGATTGGGTTTCATTTTTGCCCTTGGCCGAATTTGCTTTAAATAATAGAGCTAGTTCTGCCACTTTGATGTCACCTTTTTTTTGTAACTTTGGGTTTCATCCTCGATTCTCTTCAGGGCAGGTGGAGTCTTCTGCCTGCCCAGGTGTTGACACTGTGGTGGAGAGAATGCACCAGATCTGGGACCAAGTGGTGGATAGGTTGTCTCTCTCCCAGGAAAAGGCCCAGCGGTTTTCCAACCGTTATAGGACCAGTGGTCCCCAGTTTAAGGTGGGTATTATGGTTTGGTTGTCATCAAAGAATATTTCTATGAAGGTGGCTTCTCCAAAGTTTAAACCTAGATTTATCGGACCTTACAAGATTTTGGAGATTCTTAATCCTGTCTCTTTTCGATTGGCTCTTCCTGTTACATTTAAGATCCATAACGTGTTTCATAAGTCTCTGTTAAAGAGGTTTGTTGAGCCAGTAGTTTCTGTGGTGGCACCTCCTGACCCTGTATTGGAGAAAGGTAATGTGGAATATGAGGTTGAGAAGATACTGGATTCTCGCCTGGCTAGATGGAGACTCCAGTATTTGGTTAAATGGAAGGGTTATGGCCAGGAGGATAATTCTTGGGTCCCTGCATCCGATATTCATGCCGAAAGATTGGTTCGTGCTTTTCATCGGGCCCATCCTGATCACCCTGGTGGCGTGGATGAGGGTTCGGTGACCCCTCCTCAAGGGGGAGGTACTGTTGTGAGGTCATTTTCCCCTTCACCATTGATGTCTGATGAACTCCCTCTGCTGGTGAAGAGAGGTAGTGAAATTGATTGGGATGGGAAAGACCTGTCATCTGAACAGGCGGAGTGTGATTGGACACCCAGAATCACTGAGTGGATATAAGGCAGCTGATGCCCTGCAGGGTTGCTGGTGATCCTTTCTGCTCTGAGCTCTTGCAAACCAGTTCAGTACCTGTCTTCTGAAAGCTAAGTTTTTGCTCTCTTATTTTTCCATGAGATTGTGTCTGTTTACTTAGTGTTTGTGTTCTGCCTGCCCTTGTTGCTACAGACTGAGCTCCATTTTTGTCTCTGGTCAAGTTGATCTTTTGCTCAGTCTTCAGAATATACCTGAGTGCTGATATAGTGATTTTGAAGTCTAGTGACTTCAGGGCCTTTTTTCTATCAGACGTGTTGGACATTATTTTGGCAGAATTTTTGCGGATTGCAGCCAGCATCTTTTCTGTCCTTTCCTATTTAGTTAGTTGGGCCCCATCGTTTGCTCAACCTGTCTTTCTGTCTGTGTTTGTGTTTTCATCTGCTTTTCACCGACAATACATGTTGGGGGCTGTCTATTGCTTTGGGGTCTGCTCTTGGGCAGTTTAGATTTCCCCTTTCTTTCTTTAGGCTTATTTAGTTCTCCGGCTGTGAATGAGGGGTCTAGGGCACTGTAGGAACCCCCCACGGCTACTGTTAGTTGTGTGAATAGGATCAGGGGTCTGCAATCCGATAGCTACCAACCTCTCCGGTTTTCTGGACTTAGCTTGTATTTTTATTTTTTCCTCCTTCGGTGACTCATTCATAACAAGTATGATTCTCGATTGACAAGAGAGACCAAAATGTGATTGTCTCATGTAGCAATGATCATGCATGACATCCATAATCGAGGACCGATTGTGATACATATCTGACAAGTATGCGTGTGTGTCTGGGTTATGATAGGTATCCAGTTTTCAGAATAGGTGATTATAGAAGTCATGCTGCCCATATGTTACCATCTTAGAGCGTTATACTATGAGCATGAAGAGTTAACTTTGTAACAAGCAACATATGTTGAACTTTGAACACTGATAGACAACTTTGACAAACAGAGCCTGGGTTATAATCAGTAGCAAAACAACCCTGATGCATTGTGCTATTGTTAAGAGACATACTAATGGTAAACAAATCTCTGGTTGGGGCAAACACACTAAGATTGTAGTAGTCTATAACAAACAGACCTTGAAGTCGTGCAGATTCAAGATTCTGATGCAGACTAAACATACTGCACAGTTGTAATGTGTGAGTGTTTTGTATAAAAAGTATAAAAAGGTGGACCCTGTGTCAGTGAAGAGGGGACATTTCCAGAAGTTATCATGGGTGCACGGTTTCTGTGATGAAAAGACCACAGTTTTTCCTTCTCATTGACACTGTAGTCCCTCCAGTGGAGAAGTGATGTTGCAATACTACTTGGTAATGTATGGATGCTTATTTCTCTATGTACTATAATTCATAATAATTGTATGATTCACATGAAATTAATTAACAAGACAGGGTAATATTATATCTGCCATTCCATTAATTTGGTGTTTTATCATTTAAATTAATCATTGTATAATAAAATTGTGTCATATCCAAGTGGTGCCTTCTTTAAAGCCGTATCCGAACCTTTATTGCTAAACAGTTGGCAATACATTTGTGGGGGGTTTCCACTGTTTAGGTACATCAGGGGCTCTCCAAAGGCAACATGACACCCGCAGACCATTCCATCAAAGTCTGCATTACAACTTTTAGGGTCCTGTTACCCTTAGAAAAGTAAGAATTGAGGGTGAAAAGATCATTTTTGTGGAAAAAATATGATTTTTTAATTGTACCGCTGTACGTTAGAAACTTCTGTGAAGCCCTTGTGGGTTCAAAGTTCTCACCACATATCTAGATCAGTTCTCTGGGGGGTCTAGTTTCCAAAATGGGGTCACTTGTGGGGGGTTTCCACTGTTTAGGTACATCAGGGGCTCTCCAAACATGACATGGCGTCCGATCTGAATTCCAGCCAATTTTGCATTGAAAAAGTCAAATGGCGCTCCTTCCCTTCTGAGCTCTGTCATGCGCCGAAACAGTGGTTCCCCCACGTATCAGGTATCAGTGTACTCAGGACAAATTGCACAATAACTTTTCCAGTCCAATTTATCCTTTAGCCCTTGGTAAAATAAAAAATATTGAACCTGAAGTATCTTTTTTGTGAAAAAAGTAAAATGTTCATTTTTTTTAAATATTAAAAAAATTCCTGTGAAGCATCTGAAGGGTTAATAAACTTCTTGAATGTGGTTTTGAGCACCATAAGGGGTGCAGTTTTTAGAATGGTGTCACTTTTGGGTATTTTCTATCATATAGACCCCTCAAAGTGGCTTCAAATGTGATGTGGTCCGTAAAAATAAAGTGGTGTTGCAAAAATGAGAAATCACTGGTCAACTTTTAACCCTTATAACTTCCTAACAAAAAAAAATTGGTTCCAAAATTGTGCTGATGTAAAGTAAACATGTGGGAAATGTTACTTATTAAGTTTTTTGTGTGCCATATCTCTTTCATTTAAGGGCATAAAAATTCAAAGTTGGAAAATTGCGAAATTTTCATAATTTTCGCCAAATTTTCGCTTTTTTCACAAATAAACGCAAGTTATATGAATTAAATTTTATAACTATCATGAAGTACAATATTCACGAGAAAACATTGTCAGAATCACCGGGATCCATGGAAGCGTTTCAGAGTTATTACCTCATAAAGGGACATTGGTCAGAATTGTAAAAATTGGCCCGGTCATGAACGTGCAAACCACCCTTGGGGGTTAATGGATTAACGACATTACATTCCACTTTAATTTTGTGTGTGACTCCAAATCCAGGCCTCCATTGTTTAATAAATTTGATTTCCATTGATGATTTTTGTGTGATTTTGTTGTCAGCACATTCAACTTTGTACAGAACAAAGTATTCAATGAGAATATTTCATTCATTCAGATCTAGGATGTGTTATTTGAGTGTTCCTTTTATTTTTTTTGAGCAGTGTATATTATTTCTTTCAGGACATATCTACCCATTAGGGACGTATGCAAGGAGTGCAGGGCACTGAACTGGTCCCATACCCCTTACACCCTCATCAACAGATAATTTCCACCGGGGATTTGATGAGAACCAGCCAACAAGCATAGGATTCCTGTACTCAGAGGTGAAGAAGTACAAGTAATGGAAAAGTTCTTCCATTCAAAGGATTTGTCTCAGATGCTCTGGAACCAGTGGTCATTGATTAATATTGGGATTTGCATCAATGCAATATTTATAGTGGATATATTTTTGGTGTCATTGCAAAGGGATGAACATAACGCATGAACTCACAGCACTAAAAAGGTCAGGTCGAATGCCTCCAACTTAATATCTCCTGTCTGGGATGTCCACGGGCGAAGATATCCTAAAAGTTGGGGATCTCATAAAATTCTAAAAGACCTAGCTCATTCCGCTACCAGCTACCATATGAGCTCACCAAGAGGAGGTATGTGGGCATAACCTTGATCTAATTAATATAGTTTGAGGTTTTTGTATTCTGTCAGTTTTGGAAGGAACAGCTTGCTGTAGTTTTGTCCATTTTCCTAAGGACTACCTCCCTCCGCTAAGTTCTGGGCCATGTCTCTGACACAGGTTTTGTACTTTTCTTTTGTTATCCCATTTATTGTACCTGATTGTATATACCGTATAGTTTTGTTCTCATTTTGTAGCATCCTTGTACATTTTTTATAGACACTGCCTACATGACTGGAACAAATATATAAAATTTAACAACTCTATTTCTGTTGCTCTATAAACAGCACCCCTGAAGCCATGCTTTATCTATAAACCTGTAATGGTTGTCCTATCCGCCTGTATAAACGATTGGGGGTGGCAAATAGTAGTTTCTTTTGTTGTTGTGGAGTTGAAGAATATATTCCATGCTTTGAAGTTGGAGGTGTATATACTGTACTGTTATAATAAATAATAATAATAATTTTATTTCTAAAGCGCCAACACATTCCACAGCACTTTAAATTATAGAGGGGACTAGGACAGACAATAGACATTACTGCATAACAATAAACAAAGATCAAACCAGATACCAAGAGGAATGAGGACCCTGCTCGCAAGCTTACAATCTATGAGGAAAATGGGTAGACACGAAGGGTAGATGGTAACAATTAGCTTCATTGTTCGGACCAGCCATAGTGTACAAATCGGGTGTTCCCGTAATGCTGCATGAACCAGTTAACAGCCTAAGTATATAACAGTACAGTCACAGAGGGCTATTAAATGCATAAAGCATGTGAGAACATGATGCGAGGAACCTGAAAATGGATAAAATAAATTTGAATGGGCCATACAGGGAAAATTATGTTAATGTGTTCAGGCGGTGGGCCAGTCTGAACAAATGCGTTTTTAGGGCACGCTTAAAACTGTGGGGATTAATCGTATCAACCTAGGTAATGCATTCCAAAGAATTGTCTCAGCACTTGAAAATTCTTGGAGAACGAAGTGAGAGGTTCTGATTATTGAGAATGTTAACCTCAGGTCATTAGCAGAACGGAGGGCACAGGCAGGGTGGTAGGCTGAGACAAGGGAGTAGATGTATAGTGATGCTGAGCCATGGAGAGCTTTGTGGGTGAGGGTAATAAGTTTGTACTGGATTCTGGAGTGGATGGGTAACCAGTGTAATGACTGGCACAAGGTAGAGGCATCAGTATAACGATTGGTGAGGAATATGATCCTGGCTGCAGCATTCAAGACAGATTGGATAGGGGAGATTTTGGTAAGAGGGGGGCCAATTAGTAGAGAGTTACAATAGTCCAGATGAGAATGAATAAGAGAAACACCCCTTCACCCCCAAGGGTGGTTTGCACGTTCATGACCGGGCCAATTTTTACAATTCTGACCACTGTACCTTTGAGGTCATAACTCTGGAACGCTTCCATGGATCCCGGTGATTCTGACAATGTTTTCTCGAGACATATTGTACTTCATGTTAGTGGTAAAATTGCATTCAAATAACATGCGTTTATTTGTGAGAAAAACGGAAATTTGGCGAAAATTTTGAAAATTTCGCAATTTTCCAACTTTGAATTTTTATGCCCTTAAATCACAGAGATACGGCACACAAAAAACTTGATAACTAACATTTCCCACATGTTTACTTTACATCAGCACAATTTTGGAACCAAAATTTTTTTTTTGTTAGGAAGTTATAAGGGTTAAAAGTTGACCAGCGATTTCTCATTTTTACAACACCATTTTATTTTTAGGACCACATCACATTTGAAGCCACTTTGAGGGGTCTATATGATAGAAAATACCCAAAAGTGACACCATTCTAAAAACTGCACCCCTTAAGGTGCTCAAAACCACATTCAAGAAGTTTATTAACCCTTTAGGTGCTTCACAGGAATTTTTTTGAATATTTAAAAAAAAATGAACATCTAACTTTTTTTCATACAAAAAATACTTCAGGTTCAATTTTTTTTATTTTACCAAGGGTAACAGGAGAAATTGAACTGCAAAAGTTATTGTGCAATTTGTCCTGAGTACGCAGATACCTGATATGTGGGGGGGAACGACTGTTTCGGCGCATGGCAGAGCTCAGAATGGAAGGAGCGCCGTTTGACTTTTTCAATGCAAAATTGGCTGGAATTCAGATTGGACTCCATGTCACGTTTGGAGAGTCCCTGATGTACCTAAACAGTGGAAACCCCCTACAACTGACCCCATTTTGGAAACTAGACCCCCCAAGGAACTTATCTAGATATGTGGTGAGAACTTTGAACCCACAAGGGCTTTACAGAAGTTTATAACGTACAGCGGTACAATTAAAAAATCATATTTTTTCCACAAAAATGATCTTTTCACCCCAATTTTTATTTTCCCAAGGGTAACAGGACCCTAAAAGTTATTGTGCAATTTGTCCTGAGTACGCTGATACCCCACATGTGGGGGTAAACCACTATTTGGGCGCATGGCAGAGCTCGGAAGGGAAGCAGTGCCATTTGACGTTTTTGGCTGGAATTAAGATCGGACACGATGTCGCGTTTGGAAAACCCCTGATGTACCAAAACAGTGGAAACCCCCCACAAATGACACCATTTTGGAAACTAGACCCCCTAAGGAACTTATCTAGATGTGTGGTGAGAACTTTGAACCCCCATGGGCTTCACAGAAGTTTATAACATAAAGCCATACAATTAAAAAATCATATTTTTTCCACAAAAATGATCTTTTCACCCTCAATTCTTATTTTTCCAAGGGTAACAGGACCCTAAAAGTTATTGTGCAATTTGTCCTGAGTACGCTGATACCCCACATGTGGGGGTAAACCACTATTTGGGCGCATGGCAGAGCTCGGAAGGGAAGCAGCGCCATTTGACGTTTTTGGCTGGAATTGAGATCGGACACCATGTCGCGTTTGGAAAACTCCTGATGTACCAAAACAGTGGAACCCCCCCACAAATGACACCATTTTGGAAATTAGACCCCCCAAGGAACTTATCTAGATGTGTGGTGAGCACTTTGAACCCCCCAGTGCTTCACAGAAGTTTACAACGCCCGGGCGTGAAAATAAAAAATTTGTATTTTTTCCACAAACATGATCTTTTAGTCACCATTTTTTTATTTTCCCAAGGGTACCAGGAGAAATTGGACCCCAAAAGTTGTTGTCCAATTTGTCCTGAGTATGCTGATACCCCATATGTGGGAGAAAACTACTGTATGGGCACACGTCGGGGCTCGGAAGGGAAGTAGTGACGTTTTGGAATGCAGACTTTGATGGAATGGTCTGCGGGTGTCATGTTGCCTTTGGAGAGCCCCTAATGTACCTAAACAGTGGAAACCCCCCACAAATGACACCATTTTGTATACTAGACCCCCCAAGGAACTTATCTAGATGTGTGGTGAGCACTTTGAACCCCCCAGTGCTTCACAGAAGTTTACAATGCCCGGGCGTGAAAATAAAAAATGTGTATTTTTTCCACAAACATGATCTTTTAGTCACCATTTTTTTATTTTCCCAAGGGTACCAGGAGAAATTGGACCCCAAAAGTTGTTGTCCAATTTGTCCTGAGTATGCTAATACCCCATATGTGGGAGAAAACTACTGTATGGGCACACGACGGGGCTCGGAAGGGAAGTAGTGACGTTTTGGAATGCAGACTTTGATGGAATGGTCTGCGGGTGTCATGTTGCCTTTGGAGAGCCCCTAATGTACCTAAACAGTGGAAACCCCCCACAAATGACCCCATTTTGAAAACTAGACCCACTAAGGAACGTATCTAGATGTGAGGTGAGCACTTTGAACCCCCAAGGGCTTCACAGAAGTTTATAATGCCAGGGCATGAAAATAAAAAAATCGTATTTTTTCCACAAACATGATCAATTAGTCCCCAATTTTTTCATTTTCCCAAGGGTAGCAGGAGAAATTGGACCCCAAAAGTTGTTGTCCAATTTGTCCTGAGTACGCTGACACCCCATATGTGGGAGAAAACTACTGTATGGGCACACGTCGGGGCTCGGAAGGGAAGCAGTGACGTTTTGGAATGCAGACTTTGATGGAATGGTCTGCGGGTGTCATGTGCGTTCGGAGAGCCCCTGATGTACCTAAACTATTGAAACTCCCCACAAGTGACCCCATTTTGGACACTAGACCCCCCACGGAACTTATCTAGATGTGTGGTGAGCACTTTGAACCCCCAAGTGCTTCACAGAAGTTTATAACACTCGGATGTGAAAATAAAAAAATCATTTTTTTCCACAAAAATGATATTTTTGCCCCCAATTTTTTATTTTCCTAAGGGTAACAGGAGAAATTGGACCCCAAAAATTGTTTTGCAATTTGTCCTGAGTAGGCTGATACCCTACATGTGGGGGTAAAACACTGTTTGGGCGCATAGCAGAGCTTGGAAGGGAAGGAGCACCATTTGACTTTTTCAACTCAGAATTGGCTGGAATTGAGATCAGACGCCATGTTGCATTTGGAGAGCCCCTGATGTGCCCAAACAGTGGAAACCCCCAATTCTAACTCCAACCCGAACCCCAACACGCCCCTAACCCTAGCCCTAATCCTAACCCTAGCCCTAACCCTAGCCCTAACCCTAACCCTACCCCAACACACCCCTAGCCCTAACCCTAATGGAAAAATGGAAATAAATACATTTTTTTAATTTTATTATTTTTCCCTAACTAAGGGGGTGATAACGGGGGGTTTGATTTACTATTTATGGCGGTTTTTATGTTTGGCGGCTGTCGCACGCTAAAAGACGCTTTTTATTGTAAAAATAGTTTTTGCATCACCACATATTGAGAGCTATAATTTTTCCGTATTTTGACCCACCGAGTCATGTGAGGTCTTATTTTTTGCGGGACGAGTTGACATTTTTATTGGTACCATTTTCGGGCACGTGAAATTTTTTGATCGCTTTTTATTCTGATTTTTGGAACGCAGAATGAACAAAAACCAGCGTTTCATGAATTTCTTTTGGGGGGGGTGCGTTTACACCGTTCCGCGTGCGGTAAAATTGATAAAGCGGTTTTATTCTTCGGGTCAGTACGGTTACAGCGATACCTCATTTAGGTCGTTTTTTATGTTTTTGTCGGTTTTATGCAATGAAAACTATTTTATATAAAAAATAATTATTTTTGCATCGCTTTATTCAGCGAGCTATAACTTTTTTATTTTTTCGCTGATGATGCTGTGTGGTGGCTCGTTTTTTGCGGGACAAGATGACGTTTTCAGCGGTACCATGGATATTTATATGCGTCTTTTTGATCGCGCGTTATTACACTTTTTGTTTGGCGGTATGATAATAAATCATTATTTTTTGCTTCGTTTTTTATTTTTATTTTTTAAGGGGTTCGCTAAAGGGGTTAACTAATGGGACAGTTTTATAGGGCGGGTCGTTACGGACACGGCGATACCTAATATGTGTACTTTTATTGTTTTTTTTTTATTATTTCCAAAAAATGGATTTATTGGGGGAATATTTTTTTTTTTTTCTAATTTATTTGGCGATTTTTTTTTTAATTATTTTTACACTTTTTTTTATTTTTTTTTTTACTTTATTAAATAGTCCCAGGTGGGACATCACTGTCCTGTGACAGATCGCTGATCTGTCACATCACAGATCACTGTGACAGATCAGCGATCTGACACAGGCAGTGCAGAAGGCTTCCTCATGCCTGCGCTTTGCAGGCACTGAGGAAGCCAGCTTCTGCAGGCCCCCGAAGGCCCCCCGTTGCCATCTTGGATTCGGGGGCCTGGAGGAAGGGAGTCCCCCGCAGCAGCGCTGCACATTGCGCTGCCGTGGGGGGCTCAGGGAAGCACGGAGGGAGCCCCCTCCCTGCCGATGCTTCCCTTTAACCCCCGGTACACCGCGATCGTGTTTGATCGCGGTGTGCAAGGGGTTAACGTGTCAGGGGCGGTCCGTGACCGCCCCTGACACATTGTGCCGGGTGTCAGCTGTGATAATCAGCTGACACCCGGCCGCGATTAGCGGCGCTCACCACGTGGGCGCCGCTGATCGCGCCGACGTACTATCCCGTCCCTGGTCATACGGGCCCGGGTACCGTGGACGGGATAGTACGTCAGATGGCAGAAAGGGGATAAGAGTTTTTGCAGAGTCGAAAGTAAGAAAAGGTCGAATTCTAGAAATGTTTTCGAGGTGCAGATAATAAGAGCGAGCCAGTGATCGGATGTAGGGGGTGAATGAAAGCTCAGAATCAAGTATGACCCTAAGACAGCGGGCATGCTGCTGGGAAGTAATGGTGGAACCACACACGGAGATGGCAATGTTGGGCAAAGGTAGGTTAGTAGAGGGAGGAAACACGAGGAGTTCAGTTTTTGAAAGGTTCAGTTTCAGATAGAGGGAGGCATGATGTTAGAGCTGGTAAGACAATCACTGGTGTTTTCTAAAAAGGCAGGTGTGATATCTGGTGAAGAATTGTATAATTGGGTGTCATCAGCATAGAGATAGTACTGGAAGCCAAATCTATTGATTGTTTGTCCAATAGGGACGGTAAACAAAGAGAAGTAGAGGAGGCCTAGGACTGATCCTTGAGGAACCCCGACAGTAAGGGGAAGATGAGAGGAGGAGGGACCAGCAAAAGAAACAGTGAAGGAACGGTCAGAGAGATAGGAGGAGAACCAGCAGAGAACAGTGTCCTTGAGGCCGATAGAGTGTAGCATAGTGAGGAGGAGCTGATGATCCACAGTCTCGAATGCTGTGGAGAGATCCAAGAGAAATAGCATGAAGTAGTGACCATTAGATTTACGTATACTCACTGTGACAATAACTGGCCTAGTAGTGGTAACAGCCTCATCCATCACTCATCATTCAATTGCGCAATTGTTCTGACTATTTGAGGAGGTGGAGTTGTGACCAATGGGTGACAGTGGTAGGATCTGCTTCATCTCTATGGCGTCATTCATGACACACTGAATAATCAAGGAAACGGCTACAATGAAATGAGGGCAAAAACTGATTATTTTTCACCTGGTGTTCTGCCCATTCATGTGCAGCAAGAAATTTCTTAAGCGCTGTTCCAGCTATGGCAATTAGATGTCATAGCTGTTCTCTTTTCTGTTCATAGATTTAGAATCCTTTCCCTTTAATAGTTGTTCTGTTTAGAACCACCCCTTCATCTTCCCGAGCTAGGAAGTTGTTGCCATTTTCCCCCAGATGCCTAAGCTACTCACACGTGTCCTGCTCTCTGCAAAATCACTGCATCTGTCAAGCGGATTCCGGTGAGGGTTTAATACAGTTATGTGTTTTTGTACATAAGCTAGCCATTATGCAGCCCTGTAATATGTGCAATGTGTTTCCAGCTCGTTGTAATGCTCTTGCACTGCATGTTAGATAGATGCATCTCTATTCAGTTAGTACAATGCTGCAGCCTAATTTGCTTAGATATCTCTCTTCACTGCATTGTGTGTTGTATTACTCATCCTCTGTAATGCCTGCTACTGATGTAAGAGCACCCTGTATCATTGCCTTTACCTATGTAATAGCATCCTGTATTATTGCTGTGTTATTATCTGCCAGTACTGATATACTGCCAGTACTGTCTGTTTCTTTATAGTTTTTACCCAATCTCATCCACAATTGTGTTTACCAATCGCCTCCACTATATCATTCGCTATCATCTACCACTGTTGTTCACATCATCTCAATAAATATAGACTTTAGCACCCATACATTCTTTTTACTGGGAATGGATGAAGGGTTTAGCCGTATGCTGGAATCCATACAGCGTCATGCGTGGAAGAAGGCAGAACACCTGGCGACAGATCCTCTTTACGACTTTCAGATTTTGCTTTGTGATAGTATCATCTGTAACCCCAATTCCTGCACTAATGTTGACCTTACAGTTCGTAGAATCTTAAATTCATGGAAAAACATTAACACCTTTTCTGTACATCTTATCGCAAGTCTCAATATCACAAAAGTGTATGACAAAAACTTGACAAGGTTCCAAACAAAATGTTCAGATCTGACATAAATATGAGTGACACATGTTTACCCCAGAATAAAACACTGCTAATAATATCTGGAGCTGAAATGTATTCTTGTGACATAAGAAAATACACAATGTTCTGAAATCATGGTTCATGACTGATTAACATACACAGGAGCCTTGCTGACTGTATCTATTCACAGCTTTGTTTAAAGAGTTCACAATTTGCAAACATTTGCCGTTGTTATTAAACTTATTGGCCTTACGTGGGTTGTATATATTTCATAGCAAAGACATCTGTCAAGTATTGAAAGACCACCCAGATGCAAAATCAGATGTGTAAATCAATATTAATTTGCTGTATTTTTCTTGCGAATGTCATGAAAATCAAACTGACTGCACAAGATTAAAGTAATTTAGCATTGCCTTCATTTCCCATAAAGAGAACGTGTCTGTTTTATAGTGCAATAATCAACATGAACACTCAAATCAAGATTGGAAAAAAACATGTACATTGTTCTCAAACAGACATGACATAACCAACTCTCCAAGTATGAGATTTATTGTGGATTTCAGATATTAAGGTCTGGCATCAATGCAAAACGTGGGCTGCAAATATATAATGAGATGATAGAAATATGGTTTCCATTGGAAGGACCATCTATTTTGACATTAAGGCTCCACAGCTGAATCTCCACAAAGAGGAACAAAAACCTAGCCTCAGGGATTTGGTAGCCTGCTTTGAGGAGAAAGAATCGAAAACAAAGTCTGTCTATACATGGGTGTCTCTTACTTTTGGTGCGTAAGTTGTCTCTTCAGAGAGGAAGAGGACTTGAACGCTAGTCCCACCTATTGGTAGTAGCAATCCTAAAGTAAACATCGACCCTTTAACGGAAATTCCCATATTTAGGTTTACCCAAAAATCTCTTAGCAGTTCCCTAATTTTACATTTGCATTAATGAACTCATTTTGCAAAGTTTTAACTCTGCAATTGGTCATAATGGGAAACAAAAAAGTTGCTAAATATTTCAATGTCAGGATGGTAGTCACATATAAATACGCCAAGAGAAAAAATAGAGACCAAAACAGTCCAATAAAATGTAACTCACTTTATTAAAGACATATTAAAAATACCAATTAATAAATACACATGAAATGGAAACTAACAAAGATGAATAATGTGGAAACAAGGTGAATGAAACAGCACCAAATCCCAAATAGGAGATGTAAAGTGGATGGGAGACTAATCCTGACTACAAATTCTGTGCTAATGTAAAATATTAAGTTCAATACCCATCTCCACCTGGTCCATAATAAGTCAACAGTTATAGTGACCAATAGGCAGAGCAAAATAGCATAAGTACAAAGAGCACCAATAGTCATGCAAGCAAAACAAGATTTGATTATATCAAAGCGGTCTTACCCATAGTATCCACATAAAGGGGTTGGGTGCTGGCAGCCCCAATGCGCGTTTTGCGCGATGCCCCCGCGATATGAAGTTAGCTCCATTCGATGCTGTCGAATGCTTTACATGGATAAACGACACTACCACCCTACGACCCCCATTATCTGACGACAGCTGCAAATTAAGAAAGAGTCTATGTATGTTTATTGCTGTAGACCTATTCTTCATAAATCTGGATTGATCATGGTGGACAAGATCTTGCTTCACACTCGTTAATCAGTTGGCCATAATTTTGGCCAAAATTTTTGCATCCACCGTCAGCAACAAAATGGGCCTGTAGGACACTGGCAACGTTGGAGCTCTACCTTCCTTAGGGATGACCACTGCCACAGCCTCCCTCATGGACAATGGTAGTGCACCACACTTCTAAGCCTCCTCGAAGACCGCCTTTAGTCTAGGTGCTACCATCTCAACCAATTGTTTATAATTCTCACCCGGTAGCACGTCCACCCCTGGAGCCCTTTTATTTGTCACAGACATTATAGCTGTTTCAACCTCCTCCTGTGTTATAGGCTCTTCCAGTCTCCTCCTCTCACTCTCTGCAATCCTAGGGAGTCCCGCCTCCCCAAGAAGTCCTTCCATCTCTGCTGATGAGGCTACTGAATCCTGAAGAATATAGCTGCTCATAAAACAATCTAAAATCTTCCAGTATATCCTCTATCCACCACCTCCGTCCCCTCTTTCGTCTCCAGCTTGTATACAAATGAGGATTCTCTCTGTGCTGCCGCCACTACTGATAGCAAATGCCCCACCCTTCACCCTCATTGTAGAATCGTGCCTTCTGGAAGGCTCTTTTCTTCTCTACTTTCTTTTTATATAGTTTGTTGACTCCTCCTGAGCTTTCTTGAGTTCGTTCTGATGCTCCACTGATGAGTTCACTATCAGCTGCCTTTCCGCTCTTTCTAAAGCCTCCATCACTGCCCTGTCTTCCAATCTAGTTTTAGACTTACATCTAGAAATTTCTTAAACAAATATGCTTTCATGGCATCCCATACCACTCGCCTGTCAGCACTACCTTCATTGATCTGCTAATATTCGTCTAACTCCCCCTTCATTGCTTCCATATTAATATTCTCCAACAATCGTGGATGGAGCCTCCCCTGACTCCCCTGTCTAGAAAACCCCCCAATCTTTTTCATAAGCAGCTCCAGAGGTTTATGGTCCGAGATCACTCTTGGAAGATATTCCACTCCACTAATCAATTATGTCAGCAATTCATTACCTAGCGCCAAATCAATTCACGAGAGAGATCAATGAGTAGTAGAGTAGCAGGAGTAACACACTACATCCTCATTCTGTACCCTCCACACGTCCACCATTCCAAGCTCTTTCACATAGTTTCCAAATGAAGTCAATTTTCGACCACCCTTTCCTGTTCCATTTATGTCTATCCCATCCCTCATCCATCACATTATTAAAATCACAAGTAATTAATAACGGTAGTCCCGCACCCCTTTTGTACAACTCTATCACCTCCTGGATCTTCTTCCCCGAGTACGGAGGTGGTATGTATTTGGCCACCATACAAAACAGTTCATAAATTTTACAGATTACAAAAACATATTGACCTTCACTGTTGACATGGCTTTCAATTTCCTCAAAGGGTGTGGATGCTCCTACCAGCAACGAGATCCCCCTGGCATATAAGGAGTATGTGGAGTGATATGCCCTCTCAATCCATCTTCTCTTCAACACCTATACCTTCTCCTTAATCAAATGTGTCTCTTGAAGGCATATCACATCCTGTCCCTGGTTCCTAATATAGTCCATATTCGCCACTCTTCGTGTTTCATCAAACAATCCCCTCACATTCCAATTAAGAATTTTAATCTTATCACCCACCATATTTCCCTTTACGTATACCTTCCCAATCCTGTAGAGGACAATACTTCTTCCAAGAGCCCCTAGAACCAACTCATAGCCTGAAGCGCCTCCCCCCTTCCTCCCCACTGTTGATGAACAGAACCAACCATTATCAAAGACTTCCAATATGTTTCTATCCTCTAAACCAGAGAGTGGGTAACTATATACCTAGCAAACTCACAAACGTTATCCCAAAACTGTGAATTACTTTCAATCCCTCCATTTCTCCTCCGCTTATGTGTGCTATCATCCACAGTCCCTCCATTGTCCAGAATAACTAGAATGCAGGAAGAAAAAGGCTCTATATAACAATGTGGGGAAGATGACCTGTTGGATGGACTTGTCAGTAGGGAAAAGGGATGGTTTGTGCACTTTAGACGGATGTTTGTAATGACAGAAGGGAAACAGCTGGGGAAAAGTGTAGAATGAGTGCAGTACCTTAGTTTAACCACAAGATGGCAGGGGGGAGCGTGAGTACAGGACTTGACAGCAGCTTATGGCTTTAGAAACTGTTAGTCATGGGGGGCGGGGAGACAGGAGCCCAGGAAGGTTATAAATAGAACAGGAGAGGGTTCCAGAAAGTTCCAGTCCCAGGAGGAGCTCGACAGGAGAGGAGACAGTGAAGGAGTACGAACAGTAGTGGAGAGCTCAACTAGGGGACTGAGGAGAAAAGAAGTCAGGGGGGTGGCCCCAACACGAAGAACCGCAGAGCAGACGAGGCCCCGGGGGTACCAATTTAACGACGATCTCGGACCGGTGAAACGCTGGCAGTAGATAGGCCTAGGGCAGCCCCAGTGAAAGAGCCGCGAGGAACGTCAATACGACAAAAGGAAGGTGCAGGTACCCAGGCCTGAATACGGAGAGCTGTGGAAGTGCTGTGGTGCATTGCTGCGGTCATCAGGAGGACGGCCAATAAACTCGGACCTGTTGTACCCGAAAACTGCCTCAGTCTCATGTCTGTGTCATCTGTTCATGGTAAACAGGGAACCACCCCCCAAGCTGGGCCACCTTCCTACATTTGGCGCAGTCGTAAGGATCGCCGCCGCCAATACTTCAATTTCAGCGGCAAGCCTGCGACAGAAGAAATCAAAAGGACTTGAATTGCTTTACTTGTGGATTACAAATTTGGGACTTGTTTCTGTCATCAGAGGAACCGGAGAGGTACAAGAACTAAAAAAAATGGCTGTGGCGATTTGGTGCCAAAAAGAGACACAGACATTTCTAATTGGACTGGATGATCCGGGGCTATATCAAATCCACCCCGGGGGGAGCAGTGTACATCTAGAGACAACCGCCCCCTCATGCTAGACCCTAGAAGATGGGTGGAGAAGCCGACCACCGCCCCACCAAAGAACGGGAGTGGCCTGGGTGGAGATACCTGCTGCGGCTGCTTGGCGCCATTCAGCTACTGGACACCAGACAGAATGAGACGTTGCAGCTGTCATGGCCTCGGACGCCTGGAATGGCGGTGGCGCCAGGAGATCGAGTCTCGTCGGGAGACCTGCCCAGGGAGCCTCCCCGCGGAACCATCGAGCCTGGAGGCTGGCCCTGCCGGACGGCAGGGTGAAGACCAATGGCTGGGGAAGGAGTGGTGGGAAAGCCTACTTGGAACCGCAGCGCCTGGGAAGGTAAGCGTTCCTCCGGCCCTGCCGGCGGCACCCCAGGCAGATTCAGTCCCCACGCTCCGTGCTCCGGACAGGCCTCGGGGCCCCGACATCGGCCCTCGGCCTCCCCGCCCGACTTCTCACTCTTCGGTGACCCCGGCTCTGGGCGACTACATGGTCCCCGCCAGGCTGACCGTTGCCACTTACAACAACCCAGAGCCACCCCACCTGGCGGCACCTCGTACTGTGTTGCCGGTGCGGAACCAACCTGCAGCCGCCCCTGCCGCACTCCATCTTCCGGCGGCGGCCTATCCACCGGGTCCTGTCGCCACATCAGTCCCACTCCCACTCACTGCTGTAATTGGGCCGCCAGCCGCCGCGGTTGACTCACCGGCATCTGCGGTCACTGTTCCATCTGCCAACTTACCGGTGCCCACGGCTGCCTTGGTTCCAGCTGCGGACTCCCACGTGGCCACTCTGACTTCACTCCCGGAGCTGGCTGCGGCCTACTCATTGGAATCTGCGGCCGCCTCTGCTCCACTCTCGACCACGACTGCGACCCGCCCACCAGACTCTGCGGTCTACACCGGACCCTCCGTATGGGTTGCGGAGGTCATTGAGAAAAAGAAGGCCAGATAGCAGGAGATCTGGAGGCTGCTCCATGAGAAAGGAGAGGCTGGCATGGTGGCTTCACGGTCCACCGGGCGGCTGGTATACACAAATGTGGAGAAGGGCTATGGGTTTTTCCGGGACCTCGCCACTGGTCAAAAGGTGTACCTGAATGTGACTTCCATCCGTCACGGCCAGGCTCTGCAGGAGGGAGACTTGGTCTCCTACTATAAGGAGTACTGCCCCCGCGGCTACTACGCTGTTGCAGTGGTCGCCTACCCGAAGACTACGAGCCCTCGTAAAAGGACTCATAGAGACACCTCAAGTATCCCAGGGACTTCACGGCTGTGGAGTTCCCTGCTGAACTGGCGGAACATCGGCCATCAGGAGATGGCCTGGACTACCGGGATTGTCGTGCACCGTTGTGCAGCCTACAGGACAGTTTTACGTCCACGATAAGGGAAATTTTTTTTTTGTTTTGTTTGTTATTTTCTCCTGACACAGTGGGGATGCTTACAGGAAAGTGCTCATGTTAAAGGAAGGGGGAGTGTTCCTGTTTTGTTTTTGAAATGTTGGTTTAAAGAAAAAGTAAAAAAAAGGGGTTACTTATGCTATTAGTAAAATCTGGTTATACAAAAGTTGGTTTAATGTATAATATGCATAAGAAATATGCAACAGGTCCCGAGTACGAGGTATGTGTGACGAAGACGCCGACCATGACTTTTTAAGTTGAAGGACGAAGAGACGAAAGATATGGAATCAGACAGTGGTCCCAAGCCAGGTCCCTGACACCACGGACACCCCAGAAGAATAGGCGGACGCTGACGATGACTTGGTAGGCGTAAGGCCTTGGTCAAGGCGTTCCGGACAGTTGAAGGTGACAGAAGGGGAGAGTAGTGCAAGGTACACACCATAGAGTAGTCCGGGTGGACCTAGCCAACCTGAAAGAAGTTGTCATGTGGCGTGCGCACCGGCGAGTAGCAGTAGGCTGCTCGGAGCATGGTGCTCCCGGTTTGGTTCAGACTGTGGAAAAGCTTCAGGACGACGAAGGTAGGGAATACGATTGTCGGGGATGACAATAGACAAAGGAAGGGGGAGTGTGGGGAAGGTGACCTGACGGACAGACTTGTCAGTAGGGAAAAGGGATGGTTTGTCCACTTTAGACAGATGTTTGTAATGACAGAAGGGAAACAGCTGGGGAAAAGTGTAGAATGAGTGCAGTACCTTAGTTTGACCACAAGATGGCAGGGGGGAGCGTGAGTACAGGACTTGACAGCAGCTTATGGCTTTAGAAACTGTTAGTCATGGGGGGCGGGGAGACAGGAGCCCAGGAAGGTTATAAATAGAACAGGAGAGGGTTCCAGAAAGTTCCAGTCCCGGGAGGAGCACGACAGGAGAGGAGACAGTGAAGGAGTACGAACAGTAGTGGAGAGCTCAACTAGGGGACTGAGGAGAAAAGAAGTCAGGGGGGTGGCCCCAACACGAAGAACCGCAGAACAGACGAGGCCCCGGGGGTACCAAATTGACGACGATCTCGGACCGGTGAAACGCTGGCGGTAGATAGGCCTAGGGCAGCCCCAGTGAAAGAGCCGTGAGGAAGGTCACTACGACAAAAGGAAGGTGCAGGTACCCGGGCCAGAATACGGAGAGCTGTGGAAGTGCTGCAGTGTATTGCTGCGGTCATCAGGAGGACGGCCAATAAACTCGGACCTGTTGTACCCGAAAACTGCTTTAGTCTCGTGTCTGTGTCATCTGTTCGCAGTAAACAGGGGACCACCCCCCAAGCTGGGCCACCTTCCTACAATAACACCTTCCTCCTTCACAAGTATACGGCCCTCCAAGTCTCTCAGCACGTCTTCTCATTTCTCCCTTCCTTTACCAGCTCTGGTCTTTTTCTTGCTCAAGTCCAGCCACCTACTGGCCTCCTCCAGAGTTGAAAAAAATAAACAGATCCCAGGGCCCCAACCATGAGCTTAGCAGGATACAAAGTAAAATATGCCAGTTCCATATCTCTCAACCTTTTCTTCACCCCACCATAACACCAATCTTTGCCTCTGAACTTCAGCCGAGTAGTCGGGGTGTATGGACACTGTTTGGCCGTTAATACTCATATCCTTAGCCGTTCTTGCCTTCCATAGGATAATGTCTCTATCCCTATTATTATTATTATTATTATACATTTATATAGTGCCATTTATTCCATGGCGCTTTACATGTCGCTTTACATACAGTATAATTTACATGGCGCTTTACATATAATTAAAGATCCTGGCCAGGATGGTATAGAGGAAGGAACCCGGAGGGAGGGTCCTCATGAGAACGCGGTGTGCTCTCTCCACTGCAAACAGCTTGGTCAGATTGTTAGCGCCAATTTTATTGCGAAGCCAGTCCTCAACAAATGCTGTAGTCTCAGTCCCTTCTGCCTTTTCAGGGACGCCCACTAACCGCACATTGTTCTGCCTAGAGCAGTTTTCTAGATCATCATTTTTATCAGCCAGAGTGGCACACTGCTGCAGGCATTGGGTGTGGGACTTCTGCAGCTTAGAAAGTTCGTCCTCCACTGTGCTCACTCTTTCTTCCACCACCTCCACTCTGGTATCAGCCTTGTTAATGGCTGCCTTCATATTGATCATTTCCTCCTTTATACTGTCCATTCTCTTTGTAAGGGTAGTAAGTGCAGTTTTGCAAAACTTCACCAGATCGTATATGTCTCTCCTTATGGGCTCCCCTACTGCAGCTCCTCAGAAGTCTCCTGCATCATGCTTTCCCACTCCTGCCTTCTCTCCTCTCCCTCTGGCCCCTCCTGTACTGTATAGTCCTCCAGATCTTCTCCATCCAGTTTCTCCCCAGTCTCCTCACCTTCTTCGGCTATCTTCTGTGATGCTCTGTCCACCCATGAAAATCTTTCAAGTTTATCAGCAATTTCAAGTGTCTTTGTGTATGCTGCATTAGCTGCATCAGATTTCTCCACTGCCTCAACACTGTCAGCGCCATCATGGACCTGGCTCCCTGCTTCTGCTCCCGCGTTCTTCTGCCTTTTTCTCACCATTGCCACAGTCCTCAGTTACACCGCTTGTCAGGACCAGTTCCTGTGATCTTCTGCCCCCGGTATAGGGCGGTACAGGTACTCTGGAGGTACTTTTAACTGGATAAAAGCAGGATTACAGTGGAGGCATCCTGAAAGTAGTCTGCTCAACATGGAGTGCTAGGCTTTGCCCCATATACTACTACGTTAAGATAAGATATCACAACCCAATTTTTTTTCAAGAACATTATTTTTCTGTAATACTGATATAAAAAAATTAATCGCAAATTGTAGTACTTATGCAATTAATTAAAATATAACTTTTAATTAGATAATGTAATAATATATTCAGTATTCTTCACACATGGCAATAGACTGTAAAAATGTAAAGAATATTGAATATATTACAACACAATGTTAATGATCTACATTGTTATTGCATATAAGGGAGGTCCCTGACAGTAGTAGTAGCCAAGGACACCGGCACTCTGGTGTCCTGGCCTCTCCTCACAGAAAAATCATGCTCACTAGTTAGCTCCTTGTCATGTCGGACGCTGTTCACACCACAGCGTCCGGCAGGCAGAGGTAGTTCCACCTCCAGCCACTATAGCCTCAGTGGCGCCGGCTTGATCTTCAGGCTCTCGGGGGTTAATCCTGCTGGAGACCAGGTTGGAAGGTTAGTCACGCCCACGGTCTTTAAATAGTCATACTGGCATATGGGTGTCGCCGATTATAGCTTGTGTTTTCATACCAAGTGGTTCCGGTCTGGAGTGGAGGTGTTGCAGAGAGAGAGATTCGTATCTGGTGTCGTATGATCCGTCGTTATCCTTTCTCCTTCCCATATTTGTGTTTAGTTGTGCCCTGTTCACATTACTGTATATTCCTGTGTGTGTGCGGCGCAGTGCAGTTTAAGTTCTCCCTGTCTGTCTTATTTGTGTGGGAGCTTTGGTGGTGTGTCTCCTCACTGGGTGGAGGGTGGAGGGTTAAGTGCAGGGCTGAGCAGGAGATAAGGAAAGGGTGGAGGCTCAGGCATTTGCACCTTCAGCAAAAACCCTGGGTTGAGGGTCAGACAGGGTTTCCCCTAGTGAAAGGGACACCACAGGGGCCCCGGGTATTTCTGCCTTAGTTGTCCTAAGCCCCGCGTGACATTATAATCGGCCCACATTTTTTCAGGAGTCCATGGATCCATTAGATTCCATAACCCGCCAGTTGGCGGCGCTGTCCTTACAGGTCTCCGAGTTGAAAGGGGCAGTTCAGCAGCAGGGCCTGGTAGTAGCAAAGGTGGAAACGGCATCTGCAGGTATCGGTGCAGAGCCGAAGTTTCCGCTGCCAGAACGATTTTCAGGCGATCGCAGCAAATTTGTCGTATTTCGGGAGGCCTGCAAATTATACTTCCGCATGCGGCCAATCTCCTCAGGTAATGAGGCCCAGCGAGTAGGGCTGGTGTTGTCATTACTGAGTGGTGACCCCCAAGCATGGGCATTTTCCTTACCAGCTGACTCTGCTACATTTCATTCGGTCGATAATGTTTTTTCTGCCCTCGGGCTCATTTACGATGACCCTGACCGACTGGCTCTAGCGGAATCTAAAATCCGCGCCCTCCGCCAGGGGGAGCGCTTGGCAGAGGACTATTGTTCGGAATTTCGCCGCTGGGCTGTAGACACACAGTGGAATGACCCAGCACTGCGGAGCCAGTTTATTCATGGGGTATCAGGGAGGGTGAAACAAGCCCTCCTGATGTATGAGACTCCGGCATCATTGGAGTCTGCCATGAGTTTGGTGATACGTATTGATCGCCGTTTTCGCCAGGGGGCACAGGAGACGCTACCTCTGGGGGAAAGCAGAGGTGCAGGTGTGGTTGAAGTAGATGAGTCCCCTGAACCTATGCAGATTGCTGGCGTGGCACAGGTTCAGCCTCGCGCTCCGGGATTCCGGAAGCCCGGAGCATGTTTCTACTGTGGTAAAAGAGGTCATTATGCTAACGTTTGCCCGGTACTACCTAAGAGGGTCACATCGGCGGAAAACTGTTAAGCTCAGAGGGTATGGAGGAGACCCAACTGAGCGTATGCATATCCTCCATGATGGTATCTCAATGTATGCTCCCTGCCAAGGTTATTATCGCCGGCAGAGAGCTACCTATATCAGTGTTTGTGGATAGCGGTTCCGCTACCAATCTCATAGATGAGGAGTTTGCACACACCGCCGGGTTTAAGATCGAAAAACTTCCTCACCCCATACAGGTGGTGACCATTAATGCTGTTCCCCTCCCTCAAGGGGAGATTACTGAGTTTGTGGCAGAGGTGAAACTCCACATTGGGGTCCTACATTCTGAGTCGGTTACATGTAGGGTCCTCCGTAATCTCCCAGCTCAAATGGTCCTGGGTTTTCCATGGCTGTCCAGGCACAACCCGGTAATTGATTGGAAAACTCAGGACATAGTGCAATGGAGTGGTTTCTGCCAAGACAATTGCTTGGCCACATGTGTGTCCGCCGTGACGCCCAGCCTGCCGGAGGCTTTGCAGGATTTCGCGGATGTTTTCTCTGAGAAGGGTTGCTCAGAACTGCCTCCACATAGAGCCTATGACTGTGCGATTAGGTTAAAACCCGGGGCCAAATTACCTAAGGCCAGGATGTTTAATATTTCTGGTCCTGAGAGGCAAGCTCTGAAAGACTACATCGCGGAGAGTCTGAGCAAAGGACACATCCGGCCTTCGTCCTCGCCTGTAGCGGCGGGGTTTTTCTTCATTAAGAAGAAAGATGGGGGGTTACGCCTGTGTCTGGATTTCCGAGAGTTAAACCAGATTACTATCCGTGATCCCTACCCAATGCCGTTGATCTCGGATTTGTTCAACCAGGTAGCGGGGGCGAAATGGTTTTCCAAGCTGGACCTCAGGGGGGCGTATAACCTCATAAGGGTCCGTCAGGGGGATGAGTGGAAGACGGCGTTTAACACTCCTGAGGGTCATTTTGAGAGTCTGGTTATGCCGTTTGGGTTGACCACCGCGCCTGCCGTTTTCCAACATTTTATTAATGATGTATTTGCTCATGTCCTGGGGAGATTTGTGATTGTATACCTGGATGATATCCTCATTTATTCTAGCGATCGGGACACTCATTTGGAGCATGTTAGGCAGGTGTTACAGTTGCTCCGGGAGAACCAGCTCTATGCTAAGCTGGAAAAATGTTTATTTTTTGTCCAGGAGTTGCCCTTTTTGGGATATATTGTGTCCGCAGCCGGTTTTAAAATGGACACCGCTAAGGTGCAAGCGGTGCTGCAATGGGAGAGGCCGGAGAGTCTGAAAGCACTCCAGCGGTTCCTTGGGTTTGCGAATTATTATAGGAAATTTATAAAACACTTTTCGACTGTCGCCAAACCGCTCACGGACATGACCAAAAAGGGTGCCGATCTGGCGAACTGGCCTGAGGTGGCTATACGTGCATTTGAGCGTCTGAAGAATAGTTTTGCTTCAGCCCCCATTCTGGTGCAACCAGACGTGTCTAAACCTTTTGTGGTAGAGGTTGATGCGTCGGAGGTGGGAGTGGGGGCAGTACTGTCTCAAGGCTCGTCCTTGAGCGAGATGCATCCATGCGCCTACTTCTCCAAGAAGCTGTCGCCGGCCGAACGGAATTATGATATCGGCAACAGGGAGTTGTTGGCCATCAAACTGGCTTTTGAGGAATGGCGACACTTCTTGGAGGGGGCGGCTCACCAGGTCACAGTTATCACCGACCATAAGAATCTGCTCTATCTGGAGTCGGCCAAGCATCTGTCTCCTAGGCAGGCTCGCTGGGCATTGTTTTTTACTCGTTTCAATTTTCTTGTGACGTACCGTCCCGGGGCTAAAAACACCAAGGCGGATGCTTTGTCTAGGTGTTTTCCGGGGGGAGAACCTCGGGAAGAGCCGGTACCCATCCTCCAGAAAGGGGTAGTGGTCTCGGCTCTCACGACGGAGGTAGAGGCAGAGATTGCCGAGGCCCAAGAGGAGGTACCACCAGGACTTCCCGCCAACAAATCATTTGTACCCCTGCATCTTCGGCTTAAGGTGTTGAAGGAACACCACAATTCGGTACTGGCTGGTCATCCAGGGGTGAAGGGCACCTTAGAGCTGGTATCGCGTCGTTTCTGGTGGCCCAAAATCCGGCAGGACGTGGTCTCGTACGTGGCAGCTTGCATCACGTGCGCTAGGGCTAAGTCACCCCGAACCCGTCCTGCTGGCACGCTACAGCCTCTGGGGGTACCCAATAGGCCATGGACAGAAATCTCCATGGATTTTATCACTGACTTGCCAGCCTCGGCAGGGAACACGGTCATCCTGGTGGTGGTTGACCGTTTTTCAAAGATGGCGCATTTTGTGGCGTTGTCTTCTTTGCCCAATGCTAAGACGTTGGCTCAGGTATTTGTGAAGGAGGTGGTCAGACTCCACGGAGTACCATCTGACATAGTATCTGATAGGGGTACGCAATTTGTGGCGAGGTTTTGGAAAGCTTTTTGCTCAAGGTTGGGGATCAAGTTGTCACATTCATCGGCGTTTCATCCACAGTCTAATGGACAAACTGAGCGCATGAACCAAAATCTAGAACAGTATTTACGATGTTTTGTGTCCGACAACCAGGAGGAGTGGTCTACTTTCCTTCCTCTGGCCGAATTCGCGTTAAATAATCACCGCCAAGAGTCATCAGGAGAGTCTCCATTCTTTTGTGTGTACGGTCAACATCCTCAGTTTTGTACCTTACGTCAGGGTGACTCCGGGGGTGTCCCGGAGGAGGATCAGCTAGGAGCCCAATTGTCATCAGTCTGGAGGCGGGTGAAACAGCGTTTGTTGAGCATGAGTGCCAGGTACAAACGGGTGGCTGACAGTAGACGCGTGCCAGGTCCGGACCTGTGTGTGGGTGAATGGGTGTGGTTAGCTACGAAGAACATAAAACTCAAAATTCCATCTTTAAAACTGGGTCCAAGGTTTATTGGGCCTTTTAGGATTTCTGCCATCATTAACCCAGTGGCTTATCGGTTGGAACTTCCTGCGGTCTACAAAATACATAACGTTTTTCACAGGGCTTTATTGAAAAAGGTGGTAGGCTTGGTGGACACGACGCCGATGCCACCTCCAGTCATGGTGGATGGCAATTTAGAGTTCGAGGTCGCCAAGGTAGTGGACTCTCGAGTAGTACGCCGTACTCTTCAGTATTTGGTGCACTGGCGGGGGTATGGTCCGGAGGAGAGGTCTTGGGTTCCAGCCTCAGACATACATGCGGATCGGCTGGTCAGTTCTTTTCACCGTCGTCATCCGGACAAGCCAGGTCCTATGAGTCTTGAGGGCCCTGGGGTCCCTCGTAGAAGACGGGGTACTGTCATGTCGGACGCTGTTCACACCACAGCGTCCGGCAGGCAGAGGTAGTTCCACCTCCAGCCACTATAGCCTCAGTGGCGCCGGCTTGATCTTCAGGCTCTCGGGGGTTAATCCTGCTGGAGACCAGGTTGGAAGGTTAGTCACGCCCACGGTCTTTAAATAGTCATACTGGCATATGGGCGTCGCCGATTATAGCTTGTGTTTTCATACCAAGTGGTTCCGGTCTGGAGTGGAGGTGTTGCAGAGAGAGAGATTCGTATCTGGTGTCGTATGATCCGTCGTTATCCTTTCTCCTTCCCATATTTGTGTTTAGTTGTGCCCTGTTCACATTACTGTATATTCCTGTGTGTGTGCGGCGCAGTGCAGTTTAAGTTCTCCCTGTCTGTCTTATTTGTGTGGGAGCTTTGGTGGTGTGTCTCCTCACTGGGTGGAGGGTGGAGGGTTAAGTGCAGGGCTGAGCAGGAGGGTGGAGGCTCAGGCATTTGCACCTTCAGCAAAAACCCTGGGTTGAGGGTCAGACAGGGTTTCCCCTAGTGAAAGGGACACCACAGGGGCCCCGGGTATTTCTGCCTTAGTTGTCCTAAGCCCCGCGTGACACTCCTTCAGGGTCCTTCCCATGCAGTGGGAGACCGTTTCCAGTAAAATTCACATCAACTGAGACACAGTCCATCATAACGTCATCAAAGACTTCTTTACTTGGTTCTTTACACAGCATCTACAAAGACTTCACAGCATTCACAACAGGCTTCACAAAACAAGGTTCCTTCTCTTTCCCTACACTTTGTTCACAGTTACTCTGCACAGACCCCGGTCAGACCATCCCTGACGGTTTCCCAGTTTCCTCTCTATTCAGCTCTGCCACGCCCAAGCATCCCTCGGTCTGTTTCGCCTCAGACACAAGATCATTAGTTGCCGAAGTCAGTAACCACTGAGGATGAGCCCTGAACTGATGTACTGCTTTCTGTACTGGACCTGCTTCTTCTCCATCTGTACTTGCTGCTTCTGTGGGTTCCCCTTACTGTTTCACCCCGGTCTTAAGGGTGTGTGCCCAAGCAATAAGTTGCCACATTCTTCTGTACTGGCCAGTTGCTGTGCTGGTGAGAAAGAAGGCTGGGCTTTTCATTTGCAACGATGCAAGACTGCTGCCGAGTCCTGGGCTTATTGCTCGTGTGGACCCTTTGGGTGCCTCTGACCCTCTGCCTCTATTTCAGACTCTTAACGGGCAGCAGCTCCTCCTATATTAACCCTTATTACACTATGTGTTAATGATTCCCCCCTCTAGTGGCCCAGCTAAGGCAATGTTCTCCTTATACACTGTGCCCCATCTAGTGGCTGACCAAGGGAAATACACAGTCCCTATCTAATGAACACAAATACATTAAACAATATTATGACATAGGATATACTAAGGCCTGTTTCACACTTCCGTTTTTTCAAATCCGTCAAAATCCGTTGGTTTCCGTAAAAAAAGGATCCGTTTTTTTAAAAACGGATCCGTTTGCATCAGTTTCCGTCAAAAAAACGGAAACGGATCCGTTTGGCGGACACAAAAACGGAAGTGTGAAACACCTCATAGCAGAACAAAGGGAAAAATAATCAAATATACATTTTTGCAAGTATGGTAAAATACATAGCTGTGTAGCAATGCCATTAAAGAACTAGTGGTAATACACCATGCAAAACTGATCATATACTAATGCAGATATGTCTCTCAAGTTGACTGCATGAGAAATCGTATGTTTTGTATAGCAAAATTAGTGTATGTATTGGCACTAGCATCTCTCTGACTAGCCTTATTCCTATCCCCTATGGGGTTTAACAGGGAAGGAAAAAAAAGTTAGTTGTCGGTGAGCGGGGGCACCGTCAATGCAGGAATATTGTGCCAACCTCCGCTGTAAGGTAGAAGCAAGAGTGAGAAACAAAGTAAGTGTGAGCAGGTTGCCGGATGCAATGACAGACAGGAGGCAGAGCAAGGGTTAACAAGTTTAATAATGGGAATACTCCGCGCAGGGAGGTGGTAAAGCGTTAAACAAGGGATTAAAGGGAATCTGCCACCTCATTTTTAGCCTATGAGATGCGGCCACCGCCATCAGGGGCTTATCTACAGCATTTTGCAGTGCTGTAGATAAGCCCCCAATGTAATCTGAAAGATAAGAAAAATAAGTTAGATTATACTCACCCTGGAGTCCGGTACGATGGGTGTCGCGCTCCGGTCTGGCATCTCCCATCTTCTAGAGATGATGTTCTCCTTCTTACTTCTGATGTGGCTCCTGCGCAGGCATACTATATCTGCCCTGTTGAGAGAAGAGCAGAGTACTGCAGTGTGCAGGCGCCAGGAAACATTGGCCATAATATCTTATCCTTTCATTTCCTTTATATCATCATTTTTTTTTTTTTTGTTTAAAATTTTTTTTTTTTTTTTTTTTTTATATATCTCACCTATTCCAGATAGTTTCTTCTTGTTGTTCTTCTCTTTTCTCCACCTAGGCAAAAGATATTTAAGACTAGTTTTAGCTATTTATACATGATTTTAACCATTTTCTTCTTACTTTCCAGTTTCACATGTAGCATAGTGGACTAATACCATGAGTTATATCCTCTGAGGCAAGTTCTAATCCACCCCAGGACTTGAGAGCCATTTTTTATCTTTTACCTCGTGATCCCCCGCGTGTCTTTTTGTTTTTTATACCAACACTCTTTTTATGGCATTTTAAACATCGTTTTTAATATGGTTGTAATAAAGTTTTATTGTTTTGTATGATTCATGTATATGTATCCATGCTGACGTGTCACCCCACTATTCTTGGCGCCTTCCCCTTTTTTTTTTTTATGCATATATACCCATGCAATGATCTTCTGTAACATGCCCTGATGAAGTGAGTTGGGACTGGCTCAGGAAACGCGTTGGCAATAAAGATATCTTGAATTCTACCACAGCAGCTTAGGCCTTTATTGCACTACCAGCCTTCTCTTTGTACCAAGTCCTTGGACCTCGTGCAGACTGCTGCAGCTGTTTTATGCGATTATAGATGTTGTGACTCTCACAACCCTATCAGGTGAGCCTAACACTTGCTATGCACTCATCTACTTTCCATACAGACCTACGCATTGGAAGCGCCCTGTCTCCCTCTTTTCTAATGCAGGAATATTGTGCAACCTCCGCTGTAAGGTAGAAGCAAGAGTGAGAAACAAAGTAAGTGTGAGCAGGTTGCCGGATGCAATGACAGACAGGAGGCAGAGCAAGGGTTAACAAGTTTAATAATGGGAATACTCCACGCAGGGAGGTGGTAAAGGGTTAAACAAGGGATTAAAGGGAATCTGCCACCTCATTTTTAGCCTATGAGATGCGGCCACTGCCATCAGGGGCTTATCTACAGCATTCTGTAGTGCTGTAGATAAGCCCCCAATGTAATCTGAAAGATACGAAAAATGAGTTAGATTATACTCACCCTGGGGTCCGGTCCGATGGGTGTCGTGCTCCGGGCTGGCATCTCCCATCTTCTAGAGATGATGTTCTCCTTCTTACTTCTGATGCGGCTCCTGCGCAGGCATACTATATCTGCCATGTTGAGAGCAGAGCAGAGTACTGCAGTGTGCAGGCGCCAGGAAATGTCAGAGAGGTCCGGCGCCTGCTCACTGCAGTACTTTACTCTGAGCTTAACAGGGCAGATAAAGTACACCTGCGCAGGAGCCGCGACAGAAGTAAGAAGGAGGACATCATCGCTAGAAGATGGGAGGCGCCGGACCAGACCGCGACACCCATCGGACCGGACCCCCGGGTGAGTATAATTTAGCTCTTTTTTTATCTTTCAGGTTATATCGGGGGCTTATCTACAGCACTACAGAATGCTGTAGATAAGCCCCTGATGGCGGTGGCCACATCTCATAGGCCAAAAATGAGGTGACAGATTCCCTTTAAAAAGGACAATAAGCAAAGGACATTCTAAGGTCTTAGAATGTCCTTTGCTTATTGTCCTTTTTAAATAATAAAGGATAAAGTAAGGGCAGTTCCTGTGAAGCACTTGTGTCAGAAGTCAAACTGTAACTCCCAATGGGAACTCAATACCACCATCAGCAGCTGTCTTTTCCAGGAAGGTCCTGTGGGCAACAATAACCTGTCTTCTGGCAACAGCGGTCAGTCTCCGGTACATTCCACTGAGCCCCTAGTCCATATACTGCTGTGGCTGACAAGGGTTTGGGCGACAGTCCTGTATGAGCCCAATGTGGCTCTAGAAATATACACTGGTGAAGTCAGGGTGCAAGTGTCTGGGCAAATATCCACTGACAACGTCAAGGCGCAAGTGTCTGTCCCATTCGAAGTCACCCTTATGTGGCACGTGTACTGAACTCATGGATATGGAGCATACGGTACCTTGTTCTCTGGTAGTCACCGGGCGTGCTGCACTTCTCACTCTATGCTGCACACTGCCTGTTCCCATCAAGACTGAAGCATCATCAAAAGCTGGCACGATGCCTCCACAGTGAGGTCCTGCATGATATTGGTTCTCCCAGGACAGAGCACTCCTCTCTGTGGTCAGCTGGACACCCGGCTTCCCTGAGCGCAACAGTCCCTCTTTTTTTGGTCCGCTGCAGCACGCTTGTCCCTTCTTTCCACTGCCGCCCCTCTGCAGGTGACGGGGCCTGTCACAGCATCGGTACTGTGTGGAGGGATGGGGCGCAGCACTCCTCTGACTATGCGTTGCCCCAGGTTCGCACAAAAACCCCGCTGCTGCATGTGCTCTGCCTTTTTATCCCCCTGCCCCCTTTGTCAGGAGGAAAGTCTGGCACACTCATGCTTTCCCCCGGGAACATGGGATGCAGCCTTCTCAGTTCCAGACCCGGCATGCAGGTACCCGAGGTCTCGTCGTCCCCCTTACACTCCTCCTCTCCTTTAACTTGCCATTCCATGGGCGAGAGTTCTTCATGCTCCTTTTTGCTCTTTAGAGATGGGATCGATGCCCACAATTTTTGCATCCATTCCTGCCTCTTTTGCACCACATTCTGCCTAAAGAAATTGTCCTGTACATTCCGCAGGGGCGAATCACCAGCATGGTCACACAGAGTACCTTGAAGATCCTCTTGACTTTGCTCATTAGGAGTACTCAGGACTTCAGGTTGAGTGGTAGAGTCAGGTTTGGTTGTAGAGGATGGGAGTACGTCCGGGTTCGATGGAGCAGCTATCTCTGGAGTTTCAGGCGCACGTACTGCCCCTGGACTGTCGGGCGGCAAATCATTCACTTCAGAGAATGGAGCAAGTTGTTCTTCCTCCTCACAATCTGGAACTGTGGGAGTGAGCGGTTCAGTGACACCTGGCACTTTTTCCCCTCCTTCATAGAATCATAGAATCATAGAATCATAGAATCGTAGAGTTGGAAGGGACCTCCTGGGCCATCTGGTCCAACCCCCTGCTCAAAGCAGGATTCGCTAAATCATCCCAGTCAGATGTCTGTCCAGCCTCTGTTTGAAGACTTCCATTGAAGGAGAACTCACCACTTCTCGTGGCAGCCTGTTCCACTCATTGATCACTCTAACTGTCAAAAAGTTTTTTCTAATATCTAATCTGTGTCTCCTCCCATTCAGTTTCATCCCATTGCTTCTAGTCTTTCCTTGTGCAAATGAGAATAAAGTTGATCCTTCTACAATGTGACAGCCCTTTAGATATTTGTAGACAGCTATTAAGTCTCCTCTCAGTCTTCTCTTTTGCAAACTAAACATTCCCAAATCCTGCAACCTTTCCTCATAAGACAGGGTTTGCAGACCGGTCACCATTCTGGTCGCTCTTTTCTGAACTTGCTCCAGTTTGTTGATGTCTTTTTTAAAATGTGGTGCCCAAAACTGGACACAATATTCCAGATGAGGTCTGACCAAAGAGGAGTAGAGGGAAATAATGACTTCACGTGATCTAGACTGTATGCTTCTGTTAATACATCCTAGAATTGCATTTGCCTTTTTTGCTGCTGCATCACACTGTTGACTCATATTCAGTCTGTGATCTATTAGTATACCCAAGTCTTTTTCACATGTGCTGTCACTTAGCCCTATTCCTCCCATTCTATATATGCTTTTTCCATTTTTATTGCCCAGATGTAGTACTTTGCATTTCTCCCTGTTAAAAACCATTCTGTTAGTTGCTGCCCACTTCTCCAGTTTATTTAAATCTTTTTGAATCCTCTCTCTCTCTTCTCTAGTATTAGCTATCCCTCCTAGCTTGGGACAGGCAGGAAAGCGACATACTTCAGTGGACTATTCAAGTAGGCACTCCTTCTTCCCCCTTGGGTTGACCCTCACAGACAAGCCCATCACACCAATTTGGCGTTCCACCCGATTCCCCTCCACGTGCATGAGCAGAGCAGACATCTCACTGTAGACAGTCAACACCTTCTACCTCTCTTCTCGGCGTCTGACGTTGTGGCCCTGTCTTGCTCTGGATGGGGTTCCCCTTCATTCACTGTACCATTCCTTCCAGGGGCAGATTTCTCTACAGTGAGCAGGGCCTTCGGAAGGGTGAGCGAATCTTCGCCGTTGGTTTTCTCTTGTAGGGCAACTCTTTGACAGGTGAAGAGGGGATTTTTAAAGCTCACCATGCCATGTCATCCAATATTGGAGGCTGAAATCTGTGTGTTGGGTGGCGGTCCTGCTGGTGAAGCTCAGCCAAAGGTTCAGAGAAAGGAAATAGGCAGCACATCCGTCCTCAATATGTAAAAATTTAGTTCAAGCTTTATTCAAAATTCATTAAAAACATGAAATCCAAAAAATATAGATAAAAACCTGACCCGTTTCTTGTGTCCAAGCGCCTTTAGTCATAGGATATGTTACTGGATTCCATGTTTGTAATGAATTTTGAATAAAGCATGAACTAAATTTTTACATATTGTGGATGGATGTGCCGCCTTTTCCTTTCTCTGAACCTCCTTGACAGGTGCCCCATTCTTCCACACGCCCAACATTCACTTCCACGCCTGTCTGGTGGGTGCTTCGGTCTGGATCGACATCTTCTATGGGAAGCATACCTCTTCTGCAATCGCTCTTCACTCTAGGATCTGGAAGTAAATTATGGGTCTGTGACTGAAGTTTTTTTTATGTTCTGCATCTCTCCTCTAATGTCACTCTCCTCTTGACGTAAGTTACCCAAGGGTATGGAAGTGGACTCCAAGGTGGCAGCAAGGACTTCCTTCAGGCTCTTGATTTATTCCCATATTTTCTGCATTTCCTGCCGTAATTTGAGGGACCACTCCATCTCTTCCTCGTTTGGGGTAGATACATCGTGGCTCCGGACCATCCCTGCCAAAGCTGCGGTCCCCTACTCCTGTTCTCTTTTGCGTGCTTCTGCCCCCATCTCTGAAAAAGTCATGTGGGGGTTAGTTCGCAGGCGCTCATGCAAGGCTTGCTTAAGCAGCGCATCTCTACAGCCTGTCACTAGCTGGTCTCGCAGCACTATGTCAGGGGGTCCTACGCCTATGCCATCTTGCTTAACAATCGCAGCGTTGATCTCCTGCAGCGCATTCATGTATTGGATCACAGACTCCTCCTCCCTTTGGACACGGCAGAAAAAGTGCATGCACAATTTTCCAACATTTGTGGGGTCTCCGTGCACATCTTCTAGAATCTGTAGCACCTTGTTAAAAGTATTGCGCTCATGAGGAGGCCGTAACATAATGGAGATCCTCGCTTCTCTATCCAGAGCCATCAGGGCAATCTATGCCTCCATTATGGGGGTTCATGGGGTGAATCCTCAACATACCTCTTACTCGCTCAGTCCAGTTCCATAGCAGAATGTTGTTCCCTGTAAACTTAGGGAGGGTACTCAATATTGTCCTCAGCAGTATACTGGCCCTTGGGGTATCCCTGACCATTTGGTCTGCCACCTCTGCGCCCATAGACTGCATCCTGCCGACTACGCCAAGTGTGAGCAAGTTGCCGGATGCAGTGATGGGCAGGAGGCAGAGCAAGGGTTAACAAGTTTAATGACAGGGGAATACTCCATGCAGGGAGGTAAAGGATTAAACATGACAATAAGCAAAGGATATTCTGAGGTAAAGAATAAAGTAACGGCAGTTCCTGTGAAGTACTTGTGTCAGAAGTTCCTCAAACTGTAACTCCCACTGGGAACTCAATAGTGCTGGCAACGGCTGGCGCGGTGTCTTTTCCAGGAAGGTCCTGAGGGCAACAATGCCCTGTCTTCTGGTGGCAGCTGTTGGCCTCCGGTACCTTCCTCTGAGATTAGTCCATACACTGCAGTGGCTGACAAGGGTTCAGACCACAGTCCTGTATGAGCCCAACGTCCCCGATGGGGCTCACAATCTAAATTCCCTATCAGTATGTCTTTGGAATGAGGGAGGAAATCCGGAGTACCCGGAGGAAACCCACTCAAACACGAAGAGAACATACAAACTCCTTGCAGATGTCCTTGGTGGGATACGAACCCAGGACTCCAGTGCTGCAAAGCTGCAGTGCTATCCACTGAGCCACCATGCTGCCGCAATGCCTCCACAGCAAGGTCCTGCACAATGCTGGTGCTCCCAGGACGGAGCACTCCTCTCTGTGGTCTGCTGGACACCCGACTTCCCTGAGCACAGCAGTCCCTCTCTTTTTGGTCTGCTGCAGCACGCCTGTCCCTTCTCTCCACTGCTGCCCCTCTGCAAGTGGTGGGGCCTGTTGCAGCGCTGGTACTGTGTGCAGGGATGGGGTGCAGCACTCCTCTGTGCGCTGCCCCAGGTTCGTGCCAAAACCCCCCTGCTGCGTGCGCTCAGCCTTTTTATCGCCCCACCCCCCTCTGGCAGGAGGAAGGTCCAGCACACTCAAGCTTCCCCCCGGGAACAGGGGATGCAGCCTTCACAGTTGCAGACCCGGCATGAAGAATACTGTCCCTATGTAAGGGGGATGACGAGACCGTGGGTACTTACCCACGGTCTTGCCATCCCCCTTACATAGGGACAGTATTCTTCCCCTAGGCTTTTTATTGTAATTGTTGTTTGTCTTTTTTGCTTATTTTTATATTATCTAATTAAAAGTTACATTTAAAATATTTGCATAAGTACCACAATTTGCAGAGATTTTTTTCTTGATGGTGTGTACTCCAATACCACAATAAAATTTGTTTTTCCTGTTATACTGATATAAGACAGGTTTCTAATATTTGACCAGAAATTGCCAGTGCCTATTACAAGGGACCTAGTTCCCATTACATATGGACACAGGATTTTATTCAAAAGGATAGACAAGGTGCTGAAAACAGAATTCATACAGGCCACAATGGGCCTACACATGTGGTCAAAATTGTTGGTACCCATAGTTCAATGATAGAAAAACCTACAATGGTCACAGAAATAACTTAAATCTGACAAAAGTAATAATGTTTGATTGCAGTGATTTCTTCAAAAGGTTGCGCAACAATTTCTGTCCAGGCTATTTCATGAGTTTTAATTTTTTAAAAATTCTGTGGAAGCATGGTTGAAAAGCAATGTCTGACTTTCATTTGTTCATTTTCATAGATTTTTGATTTATTATTACTTTAGTCAGATTGAAATTACTTCTGTCACCATTGTGGGTTTTTCTGTTATTAAAAAGGGATACCAACAATTTTGACCACGTGTGTATCTGTTTTTACTGTATTAAACATGCACACAAATCTTAAATAGTCGTCATAAATGTTTTCTAAACAACTGTTTTAATCTTTTGTTCTACCCTCTATCAAGGGGTATGTACATAGTTCTATCAGACAGCTTTTTCTCTATCTCTTGCACATTTTTCCTTTTATCCATCAGTACCAATGTGCCCCTCTTGCCAGCAGGTTTGCAAATAAGGGAAGAATTATATATAAAATTGTGTAGTGCCATCAGACACGTTATCACAATGACGGAGAGATGATCTTTCGAACATATCACTTACACCCCTACCTACAAGTGACTCTATTTGATTATCAGCTATAGGGGCCTTTTTTTACCTTTTCGTTTCAAAACACAATTTCTCCCCTTATAAGTAATTATCATTAGATATTCAGAAACTTTCCCACACTATCGAGTTCACTTCAAGTCAGCTAGGGACTCCGCGCAGCCTCACTTACCTCAGCGGTAGTCAGTGAGGCTGTGCGGAGTCCCTGGCTGACCTGAGGTGAACTCAGGAGTGTGGGAAAAGTTCAGAAACTTTCCCACGCTAATCAGCTAATTTCAAGTCAGCCGGGGCGCCTGCGCAGAAATGATTTAAGTCATTCTGCAGTGGTTTACAGAGGAGTCGACTCGGTAGCATTAGCATCAGTCCCTGTTGTAAACTAGTTAACCCCTTTTGATGGATTGCAGCAGGGGACCTGACTGAACGGTATGGATATTGTTGTTTTTTTATTTTACTTTTTTTAACAGAAGAAGGCCTTGTGTTGGATTGGCAGAATAATAATTTTGGTCAAAAACTTTGTGTATTTATTTTATTTAAATAATTTTTAATTAATGTGTGTGTGTCTTTTTTTACCCTTTACTACTATAGGATTAATAATGGATAGGTGTCTTATTGACACCGCTCCATTATTAACTCGGCTTAATGTCACCTTTCAATAGCAAGGTGATAGCATTGGTTCAATAGCAAGGTGATATTAACCCATTATTATTAACCCATGATCCACTGCTAAAGGCAATGGGAATAGAGAGGCTAAGTGCCAGAAAAGGCACATCTTATAGATGCACCTTTTCTGGGGTGGCATGGGGCAGATTTTTTTAGCCGGGGGGGCCAAAAACAATGGTCTCTCTAGGCTATTAATATCTGCCCTCACTCCCTGGCTTTCCCTCTCTGGCGGAGAAAATTGCGCGGGAGCCCGCACAATTTTTTTCCGTGATTATAGCCTTAAATTTAACCCCTAGAGTTCCAAATTTTTCCTAACACTAACTACTAAATTGATTAAACACTGACATATATAAATCGTTTTGATATGACATGGTTTACTATATGTAAACCATGTGTCATATCATGTTGGATTCGGGAATGATTTTACTGAAGCCGGCAATTGATTTAGCAGATATTATGCTATGTAGAACTCTATGAACTATAAATATTTTTATATGTGTCTCAATAACATGTATATATTTATATATATATATATATATATATATATATGTGTGTATTCTATGTGCATATATCTATTCTTTCGATTCTAACATGACAGTGTGATTTTACTGTACAGCGCACTGAATTGCCAGCTTTTAAAAAGCAGATCTGTCGAAAAACAGAATAAACGGTTAGAAAAAATGATGTGACGGATCTGTTTTTTCGCTGGATCCGCTAGCCAACGGATTGTGATTGATGGCAAAAAACTGATGTGTGAAAGTACCCTTAAATACCCAGATGTAGAGGAATCTTTACAAAAACAAATTTCTATCTGAAACTTCAAAAAAAAAAAACAAGCTAAACCAACTTCCATTTGGAAAGTATTAGTTTTAAGGTACTGTCACACTAAGCGATATCGCTAGCAATATCGCTATAACGTGTGACGTTATAGCGATATTGCTAGCGATATCGCTGTGTCTGATACTTACCTACGACCCGCTCCCCCGCTGGTTATCGCTGATCGCGCGAGAACGTCCAGGACTGTTTCTCGTCGTCAGCTTCCTGCGGCGCTTCCTGTGGAGAGACGAGCGACGAGCGTGGAGCCGGGCGGGAGGACGTCAGGATCACCTAGTTTGACAGGTAAGTAGCGACCCCCGTCCCCAGCGATGTCGCTGGTGAGATCTGCCTGTGTGGCAGCTCATTAGCGACCACTTAGCGATGTACCAGCGATCCTGACCGCGTCATATCGCTGGTCGGGATCGCTGGTGCATCGCTAAGTGTGACAATACCTTTACTGTAGGATGGGAGGATAACCATTTATTTAATATTGAGATTTCGCCATTTAGATTTTACTGCATATGTTTAACGCTAAGTTCGATTGCAAATACATGCAGTTTAGCAAAAAAGAAAAAAAAAAAAAAAAAAAAATATATATATATATATATATATATATATATATATAGTTGCCAGAGGTGAAAAATACCCTAAAGCTTGACGTATGAAAGCTAGTAAAAGGCCTCATTGAGATGTCCATTTTTCATTATAATTTACGGCATAGGAAAAGATTTGTAATTGCTTTTTTTAGTTAATTTTCCATACGTGAAAATCATTGATGGTAAAAACTGAAACACAGACCAAACACCGATGAAACACAGCTCCAAGACTGATCAACAGCATTCCGTGTTTTTTGCACAAGATCAGTCACAATGTTTGAATGAGGTCTAATACAGATAATTTCCATATTTACTTTAGATACAAATTCAGCCATCAATTCCTAAGTAGAAGATGGACCAGGTCTAACACTTTGAAGAATTTTGTGGTTCTTTTATGAACTTATACATATAGCAAGACAAATCTATTGCAAGCAGTGCTAAATTAGGGTGCTCTGGACCCAAGGCTCAAGATTATTCTGAGGGCCCACCATCGGTCGGACCAAACATCTTTAAGTATAGTGTAATATTCTGTTCATATTATCAGTTAGCATTTTGAAATTACTCAAAAATTTAACATACCACGGTTTGTGGAAATGTAGTCATGTTGTTGGCCTAAGCTCTCTTGTTGTTTTGTGCTTCTCTGATTAGTCAAACCTGAGCACCCTGATGGTTTCGCCTATCTTCCTGTGGGTCAGTAATCTTCTGTATTTTCACCCTATCTACTTATTTTTCTCATCACTAGTGTTGAGCATTCCGATACCGCAAGTATCGGGTATCGGCCGATATTCACTGTATCGGAATTCTGATACTGAGTTCCGATACTTTTAGAATATCGAACACTGGAATCGGAAGTTCCCATAATGTTATGAGCTAGTTTGATTTGATTCAGCCAATGACAATCCTCAGAAGTGTGGGCACATCCTGTTAGGCATGTAGGCATGTTAACTAATGGCATGGCTGTGATTGGCTGCTGAAATGATGTCATGATGCACTATAAAAGCCGCCGCTGCCGCCATTTCGGGTTCACTCTGCTGTGAATTCAGTTAGGGACAGGCTGCTGTTCAAGACTGTGAGGGACAGTTAGAGATAGAGATTTTCACAATCATATTGTGCTTTACCCAGGCTACATAATCCACCACTGTAGCTTTCTTTTGCCTTGCAACAGTGTTCACAGCTGTCTGCAAGGTCTGTGTGAGTGCAGCTCACGCTGAGTAGTGCGTCCTGCAGCCACGTCTGGTTGTAGGCTGCTCAACATGTGTCACTGCCTCATACATATTTTTCTTTTTTTGCTGCTCATTTTTCATTCTCCTATTAGTGTGCATCCATCCATATCCATATACGTTGGTTGCAAACACTATAGGAGTAGACAGCGGAGCCTTTCTACAGCCTTTCAATGCTAGTGCCCACTTATCTGCACTGTTCACGGCTGTCTGAGAGGTCTCTGTGTGTGGGTGCAGCTCACACTGTAGTGTGTCCTACAGCTACGTCTGGTTGTAGGCCGCTCAGTGTGCGTCACTGCCTCAAACATATTTTTCTTTTATTGCAGCTCATTTTTCATTCTCCTATTAGTGTGCATCCATCCGTATCCATCTACATTGGTTGGTTGCAAACACTGTATAGGAGTAGATAGAGGAGCCTTTTTTCTGGCTTGTGCCCTTCAGCTGCAGCCAGATTAGTATTACCCTATTTTTTGGAGCCTCATCTTTTGCATTGTAGGTTACCTTCCTGCATTGTAATAGCTCCAAAAAGTTTGTGATACTATCGCTTTCAAATCTTTGGTCACATCCTTTTAGCTTTTTTGAAAAAAACAAAACAAAATAAAGTTCACCAAACACTCCATTTGACAGTTGTGTAGGCCACATTAGCTCATATTAAAGTGTAGTCCACACACTCTTTATAAAATTAGTGTTTCTTATACCTGTTAGCAGCTGTTCAGGAATAAGCACATTAAGCCCCCCCTTTGTACTTTTCTGCCTATCTTTATCAGTCTACCAAGATGAAGAAGGCAGGGAGTAAGGCACGTGGGTGTGGAGTTTCAGCAGGAAGAGGACGTGGGGATTCTGCAGGGAGAGGACGTGGGGATTCTGTGCCTCATGCGGGCACCAGTGAGTCAGCATCCCCCAGTTTTACCAGGCAACAGTCCTTTATGCGCAGCTTTGTAGGACCTCGCCATACCCCACTGCTGCGGGAGGAGCAAATTGAAGCCATTGTCGGATGGATGGCAGCTAATGCATCGACTTCAATGACTTCCACGTCCTCTCAGGGCCAGAGCACTGAACAGCAACCATCTGTCTCTTCACCACCTGCCAAAGTGCCCAGGCAGTCAGAGAGCCCTGGACAAGAGTCATCACAGTCTCTACTTCTGTTCTCTGAATCAGTTGACTTGGAAAGAGGGGGCCAGCCAAGCAGCATTCAAGAATGTGAAGAAGAGGGAGTATGCAGTGATGCGCAACTTCTTTGTCCCTCTGAATCTGAAGAGGCGGGTGGGCCAGTGCCTATGGTCAGCACACCTCAGTACGCATCAGATGATGACAAGACTCAGGTGCCACTTTCTGGTGCGTACTGTGCTGGCGAGACTACCCAGGAGAAGCAGGTGTTTGAATAGGGGAGTGCAGATGATGAGGTCCTTGACCAATCATGGCGTGAGGAACAGGAAGGTGGTGGGAGCAGTTCTGAGGAAGAGATTCCCCGAACGGCCAAAACAGGAGGGAGAGGGAGGGGGCAGACTTGGTTACATGTAGCCTCCACTTCGGCACCCGTTAGGAGCATTCCTCTTCCAAAAGGCAAAACGGGTGCTCCCAAGACTTGCAGTGCGTGGTCCTTTTTTGACACAGTTGCAGATGACATTTGCTTTGTCAAAGGCAAGTTGTGTCATCAGAAAGTCAAAAGAGGAAAAAATGTCAGCAACCTCAATACCAAAAATATGTGGAAACATGTGTGGACCAAGCACGAGCTGGAGTTAAACAGACACACTGAAGACGTAGGCCAATGTACAGCACCACCTACCACCTCTTCAGCTCGTGTTGGGGCCTCTTCCTCCAGCTCACATACAGCTGGTTCGGCTTCCTCACAGGATCGCCAAGGAAGAACCTCTGGCACTGTTGTCTGGAGACCCAGTGACATTCCACCCACAGCACCACGTTCCCAGTCATCCTCACACTCCCAGGCCACTCTACAGCCATCGGTAGCACAGGCATGGGATAAAAGGTGGCCATACTCGGCAGACCATCCCCGAGCACAGGCTCTGAATGCTGGCATTGCCAAACTACTGGATCTTGAAATGCTCTCATTCAGGCTGGTGGAGACTGACACCTTCCGGAACTTCATGGCACTGGCAGTCCCACAATACACCGTGCCCAGCCGCTTTTATTTCAGCAGGCAAGCTGTCCCTGCCCTGCAAAAGCATGAGGGGGGAAAAATAAAACATGCGCTACTAAACGCCGTCAATAGCAAGGTCCACCTGACCACCGTTGCATGGACCAGTAACCATGGACAGGGACAATATCTTTCCCTCACTGCCCATTGGGTCAATGTTGTGGAGCCAGGTACAGATCTGGAGAGTGGCGCTGTAGGTGTTCTGCCAACTACACGGATTGCAGGAATCCAGTCTGTGCACATTGACTGCTCCTCCTACTCAAGTTCCTCAGAATCAGCGCTGCAGGAGCCTGTTACGACCGATATGAGCACAGCCGTGGCCAAACATCAACAGGCCGTACTGAAATTAATTTCTTTGGGGAATCGAAGCCACACAGCGCAGGAGCTCTGGAATGCCATAAAGCAGGAGAGCTTCATGTGGCTTCTGCCAGCGAATCTCCAGCCAGGCTTGGTAGTGTGTGACAATGGCCAAAATCTGGAGGCAGCTCTGGGCCTAGGCAACCTTACTCACATCTAGAGTTGAGCGAAACGGGTCGAACAAATTCAAAAGTCGCCGACTTTCGCCATAAAACGAAACCCGACCTTAGCGTGAGGTCGCCCATGAGGTCGGCGACTTTAGCACCAAAGTCGCGTTTGAAAAGATGCTTTAGCGCCCTTTTGCAGCCAATCAGGAAGAACGGACACTGTGGGCAACGTGATGACATAGGCAGCAGTCACCACCATCTTGGAGAAGGGTATGCAAGTGAATGGTTTGCTTTGTGGGGCGTCACAGGGGGTATAAAAGGGCGTACACGCCGACCGCCATGTTACTCATGCTGATCTCAGAATAGGGAGAGCTGCTGCTGCTGCTGATTCTGTAGGGAGAGCGTTAGGGAGGCAAAAAGAAAAAAAAACTGCTTCTGCTGATAGCGCTTTTCACTGTAGTTACTGTGCAGTGAAAGGTGAAGATTTTTGCTTTTGTGCAGCAGCGCTGGTGGTGATTAGCCTGCCTTTTATGGCTAGCTACATTGCTGTGTGCACACTGGTGTTCAAAATGCTTTTTTAAAAGAAATCCACATTGTATTGTTTTGTCCTGGTGAGGTAGTGAGCATTCATTTTTTCACACACCGTACAGCAGTTTACGCTCCTCTCTCAGTACCGTGTAACGGCTGTTATCATGGCCAAATTGAAGCTATATACGTGTGTGACTCTGTAAGGAAAAGTCAAGGAGTTTGTCCGTTCTTACAGACCTACACCTTATAGTTTTGTCCGTTTTTCAAACAGTTTAGTATATTTGCTGTTTGATTACATTCAAAACTAGAGAGAGACTGCGTGCGTCAGTCCGTATACAAAAACACGGAGCTTGACACTTTTACATACACCGTACAGCGGTGTATGTGTATGCTCCTCTCTCAGTACCTTGTAACGGCTGTTATCACGGCCAAATTGAAGCTATATATGTGTGTGACTCTGTAAGGAAAAGCTGAGGAGTTTGTCCGTTCTTACAGACCTACACTCTAGGGAGATTCCAATTCTGCCCAATTCTATATACACCTTGTAGTTTGTCATACACTAGGCAATTTCTGCGTGTCACATTGCGGTGTAATATACACAGGGCCTGACAGAATCCAACTGTGTCCTGAAGTCTAGAGAGATTCCAATTCTCACCTGTCCTCTATACACCTTTCTAAGACCATCCAGAATCTGACTGTCACATTGCGGTGTAATATAAACAGGGCCTGACAGTATCCAACTGTGTCCTGAAGACTAGAGAGATTCCAATTCTCACCTGTCCTCTATACACCTTTCTAAGACCATCCAGAATCTGACTGTCACATTGCGGTGTAATATAAACAGGGCCTGACAGTATCCAACTGTGTCCTGAAGTCTAGAGAGATTCCAATTCTCACCTGTCTTCTTACACCTTTCTAAGACCATCCATAATCTGACTGTCACATTGCGGTGTAATATAAACAGGGCCTGACAGTATCCAACTGTGTCCTGAAGTCTAGAGAGATTCCAATTCTCACCTGTCCTCTATACACCTTTCTAAGGCTAGTTTCACACTTGCTTTTTTTTGCAGCGCGTTTTTCCCGCAAAAAAACGCATTGAAAAAACGCATACATAAGCATACAACTGCTGCGTTTTTTTCAAGCATTTTTATGAGCATGCATGAAAAAAACGCAGCGTTTTTATGCGTTTGTATGCGTTTTTAGCGCGTTTTTACCGCGTTTGCGTTTTTTTCCAACATTTTTAGGTGGCCCCTCACACTACCCAAACCATGACTTTACTAACCCTAACCCTGACCCTAACCCTAACCCTAACCCTGACCCTAACCCTTAACCAAATCATACTTAACCCTAACCCAAACCCTAAACCCTAACTAACCCTAACCCTAACCCTGACCCTGACCCTAACCCTAACCCTAACCCTAACCCTGACCCTGACCCTAACCCTAACCCTAACCCTGACCCTAACCCTTAACAAAACCATACTTAACCCTAACCCTGACCCTAACCCTAACCCTAACCCTGACCCTGACCCTAACCCTTAACCAAACCATACTTAACCCTAATCCTGACCCTAACCCTGACCCTAACCCTAACCCTAACCCTGACCCTAACCCTTAACAAAACCATACTAACCCTAATCCTGACCCTAACCCTGACCCTAATCCTTAACAAAACCATACTTAACCCTAATCCTGACCCTAACCCTGACCCTAACCCTAACCCTAACCCTAACCCTGACCCTAACCCTTAACAAAACCATACTTAACCCTAATCCTGACCCTAACCATGACCCTAATCCTTAACAAAACCATACTTAACCCTAACCCTGACCCTAACCCTAACCCTGACCCTAACCCTTAAGAAAACCATACTTAACCCTAATCCTGACGCTAACCATGACCCTAATCCTTAACAAAACCATACTTAACCCTAACCCTGACCCAAACCCCAACCCTAACCCTGACCCTGACCCTGACCATAACCCTAACCCTAAACCCCCTTAACTAACCCTAACTCTAACCCAAACCCCTAAATTCCATGGTTTAAAAAAAAAAACGCATATGCAAAAAAACGCATACATGAGCATGCCAGTGCGCACATATGCGCATCCATAGGCTATAATGGCCATTTTTAGCGCAAAACGTGCGCATATGTGCGCATGCGCTTTTTTGCAGGGCCAAAAAATGCAACATGCTGCGTCTGGAAAATCCCAACGCACACCCCAAAAAAACGCAGCGCATGAAAATCGCATACATGCGCTTACCAGCGCGCAGGTATGCGCACCCATGTTAAATATAGGGGAAAAAACGCATGCGCAGGTGTGCGTTTTTTTCCAGCGCTAAAAAACGCAAATGTGAAACCAGCCTTAGACCATCCAGAATCTGACTGTCACATTGCGGTGTAATATAAACAGGGCCTGACAGTATCCAACTGTGTCCTGAAGACTAGAGAGATTCCAATTCTCACCTGTCCTCTATACACCTTTCTAAGACCATCCAGAATCTGACTGTCACATTGCGGTGTAATATAAACAGGGCCTGACAGTATCCAACTGTGTCCTGAAGTCTAGAGAGATTCCAATTCTCACCTGTCTTCTTACACCTTTCTAAGACCATCCAGAATCTGACTGTCACATTGCGGTGTAATATAAACAGGGCCTGACAGTATCCAACTGTGTCCTGAAGTCTAGAGAGATTCCAATTCTCCCCACTACTATATACACCTTGTACCTTGTTTTACAGGACCATAGAGTTGTTGGTTTTTTGGGGACATTTTCCCTAAAAATGAGGAAGTGTGGTGGAAAAGTATGTGGAAGTGGGCGGGGGTTGGCAGCTGGTAATGATGGTGTTGGTGTTGGTGGTGGATTTGCTGGTAGTGGCAAAAGCAAAATAGCACCTAATGCAGGAGGTGTTGAGCCTGCGTCATCATCTGCCTCCACAAGGCCTCGAAGGCTCCCTTTTCTGGGAGTAGGTAAACCGCTTTTAAAACCGGCGCTTCAAGAACAAGTTTTGGCTTACATTGCTGACTCAGCCTCCAGCTCTATCGCCTCCTCTTCTGAAATTTTAAAAAATAAAAGCACTGAGTCGTCATTGGAGGCTCATGGTCATGAACCACAACTTTCCTTGTGTCCTTCACCCCAACCAAAATCGAAGGATGCGGCAGGCCACACTACAGATTACTCCATGGAGCTGTTTTCACATACCATGTCTGGGTTATCAAGTCAAATCATGAATTCCCCAGTCCAAGATGAATCTGACATGGAGTGTGGGTGGCCAGACAGGGCAGTGGGGTTAATCGGTACCGGGCCGATGTCTCACAGGGATGTGTCACGGTGGTGGTGACCCGTTCCGTGGCCCTGGGCGTCCATGCAAAGGGGTGAATTACGTTTATAGGTGAATGATACGTGATGCCACCTGTGGTTTCAGATTAGATTGACCAGCGCTGCAGTGGTGCTTCTCTGGGACAGATGTTGTGGTGCAGGTAAGATGTAGAAGCCCTGCACAGGTAGGGCCGTTGTCGCAGGGCAGATGAAAGAGTTGGTAGATGGTGTGCAGTGCAGGATGTAGCAGAGCCGTGCGCCAGGTGCAGGAGAAAGAGGACAGACACAGTCGTGCAGTTCCTTTACCTGAACTTGGTAAATGCCGTCCAGGACCAAGAGTACAGGTGGAGAAGGAGTTGGTCAGCCTGGAAGCCAATTTGGAATTCTTTCTCTGCAGATAGGTAGTGTGGCCTCCGTTCTAGCGCTTATCTGAGGTACTCGCAGTGCTGAGTTCAATGAAGTTCCCCCTGTTGACTCTCTCTTGGAACTTTCTCGTATGGCAGGCAGCCGTAGCCTTTTCCTTCTGGCTCCCACACGTCGCTGCTGGGGCCTCCGAGCCTTAGTTGGGTACAGATCATTTACAGCTGCTACTTCCTCCTGTTTCTGCTGCTGGAACGTCAGTGTCCCTACAAACTCGGAGACCGGAGTCCGGACCATGCGCTCCAGCTAGGAGTTAGCCTTAACTCTGCCCACCCTCCAGCGTCCCTTCTCATGTCCACACACTTCCCCTTCCCTTAACAGACTGCCCTAACTTACCTCCTCTCGACCACAGAGAGCAGGTCCTCAGCAGTCAGGTTCAGAGGTCTCCCTGCTGGCCTGGAGTGGGAAATGTGTTGCGTGTTGGTTTAACTGCTAGAGAGATCCTTCTTTGCTCCCAAGCATGACTTCACACTCCCTAGGAGGAAGGTTATGCCACTGTGGCGACCGTACTCCTGGGGGCGCCACAAGTGCACTGATGCCCAGCCACTGCTAGATGATTCTGCTGGTAAATTGACCCAGACCACTACATTCCCCTCGCACTCTACACAGCCAGAATCTGACCCTGATGAAACTCAGGTTACCCTTCCCATATACTGTACCACCTTACACGGTGACAAAGAGGAAGGTGCAGATGAAAGTGCAGGTTCGGCTCACCCGCCGTCAGACACACCGCCGTAATATGAGGGGCCCTGTGCCAGTGCCGTCGCCAACAAGTGGGCCCCCCTGCTTGCTCAGGATCTCAGCACTTGCAAAGTTGAAATATTTACCTCTCCCTGCTCCACCGCCATGACGTCTTCCGCGTTTCCTGACAGTGATATTCTGATCAGAGAGCGCAATGACATCACGTCTGTACGCCCAGACTAGTACAGGGATTCCCTAGCGAGGAGACTTATTTGAGGAGACTTATTTAATTGTTTTCAATGTTGGGACAGCAATTTTTGGGGAGCACTATAATCTGGAGAATGATATATGGGGCCCACCATAAACTGGAGCATTCCAAAGGTGGACATCAGACACTGGAGCAGCATTTACAGGGCCCATTATACACTAGAGCATTAGAAATGGGGCCCATTATATATAGAGCATTATTTGGACCCATAAGACAGTGTAGCTTCATCCATGGGGACCAACATATACTGTAGCATTATGTGGAGCTCATCATATACTGTTTCAAACATTATATGGGACCAATGATTCTGTATGGATAAATATATGGGCCTCATTACTCTGTATAGCGCACTATGCGGTGGCCATAATACTGTATGGAGTAATATACTGTCCGTTTTGGGAGCTATTGGAGAATTTAAAATGGATATCAGTCATGATATGTAAAAAGTGAAGTATTTTTCATTGTACTATACCGCTATTTCTCTGCGGTATAGGAGCCTCATGAGTTGTGCTAAAGGGGCGCTCTTTGGCCCAGGGCACATGAAAACCTGGAGCCAGCCCTACCCCCCACAAATTTAGCCAAATAACCCCCATTTTTCAGTGCATAACTAGTATTATGAAGTAAATTAAGGTTGAAATGCTTCAGTAATAAGAAATGATGTTTTTGGCATTCAGAAGGGCACTCTAGGTGTGTTTCCTGTCCTCCACTCCCTGCCAACTATGCTTCCCCATTGACTTGCATTGGGTTTCGTGTTTCAGTCGGCCTTCGACTTTTCCCTATAGTCGGCCGATTTCGTTCCACCCGACTTTTGCGAAAGTCGGGTATCATGAAACCCGACTCTACCCGAAAAAAGGCAAAGTCGCTCAACTCTACTTACATCCCATGTCTGGCACATGTGCTGAACTTGGTCGTGCAGAGCTTTCTGATGGACTATCCGGATCTTGATGCACTGCTGCACAAGGTCCGCATAGAGTGCGCTCACTTGCGGCGTTCCAGCACGGCAAGATCGCGCATTGCATCTCTGCAGCGCCGATTGCGCCTTCCGGAACATCGCATCATACGTGACCTACCCACCAGGTGGAATTCAACGTTACATATGTTGGACCGGTTGTGTGAGCAGCAGGCAGCAGTAATGGAGTACCAGCTGCATCAGGCGCAAACAAGTCTCACTGTGCACCGGTCACACTTCAGCACCACTGAGTGGGCCTCTATGAAGGACATCTACCTCGTTTTGCGTGCCTTCGATGATTCCACGTGGATGGCGAGTGCAGATGATGCAATAGTCAGCATGACTGTCCCCCTTATCTGCCTGCTTCAAAAAACACTGCAAGCACTAAGGGAGGAGGTTTTGGAAGAAGTGGAGGATGAGGAGTCACAAATGCCATCTGCTTCTGGACAGTCTGCGCTACGTGGTTCCTCACAAAGTCCTAGGCAGGGGACACTTTGTGAGGAGGATGAGGAGGAGTCAATGGAGGAGGAAGACATCTCTCCAGAGGAGGGAGGTACACAATGCTCTAGTCAGTGTGTACAGCGAGGGTGGGGTGATGCAGAGCAAGCAGAGATGACGCCTCAAGCAGGGGACAGCGCTTCTTGGGCAGTTAGGAGTCTGCAGCACATGGTTGATTTCATGCTGCAGTGCCTGAGAAACGACCGCCGCATCGCCCACATTCTCAACACGGCTGATTATTGGGTGTACACCCTCCTAGATCCTTGCTACCGGGACAACTTACAAAGCCTCATAACACCATTGAACCGGGAGCGTAAAATGCGGGAGTACCAAGACACACTGGTGCAGTCCATCATGTTCTCCATTCCACCCGAGAGCAGCGCTACTAGTGCTTTACAAAGCAGCTCTGTGCGTCGAGGCAGTGGAGGAAGCTCTGCACAAAGAGGGAGCAGAGGCAGCGCCTCAGCACAAGGCAAGACCAGTATGGCCCAAATGTGGCAAAGTTTTGTGTGTCCGCCACAAATGTCTACACCATCACAGACGGCTCCAGTCAGCAGGAGGCAACGTTTCCGCCAGATGGTGACAGACTACATGTCTTGCCCTGTCAGTGTACTCCCAGACGGCTGTTCCCCCTTCAAGTTTTGGGTCTCTAAGCTGGATACATGGCCAGAGCTTAGCCAGCATGCATTGGAGGTGCTGGCTTGCTCTGCTGCCAGTGCATTATCGGAACACGTCTTTAGTGCTGCAGGTGGTGTACTAACAGACCGTCGCACGTGACTATCCTCCGATAACGTTGACCGGCTTACTTTTCTGAAAATGAACAAGGCCTGGATCTCGCCAGAATTTGCCCGTCCTCTTCCCGAATAAATAATTGGTTGGCAACAGTATCCAGGTCTCCTGTTGTGTTCATGTTTCTACCACCTTAACTGTAATCCCTGGTCTTCAACACAGCCAGTTGTTGCTCAGAAGTGCAGTCTACACAGAGAAAAACACTAGCTCCTGTGTTAGTGGGGTTCAGTAACGCCAGCTGCTCCCCTGCTGTGTGGATGGCAAAGTCTCCTGCTCCCTCCACATTCAAAATACTACTGATTTTTAACCGTGCTCCACTTAGGCCTCTGGCTCCACTGTCTCTAGTATTTCCCCTGGCCTCCATCTCCACCAGTTTCTGCTCAGAAGTGGCGTCTGCACAATCCACACTTGTTACTGGGGCTCAGTAATGTCAGTTGATCCCCTGATGTGTGTCTGGCAATGTCTCTTGCTCTGTCCACAGTCCCAATACTAGTAGTGGGAATGTGGACAGAGCAGGAGACATTGCCGGACACACATCAGGGGATCAACTGACGTGACTGAGCCCCAGTAACACAGGAACAAGTGTGGATTATGCAGATGCCACTTCAGAGCTGCAACTGGAGGGGTTGGAAGCCAGGGGAAATACTAGAGACAGTGGAGCCAGAGGCCTAAGTGGAGCACTTTTACAATCAGTAGTAGTCTGCAACCTATATAAAACTTGCTGCAAGTAGGCCTCCGCCTGCTGCATGATTGATCCTGGGCTTCAACACAGCCAGTTGTCGCTCGGAAGTGCCGTCCGCACAGAGAAAAACACTAGCTCCTGTGTTGGTGGGGTTCAGTCACGCCAGCTGCTCCCCTGCTGTGTGGATGGCAAAGTCTCCTGCTCCCTCCACATTGACACAACATCCGATTTTCTTCTTGTTCCAATTAGGCCTCAGCCTGCTGCATGATTGATCCTGGGCTTCAACACAGCCAGTTGTCGCTCAGAAGTGCCGTCTGCACAGAGAAAAACACTAGCTCCTGTGTTACTGGAGTTCAGTCATGCCAGCTGCTCCCCTGCTGTGTGGACGGCAAAGTCTCCTGCTCCCTCCACATTGACACAACATCCGATTTTCTACTTGTTCCAAGTAGGCCTCAGCCTGCTGCATGATTGATCCTGGGCTTCAACACAGCCAGTTGTTGCTCGGAAGTGCCGTCCGCACAGAAAAAAACACTAGCTCCTGTGTTAGTGGGGTTCAGTCACGCCAGCTGCTCCCCTGCTGTGTGGACGGCAAAGTCTCCTGCTCCCTCCACATTCAAACTACTACAGATTTTTAACCGTGCTCCACTCCGGCCTCTGGCTCCACTGTCTCTAGTATTTCCCCTGCCCTCCAACCCTGCCAGTTGCTGCTCTGAAGTGGCGTCTGCACAATCCACACTTGTTCCTGTGTTGCTGGGGCTCAGTCACGTCAGTTGATCCCCTGATGTGTGTCCGGCAATATCTCCTGCTCTGTCCACATTCCCATTACTACTAGTGGGAATGTGGACAGAGCAGGAGACATTGCCGGACACACATCAGGGGATCAACTGATGTGACTGAGCCCCAGTAACACAGGAACAAGTGTGGATTGTGCAGACACCACTTCAGGGCAGCAACTGGTGGGGTGGGAGGCCACGGGAAAAACTAGAGACAGTGGAGCCAGAGGCCGAAGTGGAGCAAGGTTACAATCAGTAGTAGTCTACAACCTATATAAAACTTGCTGCAATTAGGCCTCCGCCTGCTCCATGACTGATCCTGGGCTTCAATACAGCCAGTTGTTGCTTAGAAGTGTCGTCTGCACAGAGAGAAACACATGCTCCAGTGTTAGTGGGGTTCAGTAATGTCAGCTGCTCCCCTGCTGTGTGGACTGCAACTTCTCCTGCTGCCTCCACATTCAAACTACATCACCTACAAAACTTGCTGCAATTAGGCCTCCGCCTGCTCCGTGACTGATCCTGGGCTTCAACACAGCCACTTGTTGCTTGGAAGTGCCATCTGCACAGAGAGAAACACATGCTCCAGTGTTAGTGGGGTTCACTAATGCCAGCTGCTCCCCTGCTGTGTGGACGGCAATATCTCCTGCTGCCTCCACATTCACACTACTACTGATTTCAAACTTGCTCCAATTAGGCCTCTGGCTCCACTCTGTCTCTAGTATTTCCCCTGGCCTCCAACCCCGCCAGTTACTGATCAGAAGTGGTGTCTGCACAATCAACACTTGTTCCTGTGTTACTGGGGTTCAGTAACGTCAGCTGAACCCCAGATGTGTGTCCGGCAATGTCTCCTGCTCTGTCCACATTCCCACTACTACTACGGGGTTGTAGGCCAGGGGAAATATTAGAGACAGAGTGGAGCCAGAGGCTTAGTTGCAGCACATTTAAAATCAGTAGTAGTCTACAACAGATATTAAACTTGATTAAATTAGGCCTCAGCCTACACCCTGATTGACCCTGGGCTCCAGCATCGCCAGTTGTTGCTCAGAAGTGTCTTTGGCACGGGTACTCCCTCCTGCCCAGCCTGGTTCCTGCACGCCTGCCGTTTCCGGGGATTGTCAACGTCACTTTGCCACCAATACGTTGTCCTGTCGTGTTGCGGTCGGGTTAGCCGAGTCTATGGTGCCTGCAGTTTAGGTGCTTCCTATGTGGGCTGCGGCTTCTGGTAATAAAGGCTGGTTTCATAGTGCCAATAGGACAAGCACCCCCTGTAGGACTGTGGGTTTCGGTAACTGTGGCTGGCTCGCGGCCTTGCAACTTTGTCTTTTTCATGGGTACCTTCTGCTATCCATACGGGTTCCAGTACCATCAGCTGGTTCTCGGCAGTGCCTTTGGCCGAGGTGCCTCCTTCTCGGTATCTGAGTTCCAGCAACGTCTGCTGGTCCTTGGTAGTACTTTGTAGCATAGGTACCTCCTGCTTAGAAACCGTGTTCCAGCACCGTCAGCAGGTCCACGGTTGTTCCATTGGCTCTTGTTCCTTCAGCTGCGACTCTGGGTTCCAGCACCGTCAGCTGGTTCTCGGTAGTTCCATTGACTCTTGTAGCTTCTGCTACCCATCCGGGTTCCAGCACCGTCAGCTGGTTCTCGGCAGTGTCTTTGGCACAGGTACTCCCTCCTGCTCAGCCTGGTTCCAGCACGCCTGCTGTTTCCGGGTAGTGTCAATGTCACTTTGCCACCGACTCGTTGTCCGGTCGTCCTGCAGTCGGGTTAGCCGAGTCTATGGTGCCTGCAGTTTAAGTGCTTCCTATGTGGGCTGCAGGTTCTGGTAATAAAGGCTGGTTCCGTAGTGCCAATAGGACAAGAACCCCCTGTAGGACTGTGGGTTTCGGTAACTGCGGCCTGCTCGCGGCCTTGCAACTTTGTTTATCATGGGTACCTTCTGCTACCCATCTGGGTTCCAGCACCGTCAGCTGGTTCTCGACAGTGCCTTTGGCCTAGGTGCCTCCTTCTCGGTATCCGAGTACCAGCAACGTCTGCTGGTCCTTGGTAGTGCTTTGTAGCACAGGTACCTCCTGCTTAGAAACCGTGTTCCAGCACAGTCAGCTGGTCCACGGTTGTGCCATTGGCTCTTGTTCCTTATGCTGCCCCTCCGGGTTCCAGCACCGTCAGCTGGTCCTCGCTAGTTCCATTTGCTCTTGTTCCTTCTGCTAACCATCCGAGTTCCAGTACCGTCAGCTGGTTCTCAGCAGTTCCTCAGCCTTCTTGTACCTTATGCTACTTTTCCAAGTTAGAGCTTGTGGAAATGGTTTTTGGTTCTCACTCTGGATCTCCCTGACGACGACCCTGAAGACGACGACCCTGAAGACCACACCGAAGAAGACCAAAAAGATGACCCTGAAGAAGATGACCAAGAGGACAGAGAACATGAAGACAACCACCTAGATGCAGAGCAGCAAGAGACAGAAGACCAAGAAGCAGAAAAACCAAAAGCAGAAGAAAATTAAGCATAAGACTAAAAATCAGAGAAAATGATGATCTTCAAACTTTTATAGATATCTACTACAGGAATGACTGTCACAAATAAGAATATGATGAAGAAGAAGAATAGGAAGAAGATGAAGAAGTAGAATATGAAGAAGAATAATAGTTGAATAAGAAGAATATGAAGTATGTAAAAAAAAAAGAATAATAGGAAGAAGGTGAAGAAGAAGATGAATAAGGTGAAGAAGACGTTGATGAAAAAGATGCTGCTGCTGAGTATGATGAAGGAGAAAGTGTAAAAAGTAAAAAAAGAAGGTGAAGAGCTTGGAAGTAGTGAAACATACATATCTGACAAAATATAAAAGAGGTTAACATAGTCAATATCTTTGTAACTCCGAACGTCTTTTAAAAAAAATAATAATTCCTGCTATTCCATTTGATTGGGTTAAACCTCTATGGCTTTAATGTCTCCTACACCTCCCACAATACATTCTACATTATTATTAGTTGTTTTTCTTCATGTATAATTAACCTACAAGGAAAGAAAGGGTTTATTTTAATTCCGATATTTCTGTCCCATTGACTTGAATGGGACTTCCGGGATCGGAATCGGCGATACCCGATACTTTTTGGATATCGGCCGATCTGATCTGATCCGATATTTTTCAATATCGGATGGTATCGCTTAACACTACTCATCACACTCCTTGCATATCATATTTTGCTTAGCCCATACTTATAAACCACTATTATTTCAACTTGCTCCAATATTTGTTAAATTTAAGTTCCCATTATTATACCTCTGGAGACAACTTTTCATGACTTTCTCTTACTAAACTGGTTAACTCTCTCTTCTTTATGCATCTGGTGGTCTTTGGCTTTGGTAATGTACAATTTCTTACAGTCATAGACAAAACCTTGATTCCTTACAAATAGTTTTAGAATTATTGCTCCCTTAATGTGTGCCAAAATAAGAGCAAACAGGAGGTATTAATAAGCGGTAAACGTCTCAATGGTCTTTGTAGAGTTGTCAAAAAATTGATGAAATAACAAAACCTCTCCACTAATTCTTTGGTCTAGCAAATGATCTGGAAAAGTATTTTGAATAATGTTTTCTCACCACTCAGTATACTGTAGGTCATAAAAACCTGCTGTTGCTTTTTTTCCTGTGGCCATTTCCTGCTCTGAGACTAGATCTAGTTTCCCACATGATTTACAGGCTCTCTAGGGGAACTGGGACATATCCTGCCTCCTAAAACATTTCCTCCCCTATTTCTTTTCTGACCTTACAACCAACCGCAAAGCAAGAGTTCCTTCTCTCTGTGCACCTGCACACCTCTTTGGACACTCATTAGTTTGCAATATAAGAATATAAAAGTAATGTCATTTTTTCACATGAATGTGTGTAAAATGGACTTCCGAAGGTCTGCTTCATTTCTGATGTCATTATGCCAATTATAACACGTAATGTAACATTGTCCTCTAGGAATTGTCTTTAGGAAATAGCTTGTGCATGTATATAGATAATATAGACTCTACTTATGCTTCAGAACATGTGGTTTCCCATTCACTTCTGTAACAGTTCAACACCTGCGTCCTTTTTGGTCAGGAAAATAACTGCACATCCTAAATGCGGAAGCATTAAATATGTATTAATACTTCTTCAGGACGAATTAGCTGTTCTTTGTTCCAGTATACATTGATAGCTAGAAGAAGTATAGCTATAGTAAGTGTAGAGATAGCAGCTGTACCCAGGACCTGACTTCTGATAGGATCCAAATGCCCTTCTGTCACTCTTGAAGACTCTGGATATATGGCAAATGGCTGCTAAAGGTCGTGTTACATATTTGACATTGAGATCCTGGTACTTCATGGTCAACCTTGTGGTTTAACCCAAAACTGTTGAACAAGACATAATATCTAAGTGTAATCCACACGGTATCAAAATGTACTTTTTCTGATCTGGTTGTTGTCTGTATGCAGATGCAGTCACTTTCTGTTGGAATGGAATCTCTCAGAAGACTCTCATCCCCAATAGTACCGGGTTGTTAGGTGTCCACTAATCATTTCATTATAGTTTTCCTATAAATAAGCCACACAAGAGTCATCTACTATTCATAGACATAAGGTCCCTTTATGGAAATGTTGGAGGCATCACTGTCTTTTTGGCTGTTCATATGTCCACCAATGCAGAAAAACTAACATCACATCATTGCATCACCTATTCTTGAAATGTAGCAAGAGAAAGAAAGCATGATGTTTCACTGTAGCCTTGCAACACTGGAGTCCTGGCTTCAGATCTCACCAAGGACAACATCTGCAAGGAGTTTGTATGTTTTGCCCGTGTTTGCGTGGGTTTCCTCCCATTACTCCGGATATTGTGATTGGGTGTCACAATCTAAATGGGAACAGTGATAATAATGTCCTTAAAGTGCTGTGGAAACCAATGGAGCTATTTAAGTGACTAAAACAAATAAAATAATCCTCCATACAGCAACAAAAGACGTGTTTGATAGGAAATTTAGATTCTGAGCTCCAATAGTGTTCATAATGTCTGTAAAGCATAGTGGAATTAATGGCTCTATATAAGCAAGTCAAACAAGTAAAACAAACAAACCTCCATACAGCAACTCCGTTCTAATCGCTCCTATAGTGACCAAGCTAGAATGGAGTTGCCGTTCTTTCCATACTCCAAATACATACTGTATTTGATGGGCAATTTGGATTCTGAGCCCCACGGTTGATCATAATGTCTGCAAAGCACAGAGGATTTAATGGCTCTATGTAAACAGGGAAAATAATTAAAAAAAACAAACCTCCATACAGCTACTTCGTTCTAATCATTCCTGTAGTGACCAAGCTACAGTGGAGTTGCTGTTCTTTCAATACTCCAAAGACATATTTGATGGGGAATTTAGATTGTGAGCCCCAATGGTGATAATAATGCCTGTAAAGCATTGTTGAGTTAATGCCGTTCTGTAGTAAAATAAGTAAAATAATAATACTGAAGCTGTATACATGTGGTGCTTTGTGCACTTTTCTGATTGCTTGCACTATGCATTATGCTCACAGACTTTCATAGAGATACATAGCCTGATGTTTGCTTTTCTTAGCAGTGGAGATAGACGCTCTACCAACACTTATCCTTTCTGCCTATTTTATGAGACATGCCAGGCCTGAACATGTCACCATGGCTGTCCAGTGTGTTGTTTTCCCTTTGATCACAGCCCCTCCTTTACTTTTTCTTTATGCTCTTTGTCTTTGTGGAGCCATGTTTCTCCTCACATTGGTGACATTCTGTCAACCCCTGTTTTCCTTCAGTCTCCAGCATAATCTCAAGCAGCCACCTCTAACTTTCGTTCATTCATTCATTCCTTCTTTGTTTGCTTCTTTTAAAGTGTTTTGTACTTTGTGTTTCTCAAATTAAAGGCATTAAGAAGCAATTTGCTAAGTTAACATGGCTCTCCGAAGACAGGTTCAGGGAAAGGCTTGTATTTTGTAGCCTGTTTTTGTATTGATGATTGATAACTTAAGTTCCTGAGCCCCAATACAAGAATCTGTAACATTGCCCATATATTTACTTGCAATTTACTGAACAGTTGAAGGGCCACCTCACTGCGACTCTTGCACCTCTATACTGTATTCACACCACAAACTGATGTCACTGCACAGAAATCATTCTTAAGGCTCATCCCCATTTGCGATAAAAAAACAGTCCGATTTCAGGATCAAAAATTCGGACGAGTGCTATGCGAGTGTCATGCAAGTGTAATGCGATTTCCGTGCGATTTTTCCGTATGACATGTGTATGCAATCCGTATGCAATGCGATTTTACATAGAGCAGTTCTCTCCATGTAAAAACTCATGTTAAAATAGCATTGTAAAAAAAGCATGTACACATCGTTTTAAAACAAAAGAATCTTCAAAACATACATATATATGTACATAGATATATAGATAGATATAGTAAAAGCCGGCAGATGCCGCTTACAGTAAAGAATAGAATAGGTTAGAATAGAATAGAGAGAATAGATATATACATGTAGAATAGGTGTATATATATATATATAGAGATATATGTCACACACCCATATATATATATATATATATATATATATATATATACACTCACTGGCCACTTTATTAGGTACACCTGTCCAACTGTGTGTTAAGACTTAATTTCTAATCAGCCAATCACATGGCGGCAACTCAGTGCATTTAGGCATGTAGACATGGTCAAGACAATCTCCTGCAGTTCAAACCGAGCATCAGTATGGGGAAGAAAGGTGATTTGAGTGCCTTTGAACGTGGCATGATTGTTGGTGCCAGAAGGGCTGATCTGAGTATTTCAGAAACTGCTGATCTACTGGGATTTTCACGCACAACCATCTCTAGGGTTTACAGAGAATGGTCCGAAAAAGAAAAAAAATCCAGTGAGCGGCAGTTCTGTGGCCGGAAATGCCTTGTTGATGCCAGAGGTCAGAGGAGAATGGGCATACTGGTTCGAGCTGATAGAAAGGCAACAGTGACTCAAATTGCCACCCGTTACAACCAAGGTAGGCAGAAGAGCATCTCTGAACGCACAGTGCGTCGAACTTTGAGGCAGATGGGCTACAGCAGCAGAAGACCACACTGGGTACCACTCCTCTCAGCTAAGAACAGGAAACTGAGGCTACAATTTGCACAAGCTCATCGAAATTGGACAGTAGAAGATTGGAAAAACGTTGCCTGGTCTGATGAGTCTCGATTTCTGCTGCGACATTCGGATGGTAGGGTCAGAATTTGGCGTAAACAACATGAAAGCATGGATCCATCCTGCCTTGTATCAACGGTTCAGGCTGGTGGTGGTGGTGTCATGGTGTGGGGAATTTTTTCTTGGCACTCTTTGGGCCCCTTGGTACCAATTGAGCATCGTTGCAACGCCACAGCCTACCTGAGTATTGTTGCTGACCATGTCCATCCCTTTATGACCACAATGTACCCAACATCTGATGGCTACTTTCAGCAGGATAATGCGCCATGTCATAAAGCTCGAATCATCTCAGATTGGTTTCTTGAACATGACAATGAGTTCACTGTACTCAAATGGCCTCCTCAGTCACCAGATCTCAATCCAATAGAGCATCTTTGGGATGTGGTGGAACGGGAGATTCGCATCAGGGATGTGCAGCCGACAAATCTGCGCCAACTGTGTGATGCCATCATGTCAATATGGTCCAAAATCTCTGAGGAATGCTTCCAGCACCTTTTTGAATCTCTGCCACGAAGAATTGAGGCAGTTCTGAAGGCAAAAGGGGGTCCAACCCATTACTAGCATGGTGTACCTAATAAAGTGGCCAGTGAGTGTATATATATATATATATATATATATATATATATATTTGAGAGAGATATAGATAGCAGAATAGCTGTTAATTCATTTGTCGGCTTTTGTAAAATAATTGCAAAAGCCGACAGGATATGAGACAAGATTTACATACAGTAAACCATTTTATTTCATTTAGTTTTTTGTATGTCTTTGACTAATAATTAGATTATGGTATGTTTGTAAAATTTGGGATATGTAGTTGATAAATTAAGGGGTTTATTCATTGAAAAAAATGTGTGGGCTCCCACGCAATTTGCTCCACCAGAGATGGAAAGCCAGTGAGTGAGGGCAGATATTAATAGAGAGGGACCATTGTTTTGTACCCCCCGCCTACAAAAATCTGCCCCCAGACAGAAAACCAGGGGAAGAGTCTTGAGGAGATCATTTGCATATTCCCAGTGCCTTCTGGGATAAGTGAAGAGTCTCCGCGAGCTCAACGATCACTGGGTTTTGGACGTTGCAGCTGAAAAGAGGAAATCGGAAAACCAGGGGAAGAGTCCTGAGGAGATCATTTGCATTTTCCCAGTGCCTTCTGGGATAAGTGAAGAGTCTCCGCGAGCTCAACGATCACTGGGTTTTGGCCGTTGCAGCTGAAAAGAGGAAATCGGAAAACCAGGGGAAGAGTCTTGAGGAGATCATTTGCATATTCCCAGTGCCTTCTGGGATAAGTGAAGAGTCTCCGCGAGCTCAACGATCACTGGGTTTTGGCCATTGCAGCTGAAAAGAGGAAATCGGAAAACCAGGGGAAGAGTCTTGAGGAGATCATTTGCATATTCCCAGTGCCTTCTGGGATAAGTGAACAGTCTCCGCGAGCTCAACGATCACTGGGTTTTGGCCGTTGCAGCTGAAAAGAGGAAATCGGAAAACCGAGCGCCGATTTTGGCTCATCTTTCATCGTTTTTAAGAAATCTCAATATGGAAGAGGCCAGGAGCCATTTGGTGAGCTGCATTTCTTGCTACATGTTCACAGACTTACCAGTGGAAAAGCCAAACTTCACATGCCACAAATGCAAGCTTGTGTCCCTGTTGGAGGAAAAGTTGCAAAATCTCGAAGAGAGGTTAGCTACGTTGAAGATCATTAAGGAAGGTGAAGAGTTCTTGGACAGAGCAGAATTATCTCTTCATGTTACAGAAAGAGAAGAAATTCGAAGTGGAGGAATGGAGACATGTGACCCAGAGAAGCAGGAGGATCAGGAGGCAGTCAGCACCCATACTGCTCAGGAACCAGTACCAGGCTCTCACGCAGGAAAACGATGAAGAAATACATCAGGATAAGACTTTGCCAACAAACAGCAACCTTGTACGCCTTCAGAGTCCTCCTGGATGGAGAAAGAAAAATGTTGTGAAGAAAAAACGGAGAGTGGTGGTCATGGGGGATTCCCTGTTCAGAGGAACAGAGGCCGCTATCTGCAGGCCGGATATAACTTCAAGAGAAATGTGCTGTCTTCCAGGTGCAAAAATTAAAGATGTGTCTGACAGGATATCAGGACTCTTCAGACCTACAGATGACTACCCATTCCTGCTACTACATGTGGGGACAAATGACACCGCAAGAAAAGACCTGGAAACCATCTGCAGAGACTTTGAAGACTTAGGCAAGAAAGTGAAAGAACTGGGAGCACAGGTGGTCTTCTCTTCCATCCTCCCAGTGGATGGCCATGGAACAAGGAGGTGGAATAAGATTCTGCAGATGAACAACTGGCTACGTCGATAGTGCCGTCAGCAGCGATTTGGATTTCTGGATCACGGAGTGAATTACTTATACGATGGACTACTTGCTAGAGATGGGGTGCACCTTACGAAGATTGGAAAGCATGTATTTGGAAGTCGCCTTGCTACACTTGTAAGGAGAGCTTTAAACTAGAACAACAAGTGGAAAGGAAGAACAAAGACAAAATAATCTAATTAATACAAATATTGGAGAAAGAGAAACCTATCACAAACTAAAATGTTTCTATACTAATGCACAAAGCATGGGCAACAAACAAGGAGAATTGGAACTACTAACACAGGAAAAGAAATATGATGTCATTGGAATCACTGAAACTTGGTGGGACAATACACATGATTGGAATACAAGACTAGAAGGATACAACTTATTTGCAAGAAACAGACTTGATAAACGAGGAGGGGGTGTCGCATTGTATGTTAGAAACGCGTATATCTGCACAGAGATTGAAGCTTCAGAGACTGGGAGTTCTGTGGAAACTGTTTGGGTAAGAATACAAGGACAGAACAATGAAAAGGACACCATTGTAGGCATTTACTACAGGCCGCCTGTGCAAGCTGAAGATATGGATGAACTCTTTATGCATCAAATGGCCAAGTTCTCCAAAAAATATAACATAGTTGTCATGGGAGATTTCAACTATCCAGACATTTGTTGGGAATCTCTCTCAGGCAAAACGAACAGGTCAAGGAAATTCTTATTGTCGCGTCCGTCTGCAAGTCTGGGCTGCAGACAGACAGCGCCCCGAGTAGCACCGACACCCTTTACCCCTATACAGGGATCTGGATTTACTGCAGAGCCCAGGAAGCGCTGTCTGAACAGGAGCAGAGTGCCAGAGCAGAACGGTCGCAATAGAAAAGCAGGAAGGGAGCCAAAAATGGAGTCGGAAACCAGGCGAGCAGTAGAGGTACAGAAACGGCAGGCAGAGGCAGAGTCCAGAGTCCAGGCAGAGGTCAAAAACTGGGAGAGTAGCGGAGGTACAAAATCGTCAGGCAGTAGAGGGGGTCAGGAATCCAGGCCAAGGTCAGCGTCAGTAATAGGGAGAAATGCAAGGTACAAAAACGGCAGGCAACAGAGTAGTCAGAAGTTCAGGCTGAGGTCGGAGTTAACGATAGGCAATCACAAGTAACACGTAGGGGAACCAAGAATATATCCGGCGGCTTGCAAGCCCAGTTCCAAGGTATTTGAGGGATCAGGTCATCCCTCCCAGGCTCCTGGGCTGGTGATGTTATCAGGACCGCCCCCGGACCAGACCTGATGATGATGCACCAGCCCCTTCATGACTGACAGAGGAGCGGAGTCTGCGTCCAGTAGACGCCTGCGCAGAAGCCCTTTCATTGTTACCGCCCTCACTCGGGCGCGAGCCACGGCGCCTCCTAGTGGTTGAGGGTGGAACAGCAGGCCCCGAGATCGACGACGACATGTCAGTCCGGCGTCTCCTGGTGGCCGAGGCCTGGACAGCAGGCCCCGAGCCCGAGGGCGGCGTGACAGTCCGTCGCCTCCTAGTGGCTGAGGGTGGAACAGCCGGCCCCGAGTCTGACGGCAACGTGACAGTACCCCCCTCTCCAGGAGGGGCCTCCGGACCCTCAAAACCCGGTTTGTCAGGGTGAAGGAGATGAAATCTCCTAATTAATGCCTTGGCATGGATGTTCCTTGCGGGGACCCAGGACCTCTCCATCGGGCCGTAGCCCTTCCAGTGTACAAGATACTGTATGGAGTCTCTCACAAGGCGGGAGTCAAGGATACCCTGGACTTCATACTCCAAGGACCCTCCGACCGAAACAGGAGGAGGAGGGGACTGGACAGAGTGAATTGGGGAGCGATACAGTTTGAGGAGAGACTTGTGGAACACGTTAGGTAATTTAAATGACTGCGGAAGTTTCAAACGGAAGGCTACCGGGTTAACCACTTCTATAATTTCATGTGGGCCGAAAAATCTGGGACCCAGTTTGGCAGACGGTACTTTCAGTTTGATGTTTTTAGTAGAAAGCCAAGCCTTGTCCCCAACCCCCAAGTGTGGCCCCTTGGACCGTCGTTTGTTTGCATCTGATGCCTGTCTAACCTTAGCCCCTTTCAAATTCGTATTTACTTCAGACCATATTGTTTTCAAGCGATGTATGTTTTTCTCTACTCCAGGGAGCTCCGACATCCTAGCCGAGAACGAACCAAAGCGCGGATGCAATCCAAGGTTACAAAAAAAGGGGTAGTTTTAATGGAGTCCTGGTAGCGATTATTTATGGCAAACTCAGCCAATGGCAGATGTTCTACCCAATCGGACTGGTGTCCTGACACGTAACAACGGAGGTATTGCTCCAGAGCTTGATTAGCACGTTCGGTTTGCCCATTGGTTTCGGGGTGGTAGGCCGAGGAGAAGGATAACTCAACACCGATGCGTTTACAGAACGCCCTCCAGAATTTTGAGACGAACTGGGTACCTCTGTCGGACACAATATTTGACGGAACACCATGAAGACGTACAATGTGCACAAGGAACAATTTGCTCAAGGTTTCGGAGTTAGGTAAGCCAGACAGGGAAATAAAATGGCACTGTTTGCTGAACCTGTCTACCACCACCCAGATACATGTTTTCCCATCTGAGGTCGGCATGTTTGTAATGAAGTCCATGGAGATGTGGGTCCATGGACTCTCAGGGGTGGGCAAGGACTGAAGCCAGCCAGCAGGGCGATTATGGGGGGATTTGGCGCAGGCACAGACTTCACATGCTGAAACATAGTTCTTACAGTCCTTGACCACCGTCGGCCACCAAAAGTTCCTAGTTACCAACCTGGTGGTATTATTGAGCCCAGGATGGCCTGCCAGAACAGAGTCATGTGACTCTTTAAGAACTTGCAGGCGAAAGGTATTCAGAACGAACAATTTTTTGGGGGGTGTAGTGTCAGGAGCTCGTTCCGGAGACCTACGGATCTCCTCCAGAAGGTCCAAGGAAACTGTCGACACGACGATCCCATTGGCTAATATCGGAACGGGTTCACAGTCTTCGGCTTGTGTGGGGCAAAAACTGCGAGAGAGGGCATCGGCCCTCACATTTTTCGTACCAGGGCGAAAGGTGATTAAAAAATCGAACCTTGAAAAGAACAAGGCCCACCTGGCCTGCCTGGAATTCAGTCTTTTAGCTGACTCCAGGTAGGTCAGGTTTTTGTGGTCTGTAATGACGGTGACCTTGTGTTTGGCACCTTCGAGAAAGTGACGCCATTCCTCGAAGGCCCATTTGATTGCTAGTAATTCCCGATTACCAATTTCATAGTTCTCTGTGGCAGAGAACTTTCGGGAAAAAAAAGCACATGGGCGCAGCTAAGTGAGGGCTGCAGTGCCTTGCGATAGCACTGCTCCCACTCCGACTTCGGAGGCATCCACCTCCACAATAAATGGGCGGTCTAAGTCAGGTTGTACTAAAACCGAGTTGGCCACAAAGCACTCTTTTAACGTAGAAAATGCTTGAATGGCCTCGGGATTCCAGTTGGCCACGTCCGCCCCCTTCCGGGTTAGATCCGTGAGTGGCTTGGCAATCTCAGAGAAACTCCTGATAAACTTACGGTAGTAATTGGCAAATCCCAAAAATCGCTGCAGTGCTTTCAGCGATTTGGGTTGCACCCACGCCTTAATAGGTTGGATCTTGGCAGGATCCATGCGGAACCCCCTGCCTGAGACCATGTACCCCAAAAATTGTACCTCCTCAGCGAAAAAGACACATTTCTCCAACTTAGCAAACAAGGAGTTCTCCCGCAGTCTCTGCAGTACTGAACGGACGTGTTGAGCATGTGTCACAGGGTCAGTGGAGTAAATCAAAATGTCATCCAAGTACACAACGACATACACACCACAGATGTCCCTGAAAATATCATTAACAAAGTGCTGAAACACTGCAGGAGCATTACTGAGTCCGAAAGGCATTAATAGGTACTCAAAGTGACCAAGAGGTGTATTAAACGCTGTCTTCCACTCATCGCCGTCTCTTATGCGGATTAGATTGTATGCCCCCCGGAGGTCAAGTTTAGTAAACCAACAGGCTCCAATTAGCTGATTAAAAAGATCAGGGATGAGTGGAAGCGGGTACTGGTTCTTTATAGTGATTGTGTTTAATTCCCGGTAGTCAATGCAGGGTCTGAGACCACCATCTTTCTTCTCTACAAAGAAGAACCCAGCTCCAACTGGTGAAATAGATGGTCTAATGAACCCCTTTCTTAAGCTATCCGCTATGTACTCATTCATGGCCTGACACTCTGGACCAGAGAGATTAAATATTCTCCCTTTTGGAAGACGGGCATCTGGAATTAGGTTTATAGGACAATCATACTCTCTGTGGGGTGGTAGTTTCTCAGACTCTATAACGGAAAAGACATCTCCATAATCCCTGAGAGCAAACGGTATGAAGGGGTGTTTTTTTAGCTTGGTTTGATTTACTGCTACAAACATGCAATTATTCTGGCATTGCGAACTCCAGCGCACCACATCACCCAGGTGCCAGTCAATGACAGGGTTATGTTGACGTAGCCACGGCATCCCCAAAATGACTGCAGAAGATAGATTGTCCAATACAAAAACGAAAATAAGCTCAGTATGTAGTGCTCCTACTGACATAGTTATCTTAGCAGTAACAATTTTATCCCCCTCCTGAATAATGGATGTGCCATTAATAGCCGTGGTTTTAATTGGAATATTAAGTTTCAGTAGTGGGACACCAAGTTTTTTAGCAGCAAAAGAGTCCATAAAATTCCTTTCAGACCCGCTATCGACATAGGCTTTTAAACACAGAGAATCCTGACCAAAATACAACGAAATAGGTAGTAAAACTTTGGCCGCATCTGCGGGCAATACCTGAGCCTCTGCGCAACCATTGCCAGAGCTGCTCAGAGGCTGATGTTCCCGGGGTACGGATCTCTGACGTTCAGCTTTGTCCCTGGAGTCTCCTAACTGCAGCATGCTCGAGCAGGAAGGTGAGACTGATCCTCCAGGCTGTATACTGAGGCTTAGTAACAGGTGTTTTAGGCCAACAATCAGCTCAGGCAAGAGAGGAAAGAAAAAAAAAAATTCAGAGAAACTGTCTTTATATAGGTGTGATATATATATATATATATATATATATATATATATATATATATATATATATATATATATATATATATACACACACAAGAGACAGTTTTATTTGGGCCGGATATAATGTCGCGTACGTCTGCAAGTCTGGGCTGCAGACAGACAGCGCTCCGAGTAGCACCGACACCCTTTACCCCTATACAGGGATCTGGATTTACTGCAGAGCTCAGGAAGCGCTGTCTGAACAGGAGCAGAGTGCCAGAGCAGAACGGTCGCAATAGAAAAGCAGGAAGGGAGCCAAAAATGGAGTCGGAAACCAGGCGAGCAGTGGAGGTACAGAAACGGCAGGCAGAGGCAGAGTCCAGAGTCCAGGCAGAGGTCAAAAACCGGGAGAGTAGCGGAGGTACAAAATCGTCAGGCAGTAGAGGGGGTCAGGAATCCAGGCCAAGGTCAGCGTCAGTAATCGGGAGAAATGCAAGGTACAAAAACGGCAGGCAACAGAGTAGTCAGAAGTTCAGGCTGAGGTCGGAGTTAACGATAGGCAATCACAAGTAACACGTAGGGGAACCAAGAATATATCCGGCGGCTTGCAAGCCCAGTCCCAAGGTATTTGAGGGATCAGGTCGTCCCTCACAAGCTCCCGGGCTGGTGATGTTATCAGGACCGCCCCCAGGACCAGACCTGATGATGATGCACCAGCCCCTTCATGACTGACAGAGGAGCGGAGTCTGCGTCCAGTAGACGCCTGCGCAGAAGCCCTTTCATTGTTACCGCCCTCACTCGGGCGCGAGCCACGGCGCCTCCTAGTGGTTGAGGGCGGAACAGCAGGCCCCGAGATCGACAACGACATGTCAGTCCGGCGTCTCCTGGTGGCCGAGGCCTGGACAGCAGGCCCCCAGCCCGAGGGCGGCGTGACAGTCCGTCGCCTCCTAGTGGCTGAGGGCGGAACAGCCGGCCTTGAGTCTGACAGCGACGTGACACTTATCCTCTCTTGCTGACAACTTTATCTTCCAAAAGGTAGGGGAGAAAACAAGGGGAACTGCTACCTTGGATCTAATCCTTATAAACAGGGAGGAAATGGTTGAGGAGGTAAAAGTGGCTGGGACCCTAGGAGGTAGCGACCATGCTATTTTAGAATTTTGGATAACTAGAGGCGGAAGACCTGTGAAGACTCAGACGTCAAGGTTAGATTTCAGAAAGGCAGATTTTAAGTGATTCAGAAAGAGAATTGGAGGGATCCAATGGCTGGATATCCTTAAAGACAAAAATGTCCAGGAAGGATGGGAAATCTTGAAAAATGAAATTCTCAAAGCACAGTTGTTAACAATTCCGAAAAGAGGAAAGAATAGGAAGCATTTAAGGAAACCAGGATGGATGAACACAGAACTTAAGCACATGCTAAAAAGGAAGAAAAAAATGTTTATAAAATGGAAAGAGGGAGGCATATCTAAAGAAGAATATAATGCTGTCTCTAGAACCTGCAGGGCACAAATCAGATTATCTAAAGCTGAAAATGAATTGAGGCTTGCAAGAGATGTCAAAAGCAATAATAAAGGATTTTGGGGATATGTCAAAAGTAAAAGAAAGGTCAAAGATGCTATAGGATTTTTACAGGATGAAAATGATGAAATGGTAAGACAGGATGTTGAGAAGGCTGAACTTTTAAATTCCTATTTTGCATCTGTTTTCTCTCAGAAAGGAAATGTAACATCAACTGTTATTCACTGTCCTATTAAGGGAATAGAAGAATCCAGGATATCTATAAACAGAAAGATAGTGAGGAAACACTTAGCTAACCTAAATGAATTCAAGTCTCCAGGTCCAGATGAATTACACCCCAGAGTACTGAAGGAGATAGCAGAAGAAATTTTTGAACCCCTCTCCATAATATTTGAAAATTCTTGGAGAACAGGAGAAGTGCCAGAAGACTGGAGAAGAGCAAATGTTGTTCCTATCTTCAAAAAGGGGAAGAAGGTGGACCCAGGCAACTATAGGCCGGTGAGTCTGACTTCTATACTAGGAAAGATCTTTGAACAAATTATTAAACAACATGTATGTCAATACCTGGATAAGAATGAAGTGATTAAACAGAGTCAGCATGGGTTTGTAACTAATGTCATGTCAGACTAACTTAATTTCCTTCTATGACGGTATCACTGATTGGGTGGATCAAGGAAATGCTGTAGATATAGTATATCTTGACTTCAGCAAAGCATTTGACAAAGTCTCTCATACAATCCTTATTGAAAAAATGACTAAGTATGGAATGGACAAGGGAACTGTTAGGTGGATTCATAACTGGCTTAGTGATCGGACCCAAAGAGTGGTTGTAAATGGCTGCACATCCAGTTGGAAGAATGTCTCAAGTGGGGTACCACAGGGCTCTGTCCTGGGCCCTGTATTGTTCAACATCTTTATCAATGATTTAGATGAAGGAATTGAGGGTAAACTGATTAAATTTGCTGATGACACAAAGCTAGGAGGGATAGCTAATACTAGAGAAGAGAGAGAGAGGATTCAAAAAGATTGAAATAAACTGGAGAAGTGGGTAGCAACTAACAGAATGGTTTTTAACAGGGAGAAATGCAAAGTACTACATCTGGGCAATAAAAATGAAAAAAGCATATACAGAATGGGAGGAATAGGGCTAAGCAACAGCACATGTGAAAAAAACTTGGGTATACTAATAGATCACAGACTGAATATGAGTCAACAGTGTGATGCAGCAGCAAAAAAGGCAAATGCAATTCTAGGATGTATTAACAGAAGCATACAGTCTAGATCACATGAAGTCATTATTTCCCTCTACTCCTCTTTGGTCAGACCTCATCTGGAATATTGTGTCCAGTTTTGGGCACCACATTTTAAAAAAGACATCAACAAACAGGAGCAAGTTCAGAAAAGAGTGACCAGAATGGTGACCGGTCTGCAAACCCTGTCTTATGAGGAAAGGTTGCAGCATTTGGGAATGTTTAGTTTGCAAAATAGAAGACTGAGAGGAGACTTAATAGCTGTCTACAAATATCTAAAGGGCTGTCACATTGTAGAAGGATCAACTTTATTCTCATTTGCACAAGGAAAGACTAGAAGCAATGGGATGAAACTGAATGGGAGGAGACACAGATTAGATATTAGAAAAAAACTTTTTGACAGTTAGAGTGATCAATGAGTGGAACAGGCTGCCACGAGAAGTGGTGAGTTCTCCTTCAATGGAAGTCTTCAAACAGAGGCTGGACAGACATCTGACTGGGATGATTTAGCGAATCCTGCTTTGAGCAGGGGGTTGGACCAGATGGCCCAGGAGGCCCCTTCCAACTCTATGATTCTATGATTCTTCTATCCCCAGAAAAGGCACATCTATAAGATGCGCCTTTTCTGGCACTTAGCCTCTCTATTCTCATTGTCCTGTAGCGGTGGCTAATGGGTTAATAAGAATGGGTTAATGTCACCTTGCTATTGGGAGGTGACATTAAGCCGATTAATAATGGAGAGGGGTCAATAAGACACATCCATTATTAACCCTAGACTAGTAAAGGGTTAAAAAACACACACAGACATTAATTAAAAATTATTTTAATGAATGAAATAAAGACACCAAGTTTTTGACCAAATTTATTCCTCTGCTAATCCATAAATAAACCATGGACCTGTAACAAAAATAAAACAAAAAAGCAACAAAAGAAAACAAAAAAGCAACAAAAGAAAACAAAAAGCAACAACATAAAACAAAAAAAGCAGCAATATCCTTACCTGGGGCTGAAGGATGGGACCCCCATTTCAATAGGTTGAAACGCTGCCAAGGATCCAGGTAAAAAGGCATTAGTGGCCTCCAGTTATGTATATGCTATCACTATGTGATTTCATGGGTGATGTTAGAGGGTTTGTGGCCAGCTTATTACAATCATTGTGACACTCTGCTTGGATTATTTGTTTCATGCCTTGTGTAGGTAGGCTTTTTTTCACATTAAATGCAAGAGGTTATGTGTCTTATCATGATTAGTATTTTTGGTTATGTTTAATATATGCTAACTAAGCCCCTTTTTTCTCTGGATTTTTTGAAAATATGGGTTTTAGGGCTATAGTAGATGGAATATATGGCTTTTGAATTGATTGCTAGACCCTCTTAGTAGCATATTATGGTCACCATTTGGTTCTTTACTATGCAGCAACATACTAATTAGGTTGAGTCCCATGTCTTTCTGTTTTGCTTATCCTGCACCTTTATTATGTGTGGTATTTTAATATGTTTTCAATAAATATCTATTTTTATGATTGACCATTTTTTTGCTCCAATTTTTCATTGCTATACCATTAGCATGGATTTTGTGGCAGAATGATTGAGAATTTTCTGGAGTAAATTTATATTCTTGATACAGTGAAAGGGAAATTTTTTGGTATATTAATATAATATTTTTAGTATATTTATATCATATATATGATATTCATATATATAATATAATTGTGTGTGTATATATATATTATATATATATATATATATATATATATATATATATATATTATACACAGTTGTGGCCAAAAGTATTGACACCCCTGCAATTCTGTCAGATAATACTCAGTTTCTTCCTGAAAATAATTGCAAACACAAATTCTTTGGTATTATTATCTTCATTTAATTTGTTTTAAATGAAAAAACACAAAAAGAATTGTTCTATAGCCAATTTGGATATAATTCCACACCAAACATAAAAAAGAGGGTGGACAAAAGTATTGGCACTGTTCGAAAAATCATGTGATGCTTCTCTAATTTGTGTAATTAATAGCACCTGTAACTTACCTGTGGCACCTAACAGGTGTTGGCAATAACTAAATCACACTTGCGGCCAGTTGACATGGATTAAAGTTGACTCAACCTCTGTCCTGTGTCCTTGTGTGTACCACATTGAGCATGGAGAAAAGAAAGAAGACCAAAGAACTGTCTGAGGACTTGAGAAACCAAATTGTGAGGACGCATGAGCAATCTCAAGGCTACAAGTCCATCTCCAAAGACCTGAATGTTTCTGTGTCTACAGTGTGCAGTGTCATCAAGAAGTTTAAAGCCCATGGCACTGTGGATAACCTCCCTAGATGTGGATGGAAAAGAAAAATTGACAAGAGATTTCAACGCAAGATTGTGCGGATGTTGGATAAAGAACCTCGACTAACATCCAAACAAGTTCAAGCTGCCCTGCAGTCTGAGGGTACAACAGTGTCAACCCGTACTATCCGTCCGTGTCTGAATGAAAAGGGACTGTATGGTAGGATACCCAGGAAGACTCCACTTCTTACCCCGAGACATTAAAAAGCCAGGCTGGAGTTTGCCAAAACTTACCTGAAAAAGCCTAAAGCGTTTTGGAAGAATGTTCTCTGGTCAGATGAGACAAAAGTAGAGCTTTTTGGGCAAAGGCATCAGCATAGAGTTTACAGGAGAAAAAAGAGGCATTCAAAGAAAAGAACACGGTCCCTATAGTCAAACATGGCGGAGGTTCCCTGATGTTTTGGGGTTGCTTTGCTGCCTCTGGCACTGGACTGCTTGACCGTGTGCATGGGATTATGAAGTCTGAAGACTACCATCAAATTTTGCAGCATAATGTAGGGCCCAGTGTGAGAAAGCTGGGTCTCCCTCAGAGGCCATGGGTCTTCCAGCAGGACAATGACCCAAAACACACTTCAAAAAGCACTAGAAAATGGTTTGAGAGAAAGCCCTGGAGACTTCTAAGGTGGCCAGCAATGAGTCCAGACCTGAATCCCATAGAACACCTGTGGAGAAATCTAAAAATGGCAGTTTGGAGAAGGCACCCTTCAAATATCAGGGACATGGAGAAGTTTGCCAAAGAAGAATGGTCTAAAATTCCAGCAGAGCATTGTAAGAAACTCATTGATGGTTACCAGAAGCGGTTTGTCACAGTTATTTTGGCTAAAGGTTGTGCAACCAAATATTAGGCTGCGGGTGCCAATACTTTTGCCTGGCCCATTTTTGGAGTTTTGTGTGAAATGATCAATGTTTTGCTTTTTGCTTCATTCTCTTTTGCGTTTTTTCATTTAAGACAAATTAAATGAAGATAATAATACCAAAGAATTTGTGTTTGCAATCATTTTCAGGAAGAAACTGAGTATTATCTGACAGAATTGCAATACTTTTGGCCACAACTGTATATAACTAGCTGAAGAGCCCGGCACTGCCCTAGCATAGTAACTAACTACGGTTAGTTATAACAAATTATAACGATTATATCTATCTATCTATCTATATATATATATATATATATATATATATATAAAGCTGAGTGTATAGTCCCACCCACTCCGCATAGCCACACTCACTGTAATATCCCACATCATCCCGTCAGCCAGAGCCTCCGGACTACTTCCCCTAATATCCCAAATCGTTCCATCAGCCAGAGCCACCGGACTACTAATATCCCACATCATTCCGTCAGAGCCACCGGACTACTACCTCTAATATCCTACATCATCCCATCAGCCAAAGCCACCGGACTACTACCCCTAATATCCCACATCATCCCGTCAGCCAGAGCCACCGGTGTTGTGAATTCTCTTGATCTGACTTCTGAGTCGGGGCTCCCTCTGGTGGTTACTGCGGGTAGTGGAGCTGGCCGGATTGAGAGAAGTCTGCCACCTGACAATGATGATTGGAAATCAGGGGTTACTGACTGGGAGGATATAAGTGAGCAGGCTTCCCTCAGTTGCTGCTGGTGATTAGTTTCTTCCTGTGCATTTTGAGGTCTGCTGTCTCCTGCCTGCTCCTGCATTTTTTAGTTAAGTTGTTCATTTACTAATCATTTGCATCTGATCTGGTTTTGCCTCTTTCTGAATTGCTGTGAGGTTTCAGCGTGCTCCCTGCTGGCGCTGTGCTGGACCCCGCTCCATATGTTACAGCTTGTGTCAGTTTGTTCAGTCCCCTGTTATATTAGTCTCATTTGCTTTGCTGCCAGTTCACACCTGAATGCTGATATAGTGGGGGAGAGGTCGTGAGACCTCAGTGTAATTTGTACCTCAGACATGTTGGATTTTTTAGGGTTTTTGCATGATTGCAGACAGTGTCTTTCCTTTCCAATCCTATCTAGACAGTTTGGGCCCCATCATTTCCTCAGACTATTTTCTGCCTGCATTTGTGCCTCATCTTGTCTCACCGACATTATATGTTTGTGGGCAATCTATTTCTTTGGGGTTCTACTCCGGGGCAGTTTAGATATCACCTTTCTTGCTTTAAGCTTAGTTAGTTCTCTGATTGTGCTGAGGCATCAAGGGCATCGTAGGTACGCCCCACGGCTACTGCTAGTTCTATTGTTAGGATCAGGGGTCTGCAATCTGCTAAGTTACCAACCTTTCTAGTTTCCTGGTGGCCTAGCCTATTCCTGCCATCCTCCTCGGTGACCTATTCATAACACACTGGACTACTCCCCCTAATATCCACCATCATCCCATCAGCCAGAGCCACCGGACTACTACCCCTAATATCCCACATCATCCCGTCAGCCAGAGCCACCGGACTACTACTCCTAATATCCCACATCATCCCGTCAGCCTGGGGTCAGGACCAGAGCGCTGAGTGGAATGGCCCTAACTTCCATATCAGGGATCCCTTTAAGAGAGGCCTGGATCAGAACCAGAGCACTGAGTGGATTTGCCCTGACTTCTATACCAATGATCCTTTTAATAGAAGACTGGGGTGAGAATCAGAGCGCTGAGGGATTTGCCTTCACTTCCATACCAGAGATCCCTTTAAGAGAGGTCTGGGGTCAGTACCATAGCACAGAGTAGATTTGCCCTCACTTCCATACTGGGGATCCCTTTAAGAGAGGCCTGGGGTCAGTATCAAAGCGCAGTGTGGATTAGCCCTCACATACTGGGGATCCCTTTAATAGGGGCCTGGGGTCAGAAACAGAGTGCTTAGTGGAATTGTCCTAACTTCCATACCAATAATCACTTTAAGAGACCCTGGGGTCAGAACAACAGAGCTGAGTGGAATGGTCCTAACTTCCATACCGGGGATCCCTTTAAGAGGGAAGATGTGCCTATGGGATGGAGGATGTCTGATGGGTATATGGGCACGAGAGGGGGTAATTAATTTCTGTCATGTGATCTCTGCTCCTTTCTGGGGGACAGACAATGGCTGGTAGCTTATGTTTCTGGGGATGCTAGATTTCTCCCACCCAATCAGTGTCTGCTGAGGTGTTGTCTGGAGAGAGAAAACTGTTGCTCATAGCAACAAATCACAGCTCAGCTTCTTTTAAACAGCTCTGGTGAAATGAAAGATGCTTCATGATTGGTTGGTGACACACACGCACACATTCAATTTTATATTTAGAGATATATTATATATATATATATATTATGTGCATATACAGTATATATTCTCTATATCTTCAATATAATATATTACATATATATTATTTTATGTGTGTGTGTGTGTGTGTGTGTATATATATATATATATATATATATATATATATAATGTTAGGGACGGCGGAACGCACTAAATATTAAATAACAGGAAGTGCGTTCGCCGCCCGGGGTCCACCATGCAGAGCCTGTTGACTTCACAGGTCTCAATGGTGTGCACGCACGGTATACGGTCACAGGACTAGGCCCAGACTCAGGGTCAGCGTTCATCTAGACCTATGGTGCGTGCGGTGTCACAATCGCGGACGCCAAGAGAAGCTGCTGACTGCAGCGCGGCAAGAGACACTGCCGCTATACGACAACGCCCGGAAGCAGGCGCACTGTCGGACACTAGCACTGTGGTGGATGAGTACTGTGGCCTATAGCTTGCCTCTGACTGGCGCTGACTCTATTACTGGATCCCTATACACACTCATAATATCAGAGGGAGGGGAATCTTAATGAGTCATTTGTAATCCATACATCCATCAACATTCACACAGTAGCAATTAGAGTCTATACTAGCGCATCATGCGGCCCTTTTATAGCCGGGACCTTCCGGAAGCTTCCAGATCTCTGAGATGGACCAATGAGATCTGGAGAAGGACCTGAGCATGTGACTCCCGATCTCCAATGGGAGATCGTCTCGTGAGCATGCCCAGTAGCACGACGGGAGGACTTAGCCTCTGGAGTGGCTTGCTGCAGAGCAGACTGCACTACTATTGCTAGCCCAGAGGTGGCAGCAACAACTGGACCCACAGAGCTGGTCTGAGCAGAGCGTCTGGAGCGCCGGGATTGCTGTGCAGGCTCCTGAGCGGTCGGAGGAGAATGCAAGGCTCTGGATTCCTGCTGCGCAGTTGCAGGAACCCGACGCCTAACATTATGGATATATTTTATTTATATATATATATATATATATATATATATATATATATATATATATATATATATATAGGTAGATAGATATACATTATGGATATATATATTTTCTATATACTGTATATTACATATAAATTTTATATATATAGATATATATATTATGTGTATATATTGTGATGCAGTGACTGTTGTGACAGCTAGGGGGTGCTTTATGGGTCATGCACACAGGCATATCCATTGTGGTAATGGAGATAGGATGGTAAATGACCGTTATGTATCCCAGGGTGGGTGGCCCTGGGATGGAAGCTTGAATATGTGGTAATCAGCAGAGGTAATGCTGAGTGTTTGTTACTATGTATCAGGGAAGGCTTTCAGGTGGCTTGGTGAGATGGGCAAGACAAGTCACCTACAAACCCACCCAGGGGTGTGTGTTGAGTTCATTTTTCCCTTCACCATTGAGGTCTGATGAACTCCCTCCTCTGGTGAAAGAAGGTAGTGAGGCTGATTATCAAACACCTGGGCAGCTAGATGATGACTGGGTGGCTGGAATTGAGGACTGGATATAAGGTTGCCGATGCCCTTCTTCCTGGCTGGTGATTTTCCTGCTGGATTCTTGGAGACCAGTCTGATTCCTGCATCTCAAAGCTAAGTTTTTCTGCTCTGCTTTGTACTCTTCAGTTTTGTTTTTGTTTTGCCTTGTTTTTTGGGAGTTCTGCCATCCCCGGCAGGGGGTGAGCTGAATTCCATTTTTGTCTCTGATCTGTTGATCTTTTGCTCTGTCTTCAGAATATACCTGAGTGCTGATATAGTCTTTTGAAGCCTTTTTAGCGACTTCAGGGCCTGTTTTTCCTATCAGGGTTGGCTCATTTTGATAGGGTTTTTGCGGATGGCAGACAGCAGCTTTCCTATCCTGTCCTATGTAGTTAGCTTGGGCCCCATGATTTGCTCAACCTATCTTTCTATCTGTGTTAGTGTTTTCATCTTGCTTCACCGTCATTATATGTTGGGGGCTGCCTATTGCTTTGGGGTCTGCTCTGGGGCAGTTTAGTTTTTCCCCTTTCTGTCTTTAGGCTATGTAGTTCCCGGCTGTGATCGAGGGGTCTAGGGCACCGTAGGAACCCCCCACGGCTACTGCTAGTTGTTGTGGATAGGTCCAGGGGTCTGCAATCCGATAGCTGCCAACCTCTCTGGTTTTTCTGGACTTAGCTGGTATTTTGTTTTTTCCTCCTTCGGTGACTCATCATAACAGGTGTGTGTCTGAATGCCCATAGTAAAAGCTGTATATGTGTGTTAATGGCTGGGTGTTTGAATAGGACCTGCGATGAGATCATAGCCATGTGATCCGGTGGGCATGGCTACGGACCATATAAGGTGACCAGGGTAGGTCATATGGGGGAGAGTGCCTGGATCTGATTGGTCCATGTGGAAGGTGTGCTGCCTTCCTGAAGAGCACGTGCGGAGGCCGCTAACCGTGTGAGGCCTGTGTATAAAGGCCTGCGTGAGTGTGACAGTTCCCAGGAGGGAATGGATGTCCGGAGTGAGAAGCAACTAAGAGGTAACCCTGGACAAGGGCGAATTAACTGTGAGACTTTGGAGCCTGCTTGCTGGACAAAACACAGCCTGTGTGAACACAGGGCTAAGAGAGCGGAGCTCCTTTATGAACTTTCGTTTGGTCTGATGTAAGACTGTTACCGTTTTCGTCATGCTGCCATGGTTTATGCCGTATACAATAAATTGTATGGACTATGTTATGTGGAAAGTCTGTGCCGGACCAGGTTTATCTGCAGCAAAGTGAGTGTACCCCAATACACTCAGTGAGGGCTGCCTTACATATGGTGGAGAATGCTAAGGGCACTGTTGTAGCCCTGTTGCTAGGGGCAACGGATGAGGACTAAAAAAAAATCGATTGCTAGGGGTAGTGGTTTCAAGAAGCACATGTTGCAGTGCTGGCGACTCGGAGCCAGGTAACAGACAGTAGTCTGTGGTATGCTGACCGGGGTCAGAGGAAAGACTGTTTGAGAAGTCGCTACAGGGTGCCTCCGTGGATAAGAGGTACCCGGGAACCTGTGTGCCCGACACCAGCAGGTAATGGACAGGAGTCTGTGTTGTACTGACCAGGGTCAGTGAGAAAGACTGTGTACCTGAATGGTTCAGGGTGCCAGGTCCTGGAAGGTCAGTGTTGGGAAATTCTGGGAGAAGAATATCGGATCCCTGGAGCACGTGCTGCGACCTTGGACCGGGTGAGGCGTGAGTGCTGGACGGTCTCAGGAGGAGCCGGACGTCCTGCATAGCACCCGCTGAGGCCCTGGACCTGGTGACCGGTGTGTTGGTGTTATATTCCTGGGACTGCACAACAAGAATCCAGAGCCGTACATCCAGCGGTCTCCCATTCCCCTCCAACCGCTCAGGGACCTGCTCAGCAATCCCGGCGATCTAGGCGTCCTGCTCAGACTCGCTCTGTTAGCCTGGATGTTGCTGCCACCTCTGGTGCAGCAATGGTAGCGCAACCTGCTCTGCAGGGAACCGCTCCAGAGGCTAAGTCCTCTCGCCGTACTGCTGGGCATGCCCGCAAGATGACCTCTCAGTGGAGAACAGGGGTCACATGCTCAGGTCCGGTGTCGGATCTGATTGGTCCTTCCCAGAGTACTGGAAGGTCCCGGAAGCGCATGGCTATAAAAAGCCTGCATGGCGGCTCGGCCATGCGCTAGTGTAGACTATTATGCTGTGTGTGAAGGGTGATGGATGCATGTGTCTGGTGACTGACTTATTTGAAATCCCCTTCCCTCTGATATTATGAATGGTGACAGAGTGTTGGTTATAGTCAGCTCCAGTTAGTGGCAAGCTAAGCGCCACTGTGCTTCCTGCACTGTACACTAGTGTCCGACGGTATCCGGCTTTCCGGCTCCGTCGTCTAGCGGCTATTGTTACTGCCGCGCTGCAGTAGCAGCATTTAATGGCGTTCGTGGCTGCGACACCACATGCCAGCCGGTCCTGTGGAGTTAACAGGCCCAGCGCTCATTCCTAATTTATATTAGGGCGTCTCTGTGGCTTAACAGTATCCGCATTCACTCCTCGGGTGAGGTTAACCCGAGTGCAGCACTTCGCCAGCTAGTGAGTCTGCCATTGTCCAGCAGTGGTCTTGTCACCTACCGCACGGTGGACCCCGGGCGGCGAACGCACCTCCTATTATTTATATTTGGTGCGTTCCGCCGTCCCTAACATTACACTAGTGCCAGGGTCTGGCTGGTAATGGCAGACGTGCAGCAACTGCAGCGCTACATTCGGCAGCAGGAGAGCAGGTTGGCGGCTATTGAGAGCGCCAACTGAGCTGTGAATGCTGCGCTAGCTGCTGCTCAGACTGTCGCTGAGGCTGCCTGATGGGTGCCCACACTTTTGCACACGCCGACAATTTCTCACCTCCTGCTCCCCGACAAGTTTTCGGGTGACAGCGCCACCTGTAGGGTATTCGTCAGCCAGTGCTCAATTCAGCTCGAGTTACTGGCTGCACGATTCCCTACAGAGCGGGCTAAGGTGGGATTTATTGTCTCATTATTGTCTGGCAGGGCATTACAGTGGGCCACACTATTGTGGGAACGTGATGATCCTGTGGTTCAGGGTGCTGCTCAGTTCCTCACGGCCCTGAAGCAGGTCTTTTTGGGACCACGGATCACACACGATACTTCTCTCCAATTGCTATCCCTAACACAGGGGTCGCTTTCGGTTAGCCATTATGCCATCCGGTTTTGGACACTGGCTTCCGAATTAGAGTCGCCGGACAAAGCATTAGTCCCGGTGTTTTGGAGAGGGCTAGCTGAGCATGTCAAGGATGCTCTAGCTACCAGAGAAGTTCCCACAAGTCTGGAGGAACTGATTGCCGTCTCCACCCGCATTGACCTCCGGTTTACGGAGCGCGGGCTGGAACGTGCACAGTCCAGACGAATGGTTAACTTGGCTCCCACCTTCACCGAGCGAGCCGCTGACATACCCTGCACAGGAGCTTGCACCCTCTGAACCTATGGAGGTGTCTCGCATTGGCCCCAATCCACGTCCAATGCGAAGTTCTGTACGTTGCTATCAGTGCCGACAGTTTGGTCACTCGGCTAGCATGTGTCCACTGCGGGCAAAAAAACGTCCACGTTCAGTGGCCGTAGGTGGTGGTCAGTCCAATATGAAACCCTTTTCACCAAATTCCGGGGCATTCTAGACAGTGGGTCCTCCACCTTGGAGGCAGAGGTTATCGTGGATTCCGGGGCTGAGGGGAATTTTATGTCCTCAACCTTCGCCCAGAAACACGCTATTCCCCTGGTGTTGCTGCCCCAGCCTCTGACCATCATGGTGGTTAACGGTGCACATATGCCCTCTCAGGTGACCCATCAGACAGCTCCACTCGGGCTTTCCATCTCTCCCTCCCATCGTCCCTGCTCATTTTGCCTGATGGCATTGACCAGGTGCTTCTTGGGCTTCCCTGGCTCCGTTGCCACTCCCCTCATCTTGATTGGGCGTCAGGGAAGATACTGGGTTGGAGCAAGGACTGTGAGGGAAGGTGTCTGAGGGGCAGTCTTCAGGTGGCTTCCACTGAAGTGCCTGCGGATCTCTCCGCGCTTCCTAAACCCTACCACCAGTACGCGGACGTCTTCTCCAAAAAATCTGCGGAGACGCTCCCGCCGCACCGTTCATACAATTGCCCGATAGATCTCATGCCAGGCACAGAACCTCCTAGAGGCTGTGTGTATCTGCTATCACTCCCTGAGACAGAGGCTATGTCTCAATATATCCAGGAGAACTTGGCTAGAGGTTTTATCAGAAAATTGGGGTCGCCGGCTGGTGCAGGGTTCTTCTTCGTACAGAAGAAGAGCAGAGAGTTACGCCCCTGTATTGACTACAGAGGTCTCAACGCTATAACGGTCTAAAACAAATACCCTCTGCCGTTGATTTCTGAGTTATTTGACAGGTTGCGAGGGGCCCGGATCTTTACAAAATTAGATCTACGGGTGGCGTATAACCTGATCCGCATTCGCGAAGGAGACGAGGGGAAGACAGCTTTTAATACCACTACAAATATTTGGTCACATCCTTCGGCCTTTGTAATGTGCCTGCTGTCTTCCAGGACTTCGTCAATGACATCTTCCGCGACATGCTTTCTACCTCGGTGGTGGTCTATCTGGATGACATCCTCATCTTCTCGCCAGATTTGACTACCCACCGGAGAGACGTCTGCAGGGTCTTCGACCGTCTGCGGGCGAATTCTCTCTATGCCAAGCTGGAAAAGTGTCAGTTTGAGCAGGAGTCCTTGCCGTTCCTGGGCTACATCATCTCGGCCCAGGGATTGGCTATGGATCCGGCCAAACTACAAGCGGTAATGGACTGGCAGGAACCCATTCACTCAAAGCGGTGCAGCGCTTCTTGGGGTTCGTGAATTATTACCGGCAGTTTATACCTCACTTTTCCACATTGGTAGCTCCATTAGTTGCTCTCTCTAAAAATGGAGCTAACCCCAACGTTTGGACGGAACAGGTCTCCAAGGCCTTCGCAGCTATAAAATCTCATTTTGCTGGCGCTCCCATCTTACACCATCCCGTTGTGGGTAAACCATTTATTCTGGAGGTAGATGCCTCTTCCGTCGGTGCAGGAGAAGTCCTTTTCCAGAAGGATGCTCAAGGTCGGAAGCACCCCTGCTTCTTCTTCTCTAAGACCTTCTCATCGGCGGAGAAGAATTACTCCATCGGTGACAGGGAGCTGCTAGCAATGAAGTTGGCCTTTTCCGAGTGGAGACATCTCCTGGAGGGAGCTCGGTTTCCCTTCCAGGTATATACAGACCATAAAAATTTGGTCTATTTGCAGACGGCTCAGCGCCTGAACTCTCGTCAGGCTAGGTGGTCGCTCTTCTTTTCTCTCTTCCACTTCACCCTGCACTACCTCTCAGGAGAGAAGAACGTCCGTGCGGATGCTCTCTCACGCTCGGTGGTTTCAGCGGAGGAAGGAGAGGCTGAGCCTCGGCTAATTCTCCCGCCGGAGAGTTTTGCGAGTGTGGCCCCAGTTGCTCTCGAGTCAGTGCCACCGGGCAAGACCCTGGTGCCTCCTCAGCTATGGCCGGAGGTTCTCGCCTGGGGACATGCCTCCAGGGTGGGTGGTCACTTTGGCAATAAACGGACCACAGAGCTCCTGGCTAGGTCGTACTGGTGGCCGCAGATGGCTCGAGATGTCAAGGAATACGCACAGGCATGCGTCTCGTGTGCACGGAACAGACCCTCTAGACAGAGGCCGGCGGGGCTAATGTATCCCCTGCCAGTGTCAGATAGACCTTGGGAGATGGTTGGCATGGACTTTGTGGTTGGCTTGCCCAAATCCGGTGGCAGTACAGTCATCTGGGTGGCCACCGACCATTTTTCTAAAATGGTGCAATTGGTGCCACTCGCACGGTTGCCTTCCGCTCGTGGTCTTGCCACACTGTTCATAAAACACGTATTCTGCCTACATGGCATGCCAGACAAAATTGTTAGTGATCGAGGTCCCCAGTTCGCGTCTCGGTTCTGGAGGGAGCTCTGCAGTCTACTCAGCATCGAGCTAAATCTGTTCTCTGCTTACCATCCTGAGACGAACGGCTTGGTTGAAAGAGCCAATCAAACCTTGGTCACGTACCTACGGCATTTTGTCTCTGCCAGGCAGGATGACTGGGCATTAGAGTTGAGCGATACCGTCCGATACTTCAAAGTATCGGATCGGAATGGATCGGCCGATCTTAAAAAAAAAAAAGTATCGGTATCACCGATTCCGATACCGGAAGTCCCATTCAAGTCTATGGGACTTCCGGTATCGGAATAAGAAAAACCCTGTTTTTGCCTTGTACAGCCTCTCTGGGGCCTGTACGGGCCTTTCGGGGGGCTGTGCCGGCCTGCCAGGGGGTCTGTGCAGGCTCTGGTGGTCTGTGCTGGCCTGCTGGGGGGCTGTGCCGGCCTGCCGGGGGGTCTGTTCAGGCTCCGGTGGGCTGTGCCGGCCTGCCGGGGGGCTGTGCCGGCCTGCCGGTGGTCTGTGCAGGCTCCGGTGGGCTGTGCCGGCCTGCCGGGGGCTGTGCCGGCCTGCCGGTGGTCTGTGAAGGCTCCGGTGGGCTGTGCCGGCCTGCCGGGGGGCTGTGCCGGCCTGCCGGTGGTCTGTGCAGGCTTCGGGGGTCTGTGCAGGCATCATCCGATGGGACTACAAGTCCCATCGGGCGATGCCTGCTACCATGACAGTGATTGACACATTAGCCAATGATGGGACAGTAGTAATCCCATCATCTGGCTAATGTGTTGAATGTAAAAAAAAAAAAAAAAAATTACATGCTACATACATGCTACATACATACAACATGCATACTACATACATGCTACATTCATACTACATACTACATACATGCTACATTCATACTACATATATACTACATGCAACATGCATACTACATATATACTACATGCTACATACATACTACATATATGCTACATACATACTACATATATACTACATGCATGCTACATACATACTGCATGCTACATACATACTACATGCTACATACATACTACATGCTACATACATACTACATATATGCTACATACATACTACATATATGCTACATACATACTACATATATACTACATGCATGCTACATACATACTGCATGCTACATACATACTACATGCTACATACATACTACATATATGCTACATACATACTACATATATACTACATGCATGCTACATACATACTGCATGCTACATACATACTGCATGCTACATACATACTACATGCTACATACATACCACATATATACTACATACATACTACATGCATGCTACATACATACTACATGCTACATACATACCACATACATACTACTTATATACTACATGCATGCTACATACATACTGCATGCTACATGCATGCTACATACATACTACATACATACTACATGCATGCTACATACATACTACATGCTACATACATACTACATGCATGCTACATACATACTACATGCTACATACATACCACATACATACTACATACATACTACATGCATGCTACATACATACTACATGCTACATACATACCACATACATACTACATACATACTACATGCATGCTACATACATACTACATGCTACATACATACCACATACATGCTACATATATACTACATGCATGCTACATACATACTGCATGCTACATGCATGCTACATACATACTACATACATACTACATGCTACATACATACCACATATATACTACATACATACTACATACAATACATTCATACAATACATACATAGACATACAGTACATATAACATAGAGTAACATACTTACCAATACTTGTCACATTGTTCCCCGAAGCCATTGTCTTTTACGGAATAAATATTAACATAACAAACCACAAAAATACTCACCCACGATCCGAAGCAGTCCATGAGTGTGTCCCACGACGATCTTGGGTAGAGAACTGCAGCATCAGTTGATGCTGCCGTTCTCTACGGGCTGCAGGAATCCAATGACGGAAGGTAGGTATCCTTCCGCACTGTATTCCTCCGCCACTTAAAAAAAAAAAAAGTCCCTAGTCTCACTTTATGCCATTGCTGTGTGGGAATTTTTTGTGAGTATTTTTGTGGTTTATGTTAATATTTATTCCATAAAAGACAATGGCTTCGGGGAACAATGTGACAAGTATTGGTAAGTATGTTACTCTATGTTATATGTACTGTATGTCTATGTATGTATTGTATGAATGTATTGTATGTAGTATGTATGTAGTATATATGTGGTATGTATGTAGCATGTAGTATGTATGTAGCATGCATGTAGCATGCAGTATGTATGTAGTATATATGTAGTATGTATGTAGTATGTATGTGGTATGTATGTGGCATGCATGTAGTATATATGTAGTATGTATGTAGCATGTAGTATGTATGTAGTATATATGTGTTATGTATGTAGTATGTATGTAGCATGCAGTATGTATGTAGCATGCATGTAGTATATATGTAGTATGTATGTAGCATGTAGTATGTATGTAGCATGCATGTAGTATGTATGTAGCATGTAGTATGTATGTAGCATGCATGTAGTATGTATGTAGTATGTATGTAGTATTTTTTTTTTTTTTTTTTAAACATTTAACACATTAGCCGGATGATGGGACTACTACTGTCCCATCATTGGCTAATGTGTCAATCACTGTCATGGTAGCAGGCATCGCCCGATGGGACTTATAGTCCCATCGGACGATGCTTGCACAGACCCCCGGACATCAGCACAGCCCCCCGGCAGGCCGGCACAGCCCCCCGGCAGGCCGGTACAGACCCCCACAGGGTGCACAGACCCCGGGCAGTCCACACAGCCCCCCGGCAGGCCGGCAGAGACCCCCGGAAGGCCCGAAATGACGGCGCATCATGATGCGCACACACCGCGCATCATGATGACGTCAGGCTGTCAATCAACTTTGAACTTCCGATTCCGATGCCGACTTCCGATATTGAAAAAATATCGGAAGTCGGTATCGGAATTCCGATACAGCAAGTATCGGCCGATACCCGATACTTGCGGTATCGGAATGCTCAACACTACTGGGCATCCTTGCTACCATGGGCTGAGTTTGCCCTGAACAATGCAGTGGCTGATTCCACTGGTCAGACGCCCTTTCTTCTAAACTACGGCCAACATCCACGCATCCCTGTCCCGATGCCAGTGTCTTCCGCTGACTCCAGGGTGGCAGACATGGTAGCGGAGGCTCGCGACATCTGGGATCGCACTCGGGATGCTATCCGGGCCTCAAAAGAAAGGATGAGGGCGTCTGCCGACACACATCGGCGACCCGCTCCAAGCTTCTCCCCCGGCAACATGTTGTGGTTCTCTACTCGAAATATCAAACTGCGAGTCGAGTCCCCCTAGTTCGCGCCGCGATACATTGGACCCTTCAAGGTCCTCAAGCGAATTAGCTGGTCTACCGCCTGGCTCTTCCCCCACACTTAGCCATTTCGGACGTTTTCCATGTATCCCTCCTCAAACCAGTTCATATGGCCCGCTTTTCCGAGTCATCTGCCGGGTCATCAGACTTGTTGTCTGACGAGTTTGAGGTTAACGCCATTGTGGGATGCAGGATTGTCCATGGCAAAAAATTTTATTTGGTGGATTGGAAGGGTCATGGACCGGAGGCTTGGACCTGGGAGCCAGTGAAGAATATCCATGCTCCACTCTTGATTGTGGCCTTTGAGTGCAGTGAGGCTCAGAGGGGTGGGGGGGCCTAGGAGGGGGGGTAATGTTAGGCGTCGGATTCCTGGGACTGCATAACAGGAATCCAGAGCCATACATCCAGCGGTCTCCCATTTCCCTCTGACCACTCAGGGACCTGCTCAGCAATCCCAGCGATCCAGGTGTCCTGCTCAGACTCGCTCTGTGAGCCTGGATGTTGCTGCCACTTCTGGTGCAGCAATGGTAGCGCAACCTGCTCTGCAGGGAACCCCTCCAGAGGCTAAGTCCTCTCGCTGTGCTGCTGGGCATGCCCGCAAGATGACCTCTCAGTGGAGAACAGGGGTCACATGCTCAGGTCCTGTGTCGGATCTGATTGGTCCTTCCCAGAGTACTGGAAGGTCCCGGAAGCGCATGGCTATAAAAAGCCTGCATGGCGGCTCGGCCATGCGCTAGTGTAGACTATTATGCTGTATGTGAAAGTTGATGGATGCATGTGTTTGGTGACTGACTTATTAGAAACCCCCTTCCCTCTGATATTACAAATGGTGACAGAGTGTTGGTTATAGTCAGCTCCAGTTAGTGGCAAGCTAAGCGCCACTGTGCTTCCTGCACTGCACACTAGCGTCCGACGGTGTCCGGCTTTCCGGCTCCATCGTCTAGCGGCTATTGTTAATGCTGCACTGCAGTAGCAGCATTTATTGCGGCTGCGACGCCACATGCCAGCTGGTCCTGTGGAGTTAACAGGCCCAGCGCTCATTCCTAATTTATATTAGGGCGTCTCTGTGGCTTAACAGAGGCCGCCTTCACTCCTCGGGTGACGTTAACCCGAGTGCAGCACTTCGCCAGCTAGCGAGTCTGCCATTGTCCAGCAGCGGCCTTGTCACCTACTGTACGGTGGACCCCGGGTGGCGAACGCACCTCCTATTATTTATATTTGGTGCATTCCGCCGTCCCTAACAATTGCGAACCCAGGGAGGAGGGTTGGATCCCTGAACAGCACCCGGTGAGGCGTGAATGTTGGACGGTCTCAGGTGGAGACGGACGTCCTGAATAGCACCCGCTGAGGCCCTGAACCTGGTGGCCGGTGTGGTGGGAACCTTGGGAGGAGGGTTGGATCCCTGAATAGCACCTGGTGAAGCTTGAGTGTTGGACGGTCTTAGGTGGAGACTGATGTCCTGAATAGCACCTGCTGAGGCCCTGGTCCTGGTGACCGGTGTGTTGGGAAACCCTGGGAGGAGGGTGAATCCCTGAATAGCACCCGGTGAGGCCTGTGTGTTGGACGGTTCCACGTGGGGACTGACGTCCTGAATAGCACACGGACAGGCCACGTGTGTTTTTGTGTTGTGTTTTTTTTTCTCCCTCTCAAGTCAGCTTGCGGTGGCTCAGTGGGGTCACGAAGGTGACAAGCGGCTTGCTGTACCTCGGTGGGGTTACGAAGGTGACAAGCGTCTGGCTGTAACTCGGCGGGGTTACGAAGGTTGCTGTGGATCGGTGGGTCCACGAAAATAGCGCAGCAGGAGCTGCAGTGACACCAGCAGCTGTTTGTGAGCGGCAGCTGGAGGTGCTAGTGCTTTGCGGCTACAGCAGGAGCTACGGCAGTGCCAGCAGGAGCTGGTGTGGTATCGTAAGAGGACATCAGGGTATTCGTCTTCTTAATGGGCCAGTTTTAAGCCCAAAAGACATAAACAGTACCGTGTGAACTCTGGCCTAAGAAGGCCTGTAGAGGGGACATGGGGAAATCTCAAAAGGGGCCGGTGGCCCAAATCGGGGTGCTGACCCAAAAAGGGGTGGAGTCCCAGAGGGAGGTGGGGTCCCAAAAGGGGAGGAGCATCTCAATGTAAAAGAGGTGGTGCAGATGAACTATTTCCAGCGGCAAATGTACTATAGGTGTCCAGTATGCCTGGTGAACTACCCACCCAGCAAGAGGCTACGGGGGTGTGCCCTGCAAGTGAACGAGGAAGAAATGTATGGGCTGGTTGATTCTGGGACCCCGGTGACTCTAGTGAGGGTGGTGCCCCAGGGATTTGTAATACCCAATAAGAAGGTCTGGGTCACTTGCGTTCATGGTAGCACTAGGGACAATCCAGTGGCCAGGGTGATCCTTGAGACGATCTGGGACAGTACCGGACAGGATGTCGCTATAGTCCTGAATTTATGCTGTCCGTTAGTCATAGGTCAGGACTCTGAGCTGTTCTCTGACTTGTGGGAGAGGGGAGCAGCTCTACAGCAGGAGTATGTAGCGCTCTTGGTTGAGGGGGTTGCATATCTTAATGCAGTAACATCTTCCAACCATGACGGGACAGATGTTGGGATGACCAGAGAGAAGGGTGAGTCTGCCCAACGTACGGACGTGATGTCACCTGATGGGTACCACAGTGTGAATGATAATGACAATGCTCCACAAGGTGAAGACAGGTTGATGCTGGTAGACAAACCAGAATGTGTGACTGTTGGAGACAGGGAAGCTCCAGGAGTGGGGTCCAACATCATTAGAAATGGGGACTGCTGCATACTGGATGACCGATCAGGGGGTGGTGGCTCCCATTACGACGGTGATGACTGTGACCAGGAGTGCAGTAAGACTGACTCAGGGCTAAGTGGCCAGATGTCCTCCCGTCGCCAGAGGGGTAAAAGCCGGAAAGGGACTGAACCAACAGCATCCTCGGAGAAGTTGGAGCAAGAGGAGAAGATCTCCAATTTGACCGCCATCACCCGACGTCTAGAGGGTCATGTTAACAAACTGACCAGGAGATGGACACTTGGGAAGAGCGAGTTGACAGATTTAGCCAGGTGGAGGCTGACATACGAGATTTGGAGCAAGGGCACGAAGAGATGTGTCAACAGCTGGCGAAGGAATGTCTAAAGGTGGCGAGTATGGAAGTTGCCAACTCCGCGCAGTTGGAGAGGCTGCGCCACCTAGAGTCCGAGCTCTCAGCAGTCAAGGCCCTGAGTCAAACAGCCAAGCACAGAGTGGAGGAGCTCGAGAAAGAAGTCTTGGAGCTCAGAGATCACCTGTCAACGTTGCAAAGCGTGAACAAAGCCCTTAGGGAAGATGTGGAAGTGCTCAAAGAAGCAGTAAGAGATCTGCGGGAGAAGTTAGTGGTTGAAGACTTACAGCGGCCAAGCCCGAATGATAACAAAATGGAACTGCCAGTTCCTCTCTTGGCAAGGGGTCTCGAAGAGGTGAAATCTCATGAAAATTTGGAGCTAAAAGCTGAACAAGATAGTCCCCCGGTCGGGACAACTGTAAACCCAGAGCCATCTGTCCAGGAAGAGAGCGAGCCCACGATCTTCAAGTGTGTGACTGACGTACCCGAAGACGTGCAAGAAGTCTGTTCCGATGAAGGTGTGCATGAGGCTTTTAAAGAGGCGGTCAAAGCGTGTAGGGTGCAATGGGCACCTGAGACTCAGCAGTTGGTGGTACTGTCAACTAGGGAGGACACAGCAAAGTGGGTGGCTGTCCTGACGGATATGCATCTGCAATGTCTCTACACTAAACAGATGTTCAGGCGGAGTAATGTGAAAGCTGCTCGATGTCTAGAGCTTGCGAGGGAAGCTAAGAGTCAGCTAGGCTTGGGGGAAGATGTAATTCCGATACCCAAATATCTGGTGGGGAGAGTCATTGGAAGGCTCGGGAAAATGATGCAAGACCTTGTGGATATCTCCAGTGTGGTGAGGGTGAGGATTCCTCCTGATGGTGAAGTCCAGGTATCTGGTGAAGATGGCATGATTCCCATCATTGAGGTTGGCTCCATGGAAAGCCTTAGGAACTTCCGGATGCTCCTGGAATAATGAGTAATGTACCTGCAGGAGATAGAGCAGTTGAGACTGGACCGACTGCAAATTAATAAAGAGATGTGGAACATCAGATGGTGGCAGCCTTCATCCCGGGGTATAAGGACCAGAAGGTACCCTCCAATTAATTAGCTGGCGGGTAGCCAAAAACTTTCAGCAAAATGTGAATGTCGCAAATCTGCAAGTGGCAGTTCTTCTCGCAGTATGAGACTGAGAGACCTAGACAGTAGCTCCTTTGATGTACTACATGGGTCACACCAGACAGTGGCCTCGACTCTAAGTAGGACTTATGACTGCACCAACCGGAAGAACCAGTCGTGGAGAGAAAAGTCGGGGGATGGAGCATACAGGGAAAGTGTGGAGACTAAAAAGGGTCTGGTGACACAGGCGGACTTTGACTGGAAGGCCAAAGCCCAAGGCCGATTTACTGACCGCTGGGGGTGGGGGAGGCCTAACGTAAATAGGATGCCGTATGACGCCCAAAGCAGACTGAGACAGTCCTCTTGACTTGTTGGGCAAGGTGACAGTGGGTACCCAGTGTGGGTACCAGGTCTCGAGACACCCAGTATGTGACAAGTGTTCAACCCCACAAGTTTGAACAGAGGGGGGTATGTGATGCAGTGACCCTTGTGACAGTTAGGGGGTGCTGTATGGGTCATGCACACAGGCATATCCATTGTGGTAATGGAGATAGGATGGTAAATGACAGTTTTGTATCCCAGGGTGGGTGGACCTAGGATGGAAGCTTGAATATGTGGTAATCAGCAAAGGTAATGCTGAGTGTTTGTTACTATGTATCAGAGAAGGCTTTCAGGTGGCTTGGTGAAATGGGCGGTAGACACAATTGAAAGGTTAACTCACCAAAACCCTGACTGATGCACCAGTAACCCAAAAGGGTCTGGCTGCCTAGTGGAAAAAAATGCACACAAATAAGGCTTGCATAAGACATCAGTCACACAGATAATTGTGGTGCAAAGCGTCTGAGCAGCATATTAATGACGCCCATAGCATTAGCAGGCGGGCCGCTCAGCACTATGTATATGCATCACACAGCAAAACCAAGCCAACATGAAGAGGTCTAACTGCATCCTGCAAAAATGATAAAAAGTGCAAAAAGATAAAAAGATATGGGGTATTAGTTACTATTTTGGCCAAAGCAGATAAGCTCACAACCCAATGTCAAGGGTCCCCAGATTTTGTGAGTCCCTAACACTAAATCTGAACAGTGCACATAAAAAATTCAAAAAAACACAATTGAAAGGTTAACTCACCAAAACCCTGACTTTTTTCTGTGTGATGCATATACACAGTGCTGAGCGGCCCGCCTGCTAATACTATGGGCGTCATTAATAGGCTGCTCAGACGCTTTGCACCACACTTATCTGTGTGACTGATGTCTTATGCAAGCCTTATTTGTGTGCACTTTTTCCACTAGGCAGCCAGACCCTTTTGGGTTACTGGCTGTTCTCATCAGTGGATTGCACCTGTGCTGCCCCAGCCTTTATCAATGGGGGTCTGCTGCATCCTGCTGGTGCATCAGTCAGGGTATTGGTGAGTTAACCTTTCAATTGTGCTTTTTTAAATTTTTTATGTGCGCTGTGAGATGGGCTGTACCAGTCACTTACAAACCCAGCCAGGGGTGTGTGTCTGAACGCCCATAGTAAAAGCTGTATATGTGTGTGAATGGCTCGGTGTTTGAATAAGACCTGCGGTGAGGTCATAGCCATGTGATCCGGTGGGCGTGGCCACAGACCATATAAGGTGACCAGGGTAGGTCACATGGGGGAGAGTGCCTGGATCTGATTGGTCCATGTGGAAGGTCCTGGAAGGCCGGCGTGTTGGAAGGGGTGCTGCCTTCCTAAAGAGCACGTGCGGAGGCCGCTGACCATGTGAGGCCTGTGTATAATGGCATGCGTGAGTGTGACAGTTCCCAGGAGGGAATGGATGTCCGGAGTGAGAAGCAACTAAGAGGTAACCCCGGACAAGGGGGAATTAACTGTGAGACTTTAGAGCCTTTTTGCTGGGCAAAGCACAGCCTCTGTGAACACAGGGCTAAGAGAGTGGAGCTCCTTTATGAACTTTCATTTGGTCTGATGTAAGACTGTTACCGTTTTCTTCATGCTGCCATAGTTTATGCCGTATACAATAAACCGTATGGACTATGTTATGTGAAAAGCCTGTGCCGGACCTGGTTTATCTGCAACCAATTGAGTGTCAACCAATACACTCAGTGAGGGCTGCCTAACAATATATTATGTATTGTGGTGTAGTAACCACTGAGTCCGCTAGGGGGTGCTGTGTGGATGTCCCAGGAGAAAGGATGAATGGCAGAATACGGAATGGCCGTTATGTATCCCAAAGTGGGTGGCTTTGGGATGAAGACTTATGTGTTGTTCAGCAATGATATTGCTGAGGTGTTGCTTCAATGTATAAGGGAGAAGTCTCCAGGTAACTTGAGAGATGGGCGATCCTGGTTACCTACAAACCCACCCAGGGGTGTGTTTAAGAGTGTCATAATAAAGTATATGTGTGATTGTGTGTAATAGGACCATTAGTGAGGTCATAGCCATGTGATCACCTGTGGGTGTGGTTATGGACCATATAAGGTACCTGAGGTCCGGTCACATGAGAGAGAGTGCATGGATCTGATTGGGCCATGTGGAAGGTCCCGGCAGGCCTATGTGGAAGAAGGTGTGCTACCTTCCTGAAGACCACGTGCTGAGGCTGCTGCCACGGTGAGGCCTGTGGATATTGGCTGTATGTGCGGACGGATAAGACTCCTGTGTTTGCTGAGGCTCCAGGACTGAGCCTGAAATCATGGACACTTATGCTTGCTTTTTGCCTGAGCTAAAGGCTATTCCTTGTGTTATGTGCTACTTTATGGGTTGTGAAGCAATAAACCCTGTGAACTTTTAAAAGGAACATGCCTTCTTATTGACTCCTGTGGCTCCTGAGCGAGTTGAATCCCTACAATTGGTGACAGACTGCAGGCAGCGGTTCCAAGAAGCACATGTTGCCGTACTGGCGGCTCTGAGCCAGGAGAGCAGACGGTCTGGAAAATCGTGAGTAATACTGACTGAAGTCAGAGAAAGTGACTGTGTTGATACTTGTGGGATTCCTCTGAGAAGAGGCGCCCGAGAACCTGTGTGGCTGACACCAGCAGGTAACAGACAGGAATCCGTGTTGCACTGAGCAGGGTAAGTGAGAGACTGTGTACCTGGAGGTTCAGTGAGCAAGGTCCTGGAAGGTCAGTGTTGGGAGATTCTAGGAGAAGAATCGTCTCCCTGGAGCATGTGGTATGACCTTGGACCTGGTGAGGTGTGAGTGTTGGGCAGTCTCAGGTGGAGACGGATGTCCTGAATAGCACCCGCCGAGCCCCTGGACCTGGTGAGGCCGGTGTGTGGGTAGACCCTGGGAAAAGTGTCGGCTCCCTGAAAAAGCAAACCGGTGCGCCCTGTGTGTTGGACGGTCTCAGGCGGAGACGGTACGTCCAGAATAGCACACAGTCAGGACAAGTGAGTTTTTTGTGTGGTGTTTTTTTTTCCTAACTTAGCCTGCGTTGGCTCAGTGGGAGGCAAGAAGGGGACAAGCGGCTTCCTGTAACTCAGCGCGGTAACGAAGGGGACAAGCGGCTTCCTGTAACTCGGCGGGGTTACGAAGAGGACACCAGCCGCTGTGTGTGAACAGCAGCCAGTGGTGTCGGTGATTTGTGACAACAGGAGCTGTGGCAGCACCAGAAGGAACTGGTGTGGTGCCATGCTTAAAGGGCCAGTACCAGCCCAAAAAGACATAAAATGTACTGTGTGAACTGTGGCATAAGAAGTTCTGCAGAACGGACATGGGGAAATTCCGAAAGGGGGTGGTGGCCCAAATCGGGGTGGTGGCCCAGAAAGGAGTGGAGTCCCAGAAGGGGGAGGTAACCCAAATTGGGGTGGTAACCCAAAAGGGGGTTGAGTCCCAAAAGGGGGCGGTGACCCAAATTGGGGTGGTAACCCAAAAGGGGTGGAGTCCCAGAGGGGGCAGTGACCCAAATTGGGGTCGTAACCCAAAAAGAGGTGGAGTCCCAGGAGGGGGTGGCGACCCAAATTGGGGTGGTTCAGGAAATGGCAGCACTGATTGCCTCAGTGGGTATGTCTGGGGAACTGCAGTGTGTGTATGAGTTTTGAGGAGTGTGGCATGTATTTTCCTGATAACGATGGGCCACAGGTGTGCACCGTGATGCTGCAGTGGGAAGGAGTGCCTGGTAGGCTGGACTCAAAGAGTCAGGTGACTCTGACAGGAACTCCTCTCGTTTTATCTCTGACCGAGAAAAACGTCAGGGTTCGCTGCGAACATGGGGTCATTGTGAATTATACGGTGGACAGAGTTATGATTGAGATGACAAAGGGGAAGTGTCAAGGTGGTAGTATGCCACCAAACATAGTGCATACCTTTGAGAGGGGCCGAGACTTTGTTGTATTTGATGACGTATGGTCGGACAATGAAAACGTTTCGACTGTGGGGCCAGCAGACACTGAGACAGTGATGGCTCCTGACATGAACAGGTCAGAGGTAGAACTGACCGGGAAAGGAAGTACATCTGCCCAACTGATGGACCTGATGTTTCATAACATGACTGATGGTGAGCAGGTAGATGAGACGACTGGAGTGGACACACGGTCAGAGGGTAACTGGAGGGTTGACTCGGATGAGCGTCGTGATTCAGACTCTAGGGGTGACTGTGGCTCTGAGAGAGAAAGCGAGCACAGACTGGATGAGCTAGAGAAAGAAGTCTTCGAGCTCAAAGATCACCTGGCATCGTGGCAAGGTCTCAATAAGTCCCTCAGAGAAGAGGTAGGAGTACTAACAAAAAATGTAAGAGGTCTTCAGCGGGAGAAGAAGTGGGACGAAGACTTACAGCAGCCAGGCCTGAGTGAGGAACAGTGTGAAGAAAATGATGTGCGTCTGAAACAGTTGAAACACCAGGTGGAAGAAGCAGAGAAAGAGGCTCAACGTGCCAATACGTTGCACCATAGATTACAGTGTGAACTGGAGGTTGCTGCAGAGACAGCAGATGCAAAGAACTGTGAGGTTTATGCACTGAAACGTAAACTTAGATGTGGTGGGGTACCATTTGTTACAAGACGCGTAGATAGAGAAAGGATGGTGACTAACCAGTGTCTGACGATACAGACAGACCGTGACTGGAGGGACAAAACCAATGACCGATATTCTGACCGCTGGAGACGGGGGAGGTCTAACGTAGTAACGAGGCCGTGTGACAGATGGAGACGGTTCTCTTGACCTGTGGGGCAAGGTGTAGTGAGTGCCCGGTCGCGAGACCCTGGTGTGATGTTGTGTGTTCAACCCCACAAGTTTGAACAAAGGGGGGGGTATGTGGTGTAGTAACCACTGAGTCCGCTAGGGGGCGCTGTGTGGATGTCCCAGGAGAAAGGATGAATGGCAGAATACGGAATGGCCGTTATGCATCCCAAAGTGGGAGGCTTTGGGATGGAGACTTATGTGTTGTTCAGCAATGATATTGCTGAGGTGTTGCTTCAATGTATAAGGGAGAAATCTCCAGGTAACTAGAGAGATGGGCGGTCCTGGTTACCTACAAACCCACTCAAGGGTGTGTTTAAGAGTGTCATAATAAAGTATATGTGTGACTGTGTGTAATAGGACCTTTAGTGAGGTCATAACCATGTGATCACCTGTGGGTGTGGTTATGGACCATATAAGGTACCTGAGGTCCGGTCACATGAGAGAGAGTGCATGGATCTGATTGGGCCATGTGGAAGGTCCCGGCAGGCCTATGTGGAGGAAGGTGTGCTACCTTCCTGAAGACCACGTGCTGAGGCTGCTGCCCCGGTGAGGCCTGTGGATATTGGCTGTATGTGAGGATGGATAAGACTCCTGTGTTTGCTGAGGCTCCAGGACTGATCCTGAAATCATGGACACTTATGCTTGCTTTTGCCTAAGCTAAAGGCTATTCCTTGTGTTATGTGCTGCTTTATGAGTTATGAAGCAATAAACCCTGTGAACTTTTAAAAGGAACATGCCTTCTTATTGACTCCTGTGGCTCCTGAGCGAGTTGAATCCCTACAATTGGTGACAGACTGCAGGCAGCGGATCCAAGAAGCACATGTTGCCGTACTGGCGGCTCTGAGCCAGGAGAGCAGACGGTCTGGAAAATAGTGAGTAATACTGGCCGAGGTCAGAGAAAGTGACTGTGTTGATACTTGTGGGATACCTCTGAGGAGAAGAGACTCCCGAGAACCTGTGTGGCTGACACCAGCAGGTAATGGACAGGAATCCGTGTTGCACTGACAAGGGTCAGTGAGAGACTGTGTACCTGGAGGTATGAAGCAATAAACCCTGTGAACTTTTAAAAGGAGCGTGCCTCCTGATTGACTCCCATGGCTCCTGAGCGAGTTGAATCCCTACAGTCTGTGTATATATATATATATATATATATATATATATATATATATATATATATATATATATATATATATATATATATATATATACATAATATATATATATGTTAGAGACGGCGGAACGCACTAAATAAGAAATAATAGTAAGTCCGTTCACCGCCCGGGGTTCACCGTGCAGAGGTGTTATGCTGCTGCTACGTAATGGCAGATGCACAATATGGCAGTGTAACGCACGCGGGTTGAGTGTCACTCGGTGTGCGCTGGGCGGACTCTGTTGCTTCACAGAGATGCCGAAGCGTTAAACACAACGGTCAAGCCTGTTGAACTCACAGCGCTCAGCGGAATGCACACACGGTATATGGTCACAGGACTCTGGCCCAAGACACAGGGTCAGCATCCCTCTAGACCTACCGTGCGTGCGGCGTCACAACCTCAGACGCCAATAAGTACTGCTGACGGCAGCTCGGCGACAGACACTGCAGCTGTACGACAATGCCCGGTAGCAGGCACACTGTCGGATGCTAGTATCGTGGATGATATGCACTGTGACCTGAAGCTTGCCACTGACTGGCGCTGACTCTATCACTAGTTCCCTATCCACACACATAATATCAGAGGGAGGGGAATCTTAATGAGTCATTTGCAAGTCCATGCATCCGTCATCATTCACACAGGTAGCCACTAGAGTCTATACAAGTGCATGGCCGAGCGGCCATGCGAACCTTTTATAGCCGGGACCTTCCGGAAGCTTCCAGATCCCTGAGATGGACCAATCAGATCTGGAGAAGGACCTGTGCATGTGACTCCCGATCTCCAATGGGAGATCGTCTCCTGAGCATGCTCAGTGGAGCGACGGAAGGACTTAGCCTCTGGAGTGGCTTGCTGCTGAGCAGCCTGCGTTGCTATTGCTGGCCCAGAGGTGGCAGCAACAGGTCTGAGCAGAGCGTAAGGAATGACGGGACTGCTGAGCAGGCTCCTCTGCGTTCGATAGGAAATGAGAGACCGCTGAATGCAAGGCTCTGGATTAACTCTGTGCAGTTGCAGGAACCTGACGCCTAACATTACCCCCCTCCTAGGGCCCCCTCCCCTCTGAGCCTCGCTACGCTCAAATGCCGTGATAAGGAGCGGGGCGTGGATGTTCTCCACTGGTTCCCAGGTCCGGGCCTCTGGACCATGACCCACCCAATCCACCAAATAAAATGTTTTGCCACGCACCACTCTGCGTTCTACAATGGCGTTGACCTCAAACTCATCCGAAGACAAGTCTGATGTCACGGCAGATGACTCGGGAAACCGGGACATGTGAACAGGTTTGAGAAGGGACACGTGGAAGGCGTTAGAGCTGGCCAAGTGTGGTAAAAGAGCCAGACGGTAGACTATCGAGCTGATCCGCTCGAGCAAACTTGGTGGACTCGGCCCGCAGCCTGATATTTCGGGCAGAAAGCCACACCAAGTCACCAGGGACAAAAGTTGGAGCAGGGCACCGATGTGTGTCGGCAGATGCCTTCATTCTCTCCTTAGAGGCTCGAATGGCATCCTGGGTGCGATCCCAAATGTCGCAAGCCTCCACTGCCCAGTCTGCCACCCTGGAATCAGTGGAAGACACTGGCATCGGGACAGGGACGCACGGATGCTGGCCGTAATTAAAAAGGAATGACATCTGACCAGTGAAATCAGCCACTGCATTATTCAGGGCAAATTCAGCCCACAGTAGTAAGGATGCCCAGTCATCCTGCCTGGCCGAGACAAAATGTCGCAGGTACGTGACCAGAGTTTGATTGGCTCTCTCAACCAACCTGTTCGTCTCGGGATGATAGGCGGAGGACAAGTTTAGCTCGATACTGAGTAGATTGCAGAGCTCCCTCCAAAACCGAGATGCAAATTGGGGACCTCGGTCACTAACTATTTTGTCCGGCATACCGTGCAAATGAAATTTGTGCTTTATGAACAGTGCGGTGAGACCACGAGCGGAAAGCAGCGGCGCGAGTGGCACTAGATGCACCATTTTAGAAAAATGATCGGTGACCACCCAGATGACCGTGCTGCCACCGGATTTGGGCAGGCCGACACAAAATCCATTTCAACCATCTCCCAGGGTCTGTCTGCCACCAGCAGGGGATACAGTAACCCAGCCAGCCTCTGCTTAGAGGACCTGTTCTGAGCACAGGAGACGCATGCTTGAATGTATTCTTTCGTGTCCCGAGCCATGTGCGGCCACCAATAAGACCTTGCCAGGAGTTCTGTGGTCCGCTTATTGCCAAAGTGACCTCCTACCCTGGACGCGTGTGCCACGCGGGAACCTCTGGCCGCAGGCGAGGAGGGACAAAGGTCTTGCCCAGCGGTACTGACTCGAGAGCGTCCGGAGCCACGGTCCTCAGACTCTCAGTAGGAACGATTATCTGAGGCTCAGCCTCCTCCTCCTCTGCCGAGACCACTGAGCGAGAGAGAGCATCAGCACGGACGTTCTTCTCACCGCACAGATAGTGCAAGGTGAAGCGGGAGAAGAAGAGCGTCCACCTAGCTTGACAAGAATTCAAGCGCTGGGCTGTTTGTAAATAGACCAGGTTCTTATGGTCAGTGTACACCTGAAAGGGGAACAGGGCTCCCTCCAGGAGATGTCTCCACTCGGAAATTGCCAACTTCATTGCCAGCAACTCCCTGTCCCCGTTGGAGTAGTTCCTCTCCGCTGGTGAGAAGGTCTTTGAGAAGAAGAAGCAGGGATGCTTCCGACCGTGAGCATCCTTCTAGAAAAGGACTGCTCCTGCAGCGATGGCCGAGGCATCCACCTCTAGGATAAAGGGTTTATCCACATCGGGACGGTGGAGAATAGGAGTGCCAGCAAAATGGATTTTAAGAGACGAGAAGGCCGCGAAGACCTGTTCTGACCAAACCTTGGGATTGGCTCCTTTTTTGGAGAGGGCGACCAAAGGAGCTACCAGAGTGGAGAAGTGGGGAATGAACTGATGTAATAATTAATGAACCCCAAGAAGCGCTGCACCGCTTTAAGAGAATGGGGCTCCTGCCAGTCCTGCCGTTTGGCAAGATGCATAGCCAATCCCTGGGCCGAGATGATATAGCCCAGGAACGGCAAGGACTGCTGCTCAAATTGGCACTTCTCCAACTTGGCGAAGAGAGAATTCGCCCGCAAACGGTCGAAGAACTAGCAGATGTCTCTCCGGTGAGAGGTCAAATCTGGAGAAAAGATGAGGATGTCATCCATATAGACCACCACCCAGGGCCATATTTAGAGTTTGTGCTGCCCTAGGCACTTTTAGTGCTGTCTCCCCCCATTGGTGAGTATGACTAAGGCTGGGGTCAGACAAATGCGAGAAACTTGCACAAGTCTCACATGTCAACACCCGGCACTGCCTCCAGTACTCAGACAGGAGTGTGTGGCTGCATGTATTTCTCACATGTCTGACCCTGGCCTCACGCAGACACTGTCGGCAGTGATTTAGGCTACTTTCATATCAGTGATTTTTGCCATTCGCGGCAGATCTGGCAGTTTTTCTGCATATGCCGCGGTAATGGATCACTTATGGCAACTCTGCGTTCGGCCTCATTCAATCCCTATGGGACTTGCAGACATGTGCGACACTTCCGGTTTTGCAGCAATCTGGCAAATGCAGTGCTTGCAGCATTGGGAAAAAAATGCTGTTAGCAGTGTTTTTATGTCTCAACGCAAGTGTGCAACATGTCCGCTAGTCCCTTATGGAATGAATGAGGCCAAAAGGAGACACAGTATCGAGGTTGTCAGTGAAGAAAAAGGACAGTGCTGCCACTAGGAATTTGGGGGCCTCATACTGGCAAAATTTTCGGGGCTAGCATACAGTATATACACGTGAACGGATATATATATACACTAACTGAAGAGCCCGGCGTCGCCTGGGCATAGTAACCAACCGTGGTTAGTTATAACAAATTATAATGATTATATTGCACATAAAAACATTTCACATCATATATTCAACACTACAGATTTGCAACACAAATTAACTAAACGATTTCCCAAGTATTGATAGTATTTTATTTTCAACTCATTCAAGAGCCTTTTTATAAACAACATTTTTGGTTTTTCCTTTCGGTGCAAAGATGAACAGATTTTTGGCAGTTCCATCTCTTGAACAGACCACGTAAAGTTGACCATGAGAAAAGCATGGAGATTGCAAATCAATCCCCACTACTTTCAAGTACTGTCTCTGAGCATTGCTAATGGACATTGCAAATAGCAGTTGAACTGGAAACTGGAGGCGTTTAAAATCAAAAAACAAATCAGATGGAATGAGTGGAATTCTTGGAATGAAAATGTCCTCTCCTTTGGCACATCCTGCTTCTGAGCTGTGTATCTAATGATATCCTGTGTGATACCATCTGCTGAGCCATGTATCTAACCCTATCCTGTGTGTTACTGACTGCTCAGCCGTGTATCTAATCCTATCCTGTGTGATACTGACTGCTGAGCCATGTTTCTAATCCTATTCTGTTTGAAATGAAAACTGGAGGCGTTTAAAATCAAAAAACAAATCAGATGGAATGAGTGGAATTCTTGGAATGAAAATGTCCTCTCCTTTGGCACATCCTGTTTCTGAGCTGTGTATCTAACCCTATCCTGTGTGATAATGTCTGCTGAGCTGTGTACCTAATCCTCTCCTGTGTGATACTTTCTGCTGAGCTGTGTATCTAATCCTATCATGTGTTACTGACTGCTCATCCGTGTATCTAATCCTATCCTGTGTGATACTGACTGCTGAGCAGTGTATATAATCCTATCCTGTGTGATACCGTCTGCTGAGCCGTATATCTAAACCTATCCTGTGTGTTACTGACTGCTCAGCCGTGTATCTAATCCTATCCTGTGTGATACTAACTGCTGAGCCATGTATCTAATCCTATTCTGTGTGATACTGTCTGCTGAGCCGTCTATCTAATACTATTCTGTGTGATACTGTCTGCTGAGCCGTCTATCTAATACTATTCTGTGTGATACTGTGTGCTGAGCTGTGTATCTAATCTTATGCTGTGTGATACTGTCTGCTGAGCCATGTATCTATTCCTATCATGTGTGATACTGACTGCTGAGCTGTGTATCTAATCCTATCCTGTGTGATACTGACTGCTGAGCTGTGTATCTAATCCTATCCTGTGTGATACTGACTGCTGAGCTGTGTATCTAATCCTATCCTGTGTGATACTGACTGCTGAGCTGTGTATCTAATCCTATCCTGTGTGATACTGACTGCTGAGCTGTGTATTTAATCCAATCCTGTGTGATACTGACTGCTGAGCCATGTGTCTAATCCTATTCTGTGTGATACTGACTGCTGAGCTGTGTATCTAATCCTGTCCTGTGTGATACTGGGCTCCCCCTGCAGTGTGTTGCAGAGGGTGGTCTGTGTTGGCACGGTAATAAATTGTGTTATTTCCAGCTTTACAGAAGGACGATAACACCATAGAAATGATAAGAATAATAGGTAAAATTGTTTGGTGAATTGGAACACGCGGGGTTAAAATTTTGCCTCACAACATAGCCTATGACGCTCTCGGGGTCCAGACGTGTAACTGTGCAAAATTTTGTGGCTGTAGCTGCGACGGTGCAGATGCCAATCCCAGACATACACACATACATACATACAAACATACACACACACACATTGAGCTTTATATATTAGATATTTATATATATATGTGTGTGTCACTGACATGTGTATATATATGTATTTATTCTATGTGTATATATCTAGTGTTTTGTGAGCTGTCAGTGTGATTTTACAAATGCTGACAAATGAATTATCATCACCTATTCTGCTAGGTATCTCTCTATGAAATATAAAGATATACAGTGGGGCAAAAAAGTATTTAGTCAGTCAGCAATAGTGCAAGTTCCACCACTTAAAAAGATGAGAGGCGTCTGTAATTTACATCATAGGTAGACCTCAACTATGGGAGACAAACTGAGAAAAAAAAATCCAGAAAATCACATTGTCTGTTTTTTTTTCATTTTATTTGCATATTATGGTGGAAAATAAGTATTTGGTCAGAAACAAGCAATCAAGATTTCTGGCTCTCACAGACATGTAACTTCTTCTTTAAGAGTCTCCTCTTTCCTCCACTCATTACCTGTAGTAATGGCACCTGTTTAAACTTGTTATCAGTATAAAAAGACACCTGTGCACACCCTCAAACAGTCTGACTCCAAACTCCACTATGGTGAAGACCAAAGAGCTGTCAAAGGACACCAGAAACAAAATTGTAGCCCTGCACCAGGCTGGGAAGACTGAATCTGCAATAGCCAACCAGCTTGGAGTGAAGAAATCAACTGTGGGAGCAATAATTAGAAAATGGAAGACATACAAGACCACTGATAATCTCCCTCGATCTGGTGCTCCACGCAAAATCCCACCCCGTGGGGTCAGAATGATCACAAGAATGGTGAGCAAAAATCCCAGAACCACGCGGGGGGACCTAGTGAATGAACTGCAGAGAGCTGGGACCAATGTAACAAGGCCTACCATAAGTAACACACTACGCCACCATGGACTCAGATCCTGCAGTGCCAGACGTGTCCCACTGCTTAAGCCTGTACATGTCCGGGCCCATCTGAAGTTTGCTAGAGAGCATTTGGATGATCCAGAGGAGTTTTGGGAGAATGTCCTATCGTCTGATGAAACCAAACTGGAACTGTTTGGTAGAAACACAACTTGTCGTGTTTGGAGGAAAAAGAATACTGAGTTGCATTCATCAAACACCATACCTACTGTAAAGCATGGTGGTGGAAACATCATGCTTTGGGGCTGTTTCTCTGCAAAGGGGCCAGGATGACTGATCCGGGTACATGAAAGAATGAATGGGGCCATGTATCGTGAGATTTTGAGTGCAAACCTCCTTCCATCAGCAAGGGCATTGAATATGAAACGTGGCTGGGTCTTTCAACATGACAATGATCCAAAGCACACCGCCAGGGCAACGAAGGAGTGGCTTCGTAAGAAGCATTTCAAGGTCCTGGAGTGGCCTAGCCAGTCTCCAGATCTCAACCCTATAGAAAACCTTTGGAGGGAGTTGAAAGTCCGTGTTGCCAAGCGAAAAGCCAAAAACATCACTGCTCTAGAGGAGATCTGCATGGAGAAATGGGCCAACATACCAACAACAGTGTGTGGCAACCTTGTGAAGACCTACAGAAAACGTTTGACCTCTGTCATTGCCAACAAAGGATATATCACAAAGTATTGAGATGAAATTTTGTTTCTGACCAAATACTTATTTTCCAACATAATATGCAAATAAAATGAAAAAAAAACAGACAATGTGATTTTCTGGATTTTTTTTTCTCAGTTTGTCTCCCATAGTTGAGGTCTACCTATGATGTAAATTACAGACGCCTCTCATCTTTTTAAGTGGTGGAACTTGCACTATTGCTGACTGACTAAATACTTTTTTGCCCCACTGTATATGTGTATATATATATACTAGCTGAAGAGCCCGGCGCTGCCCGGGCATAGTAACTAACTGTGGTTAGTTACAACAAATTATAATTATCCTCCATCCCACAGTTCCATGCCCATATACCCATAATACATATCCTCCATCCCATAGGCCCGTGCCCATATACCCATCATACATATCCACCTTCCCATAGGCCCGTGCCCATATACCCATCATACATATCTTCCATCCCATAGTAGAGTGCCCATATACCCATCATACACATCCTCCATCCCATAGTCCTGTGCCCATATATACCCATCATACATATCCTCCATCCCATAGTAGAGTGCCCATATACCCATCACACATACTCCATCCCATAGTAGAGTGCCCATATACTCATCGTACATATCAACCATCCCATAGTCCCATGCCCATATACCCGTCATACATATCCTCCATCCCATAGTCCAGTGCCCATATACCCATCACACATCCTCCATCCCATAGTCAACCATTATGACATCATAATGAGCGGCGGGGCTTGCAACCTATGATGACATCAGCGTCGCCATGGCAACCATTATGACACCATAATGAGGGGCCGGGCTTGATATGCACACACTGTTTCCCCATTATGTAGATAGGGACATTATGACATCATGATGAGGGGTGGGGCTTGACACGCACACACTTTTTCCCCATTATGTAGATGGGGGCAAAATTGTTTGGTGAATTGGAACGCGCGGGGTTAAAATTTCACCTCACAACATAGCTTAGGACGCTCTTGGGGTCCAGACATGTGACTGTGCCAAATTTTGTGGCTGTAGCTGCGACGGTGCGGATGCCTATCCTGGACATACACACACACACACACACATACATACATACATACATACATACATACATACATACATACATACATACACACTTTGAGCTTTATATATTAGATATATGTGTCTCACTGACATATATATATATATATATACATATATATATATATATATATATATATATATATATATATATATACACACCTATTCTAGGTGTATACATGTATTCTATCTTTTGTATTCGAACATGTCAGTGTGATTTTACTGTATAGCCGCTGTAAGGTAGCGCTTGTCATTAAGGTAGGGGATACTCGCTGGCAGCCGATAAATCACGTTCGGCATAGGTTTCTTAGCATAACTCAGTCCACTCAGTTTATTTTGCAGCATAAACCAAAGCAACAGCAACAGAAAGTTCATATAAACAGCATAGCGTCCACGACAGAGCTTCACTCTGTTTATCCTGTGGTCACACAGGTTGTGCAATGTCCTACACACAGGCTCTCTAGCCTCACAGTTATATCCTCTGTCAGGGTTACCTCATGGCTGCTTCTCCATGCAGACGTTCATTCCCTCTCCCTGGGAACTGTCAGACACTTGCAGCCATTACTCACAGCGTCTCCACGTGCACTCAGCATGTCAGCCAGGCGAGACCTTCCATATGGACCAACTGGGTCCAAGCATTCACTCATTTGACCTACCCTGGCCACCTTATATGGTCCGTAGTCATGCCCAACGGATCACATGGCTATGACCTCATCACTGGTCCCACAAGCACATTCACATAGTCTTTAGTAGAGGCATTTTGAAACACACACCCCTGGGTGGATTTGTAGGTAGCTGGTTCCACCCGTCTCACCAGCTACCTGGAAAGCTCTCCCAGACACTGTGTAGCAAATGCTCAGCAGTACCTCTGCTGATCAACACACATATTCAAGCTTCCATCCCAAGGCCACCTACCTTGGGATACATAACAATTAGTGTTGAGCTTTCCGATACCGCAAGTATCGGGTATCGGCCGATATTTGCCGTATCGGAATTCCGATACCGAGTACCGATACTTTTTTCGTATCGGATACCGGAATCAGAAGTCCAAAATGCAATGAGCCACTTTTGTGGCTCTGATTGGCTGCCGAAATGACGTCATCATGATGCGCTGTCTGTGCGCATCATGATGCGCCGTCAGTTTGGGCCTTCGGGGGGGCTGTGCCGACTGTCCGGGGGTCTGTACCGGCCTGCAGGTGGTCTGTGCAGGCTCCGGTGGTCTGTGCCGGCCTGCCGGTGGTCTGTGCAGGCTCCGGTGGTCTGTGCCGGCCTGCCGGGGGGCTGTGCAGGCCTGCCGGTGGTCTGTGCAGGCTCCGGTGGTCTGTGCCAGCCTGCCGGGGGGCTGTGCCGGCCTGCCGGTGGTCTGTGCAGGCTCCGGGGGTCTGTGCAGGCATCGTCCGATGGGACTACAAGTCCCATCGGGCGATGCCTGCTACCATGACAGTGATTGACACATTAGCCAATGATGGGACAGTAGTAGTCCCATCATCCGGCTAATGTGTTGAATGTAAAAAAAAAAAAAAATTTACATGCATGATACATACATGCTACATACATACAACATGCATACTACATATATACTACATGTAACATACATACTACATATATACTACATACTACATGCATACTACATACATGCTGCATACTACATACATGCTACATATATACTACATACATAATACATATATACTACATGCATGCAACATACATACAACATATATACTACATGCATGAAACATGCATACTACATATATACTACATGTAACATACATACTACATATATACTACATGCTACATACTACATACATGCTACATACTACATTCATAATACATATATACTGCATGCATGCAACATACATACAACATATATACTACATGCATGCAACATGCATACTACATATACTATATATACTACATGTAACATACATACTACATATATACTACATGCTACATACATGCAACATACATACATAATACATATATACTACATGCATGCAACATACATACAACATATATACTACATGCATGCAACATGCATATTACATATATACTATATATACTACATGTAACATACATACTACATACATACTACATGCTACATACATGCAACATACATACTACATATATACCACATGCATGCAACATGCATACTACATATATACTGCATATATACTACATGCGTGCAATTTCCCACGCAGCAATGGCATAAAGTGAGACTAGGGACTTTTTTTTTTTTTAAAGTGGTGGAGGAATACAGTGCGGAAGGATACCTACCTTCCGTCATTGTATTCCTGGGCTGGTAGAGAATGGTAGCATCAGCTGATGCTGCTGTTCTCCACGCAAGATGGACGTGGGACCCTCGTGGACTTCTGCGGATCGGGGTAAGTATATTGGTGTTTTTTTATTTTGATATTTATTCCTCAGGCGACAATGGCTTCGGGGATCAAAGTGACAAGTGACGGTGAGTATGTACTCTGTTATATGTACTGTATGTCTATATGTATGTATTGTATGTAGTATATATGTAAGTTGCATGCATGTAGTGTATGTATGTAGTATGTATGTAGCATGTATGTAGTATGCATGTAGTATGTAGCATGTATGTATGTTGCATGTATGTAGCATGTAGTGTGTATGTTGCATGTATGTAGCATGTAGTATGTATGTTACATACTACATATATACTATACACGAGGGTTGCCGTGACGTGGCGGGATGGCTTGTACATTATTTTGATCAAAATTATGTTTACTAAACACCCTTATTATTATTATTACCTTTATGCATTATTTGCAGTTTATTTTTTACCTTTTAGTTCAGGATATTTGTGTGTTTTTTGCTTTCTGCTTTTTCTGGTTAATGGTCATGTGTTAATATGCACTTACATTGTGCATACACATTAATTTACTTTCTCAGTTCAGATTTGTTTTTTAGTTATTTCGTTGTGCATTCGGTGCATATGTGGGTGTGACCGCCCTTTTTCTGAGCTGGGAAAGCCATCCTGTCTGGCCTAAGCTGTTACTAGTGGTTCAGCCGCTCGACCCTTGTTCACATTTACGCCACTTGGCAAGTGAAAAGGTTTTAAATACTAGAGTAGGGACTGTCCCACGAGGGTTGCCGTGACGTGGCGGGATGGCTTGTACATTATTTTGATCAAAATTATGTTTACTAAACACCCTTATTATTATTATTACCTTTATGCATTATTTGCAGTTTATTTTTTACCTTTTAGTTCAGGATATTTGTGTGTTTTTTGCTTTCTGCTTTTTCATGTAGTATATATAGTATATATGTAGTATGCATGTTGCATGCATGTAGTATATACAGTGGGGCAAAAAAGTATTTAGTCAGTCAGCAATAGTGCAAGTTCCACCACTTAAAAAGATGAGAGGCGTCTGTAATTTACATCATAGGTAGACCTCAACTATGGGAGACAAACTGAGAAAAAAAAATCCAGAAAATCACATTGTCTGTTTTTTTTTCATTTTATTTGCATATTATGGTGGAAAATAAGTATTTGGTCAGAAACAAGCAATCAAGATTTCTGGCTCTCACAGACCTGTAACTTCTTCTTTAAGAGTCTCCTCTTTCCTCCACTCATTACCTGTAGTAATGGCACCTGTTTAAACTTGTTATCAGTATAAAAAGACACCTGTGCACACCCTCAAACAGTCTGACTCCAAACTCCACTATGGTGAAGACCAAAGAGCTGTCAAAGGACACCAGAAACAAAATTGTAGCCCTGCACCAGGCTGGGAAGACTGAATCTGCAATAGCCAACCAGCTTGGAGTGAAGAAATCAACTGTGGGAGCAATAATTAGAAAATGGAAGACATACAAGACCACTGATAATCTCCCTCGATCTGGTGCTCCACGCAAAATCCCACCCCGTGGGGTCAGAATGATCACAAGAACGGTGAGCAAAAATCCCAGAACCACACGGGGGGACCTAGTGAATGAACTGCAGAGAGCTGGGACCAATGTAACAAGGCCTACCATAAGTAACACACTACGCCACCATGGACTCAGATCCTGCAGTGCCAGACGTGTCCCACTGCTTAAGCCTGTACATGTCCGGGCCCGTCTGAAGTTTGCTAGAGAGCATTTGGATGATTCAGAGGAGTTTTGGGAGAATGTCCTATGGTCTGATGAAACCAAACTGGAACTGTTTGGTAGAAACACAACTTGTCGTATTTGGAGGAAAAAGAATACTGAGTTGCATCCATCAAACACCATACCTACTGTAAAGCATGGTGGTGGAAACATCATGCTTTGGGGCTGTTTCTCTGCAAAGGGGCCAGGACGACTGATCCGGGTACATGAAAGAATGAATGGGGCCATGTATCGTGAGATTTTGAGTGCAAACCTCCTTCCATCAGCAAGGGCATTGAATATGAAACGTGGCTGGGTCTTTCAACATGACAATGATCCAAAGCACACCGCCAGGGCAACGAAGGAGTGGCTTCGTAAGAAGCATTTCAAGGTCCTGGAGTGGCCTAGCCAGTCTCCAGATCTCAACCCTATAGAAAACCTTTGGAGGGAGTTGAAAGTCCGCGTTGCCAAGCGAAAAGCCAAAAACATCACTGCTCTAGAGGAGATCTGCATGGAGGAATGGGCCAACATACCAACAACAGTGTGTGGCAACCTTGTGAAGACTTACAGAAAACGTTTGACCTCTGTCATTGCCAACAAAGGATATATCACAAAGTATTGAGATGAAATTTTGTTTCTGACCAAATACTTATTTTCCACCATAATATGCAAATAAAATGAAAAAAAAAACAGACAATGTGATTTTCTGGATTTTTTTTTCTCAGTTTGTCTCCCATAGTTGAGGTCTACCTATGATGTAAATTACAGACGCCTCTCATCTTTTTAAGTGGTGGAACTTGCACTATTGCTGACTGACTAAATACTTTTTTGCCCCACTGTATGTTGTATGTATGTTGCATGCATGTAGTATATATGTATTATGTATGTAGTATGTAGCATGTATGTAGTATGTTGCATGTATGTAGCATGTAGTATATATGTAGTATGTATGTTACATGGAGTATATATAGTATATATGTAGTATGCATGTTGCATGCATGTAGTATATATGTTGTATGTATGTTGCATGCATGTAGTATATATGTATGTAGTATGTATGTAGCATGTATGTAGTATGTATGTTGCATGTAGTATATATGTAGTATGTATGTTACATGTAGTATATATGTAGTATGCATGTTGTATGTATGTAGCATGTAATTTTTTTTTTTTTCTTTACATTCAACACATTAGCCGGATGATGGGACTACTACTGTCCCATCATTGACTAATGTGTCAATCACTGTCATGGTAGCAGGCATCGCCCGATGGGACTTGTAGTCCCATCGGACGATGCCTGCACAGACCCCCGGAGCCTGCACAGACCCCCGGCAGGCCGGCACAGACCCCCGGCAGGCCGGCACAGCCCCCCGGCAGGCCGGCACAGACCCGCGGAGCCTGCACAGACCACCGGCAGGCCGGCACAGCTCCCCGGCAGGCCGGCACAGACCATCGGAGCCTGCACAGACCCCCCGAAAGGCCCGTACAGACCCCAGAGAGGCTGTACAAGGCAAAAATAGGGTTTTTCTTATTCCGATACCGGAAGTCCCATAGACTTGAATGGGACTTCCGGTATCGGAATCGGCGATACCCAATATTTTTTTTAGATCGGCCGATCCATTCCGATCCGATACTTTTAAGTATCGGACGGTATCGCTCAACACTAATAACAATCTTTCAGCATCCTGCCACTCATCCTCTCTCCTGGGACACCCACACAGCGCCCCCTAGTGGACACAGTGGTCACTACACCACACCGCATATGAATTACTGGCTTTTCATCTATCTATCTATCTAATATAAATACATATATGTGTGTGTGAGTCACTGACATGTATATATGTATGTATTCTATGTGTATACAGTATATCTATTCTATCTATTCTTTTCTGAGCTGTCAGTTTGATTTTACAATAGCCGCATATGAATTGCCGGCTTTTCAAAGGACACCGGTGCATATAAATCGGACAGCACTCCGAGTGCTGTCTGATTTTTTTATCGCACCCATTGAATTCTATTGCAGGATGTGATCCAATTTGCGATTACATTCGCAGCATGCTGCTTTTTTATTTTTTCCAGCCCGATCTTGATACGATCTGAGCTGGAAAAAAAACACTGATAACAACACCATCATAGATTAACATTGGTACGAATTCAATCCGAAATTTTTATTGGATTGAATTAGTTCGATTTCATCTCAAGTGAGCATGATGTCACAATGCATGAAAATGATTATAATGAGGTTCTACAACATGAATAATATACAGTGCACAGCGACAACTGTGATGCCACAATATATAGATGATAGAAACCTTGATGGCAAAATACAAAAATCATAAAGCAATTTCACACTGCAAGGATAAAAAAATGATGTCATAATACAGAGATAATAAATAGTGATGTAACAGTACAGGGATAATACACACACAGAAATGTCACAGTATAGCAATAATAAACAGTGATATCACAATATACTGTAGAGATAATAAACAGTGATGTCACAGTACAGTGTTAATAAACATTGATTTTGCAGTATAAAGATAATAAACACAGTGATGTCACAGTATACAGATAATAAACATACTGTAGATGTCACATTACAAGGATAACTAGATGTGTATTTCCTGAAGGAAGTACAGATAGTGGTTTGAAATGGTGCCCGGGCTGCCCCTTTAAGAGAGACTTGCCTGCTGCCCCTGCAAGACTTTCAACTCAGGATCCGTTTTAACTGTATGTGCCTCTCAGGGGCTGATTTGGTGAGTGGGGCCCCTCAGGATCTGATTCCTTGGTCTGGGCTCCTCAGGGCTTGAATTGTTGGCCGGGATCCCTCAGGCTCCTATTTTGTGGGTGTGGCCCCTCAGGGTCCGATTTTGTGAGTGTGGCCCCTCAGGATCTGATTTTGTGGGTGTGGCCCCTCAGGGTCCGATTTTGTGGGTGTGGCCCATCAGGGTCTGATTTTGTGGGTGTGTCCCCTCTGGGTCCGATTTTGTGGCCGGATCCCCTCAGTGTCCGATTTTGTGGGTGGGGCCCCTCAGGGTCTGATTTTGTGGCCGGAGCCCCTCAGGGTCCAATTTTGTGGGTGGGGCCCTTCAGGGCGCGATTTTGTGGCCGGGGCTCCTCAGGGTCCGATTTTGTGGTTGGATCCCCTCAGGTTCCAATTTTCTGGGTGGGGCCACTCTGGGTCTGATTTGGTGACTGGGGCCCATCAGGGTCCGATTTTGTGACCGAGGCCCCTCGAGGTCCGATTTTGTGGCCGGGATCCCTCAGGGTCCGATTTGGTGGGTGGGGCCCCTCAGGGTCTGATTTGGTGGCCGGGGCCCCTCAGGGTCTGATTTGGTGGGTGGGGCCCCTCAGCGTCTGATTTTGTTGGGGCCCCTCAGGGTCTGATTTTTTGGCCGGGGCCCCTCAGGGTCCGATTTTGTGGGTAGGGCCCCTTAGGGTCTGATTTTGTGGACGGAGCCCCTCTGAGTCCAATTTGGTGGGCGGGACCACTCTGGGTCCGTTTTGGTGGGCGGGACCACCCTGGGTCCGTTTTGGTGGGCGGGGCCACTCGGGGGCCGATTTGGTGGGTGGGGTCAGTTGGGGGCCAATTTGGTGGGCGGGGCCACTCGGGGGTCGATTTGGTGGGCGGGGCCACTCGGTGGTCAATTTGGTGGCCACTCGGGGGCCGATTTGGTGGGAGGGGCCACTCGGCGCCCGATATGGTGGGCGGGGCCACTCGGGGCCCGATATGGTGGGCGGGGCCACTTGGGGGCCGATTTGGTGGGTGGGTCCACTCAAGGGCCGATTAGGTGGGCGAGGCCACTCGGAGGGCCAATTTGGTTGGCGGGGCCACTTGGGGGCCGATTAGATGGGCGGGGCCACTTGGGGGCCGATTTGATGGGCGGGGCCACTCAGGGGCCGATTTGGTGGGTGGGGCTACTCGGAGGGCCAATTTGGTTGGCGGGGCCACTCGAGGGCCGATTAGATGGGCGGGGCCACTTGGGGGCCGATTTGATGGGGGGGGCGATTTGGTGGGTGGGGCTACTCTGGGTCCGATTTGCTGGGCGGGGCCACTCTGGGTCTGATTTGGTGAGCGGATCCCCTCTGGGTCCGATTTCTTGAGCGGGGCCACGCTGGGTCCGATTTGGAGGCCAGGGTCGATCAGCCTCCAATTTGGAGGCCGGGGTGGCTAAGCCTCCGATTTGAAGCCTGGGGTCACTCAGTTTTCGATTTGGCGCGCTGGCCCTTTAAGAATCACTTTGGCGCGTCAGCTGTTTTAGAGACAGGGTGGCTCACTGGGCTTCTAAATCCACTTTGGCGCACATTCTCTCTCAGGGGCATGCGTCATGTGATGAAGCTAGATTTGCATTTGTGCTGTGGGTTTCGCTTTAAGAGCTGATATTATGTGCCAGAAGCTCTGTCCTGGGGGCGTCATGTGACGTTTGTAGGCGTTGGCATAGTAAATGGGTGTGCCTGCGCATATCAATGAGCTTTACTGCCATTTGAATTGCCTCAGGGCACATTTTAAGTTGCCCATTGAAAAGCATTGAGACATGCATTCCAATGACGGGAAAAAAAATTTTCAAATGCAAATTGCGCAAAAACTACAAATCCAATCGCCACGAAAAATACTTAGCACACCTCTCGTGGACGCTGGCTTCGAAACAACACCTCAATGGAGTCTGTGCATGTAGCGGTTCGGGCCACATTAATTGCGGAAATCAACTGAATAAAAAGAAAAAGTTAGCAGCGTTCGGATTACAACATTAATACTAGATGTGTATTTCCTGAAGGAAGTACAGATAGTGGTTTGAAATGGTGCCCGGGCTGCCCCTTTAAGAGAGACTTGCCTGCTGCCCCTGCAAGACTTTCAAGTCAGGATACGATTTAACTGTGGGTGCCTCTCAGGGGCCACTTTGGCCTCAGGGTCTGATTTTGTGGGTGGGGCCCCTCAGGGTCCGATTTTGTGGGTGGGGCCCCTCAGGATCCGATTTTGTGGCCGGGGCCACTCAGGGTCCGATTTTGTGGCCGGGGCCACTCAGGGTCCGATTTGGTGGCCGGGGCCCCTCAGGGTCCGATTTGGTGGCCGGGGCCCCTCAGGGTCTGATTTGGTGGGTGGGGCCCCTCAAGGTCCGATTTTGTAGCTGGGGCCCCTCAGGGTCCGATTTTGTGGCCGGGGCCACTCAGGATCCGATTTTTGTGGCCGGAACTCCTCAGGGTCCAATTTTGTGGGTGGGGCCCCTCAGGGTCCGATTTTGTGGCTGGGGCCCCTCAGGGTCCGATTTGGTGGGCGGGGCCCCTCAGGGTCCAATTTGGTGGGCAGGGCCCCTCAGGGTCCAATTTGGTGGGTTGGGCCCCTCAGGGTCCGATTTTGTGGCCGGGGCCCCTCAGGGTCCGATTTAGTGTCAGGGGCCCCTCAGGGTCCGAATTTGTGGTTGGGTCCCCTCAGGGTCCGATTTTGTGGTTGGGGCCCCTCAGGGTCCGATTTTGTGGCCGCGGCCCCTCAGGGCCTGATTTTGTGGCCGCGGCCCCTCAGGTTTCGATTTCGTGGGCGGAGCCCCACTGGGTCCAATTTGGTGGGCGGGACCACTCTGGGTCCAATTTGGTGGGCGGGGCCTCTCAGGGTCCGATTTGGTGGGCGGGGCCCCACAGGGTCCGATTTGGTGGGCGGGGCCCCTCAGGGTCCTATTTGGTGGGCAGGGCCTCTTTGGGTCTGATTTGGTGGGTGGGGCCACTCTGGGTAAGATTTGGAGGCTGGGGTCGCTCAGCCTCCAATTTGGAGGCTGGGGTCGTTGAGCTTCCGATTTGGAGGCCGAGGTCAAAGAGCCTCAGATTTGGAGGCAGGGGTCGATGAGCTTCTGATTTGGAGGCCGGGGTCGATGAGCCTCCGATTTGGAGGCCGGGGTGGCTCAGCCTCCGATTTGGAGGCCGGGGTGGCTCAGCCTCCGATTTGGAGGCCGGGGTGGCTCAGCCTCCGATTTGGAGGCCGGGGTGGCTCAGCCTCCGATTTGGAGGCCGGGGTGGCTCAGCCTCCGATTTGGAGGCCGGGGTGGCTCAGCCTCCGATTTGGAGGCCGGGGTGGCTCAGCCTCCGATTTGGAGGCCGGGGTGGCTCAGCCTCCGATTTGGAGGCCGGGGTGGCTCAGCCTCCGATTTGGAGGCCGGGGTCGATCAGCCTCCGATTTGGAGGCCGGGGTCGATCAGCCTCCGATTTGGAGGCCGGGGTCGATCAGCCTCCGATTTGGAGGCCGGGGTCGATCAGCCTCCGATTTGGAGGCCGGGGTCGATCAGCCTCCGATTTGGAGGCCGGGGTCGATCAGCCTCCGATTTGGAGGCTGGGGTGGCTCAGCCTCCGATTTGGAGGTCGGGGTGGCTCAGTCTCCGATTTGGAGGCCGGGGTGGCCCGGGGTCGATCAGCCTCCGATTTGGAGCCTGGGGTCACTCAGCTTTCGATTTGGCGTGTCGGCCCTTTAAGACTCATTTCGGTGCGCCGGCCCTTTAACAATCACTTTGGTGCGTCGGCCCTTTAAGAGCTAGTTTGGCTCACTGGGCTTCTTCTAAATCAACTTTGGCGGAAAGTCTCTCTCAGGGGCATGTCATGTGATGAAGCTAGATTTGCATTTGTGCTGTGGGTTTCGCTTTAAGAGCTGATATTATGTGGTAGAAGCTCTGTTCTGGAGATGTCATGTGACGTTCGTAGGCGTTGGCATAGTAACTGGTTCTGCCTGCGCATATCAATGAGCTCAACTGCCATTTCAATCGCCTCAGGGCATGTTTTGCCATTTCCCCATTCAAATGCATTGAGTCAATTCATTCCAATGACGGGAAAAAAATTTTCAAACGCAAATTGCGCAAAAACTACAAATCCGATCGACACGAAAAATACTTAGCACACCTCTCATGGATGCTGGCTTCGAAACGACACCTCAACGGAGTCTGTGCGTGTAGCGGTTTGGGCTGTATTAGAAGAAGAAGAAGAAGAAGAAGAAGAAGAAGAAGAAGAAGAAGAAGAAGAAGAAGAAGAAGAAGAAGAAGAAGAAGAAGAAGAAGAAGAAGAAGAAGAAGATCACAGTATGGAGAAAATAAATAGTGTCATCATAGAACATGAATAGTAAGCAATGTAATGACAAAATATAGATATAATAAGCATAGTGATGTCACAGTATAGAGCAGGAGTGCGCAATATTTTTTGGTCCAAGGACCAAATAGCCATGCTGAACTAATCCCAAGGGCTGTACATTTTTTTTTAAATGAGTACTTACATGAATACATCAGGGGAACCAAATTTTGAGTATTGAGAAGGATTTGGACATTTCTCTGCAGTTTTCTCCTAAAAAAATTAGCATAAACGCATGTTAACTTTAAGTGAATTCTTTTAGCACATAAATTCACCAAATCCTCCTCATAATGGCAAATCTCTAAGTTTTGACACTTTTTAAGTTTTAACATAAACATGAAGAAACATGTTTTGGATTGCTACATGTGTGCAAGATCAGAACCATTGTTAGCATCTGAGTGCAGCACCAGAACCCGACCCATGCATGAATGCAGTGCCAGAAATACCATCAGTACATGAACACAACCAAAAAAACTTTCATCAGTACAAGAATGCAGCACCAAGCTTAGTACAGTGATCAAGTGTAATGTGAGGTCAAACCTATATATTCAGGTGCATCTCATAAAATTATACTATCATCAAAAAGTTAATTTATTTCAGTTCTTCATTACAAAAAGAGTTTATTATTAACCCAAATCAGAAAAGAGGGTTATATAGCCTAAGAACCCAGAATTTATGATGCTGAATCAAATGATATTTTGTTGAATATGTAAAGCAAATAAAAAACTTTATAAAAGACAATAAAAAAATTATTTAAAAAAACACAACGCGTTTCGGCCATGTAGACCTTTATCAGGTATATAATAAAATAATTTTGTTAGATGTTATTTATACCCCATTTTCATTACTAATGGGTGTGGTTGTACTATCTGAGGAACCAATCACTATCTATCAAACTGTTTAGCAGTGCGAATACATATATTATAACTTGATCCCCAAGAAAAGAGTATAGTACACACATATTATATAGCATAACTAGAGCTGAGCAAAACGGGTCAGTCAAATTCAAAAATAGCCGACTTTAGCTAAGTCGGGTTTCGCCGATTAAAACCCGACCATAGCGTGAGGTCGGCCATGAGGTCACCGATCAGAGCGCCAAAGTCGCATTTCAAATAATGCTTCCAGCGCCTTTTCTCAGCCAATGATGGAGGACGCACACTGTGGGCAACGCGATGACATGGGCATCGGCCACCACCATCTTAGAGAAGGGCATTGAAGTGATTGGCTGGCTTTGTGTGGTGTCACAGTGGGTATAAAAGGCTGTGACCGCCGACCGCCATCTTACTTCGGCTGAGCTTAGAATAGGGAGAGGTGCTGCTGCTGATTTTGAACAGGGAGAGCATTAGGCAGGGAAGAAGAAAAAAACTGCTTCTGCTGATAGCGCTTTTCACCGTACAGTTAGGGTGCAGTAAAAGGGGAGTATTTTTGTTGTGTGCAGCAGCGCTGGTGTTGATTAGGCTGCCTTTTAAGGCTTCCTGCTAGCTGCATTGCTGTGTGCACACTGCTGTTCAAACTGCTCTTTCAAAAGCACTCCAACTTTTATTATTTTGTCCTGGTGAGTTATTGAGCATTCATTTTTTCACACACCATATAGCGGTGAACGCTCCTCACACACTACCATGTACCGGTTGGTATCACGGACAAATAGAAGCTATCTGGGTGTGACTCTGGAAGAAAAAAACGAGTTTTTCCGTTTTTCCAGACCTACACCTTAGAGTGCTGTCCGCTTTTCAAAAAGTTTTGTATATCTGCTGTTTGATTACGGTCAAAACTAGACAGAGACAGTGTGTGTCAGTCCCTATACAAATAGACGGAGCTTGACAATTTTCCATACACACACCGTATAGCGGTGTACTCTCCTCACACACTACAGTGTACCGCCTTTAATCACGGACAAGTAGAAGCTATCTGTGTGTGACTCTGGAAAAAAAGCTGAGTTTTTCTGTTTTTCCAGACCTACACCTTAGAGTGCTGTATACTTTTCAAACAGTTTCGTATATCTGCTGTTTGATAATGGTCAAAACTAGACAGAGACAGCGTATGTCAGTCCCTATACAAATAGAGGGAGATTGACAATTTTCCATACACACACAGTATAGAGCTGTCCGATTCTCAAACAGTATTGTATATCTGCCGTTTGAATTACAGTCACGTCTATACAGAGTCAGCGTGTGTGTGACACTCTATAAATATATATACAGAGATTGTTAGTTACACAAAAAACGTATACAGCTGTACACTTCTGATACAGTTCCGTATATCTGCTTGTTGGATTACGGTCCAATACATACTGTGAGAGCGTATGTGACTAACAAAATATATATGTAAATTTAATTTTTTTAATACACCTTACACAGCTGGACGCTCCTCATACAGTACCATCTCTCTGCTGGTATTTTTGTCACATTTTCCCAAACATGAGGAAGTATGGTGGAAGAGTCCGCGGATATGGGCAGGGGGTGCAGCTGGTACTGATGGTGGTGGTGCATCGGCTGGTTCTGGCAAAAGCACAATAGCAGCTAAGGAAGGAGGTTTTGAGCCTGCGTCATCCTCTGGCCCAAGAAGGCCTGTAAGGTTGCCTTTTCTTGGAGTCAGAAAACTGCTTTTAAAGCCGGAGCATCAGGAACAGGTTTTGGCGTACACTGCCAAAACAGCCACCAGCTCTATTGCCTCCTCTTCTGAATGGTGGAAAACTGCAAGCACGGAGTCGTCAGTGCAGGGTTCTGGTCATAAAAAAACCCTTTCCTTGTGTCCTTCACCCCCACCAAAAGTTACGGATGCAGCAGCCCACACTTCAGATTACTCTATGGAGCTCTTTTCACATACCATGCCTGGGTTATCCAGTCAAATCCAGAATTCCCCAGTCCAAAATGAATCTTACATGGCGTGCATTGATGCACAGCCACTGCTGGATGATTCTGCTGGTACATTGACCCACAGCCCTACATTGCCCTCGCAGTCTATTGAGCCAGAATCTGACCCTGATGAAACCCAGGTGCCCCTTCCCGCATACCATACCACATTACACGGTGACACAGAGGAAGGTAAAGAGGAAGGTGCAGATGACTTTGAAGAGGCGGTGATTTATGACCCAGTTCTGGACCCGGATTGGCATCCATTGGGGGAGGAGGGTGGCGCTGGCAATAGTTCAGATAAGGAGAAGGATCCACAGCAGGCATTGACATCGCAGCAGCGGTTATCTGCCAGGCTCGTAGCTGTCCAAAAAGTGGAACAAAAACTAAAAGAGTTGCAGGACAGCTTGGCCAGATGGTCAACTTAGCACAGCGTGCAAGGCCAGAAAATGTATACCATAGTAGGAAGAGTGCAGTGTGGCACTTCTTTGTCCAAAATCCTACTGATGAGGCAAAGGTTACTTGTAAGAAGTGTGGAAGGACCTTTAGCCGAGGTAAACAACTCAGAAATTTGAATACCAGTTGCATGCTTAGACATTTAATCAACATGCACTTGCAAGCGTGGACGGACTACAAAACCTCAGGTACCACATGTGCACCTGCTCCAACTGATGGTAGCCAGCAATGTTACATCGCTTCCCCCACTGTAAGACCACCGCCACCGTTAAGCACACCACCAGCACTAAATGTGGAGGTGTCGTCGCAAGGCCAAAGCACTCAGGGGAATCACAATGGTTTTGCAACACAACACTGAATCTAGGCCACCACCACCAATACCATCACCAACCCCCTCTCCGTCCGGTCCACCGCTACTTCCTCCATATGCAGCTCTCCAGTCCAGCTCACCCTACCAGACACTCTGAGTAGGACAAGAAAGTGCTCATTCTCTCATCCGCGTACACTTTGTTTGAACGCCTACATTGCCAAACTAATCTCATTAGAGATGATGCCCTACCGTTTGGTTGAAAGCGAAGCTTTCAGCAAGCTCATGGCCTACGCTGTGCCATGCTATGTCCAACCCAGTCGGCACTTCTTTTCTCGAAAAGCCATCCCTGCCCACCATCGGCATATGAAAGACCGCATTGTCCATGCACTAAAACAGTCAGTGAGTGGAAAGGTGCACCTCACAACAGATGCATAGACCAGTAGGCATGGCCAGGGCCGTTACGTGTCCTTCACAGTGCACTGGGTTAATGTGGTGGATGCAGGCTCCACTGGGGACAGCGGCGGTGGAACAGTGCTGCCTAGCCCACGGTATAGGAAACAGTTGGCTGAAGGCTTTCGATCCTCCTCCTTTATCAGAGAAAGCTCATCCACAGAGCGCAGTCGCATGAGCACTCCATCCGCAGCTGGCAGTGTTGCACACGAGGTGTCCCACTATCTAACAGCTAGTGGTAACCGTCAGCAGGCTGTGTTAAAGATGATGTCTTTGGGCAACAACAGACACACCGCGGAGGTACTGGCCGATTACTTGCAGCGACAAACTGAGTCACGGCTGGGCAGTCTACATCTTGAGGCAGGCAAGGTAGTCAATGATAACGGCCATAATTTTGTGGCAGCCATAGCCCCTGCAAAACTCACACACATACCTTGCCTGGCTCACACTTTGAACCTGGTGATGCAGTGATTCCGTAATAATTATCCGGAGTTAACATCGCTGCTCCATAAGGTGCGAAGACTGTGCTTGCACATCCGTCACTCAAACGTCCACTCCACTCGTATGCAGAAGCTGCAGAGATTGCGCCACCTCCCCAAGCACCACCTAATCATAGACGTTGCAACAAGGTGGAACTCCATCTTGCACATGGTTGAGAGGCTGTGCGAACAGAGGCAGGCTGTAATGCATTTGTGGGAGGATACACGGGCAGTCAGTTTGAGGGAAGACATGGAATTGTCAGGTGTGCACTGGTCAAAGCTGAAAGACCTCTGTAAAGTCCTTCAGTGTTTTGAGGAATGCACAAGGCTGGTAAGCGCAGACGACGCCATCATAAGCTTAAGCATCCCACTTATGCGTCTGCTCATGCTAAGTTTGACGCACATTAAGGATCAGGCGTCTGCAGTGGAGGAGGAGGAGGAGGGAAGCCTTGATGACAGTCAGCCATTGTCTGGTCAGGGAACTGTCCTGGACGAGGTGGAGGAAGAAGAGGAAGAGGAGGAGGAGGACGATGAGGGGGATGATTATTTTGGGCAGGAGGATGCTTCTCAGGGGCAAGAGAAAATGTTGGTGTTCCAAGGTCAGGTACAGTGTTTGTGCGTGACTGTAGGGATGTGGATTTGCCAGAAAGTGCTCCTCCTCCCACCACTGGCAGTGCATCATTGACACCTGGAACATTGGCCCACATGTGCGATTATGCCTTGCGGATCCTAAAAAGGGACCCCCGCATTGCCAAAATGATGAGGGATGACGACTACTGGCTGGCCAGCATCCTCGATCCACACTACAAAGGCAAATTACACAACATCATGCCACAGGAGAACCTCGAGATAATATTGGCTAACAAACAAGAAACTCTGGTAAACCATTTGTTTGAGGCTTTCCCAGCACACAGCAGCGGTGCTGGTTCTCCCACAAGCCGTAGTGGGCACAATGGAAGAGGTGTTCGTGGTGCACACAGCCGAAGTGGTGTTGGAGACAGGGGTTTAATGACCATGTTGTGGAATGATTTCTCAAGTATTGCTCACACAAATGCTAATACTGCATCGATTAAAAGTGACAGGAGACAGCAGTTGTCAACTATGGTTACAAACTACTTCTCCTCCCATATCGATGTTCTCCCTCACAGGTCATTCCCCTTTGACTATTGGGTAGAGTTGAGCGATACCGTCCGATACTTCAAAGTATCGTATCGGATGGTATCGGCCGATCTTTAAAAAAAGTATCGGTATCGCCGATTCCGATACCGGAAGTCCCATTCAAGTCTATGGGACTTCCGGTATCGGAATAAGAAAAACCCTTTCCTGCCCTTGTACAGCCTCTCTGGGGTCTGTACGGGCCTTTCGGGGGGCTGTGCCGGCCTGCCAGGGGGTCTGTGCAGGCTCCGGTGGTCTGTGCCGGCCTGCCGGTGGTCTGTGCAGGCTCCGGGGGGCTGTGCCGGCCTGCCGGGGGGCTGTGCCGGCCTGCCGGGGGGCTGTGCCGGCCTGCCGGGGGGGCTGTGCCGGCCTGCCGGGGGGCTGTGCCGGCCTGCCGGTGGTCTGTGCAGGCTCCGGGGGTCTGTGCAGGCATCGTCCGATGGGACTACAAGTCCCATCGGGCGATGCCTGCTACCATGACAGTGATTGACACATTAGCCAATGATGGGACAGTAGTAGTCCCATCATCCGGCTAATGTGTTAAATGTAAAAAAAAAAAAAAAAAAAATTACATGCTACATACATACAACATGCATACTACATACATGCTACATTCATACTACATACTACATACATGCTACATTCATACTACATAAATACTACATGCAACATACATACTACATATATACTACATGCATGCTACATACATACTGCATGCTACATACATACCACATATATACTACATATATACTACATGCATGCTACATGCATGCTACATGCTACATACATAACACATATATACTACATGCATGCTACATACATACTACATGCTACATACTACATATATACTACATGCATGCTACATACTACATATATACTACATGCATGCTACATACATACTGCATGCTACATGCATGCTACATACATACTACATACATACTACATATATACTACATACATACTACATACATACTACATGCATGCTACATACATACCACATACATAACACATATATACTACATGCATGCTACATACATACTACATGCTACATACATACCATATACATACTACATGCATGCTACATACATACTACATGCATGCTACATACATACTACATGCTACATACATACTACATGTATACTACATGCATGCTACATACATACTACATGCTACATACATACTACATATATACTACATGCATGCTACATACTACATGCTACATACATACTACATACATACTACATGCATGCTACATACATACCACATACATAACACATATATACTACATGCATGCTACATACATACTACATGCTACATACATACCATATACATACTACATGCATGCTACATACATACTACATGCATGCTACATACATACTACATGCTACATACATACTACATATATACTACATGCATGCTACATACATACTACATGCTACATAGATACTACATATATACTACATGCATGCTACATACTACATGCTACATACATACTACATACATACTACATGCTACATACATACCACATATATACTACATACATACAATACATTCATACAATACATACATAGACATACAGTACATATAACATAGAGTAACATACTTACCAATACTTGTCACATTGTTCCCCGAAGCCATTGTCTTTTCCGGGATAAATATTAACATAACAAACCACAAAAATAATCACCCACGATCCGAAGCAGTCCACGAGTGTGTCCCACGACGATCTTGGGTAGAGAACTGCAGCATCAGCTGTTGCTGCCGTTCTCTACGGGCTGCAGGAATCCAATGACGGAAGGTAGGTATCCTTCCGCACTGTATTCCTCCGCCACTTAAAAAAAAAAAAAAGTCCCTAGTCTCACTTTATGCCATTGCTGTGTGGGAAATTCCCACGCAGCAATGGCATAAAAAAAAAAAATTACATGCTACATACATGCTACATACATACAACATGCATACTACATACATGCTACATTCATACTACATACTACATACATGCTACATTCATACTACATAAATACTGCATGCAACATACATACTACATATATACTACATACATACTACATATATACTACATGCATGCTACATACATACTGCATGCTACATACATACTACATGCTACATACATACCACATATATACTACATACATACTACCTGCATGCTACATACATAACACATATATACTACATGCATGCTACATACATACTACATGCTACATACATACCACATACATACTACATGCATGCTACATACATACTACATGCTACATACTACATATATACTACATGCATGCTACATACATACTACATGCTACATACATACTACATATATACTACATGCATGCTACATACATACTACATGCTACATACATACCACATACATACTACATGCATGCTACATACATACTACATGCTACATACTACATATATACTACATGCATGCTACATACATACTACATGCTACATACATGTAGGAATTTCCCACGCAGCAATGGCATAAAGTGAGACTAGGGACTTTTTTTTTTTTAAGTGGCGGAGGAATACAGTGCGGAAGGATACCTACCTTCCGTCATTGGATTCCTGCAGCCCGTAGAGAACGGCAGCATCAGCTGATGCTGCAGTTCTCTACCCAAGATCGTCGTGGGACACACTCGTGGACTGCTTCGGATCGTGGGTGAGTATTTTTGTGGTTTGTTATGTTAATATTTATTCCGGAAAAGACAATGGCTTCGGGGAACAATGTGACAAGTATTGGTAAGTATGTTACTCTATGTTATATGTACTTTATGTCTATGTATGTATTGTATGAATGTATTGTATGTATGTAGTATATATGTGGTATGTATGTAGCATGTATGTAGCATGTAGTATGTATGTAGTATGTATGTAGCATGTATGTAGTATATATGTAGTATGTATGTAGCATGCATGTAGTATATATGTAGTATGTATGTAGCATGCATGTAGTATATACACTCACTGGCCACTTTATTAGGTACACCTGTCCAACTGTGTGTTAAGATTTAATTTCTAATCAGCCAATCACATGGCGGCAACTCAGTGCATTTAGGCATGTAGACATGGTCAAGACAATCTCCTGCAGTTCAAACCGAGCATCAGTATGGGGAAGAAAGGTGATTTGAGTGCCTTTGAACGTGGCATGATTGTTGGTGCCAGAAGGGCTGGTCTGAGAATTTCAGAAACTGCTGATCTACTGGGATTTTCACGCACAACCATCTCTATGGTTTACAGAGAATGGTCCGAAAAAGAAAAAAAATCCAGTGAGCGGCAGTTCTGTGGCCGGAAATGCCATGTTGATGCCAGAGGTCAGAGGAGAATGGGCAGACTGGTTCGAGCTGATAGAAAGGCAACAGTGACTCAAATTGCCACCCGTTACAACCAAGGTAGGCAGAAGAGCATCTCTGAACGCACAGTGCGTCGAACTTTGAGGCAGATGGGCTACAGCAGCAGAAGACCACACTGGGTACCACTCCTCTCAGCTAAGAACAGGAAACTGAGGCTACAATTTGCACAAGCTCATCGAAATTGGACAGTAGAAGATTGGAAAAACGTTGCCTGGTCTGATGAGTCTCGATTTCTGCTGCGACATTCGGATGGTAGGGTCAGAATTTGGCTTAAACAACATGAAAGCATGGATCCATCCTGCCTTGTATCAACGGTTCAGGCTGGTGGTGGTGGTGTCATGGTGTGGGGAATTTTTTCTGGGCACTCTTTGGGCCCCTTGGTACCAATCGAGCATCGTTGCAACGCCACAGCCTACCTGAGTATTGTTGCTGACCATGTCCATCCCTTTATGACCACAATGTACCCAACATCTGATGGCTACTTTCAGCAGGATAATGCGCCATGTCATAAAGCTCGAATCATCTCAGATTGGTTTCTTGAACATGACAATGAGTTTACTGTACTCAAATGGCCTCCTCAGTCACCAGATCTCAATCCAATAGAGCATCTTTGGGATGTGGTGGAACGAGAGATTCGCATCAGGGATGTGCAGCCGACAAATCTGCGCCAACTGTGTGATGCCATCATGTCAATATGGTCCAAAATCTCTGAGGAATGCTTCCAGCACCTTGTTGAATCTCTGCCACGAAGAATTGAGGCAGTTCTGAAGGCAAAAGGGGGTCCAACCCCTTACTAGCATGGTGTACCTAATAAAGTGGCCAGTGAGTGTATGTAGTATGTATGTAGCATGTATGTAGTATGTATGTGGTATGTATGTAGCATGTAGTATGTATGTAGCATGCATGTAGTATATATGTAGTATGTATGTAGCATGTAGTATGTATGTAGTATGTATGTGGTATGTATGTAGTATGTAGCATGCATGTAGTATGTATGTAGCATGCATGTAGTATGTATGTAGTATGTATGTAGTATGTATGTAGCATGCATGTAGTATGTATGTATGTAGTATGTATGTAGTATGTATGTAGCATGTAGCATGTATGTAGTATGTATGTGGTATGTATGTAGCATGTAGTATGTATGTAGCATGTAGTATGTATGTAGTATGTATGTAGTATGTATGTGGTATGTATGTAGCATGCATGTAGTATGTATGTAGCATGCATGTAGTATGTATGTAGCATGCATGTAGTATGTATGTAGCATGCATGTAGTATGTATGTAGCATGCATGTAGTATGTATGTAGTATGTATGTAGCATGCATGTAGTATGTATGTAGTATGTATGTAGCATGCATGTAGTATGTATGTAGTGTGTATGTAGCATGCATGTAGTATGTATGTAGTGTGTATGTAGCATGCATGTAGTATGTATGTAGTATGTACAGTATGTAGCATGCAGTATGTATGTAGCAGGTATGTAGTATGTATGTAGTATATATGTAGTATGTATGTAGCATGTAGTATGTATGTAGCATGCATGTAGTATGTATGTAGTATGTATGTAGTTTTTTTTTTTTTTTAACATTTAACACATTAGCCGGATGATGGGACTACTACTGTCCCATCATTGGGTAATGTGTCAATCACTGTCATGGTAGCAGGCATCGCCAGATGGGACTTGTAGTCCCATCGGACGATGCTTGCACAGACCCCCGGACATCAGCACAGCCCCCCGGCAGGCCGGCACAGCCCCCCGGCAGGCCGGTACAGACCCCCACAGGGTGCACAGACCACCGGCAGGCCGGCACAGCCCCCCGGCAGGCCGGTACAGACCCCCACAGGGTGCACAGACCACCGGCAGGCCGGCACAGCCCCCCGGCAGGCCGGTACAGACCCCGGGCAGTCCACACAGCCCCCCGGCAGGCCGGCAGAGACCCCCGGAAGGCCCGAAATGACGGCGCATCATGATGCGCACACACCGCGCATCATGATGACGTCAGGCTGTCAATCAACTTTGAACTTCCGATTCCGATGCCGAATTCCGATATTGAAAAAATATCGGAAGTCGGTATCGGAATTCCGATACAGCAAGTATCGGCCGATACCCGATACTTGCGGTATCGGAATGCTCAACACTAGTCATGATCCATGCTGGATCAGGACATATAAAAAGCATAGGTAACCTTTTTTTTTCCCTAAGCTGTGCTTAAGGTTGGTTTTTGCCCCCAGTGGCCATTAGGATTTTTGCACTGTGGTGTCGTTTGGTTTGTTCTAAGTTTGCCCCCGGTGGTGGTGAGCATCATTGCACTCTAGTTTCTTTAGTTAAGTGCACATGATTATAATGCAGGTGTGATTGCTGGCTCTGCTATAAAAGAGTCACAGATGTTGCAATCAGTGTTGGTGATAGTGTTCATTTCAACCATCCTTGGTGGAGGAAGGAGCTGGAGAGCGTTCCTTGCAGCACTGTCTTAGCCTGGTGTGAAAGGAGTCATATGGGATTTCCTTGTAGCTCTGACAGAGCTTGGTGGAAGCGATTCAGGAGGAGAACTGCATGCTGGTGGTGGACTCTGTTGCCAGGAGCAAGGGCAAGGGCAACAGAGTAAAGCTAAGTGGTGTCTCCCTGTTTGTTTTTTTCCTTAGTGTGTATTAGTACAGCAGTGGAGCCAGTGCCTGCGCCACTCAGTTCCCTAGCAAGGAATAGGTGTAGGGTGTGCTAGGGCGACAGGTTCCTGATCGGCGCCTGGTGCAGAACCGGCATAGGGAACGTTAGGAGCGTTAGGGACACTGTCTCAGGGGAGTGCAGGAGGTCTCCACGTCCCCTTTCCCTATCGCAGGGCCCACCGTTGTAACTGTTTTCCTTCCCTTTGTCTTGTTGTTTTAGTTACCGGCCTGCGAGCCGTGTCACATAGGACAGTATGACGTGCCACGTCCTGTTGTTCTAGTTACCGGCCTGGTGGTCATATCACACAGGACGGGTCCACGTGACACACGGGTGTTTAATCAGACATATGTACACATGCAGGGTTTTTTTTTGTGAACATGTATTTTGACGTGTGCTTGCCTAGATTTCATAGACATATTGTTTTAATCCTGGGATAGGTGAAAGAAGGGTTATGTTATATAATATGCGTGTACTATATTCTTTTCTTGGGGATGAAGTTATGATATACATATTCGAACTGCTAAACAGTTTGATAGATAGTGATTGGTTCCTCAGTTAGTACAACCACACTAATTAGTAATGAAAATGGGACATAAATAGCTTCAAACAAAATCATTTTATTATACACCAGATGAAGGCCTACATGGTCGAAATGCATTGTTTTTTAAATAATTTTTGTATTGTCTTTCATAAAGTTTATTATTTGTGACACATAGCCAATAAAATATCATCTGATTCAGCATCAGATATACTTGGCTCTTTGCCTATATAACCCTTTTATAATAATAATAATAATACATTTTATTTTTATAGCGCCGACATATTCCGCAGCACTTTACATTTCAGAGGGGATTTGTACAGACAATAGACATTACAGCATAACAATAATCACATACAGTAGATTATAACAAATACCAAGAGGAGTGAGGGCCCTGCTCGCAAGCTTACAGTCTATGAGGAAAGAGGTAGACACGAAAGGTGGGTGGTAACAGTTGCCCTGATTGTATGGACCAGCCATAATGTTAAGTGTGTAACAGTACAGACACAGAGGGCTAATGGATGCATAAAGCATGTGGGAACATGATGCTGGGAACCTGGTTATGGTAAAACTTTTGGCTCTGCCACACAGGGATAGGTTAGGTTAATGTGTTGAGGCGATAGGCCAGTATGAATAAATGCGTTTTCAGGACACGCTTAAAATTGTGGGGATTGGGGACTAATCGTATTGACCTGGGAAGTGCATTCCAAAGAATTGGCACGGCACGTGTAAAGTCTTGGAGACGGGAGTGGGAGGTTCTGACTATTGAGGATACTAACCTCAGGTCATCAGCAGGTTATTCAGGTTATTCTAATTTGGGTTAAGGATCAGGTTATTCTAATTTGGGTTAAGGATCCTCTGATGGAAGTGCCCTGGAACATCCTTTTTCACATTATCTACGTGAAGGAAAATCACCTCCATGTTTTCACAGACGGGCAGCACACCAGTGGAAGGATCACCCTTGTCTGCAAACTTTTCCCAGTATTGTGCCTCCTTGCACAACCACACCAGGTGAGCAAGATTCAAGTTATACTTTTCTCACCAGGTAATATTCACCTATTTTTACTCTCTTTCACCTCATTCTCTCTTTCCCAGGACCTCATTCACTCTCATCTCTAGAAGGCAGTCATTGACACACTCCACAAGGAGGGTAAGCCACAAAAGGTCATTGCTAAAGAAGCTGCCTGTTCACAGAGTGCTGTAGCCAAGCATATCAATGGAAAGTTGAGTGGAAGGAAAAAGTGTGGTAGAAAAAGGTGCACAAGCAACCGGGATAACCACAGCCTTGAAAGGATTGTAAAGAAAAGGCCATTCAAAAATTTGGGGGAGATTCACAAGGAGTGGTCTGTTGCTAAAGTCATTGCTTCAAGGGCCACCACACTCAGACATATCCAGGACATGGGCTACAAGTGTCGCATTCCTTGTGTCAAGCCACTCATGACCAAAAGACAATGCCAGAAGCATCTTACCTGATCCAAGGAGAAAAAGAACTGGATTGTTGCTTAGTTGTCCAATGTGTTGTTTTCAGATTAAACTAAATTTTGCATTTCATTTGGAAATCAAGGTCCCAGAGGCTGGAGGAATAGTGGAGAGGCCAAAATTCAAGCTGCTTGAGGTCTAGTGTGAAGTTTCCACAATCAGTGATGGTTTGGGGAGCCATGTCATCTGCTTGTGTAGGTCCACTGTGTTTTATCAAGACCAGTCAGCGCAGCCATTTACCAGGAAATTTTAGAACACTTCATGCTTTCCTCTGCCGATAAGATTTTTGTAGATGGAAATTTCATTCTCCAGCAGGACTTGGCACCTGTCCACACTGCCAAAAGTACCAATACCTGGTTAAAAAAAACAGTATCACTGTGCTTGATTGGCCAGCAAAGTCGCCTGACCTTAACCCCATAGGTATTGTCAAGAGGAAGATGAGAGACACCAGACCCAACAATGCAGTCCAGCTGAAGGCTGTGTGGGGATAGATAGCTCAGCTGGGATCTTTGCTCTGGCACAAGCGTGTGGCTATGGAGTCACAGCAGACTAGCAATTTCCACATGGATATGGACACGGCATATTTATTGTGCACACTTGTTATTCAATGTTACACATGCCAAACATGAAATAAAACATCTAAGGCCGTCTGGCCACTAACTAACAATAGCAGGCTAACTACAAAATAAACCTATATAACAGCAAAGAAGTCCATGTAATCTTACTGTATCAGCTCCCAGCTCAGCAGACGAGATAGACTGAGAGATCCCAGCGCCTCCTGATTATATCAGCTGGACTAGTCAGGAAACCAAAACCTGGATTGAATTAGTGGAGGGGGAACTACCAGTCCTTTCCATGCTGATCACTAAGGAAACCAGGACTGGATTACAGTGAAACAAACTGGCTTCATCATCAGTACAGGGAGACATATGAAATGAAACGGGGAGAAATATACCTGTTTTCTAGTACCTCTCCCCTTGGCACCTCACACACCCCCCTCCTCTGTTCGGGCCCGTGGGGTCGGACACGACGAGTCACCAAGCAGTGCGTTTTAGACAACGCATCTGCATTTCTGTGCGTTGTGCCCGCCCTGTGCTCAACAGAAAATTTAAACAATTGTAATGCTAAGAACCAGCGTGTCACCCGCGCATTGCCTTCTTTTGCCCGGGACATCCACGTTAGGGGCGAATGGTCCATCACTAGCCTAAACTGGCGACCTAGTAAATAATAGCGCAAGGTGCACAGGGCCCATTTCACAGCCAGGGCTTCCTGCTCGACTACACTGTAGTTCTTTTCTGCTCTCATAAGCTTTCTGCTTAGATAGGCCACTGGGTGTTCCTCGCCATTTACTTCTTGAGACAAAACCACGCCGAGGCCCACCCCAGAGGCGTCCGTTTGGACAATAAACTCCCGTTTAAAGTCTGGTGCAACCAACACTGGTTGTCACAGAGGACTGTTTTCAATCGCTGAAAGGCCTCCTCTGCTTCTGCGTTCCACTTTATTGTGACAGATTTCGACCCCTTAGTAAGATCTGTGAGAGGAGCTGCGATGGTCGCAAAATGTTTGATGAACCGCCTATAATAACCAACGATCCCTAAAAAAGCTCCAACCTGTTTTTTGGTTACCGGTCGTGGCCAATTTTGAATAGCGTCCACTTTATTGGCTTGAGGCTTCACGACGCCTCTCCCTATGCTATATCCCAGATAGCGAGCCTCTTCCAATCCCAACATACATTTCTTGGGATTGACAGTCAACCCAGCTGTTTTTAGGGAGTCTAAGACGGCTTGTACTTTTGACAAATGCGTGTCCCAGTCATCGCTAAAGATAATGATGTCGTCCAAGTATGCGGACGCATACTGGCCATGGGGTTTTAGGACAATATCCATTAGACGTTGGAAGGTGGCTGCGGCACCATGCAACCCAAATGGCATATCTCGGTACTGGAAAAATCCCTGGGGCGTAACAAAGGCAGTTTTCTCTTTGGCTGATGTACCTGGCCGAACTCAGTCTCTCTATCAGTTCATTGACTCTTGGCATCGGGTAGGCATCGAATTTCGATACTTCATTTACTTTCCGAAAATCGTTACAGAATCGGATAGTCCCATCGGGTTTGGGCACCAGTACGATAGGGCTAGCCCAATCACTCCGGGACTCCTCAATGACCCCGAACTCTAACATCTTCTTCACTTCCTGGGCAATGGCTTGTCTCCGAGCCTCCGGAATTCAATATGGTTTTAGCTGTACCCGCACCTGTGGATCAATAACAATGTCATGTTTAATTAGGTGAGTCCAGCCAGGAAGTTCCGAGAAAACATCTGCGCTCCTCTGTATGAATTCCCTGGTCTCTTGTTTTTGGCTTTCGGATAGCGTGTCTGCAATACCCACTTCTGGCGGAGCTACCTAGGGGTCCTTTACCTTAGAAGGTGGTGCCCCTCGAGGCCCATCCTCAAGGGCAGCTCCTGCCACCAGACTCTCCCTGTCCCGCCAGGCTTTAAGTAAGTTTATGTGATATATTTGTTCTGGCTTTCTCTTGTCTGGTTGGTGTATCTTATAATTTACTTCACCTATTCGTTCCAGCACTTCGTATGGTCCTTGCCATTTCGCAAGAAATTTATTTTCTATGGTAGGTACCAATACCAACACCCTGTCTCCGGGTTGAAAGACTCGTGTTTTAGCCGCTCGGTTGTATACCGTGCTTTAGGCATGTTGTGCGCGCTCTAAACACTCTTTAACTATTGGCATAACTGCTGCAATTCGGTCCTGCATAAGTGTTATGTGTTCAATTAGACTGCAATAAGGAGTCACCTCTTGTTCCCAAGTCTCCTTGGCAATCTCTAACAGGCCTCTAGGACACCACCCATAAACCAACTCAAAAGGTGAAAAGCCTGTGGAGGATTGGGGTACCTCACGTATAGCGAACAGGAGGTATGGTAGTAGGGCAATCCCAATCTCTCCCGTCCTTATCCACCACCCTTTTCAACATTCCCTTTAGGGTTTTGTTAAAGCGCTCCACCAAACCGTCAGTCTGAGGGTGATATACTGAGGTACGCAAATGGGAGATTTTTAGTAGTTTACATAAATCCTTAAGTATACGAGACATAAAGGGGGTCCCTTGATCCGTAAGTATCTCCTTCGAAATGCCGGTGCAGGAAAACATAATAACCAGCTCCTTTGAAATTGATTTCGCATTGGCATTCCGCAAGGGCACTGCTTCGGGATAACGCGTGGCATAATCCAATACTACCAAAATGTACTGATGACCCCTGGCAGATTTAACTAACGGACCGACTATATCCATTGCTATCCTCTCGAAGGGCACCTCTATTATTGGTAAGGGCACTAAGGGGCTTCCAAAATGTGACATAGGTGCGGTCAATTGACACGTAGGACATGACCGACAGTACTGGGTCAAGTCTCCCACTAGACCCGGCCAAAAGAAACGTTGCAGAATACGGTGTTTTGTCTTTTCTACCACCAGGTGTCCTCCCAAGGGATGTTTATGTGCCAACTCCAAAACTACCTGGCGAAAGGACTTAGGTACCACTAGTGGTTCTACCACCACTCCTCGCACCTTGTCTATGTGATACAGCATATCCTGCTTCACCGCCATGTGTGGGAACTCGTTTTGAGCCCCTGGGTACAATGGTCTTCCCTCGGAGACCTTTACGTTTTCCCACGCCCTTGCTAGAGTAGGATCCTGGTGCTGAGCGGTCCCGAACTTACCACGGGCCACCTCAAGATCAGGCATTTCTAAAACATCCTGTAGCTGGTCTGCCTCGCCTGTATACACAGCCAGAGGAGAGTCCACAGATTCTAGTACTTCCTCTGAGATGGGTTCTCCGTCGTCTTGCTGCAATGGTTCAGGGGCTAGCTCCGGAGTACCGTCTTCAACTAGAGGGTTCATGCCACTTTTGAAGTTCCACAAGTCCCAAAATAAGGGAAAGTCTCTCCCCAGGATTACACTGTGTCCCATAGACTTTATGACTGCCGCCTGATGTCTTTTGGTCCCTACTGGCATGGCAAGAGTAACCCAGGCAGTGGGGTAGTTCTTAGTATCCCCATGGATGCAACTAATGCCCACGCTTAAGTTCATTAGGGCGCTAGAGTCCACCAAACTGGCATGTACCAAAGTTACTTGACTGCCGGAATCCAAGACGGCATTCACACTATAACCGTCAACCTCGACGTGGCACACGTGTTGTTCATTTCCCGTGAGGGTCTCCGCCACACAGACTGACTGCACATATAACGAAAGACGCCTCATAGCGTTACAGTCCATTGGCTCTGTGGGCAGTTAGCTGCTACATGGCCAAGCCCGCGACATCGCCAACATTGTATAGGCCCTTGCCTCCTCGATGGAGATCCCAGACGATGTCTGCTGGCTTGATGTGAGCCCGTACCACCTCAATAGTCCTTTGTAGGTCTGCTACCCTTCATTGTGACGTTCTCTTCTTTTGAAGATGAAATAGGCTTCGCAGGACTCTCCAGCGATTTCTTGGGGAGCCAGTGGGGTGCTAACATCCCTTGGAGTATGCTTTCAGAAGCATTGTAGCGTTCGACCATATTCACCAACTGGTCAGTGGTAGTTGGGTCACCCTGTCCAACCCACCTCTGGATCTTAGCGGGTAAGGACCGCAGGTACTTGTCTAGAACAACACGCTCCACCATCTGTGCGGACGTCAAAGCCTCTGGTTGCAACCATTTTTTTACTAGATGGATGAGATCATGCATTTGTGAGCGGGCTGGCTGATGCTCCACAAAACTCTATAAATGCACCCTCTGTGCGCGTACATACGTGTTTACTCCCAGCCTTGCCAGGATTTGCCTTTGAGTTTGATATAGTCCATAGCATCCGCTCCACTCAGATCGTAATAGGCCTTTTGTGGATCTCCGCTCAGAAATGGAGCAACTACCTCAGCCCATCTGTCCAGCGGTAAGTGCTCACGTTCTGCAATACGTTCGAACACGGTGAGGTATGCTTCCACATCATCGTCTGCGGTCATTTTAAGCAAAGTCTTCTGTACGGCTTTCTGCGCTCTAGCAGCGCTTTGTGCACGGCCTCCCTCATCTCGGGGTTGCCGAACCAAGGCCTGTTTTATTGCCTCCAACTGCTCTTGCTGCATCTGGTGTTGCTGCTCCAGAGCCTTCTGGAAGCAAGCATTAGTCTGCTGTTGTTGCACATTTGCTTGCAATAACTGCTTCTCTAGTTCCTCCATATTACTGGACTCTTGGCTCTTCAAAAGCGCAGAAGCTTTCAGCCAGGACATACGCAGCATTTTCTCTGCAGTCACAGTCCTGCAGCCACAGTTGCCCGCTTTCGAAACACCATTTATGGGGATAGATAGCTCAGCTGGGATCTTTGCTTTGGCACAAGCGTGTGGCTATGGAGTCACTTCAGCAGACTAACAATTTCCACATGGATATGGACACGGCATATTTAATGTGCACACTTGTTATTCAATGTTACACATGCCAAGCATGAAATAAAACATCTAAGGCCGTCTGGCCACTAACTAACAATAGCAGGCTAACTACAAAATAAACCTATATAACAGCAAAGAAGTCCATGTAATCTTACTGTATCAGCTCCCAGCTCAGCAGACGAGATAGACTGAGAGATCCCAGCGCCTCCTGATTATATCAGCTGGACCAGTCAGGAAACCAAAACCTGGATTGAATTAGTGGAGGGGGAACTACCAGTCCTTTCCATCCTGATCACTAAGGAAACCAGGACTGGATTACAGTGAAATAAACTAGGTTCATCATCAGTACAGGGAGACATATGAAATGAAACGGGGAGAAATATACCTGTTTTCTATTACCTCTCCCCTTGGCACCTCACAGCTGCTATCAAAGCAATCTGGGCTTCCATAACACCTCAGCAGTGCCACAGGCTGATCGCCTACATGCCACGCCATATTGATGCAGTAATTGATGCAAAAGGAGCCCCGACCAAGTATTGAGTGCATTTACTGAATATAAATTTCAGTAGGCTAACATTTCGGATTCTAAAATCATTTTTCAAGATGGTGTTATAAAGAATTCTAACTTACTGAGATAATGGCTTTTGGGTTTTCATTGGCTCTAAACCATAATCATCAACATTAACAGAAATAAACACGTGAAATAGATCACTCTTTCTTTGTATTGAAGAACAGAAACAAATTAACTTTTCAATGATATTCAAATTTTGTTAGCAGCACCTGTATTTGTGTTGCATGAGCCTACAGTTCCCAGTATGTCCTTAACAATTGTAAGATTATGCTGGGAGTTGTTACTAGAGTTGAGTGAATTCTGGAAAATTCGGTTCAGATTATGATAGCCGGCGGATATTGCATTTCAATATTTGCAGAACACCTCCGAACGTCATTGGAGACAATGGACTAGAGTTGAGCGAATATATGCAGAACTCATCGTCAAGCATAAACTCAGCCCAAATAGGGTACAAAAATGGTGCAAATTTGGATTTGGCGATCGCTTCCGAACATATTTGCTCAACTCTAGTTGATACCAGTCATCATCAGCCTGTGGACCATACATGAACCACTGCACTGATGAGACGCAGGCAGTATTACAAATAAATATTTATATCCAGGTACCTTATAAGTGACGTCTTCTCTGGTTAGAGTAATTCCTATCCCTCTTGTCTCCTTGTAGCACAGACGCCATGATGAGATTTCATGCCTAGAACTTCTCTCTCCAGACTTGCCTCTTCTTTGTCTTCAGCAACACATCTTAACACTGTGCCCTTAAAAATAAAAGCATCATTATACTTCTCTACAAATCAAATTATCTCCCATGCTCTGTCCCTGAATAAATAATTCACCCTCACTGTGCTTCCTGTACAAAATACCCCCCACACACCGCCCTTCTCCAAAATATTCCTCCCACATTGCCGCTTTCCAAAATACCCCACATACACTGGCCCTGTCCATAATACTCCACCACACTGCCCCTGTCCAAAATACTCCACTACACTGCCCCTATATAAAATATCCCCACACACACTGCCTTTCTCCAAAATATTCCCCACTCTGCCCATCTGTATAATGGGAGAGAAAAGGGTTGCTAGGGGTGCAAAATTCCCATGAGCACCAAATTTCGAAAGAGAAGAAAAAAGAAATTACCAATGGCATCACTTGTGAACATTCTTTCAAGGTGCCTGAATTTCTGAGAGAATGTCACTTTGAATTGTTTTGGCATCCACATGATACTGATACATTTGTTAGCTGTAATAGATCAGGGAGCGACATCACTCTCTATCCTGTAGGCCACCACCAGCTGTAGACCTATGGCTACAAAATGTTGATGTTTATGGGCTTTCAGCACAATGATGACCCTTCATTACTTTGCCTGTGCTATTCTGATGTATATTCAGAGGAGAAGGAGACTTGGTTGCTCAGATTAGCTGAATATATTATCTTTCTTTTTGTGGGGGAGTGGGGGTGGCACAAAGTTAGGATTGATCACTTTTTGAGGGGACGTTCAGAGAGCATCATTACTTTTTAAAGGAGCATTAATATTTTCTAAAAATAGCACTAAGGGGGCACTCTTGATGTGTTATATGTTTTCAGAGGGCACTCAGGGGGGCATTAGAACTAGACTATGGGAGCGCAATACTTGCATTGCCCCAGGCTCTAACAACGCACCCTATGCCAGTGGCCAAAAATTGCGACGCACACTTTTATACATTATTCTTTACACACACAGGGAAACACAACGATATTCTGCCTTCTAAAGACATGAATCCAGAATTTCTATCAATCCGTGCAGTCACGATGCTGACTACATGCTGTTGACATTTTACATGATCGTACACTGAAGGGTTAATGTAGTAATTCAACAAAAAATCTTGGTGTCCAAGTCTTCAAATTCTACTGAGTCTTGTGAAAAGTCTTTTGTTTCACGTATAACCTAAAATCTGGGCACAGTATAATAGCATATTTATTTTCATATTTCTAGCGCACAGTTCCAGTTACATTTGTTAGGTTGGGAATTCAAGAAACCCTTTCAAAAACAAGAGTCTTGGCCTGACAGCAATGTTGATGCTTATTGATAAAGTAATTGCAGTTTCAACCTCACATTTTGACCATCTGTCAACAGTCTTGCTAATCCTTTCTTGTAAACTGAGACAGCCATGATAATCACATGCTTGTATGCCCAAAAGAACGAAAACCTGGACGTGAGAGCCCAGTTACATTGTAGAACGCAAAATAACTGGAACTGTATGAAATCTGCCTAATCCTATTTTCCTTCAGCAGAATTACAGTAATAGCATAATTTGAAATATTGATTTGGGCAATTAAAAGTGCAGACATGTTTCATCATCTTAAAGAGAAATGTACAGGTGTATGTTCTGTATTTTATCAAATAAAATAATATCTCTATAATGAAAAATATAAAAGTTTATTTGCAAACATCTACACATTATTATATAAATCAATATAATGTCAGCTGAACTGATCACATTTTTAGAATATTGAATATCAGATTTGATTATTTTAAATTAAATGGTTATTCAGTTTTCAGCTACAAGTCTGCAGTCACTCCATGCGACTGAAGACTTGTGACTACTCATATCATGAGCACTGCACATTGCGAGGATTTTCTGATGCAAGCGGTCATGTGTCTGCAAGTATGTAATTTGCATAGTTCCAGTCACTTTCCGACTAGATTTTATCCGGCCTTGCTCAATACACTTGCAATGAGCAAGGCCGGATACAGTTTAGTCATCACGTGACTGTATGCTTGTTAATGACATACTTGTGGTCACATACCAATGGCTCCCAGTGCTGGCGAATCTTCATAGCGCGCAGTGCAGGTGATGTGTGGATTCACAAGTCTGCAGTCACATAGAACAACGCATACTTGTAGTTTAAGACTGAACTTCCCCTTTAACGTGTGTTTGCTGTGTTAGGAAATCTAACAGTACATGTATGTATTTGGAAACAATAATTCTATATACGATTCTGTATATGATCTCAGCATTAGGCCGGGATCACACATGCAAGAAATACGGCCGAGTCTCTCATGTTAATACCCGGAACTGCCGCCAGCACTCAAGAGCGGAGCGTGCAGACACGTAGCAATTCATGGCCTGCTTGTTGGCGTCGGTCTGCTGAGATGCAGTCAACCTTCTCCTGTCGCACACGCTGTCTTCTCACCAAAAGCCCCGCTCTGGTGGGCCCCGTCCTTTTTATGTGAGACCTGCCCCCTGCAGTAAGGTGCAAAGGTCTCTTCCAGTCAGAAAGTCCTTCCCCCGGCAACAATGGTGACAGTCTCGACAGTTCCTGTCATGATACGAGAGGGACACCACCAGCCTGGTCCATCTCCCTACAGATGTAGGCTCTGGTGCCGAGCCAACATCTTTTCCAACATATGTCAGCTGATTTCATGAGCTGACATGTGCCCCTAATAGCCGCAGGTAGATTTGCGATCCACCCGTGGTTATTAACATGTTAAATGCCGCTGTCAATCTCTGACAGCAGCATTGAACATGATCGCGCCGGAAAAGTGTCACAAACCACACTTATCGGTGCCCGTATCAAATGACTGTGGGTCGCCGATGGGTAGACATGAGAACCAGAGGTCTGCAGGAAACCCCAGTGGTTGTCATTACTGAATCGCCCCCCAGCAGGCTTCCTTTAAAGTCAACAGAACAATGATCTCCAACAATAATTGGAGTAGTGATCACAGATTTTCATCCAGTGATACCAAGCAGAGATTTTAGAAATGGTGAACCCAGTATTATACTGTAGACATTTAAGGCCAAAAAGAATAAATGATTCTGACAAGCATCAGCTAAAAATAAAAACCTAACAGCAAGTGCTTGTCTTCCAATGGATCAACCAAGATCCATTATAGGTCTTTAATGGTTATAGAAAAATTACTATTGGCCAAACTTTTGTTCACTGAACCTGGTGAATGCCTAAAATGTCAATTGCCAATTTACACATTGCAGACAATTATTTCAGCAGTAGAATGATCTCGACTTTAGATGGACTTCCCCATAATACCTTACATCACATGGCATTGCACATTACCTCATATGTGATTTTTTTATGAAAGCAGAAGCAGGGAATGTAGCTGCAGTTTTGTGATGAATCTGGATAGTGAGAGGACGTCACCGCCCACAGCTTAACCTTAGAGATAGAGAAAGTCATAAACCTGGAAAAACTGTTTATATAGTGTCTGACTGCACAGAAAAAAGGAAGAATTTACAGTTTTTAGGACAAGTGGAGGCTTTGGAGTAGTCTCATTTTTCTGCAAATTTAATTTCTTGGAAAAATTAGGGGAATCGGGAAAATTTGAATTTTTAAAGATTTGCTCATCACTTTCCACTAATGATGACAAATTATTCAGTGACCTACATAGTCATTAGCTGAGTTCTTCACCTGTAATCTTTCACGGTTACAAGAAGCCACCATGTATTGCCATATATTCATGTATGGTAAATCCAAACCCTTGTAGAATTCATTCTTCATAGTTTCAAAAGGTAACTGCAAGAAAGGAAGAACCTGTACAGTACTGTATATATAAAAGTATGTAGCCGGATAGCCATATAAACAAACATAACCCATGCAATTATTGTCATAGAATAGAGACAAAGGATTCATTATTAGAATGCAATCTTTTGGGCTACGCATGGTTACTGATTTTGTTTTCATTATGGCTGAGCAATGGTGCGTTTACAATTGCACTTATGCCATATGTTGGACTAGGTATACTGCATCTATTTTTTATGGTATTTGGCAGCTCCACATCTGGCTGTATTTGCTGTCTAAGTAGAGAGGTTTGATAAATGTTGTGGTTTAGAAACCATAGGTATATTTATAGTATATGTCACTGGTCCTAAAGAAAGATTATATTTTGCATTGTATTTCAGTCTATTACTTGCAAACCAGTTCTAAACATATTGAAATATATTACCAGTAAAGATAAGCAAATTTATTCATGTGTGAAGTCAAATTTTACAAAAATACATGTTGTGGAAAATACAGATTTTTCGTAAATTGCGCTGCATAAATTAACGAAAATGTCCACTCTCTGGTCTTCCGCGTCTCTGTTGCAGCACATCTCTGGCTCGGTGTTTATTCTATGTCAGGTCTTTCGGACAGACCCTGGACTTCACTGTTCATGCTCTGAGGTCTACTCGTGGCAAGAAAGTCCCAGACTAGATTAAACACTGGGCTGGAGATGCAATGTGATTGAGGCGCTGAGGACCTTACATCAAGCATGGAGCTCCGAGAGTGGCCGGAGAGGTGAGTGGTAAGTATTTTTTTTTTATTTTCACATTACAATTATTATGCTCTCTGGGATCTGAATACAAAATCCCAGTCCACACACCAAAATTTTCACTAAGAGCAAATTGGAATATTTAGGAAAAGGCTACATAAAAGGATTCATACTACAAGTTTCATCCTAAGCGAAATGACATGGCTCAGTGGTTAAGGCTCAACTACAGTTTAGTGTCTTCTGAATTATTTTGACTTAATCTCATCTAAACTGACCCTGCTCTTATCATGGAATGCTTTTGTTCCATTATTTCAGATGACGCTTGCAATAGTTGATGGACAAATGAATAGATTTATTATAATATACAGGGGCATGCAAAAGTTTTGGCCCCCCTGGTCAAAATTACTGTTATTGTGAACAGTTAAGCAAGATGAAGATGAAATTATCTGTAAAAGTCTCTAAGCTAAAGATACATTTCTTCCTTTGTATTTTAGACTCTATATATACACTCACTGGCCACTTTATTAGGTACACCTGTCCAACTGTGTGTTAAGACTTAATTTCTAATCAGCCAATCACATGGCGGCAACTCAGTGCATTTAGGCATGTAGACATGGTCAAGACAATCTCCTGCAGTTCAAACCGAGCATCAGTATGGGGAAGAAAGGTGATTTGAGTGCCTTTGAACGTGGCATGATTGTTGGTGCCAGAAGGGCTGATCTGAGTATTTCAGAAACTGCTGATCTACTGGGATTTTCACGCACAACCATCTCTAGGGTTTACAGAGAATGGTCCGAAAAAGAAAAAAAATCCAGTGAGCGGCAGTTCTGTGGCCGGAAATGCCTTGTTGATGCCAGAGGTCAGAGGAGAATGGGCATACTGGTTCAAGCTGATAGAAAGGCAACAGTGACTCAAATTGCCACCCGTTACAACCAAGGTAGGCAGAAGAGCATCTCTGAACGCACAGTGCGTCGAACTTTGAGGCAGATGGGCTACAGCAGCAGAAGACCACACTGGGTACCACTCCTCTCAGCTAAGAACAGGAAACTGAGGCTACAATTTGCACAAGCTCATCGAAATTGGACAGTAGAAGATTGGAAAAACGTTGCCTGGTCTGATGAGTCTCGATTTCTGCTGCGACATTCGGATGGTAGGGTCAGAATTTGGCGTAAACAACATGAAAGCATGGATCCATCCAGCCTTGTATCAATGGTTCAGGCTGGTGGTGGTGGTGTCATGGTGTGGGGAATTTTTTCTGGGCACTCTTTGGGCCCCTTGGTACCAATTGAGCATCGTTGCAACACCACAGCCTACCTGAGTATTGTTGCTGACCATGTCCATCCCTTTATGACCACAATGTACCCAACATCTGATGGCTACTTTCAGCAGGATAATGCGCCATGTCATAAAGCTCGAATCATCTCAGATTGGTTTCTTGAACATGACAATGAGTTCACTGTACTCAAATGGCCTCCTCAGTCACCAGATCTCAATCCAATAGAGCATCTTTGGGATGTGGTGGAACGGGAGATTCGCATCAGGGATGTGCAGCCGACAAATCTGCGCCAACTGTGTGATGCCATCATGTCAATATGGTCCAAAATCTCTGAGGAATGCTTCCAGCACCTTGTTGAATCTCTGCCACGAAGAATTGAGGCAGTTCTGAAGGCAAAAGGGGGTCCAACCCGTTACTAGCATGGTGTACCTAATAAAGTGGCCAGTGAGTGTATATTCATCTTTTACATTTTAAAGTTTACAAAATGGAATATGGGCCTATAATAATAATAATCTTTATTTTTATATAGTACTAACATATTCTACAGCGCTTTACAGTTTGCACACATTATCATCACTGTCCCCAATGGGGCTCACAATCTAAATTCCCTATCAGTATTTCTTTGGAATGTGGGAGGAAACCCACGCAAACACAGGGAGAACATACAAACTCCTCGCAGATGTTGTCCTTGGTGAGATTCAAACCCAGGACTCAAGTGCTGCAAGGCTGCAGTGCTATCTACTGAGCCACCATGCTGCCTGGGCCTATGCAAAATTTTGGGCACCCTGCATGGTTAGTAGATTTTCAATAATGTTCAGATGAGGGGAATGTGAGAGCCATTGTAAAACCTTCAGCTTGTGCCTCTTGAGGTATTCTATTGTGGATTTTGAGATGTGTTTAGCATCATTATCCAATTGTATCCATTATTCTCTTTTCGTCTTCAGCTTTTTTAAAGATGGTGTTATGTTATAATTTGTTGAAATCTCATTGAAGCCATTCTTCCCTCTACCCGTGAAATGTTTCACGTGCCAATGGCTGCAACGCAACCCCAAAGCACGATTGATGCACTCCCATGCTTAGTGGTTGGCAAGATGTCCTTTTCCTGAAATTCTATGCCCTTTTCCCTCTACACATACCTTTGATAATTGTGGCCCAAGAGTTCTATTTTAACCTCATTTGTCCACAGGACTTGTTTCCCAAATGCATCAGGCTTGTTTGTATGTTCTTTTGCATAGGAGAGACGCAGGAGAGGTTTTCTTCTGATAACTCTTCCATAAAGGCCATATTCTTGTTGGAGTCTTTGAACAGTAGAACAATGTACCACAACTCCACAACCAAATTTTGCTTGGTCTGTAAACCTTATCTTGACCTCCACTGTTCCTGTTAATTGCCATTTGTTAATTAGATTTCGAACTGAGGAAAAGGGCAACTTGAAAATGCCTTGTTATCTTCTTATAGTCTTATAGTCTTCTCCTGCATTGTGAGCCTCCACCATTTTCATTTTCAGAGTGCTAGTCATCTGCTTAGAAGAACCCATGGCTGCTATTTTTTGGCACAAGGTTAGAGGAGGCTGGGTTTTCATAAAGCTAGGAAATTTGCATCACTTGGCCTTTCCTAAAGAGGATAGTGAAAAAGCCACAACCTTAACAGGCTAATTAGTCTGAAACCTTGATCAAAGTTATAAATCTCCAAGGGTTCCCAAACCTTTGCATTGGCCCATTTTTCTTTTTATAGTTTTTAAATGAAAAAATGACAATTTTTTTTGCCTAAAGTACAAAGAAAATGTGTCATCCTTAACTGTAGGTCTTTTTTAGTCATAATCTTGCTTAAAAGGGTTGTCCACTACTTTAAATTAACCCCTCAATGTATCCCCCGGGGCCCCTAATTTGTAAATACCTTATGTTGCCTATACTGCCTGTGAGCGGCGCTATCCGTGGCCGCTCACAGGCAGCACGTGACCCAGCATTGACATCACGACAAGTGAGGCTTGACTCAGTGCTGGGTCCCCGCGGGGGGTGCTGGGTTGTGGGTAGAGGGATAACCCTGCCCACAGCCTGGCAGCCAGTGCGGAAGGAGGATGAGGGATGCCCTGCTGCTGCCAGCACTTGATGGGACATCAGCAAAAGCTGCAGCCAGAGGTGACGTGCTGCCTGTGAGCGGCCAGCGATAGCGCCGCTCACAGGCAGTATAGACAGCATGAGGTAGTTACAAAATTCATTAGGGGCCCTGGGGGGATACATTGGGGGGTTAATTTAAAGTAGTGGACAACCCCTTTAACTATTCACAACAACAGGAATTTTGACTAGGGGTGCCCACTAATGTTGAGCGACTTTTGTTTTTTTAGGGTCGAGTTTCGCTTCATGAAACCCGACTTTTCCAAAAGTCGGGTCGAGTAAAATCGGCCGACTATAGGGAAAAGTCGGGGTCGTCCCGAAACACGAAACCCAATGTAAGTCAATGGAGAATTAAAGTCGGCAGTGAGAGGAGGACAGGAAACACACCAACAGTGCCCATTTGAATGCCAAAAGCATAAATTCTTGTTACTGAAGCTTGTCAACCTTAATTAACTTCATAATACTAGTTACGCACTGAAAAATGGGGGTTATTTGGCTACAGTTGTGGGAGGGGGAAGGCTGGCTCCAGGTTTTCGTGGGCCCTGGGCCAAAGAGCGCCCCTTTAACACATACCACAAATCATGATGCTCCGATACGGCAGAGAAATAGCAGTATAGTACAATGAAAAATACTTCACTTCTTACATCTCATGACTGATACCCATTTTAAATTCTCCAATACCTCCAAAAACGGACAGTATATAACTCCATACAGTATTATGGCCAGCGCTTAGTGCGCTATACAGAGTAATGAGGCCCATATATTTCTCCATACGGAATCATTATTCCCATATAATGTTTCAAACCGTATATGATGAGCTCCACATAATGCTACAGCATATGTTGGTCCCAATGGATGAAGCTCCACTGTCTTATGGGCCCAAATAATGCTCCATATATAATGGGCCCCATTTCTACTGCTCTAGTGTATAATGGGCCCTGTAAATGCTGCTCCAGTGTCTGATGTCCACCTTTGGAATGCTCCAGTGTATGGTGGGCCCCATATATCATTCACCAGAGTATAGTGCTCCCCGAAAATTGCTGTCCCAACATTGAAAACAATTACATAATTCTCCTTGCTAGGGAATCCCTACACTACTCTGAACTCCTTGTCGTCCCCATCTTCCATCTCACTGCACTTGGCTGTTTAGGCCCTCCCACCGGCAGAGACACTATTGAGTACTATGCGGTGCCCTGTGCCAATGCCATCGCCCATGAGTATGCCCCCCCACCTGCTCAAGGAACCTGCACTTTCATCTGCACCTTCCTCTTTGTCACCGTGTAAGGTGGTATAGTGTTATGATGAGTCACCGAAGGAGGAAAAAACAAAATACCAGCTAAGTCCAGAAAAAACAGAGAGGTTGGCAGCTATCGGATTGCAGACCCCTGAACCTATCCACAACAACTAGCAGTAGCCGTGGGGGGTTCCTACGGTGCCCTAGACCCCTCGATCACAGCCGGAGAGCTACATAGCCTAAAGACAGAAATGGGAAAAACTAAACTGCCCCAGAGCAGACCCCAAAGCAATAGACAGCCCCCAACATATAATGACGGTGAAGCAAGATGAAAACACTAACACAGATAGAAAGATAGGTTGAGCAAATGATGGGGCCCAAGCTAACTACATAGGACAGGATAGGAAAGCTGCTGTCTGTCATCCGCAAAAACCCTATCAAAATGAGCCAACCGACTGATAGGAAAAACAGGCCCTGAAGTCGCTAGGCTTCAAAAGACTATATCAGCACTCAGGTATATTCTGAAGACAGAGCAAAAGACCAACAGATCAGAGACAAAAATGGAATTCAGCTCACCCCTGGCCGGGGATGGCAGAACTCCCAAAAAACAAGGCAAAACAAAACAAAACTGAAGAGTAAAAAGCAGAGCAGAAAAACTTAGCTTTGAGATGCAGGAATCAGACTGGTCTCCAAGAATCCAGCAGGAAAATCACCAGCCAGGAAGAAGGGCGTTGGCAGCCTTATATCCAGTCCTCAATTCCAGCCACCCAGTTATCATCTAGCTGCCCAAGTGTTTGGTAATCATTCTCACTACCTTCCTTCACAAGAGGAGGGAGTTCATCAGACCTCAATGATGAAGGGAAAAATGAGCTCACAACAGTACCTCCCCCTTGAGGAGGGGTCACCGAACCCTCATCCATGCCACCAGGGCGATCCGGGTGAGCCCGATGAAAGGCACGCACCAATCTTTCGGCATGAATATCAGAGGCAGAGACCCAGGAATTATCCTCCTGACCATAACCCTTCCACTTAACCAAATACTGGAGTCTCCGTCTAGCCAGACGGGAATCCAGTATCTTCTCTACCTCATATTCCATGTTACCTTCAACCAATATAGGGTCAGGAGGTGCCACCACAGGAACTACTGGTTCAACAAACCTCTTCAACAAGGACTTATGAAACACATTATGAATTTTAAATGTGACAGGAAGAGCCAACCGAAAAGAGACCGGATTAATAATCTCCAAAATCTTGTAAGGTCCAATAAATCTAGGCTTAATCTTAGGAGAAGCCACCTTCATAGCGATATTTTTTGATGACAACCAAACCATATCACCCACCTTAAACTGGGGACCAACGGTCCTTCGCCGGTTGGAAAACCGCTGGGCCTTTTCCTGGGAGAGAGACAACTTATCCACTACTTGGTCCCAGATCTGGTGCATTCTCTCCACCACAGTGTCAACACCTGGGCAGGCAGAAGGCTCCACCTGCCCTGAAGAAAATCGAGGGTGAAAACCAAAGTTACAAAAAAAAGGTGACATCAAAGTGGCAGAACTAGCTCTATTATTTAAAGCAAATTCGGCCAAGGGCAAAAATGAAACCCAATCATCCTGATCGGCAGAAATAAAAAATCTCAAATACGACTCCAAAGTCTGGTTTGTTCTCTCCGTCTGCCCATTGGTCTGAGGGTGAAACGCAGAGGAGAAGGACAACTGAATTCCCAGCTTGGAACAGAAAGTCCTCCAAAATCTAGACACAAACTGAACTCCTCTGTCAGATACAATGTTCTCAGGAATCCCGTGCAAGCGAACCACCTGTTGCAAAAACAAGGGCACCAACTCAGAGGAAGATGACAACTTAGGGAGTGGTACAAGATGGACCATCTTAGAGAATCTATCACAAATCACCCAAATAACAGTCATTCTCTGAGAGACAGGCATATCAGAGATAAAATCCATTGAAATATGGGTCCATGGCCTCCTGGGCACCGGCAAAGGCATCAACAAGCCACTAGAGCGAGAACAAGGTTTAGACCAGGAGCAAGTCCCACAGGACTGCACAAAATTCCTGACATCACGAGACAAGGCGGGCCACCAAAAAGACCGACTCACCAGATCTCTAGTACCAAAAATACCTGGATGACCAGCCAATGCAGAGCAATGAACTTCAGACATCACTCTCTTCCTCCACTGGTCAGGAACATACAACTTTCCACTGGGACAGCGCTCAGGTTTGTCCTCCTGAAACTCTTCCAGAGCACGTCTCAAATCGGGCGAGATGGCCGAAAGAACTACCCCCTCGCCTAAGATGGTAGCAGGCTTAGTCACAACAGGAGAATCAGCAAAGAAATTCCTAGAGAGGGCGTCTTCCTTGACATTCTTAGTGCCTGGAAGAAAAGAGACCACAAAATCAAAACGTGTGAAAAACAAGGCCCACCTAGCCTGTCTAGGATTCAAGCGCTTGGCCGACTCCAGGTAAATCAAATTCTTGTGGTCAGTAAGGACCACGACTTGGTGTTTGGCTCCCTCCAACCAATGTCTCCACTCCTCAAATGCCCATTTCATGGCCAACAGTTCCCGATTCCCCACATCATAGTTACGTTCGGATGGGGAAAAGAAAGCACAAGGATTCATTTTAGATGTCACAGGATCTTTTTGGGACAACACCGCTCCTGCACCAATCTCAGAAGCGTCCACCTCCACCTGAAACGGGATTGAGACATCAGGTTGCCGCAAAACCGGAGCAGAAGTGAATCTTCGCTTCAGCTCCTGAAAGGAAGAAACAGCCTCCGGAGACCAATTCAGCACATCAGCACCCTTCCTAGTCAAATCCGTCAATGGCTTGGCAATACCAGAAAAATTAGCTATAAATTTCCGATAAAAATTAGCAAAACCCAAAAACTTCTGGAGGGCCTTCAAAGAAGTGGGCTAAACCCAATCATAAATGGCCTGTACCTTGGCCGGGTCCATTTCAATAGATGACGGAGGCAAAATAAATCCCAAAAATGAAACCCTCTGTACCCCAAAAACGCATTTCGATCCCTTGACATACAGGGAATTCTCCCTCAAAATCCGGAACACAGTCCGAACATGATCCACATGAGAGTCCCAATTCTTGGAGAAGATCAAAATATCATCCAGATAGATAATCAAAAATGTATCCACAAAGTCTCGGAATATATCGTTCATGAAGCACTGGAAGACAGAAGGGGCATTAGTGAGCCCAAAAGGCATCACCAGGTACTCAAAATGTCCCTCCGGAGTATTAAACGCCGTCTTCCATTCATCCCCATGCTTAATGCGGATAAGATTATACGCCCCCCTGAGGTCAAGCTTGGTAAACCAGCAAGCACCTTTAACTCTGGAGAATAGATCAGAAATCAGGGGTAACGGATACTGATATTTAACAGTAATTTTGTTGAGGGCACGATAGTCAATACAAGGCCTTAATGAACCATCCTTTTTAGCCACGAAAAAAAACCCAGCACCTAAGGGTGAAGAAGATGGTCTAATATGACCCTTCTCCAATGCCTCCTTAATATAAGATCGCATAGCCTCGTGCTCGGGTACAGATAAATTGAAAAGCCGACCCTTGGGGAATTTACACCCCGGGTTCAGCTCAATTGCACAGTCATAACTCCTATGAGCAGGCAAAGACACAGACTCATTCTCACTAAATACATCATAAAAGTCAGCCAAATAGTCAGGAACATCATGCGACTGGGGAGAGGTGGAGAAAACAGGAGCATCACTAAGGGCACACTGACAACCCCAACTCACCACAGACAAAGATTTCCAATCCAAAACTGGATTATGGATTTGCAACCAGGGAAACCCCAGAACAATGGTATCATGCAAATTATGCAACACCAAAAATCTGCAATTTTCTTGATGGTCTGGGGCGACCCGCATTACCACCTGGGTCCAAAACTGAGGTTTATTTTTCACCAAAGGAGTAGCATCAATACCCCTCAAAGGAATAGGCATCCGCAGAGGTGTCATAGGAAATCCACAACGTTTAGCAAAATCCAAGTCCATCAGGTTCAGAGCTGCTCCTGAATCCACAAAAGCCTTGGCGGAAAATGTGGACAGGGAGCAGATAACAGTAATTGCCAAAAGAAACTTAGGTTGAACAACACCCACAGAAAACGTGTGTACACAACGTTTCTCTCGTTTAGGGCAGACAGAAATAATATGCGAGGCATCTCCACAAAAAAAACACAGCTTATTACGCCTTCTGAACTCCTGACGTTGCACCCTAGACAAAACTCTATCACATTGCATAGGTTCAGACATTTGTTCAACAGGTGGCAACATCTCTCGTGTAGTTTTGCGTTCACGTAAACGCCGATCCACCTGAACGGCTAATGACATAGAATCGTCAAGACCAGAGGGAACAAGAAATCCCACCATAGTATCTTTTACAGTTTCTGACAAACCCTTCCGAAAGAGGGCTGCCAAGGCACCATCATTCCAGGTAGTAAGGACCGCCCACTTTCGGAATTTTTGACAGTACAACTCTGCCGAATCCCGACCCTGGCTTAATGCCAACAGGGTCTTTTCAGCCTGATCAATAGCATTAGGTTCATCATACAACAACCCCAAGGCTTGAAAAAATGCATTCACATTATTCAGAATAGGATCATCAGGTTTCAAAGAAAACGCCCAATCCTGGGGATCGCCGCGCAGCAAAGAGATGACAATTTTAACCTGCTGCACGGAGTTCCCCGACGAGTTAGGCTTCAAGGCAAAAAATAATTTACAATTATTCTTGAAATTCAAGAATTTAGACCGATCCCCAAAAAACACATCAGGAGTAGGAATCTTTGGTTCAGCAGCATGTGAATGAGCAAGATAGGCGGAAATTCCCCGCACTTCAGCAGCGAGCTGCTCCACACAATCAGACAATTGCTTCATCTCCATTGAGAGAAAAATTCCCCCTACGGCCTCAGAGATATAGAGGAAAAAATATGCACGCAAAAAAAAAAAATAAATAAAATTCTGACACTTTTTCCTTTTTTTTTTTTACAATTCTCTCCTGCTATGGAGCACCCTAGGATCTGCGGTATGGCTGGTGATTCTGTGATTCTGTTATGATGAGTCACCGAAGGAGGAAAAAACAAAATACCAGCTAAGTCCAGAAAAACCAGAGAGGTTGGCAGCTATCGGATTGCAGACCCCTGAACCTATCCACAACAACTAGCAGTAGCCGTGGGGGGTTCCTACGGTGCCCTAGACCCCTCGATCACAGCCGGAGAGCTACATACCCTAAAGACAGAAAGGGGAAAAACTAAACTGCCCCAGAGCAGACCCCAAAGCAATAGACAGCCCCCAACATATAATGACGGTGAAGCAAGATGAAAACACTAACACAGATAGAAAGATAGGTTGAGCAAATGATGGGGCCCAAGCTAACTACTTAGGACAGGATAGGAAAGCTGTTGTCTGCCATCCGCAAAAACCCTATCAAAATGAGCCAACTGACTGATAGGAAAAACAGGCCCTGAAGTCGCTAGGCTTCAAAAGACTATATCAGCACTCAGGTATATTCTGAAGACAGAGCAAAAGACCAACAGATCAGAGACAAAAATGGAATTCAGCTCACCCCCGGCCGGGAAAGGCAGAACTCCCAAAAAACAAGGCAAAACAAAACAAAACTGGAGAGTAAAAAGCAGAGCAGAAAAACTTAGCTTTGAGACGCAGGAATCAGACTGGTCTCCAAGAATCCAGCAGGAAAATCACCAGCCAGGAAGAAGGGCGTCGGCAGCCTTATATCCAGTCCTCAATTCCAGCCACCCAGTTATCATCTAGCTGCCCAGAGGAGGGAGTTCATCAGACCTCAATGATGAAGGGAAAAATGAGCTCACAACAGAATAGTATGCGGGAAGGGGAACCTGAGTTTCCTCTGGGTCAGATTCTGGCTGTGTAGAGTGCAAGGGGAATGTAGTGGTCTGGGTCAATGTACCAGCAGCATCATCCAGCAGTGGCTGGGCCTCAGTGCACTTGTGGCGTCCCCAAGAGTACGGTCGCCACTGTGGCATTGCCTTCCTCCTAGGGAGTGTGTTGTCAAGCTTGGGAGCAACAAAGGATCTCTCTAGCAGTGAAACCAACACACAACACATTTCCCACTCCAGGCCAGCAGGGAGACCTCTGAACCTGACTGCTGAGGAGCTGCTCTCTGTGGTCGGGAGGAGGTAAGTTAGGGCACTCTGTGCAGGGAAGGGGAAGTGTGTGGACGTGAGAAGGGGAGCTGGAGGATGAGCAGAGTTAAGGCTCACTTCTAGCTGGAGCGCATGGTCCAGATTCCGGTCTCCGAGTTTGTAGGGACACTGACGTTCCTGCAGCAGAACCCGGGGGAAGTAGCAGTTATAAATGCTCTGTACCCAACTAAGGCTCGGAGGCCACAGCATCGACGTGTGCGAGGCAGAAGGAAAAGGCTACAGCTGTCTGCCATACAAGTAAAGTCTGAGGAACATCTGTTAGACAGGAGGCGTTTCAGTGAACCACGGTCCTGTGAGTGCTTCCCCCACAAGCGCTAGAAAGGAGACGTTCAGGAAGGTACATGTTAGCGGAGTGTTGGAAGGGAGCTTTCCATTCTGGTCCCGGAGGTTGGCAGAGGTCCTGACCCGGAGGACACAGCACGGAGGCAGGCATTTGTGTAACCTGCAGACTGTGAGTAAAGCTTTGGAACTGCACGCTCTGGTGTCCTACAGTTATTCCAGCACCCCTACATCTGGGTACTAGCACCTACACCGCCTGTGCCTTTCCCCCATCACTACATCTACACTTCCCTGGGACTCCAGCTCCACCTGTGGGGAGCTTCACCATCTTTGCTGCACAACACCATCAGTCCCAGAGGATCTGCATGCAGCGTCGGCCTAACATCTATGTTGCCGAACACCACAGGTGGCGTAAAACTATCTATATAAACTCTTTACCATTATACCACGCCATTTACATGGGTGCCCATGGCCACCCTCCGGGTTACCGCTGCTGTGACACATCCCACTGACACCGGCCCGGTACCGAGTACCCCACAGCCCTGGGAGGACGACCCATATGCCGACTGCTGATCGGGCGGCGTTATTCCCACGAACCTCCAAACAGCGTTCCTGAAGGCAAAGTTTTTGGTTTCCGGGGGCAGTATGATTGCAAAGCTGAACCTTAAAGGAATGTCCAAAAGGGCACCACCAGGAGTGGAGCCTGTGGCTTAATTGGACTGCACCCGGGAAACCACTACCATACAAGCTACAGACAAGATGGACAGATTGCAAGCTTTGTCGATTCTGTGTGTGGTGTGGTATGTCCGTTTGTAGTTGTGCTAGCGATTTCTCAGCTTTATTCCGTTAACAACTGAGACTCCGGCATGGCCCCGCAGTATGCGTCAAGCTTACTAGAGGGATACGCGAGGCTGTGGCACGTGAGATCGAGCAATAACAGGTCTAGCATTCCAGTACATGTCCGGGGCTGCATGCACGCTACACTGAAAGGACCAGCTTTTGTCGCTTACAGGTGCAGATAACCGGCTGAACTCCGTTAGTGATGGGGATCTGGGATTCAGATTATTCCCTGCGAACAATGATTTCCCAGTAAGTTCAGGTCAACCGCAATTCCGGAGTTAGGCCTAACCGTCATTCCTGAAAAAATTACGTGTCCAAACCACAGGTGCTGTAGCTTGCTTAACAGCTCGGCAGCCGTTCTCAGGCCCAGTATGGATTCAACAACATTGTAGAAAGTTGATAAAGGGTACAGTTTCACCGGATAACACGTATATATGTAGCCTAGTTTACACATTAAAAATATATGTCTATAGATCAGGGGGCAGACTCAGATGTTCTCAGGCCCAGTATGGATTTGACCAGATTGTACAAAGTTGAGAAAGGGTACTTTATCACTGGATAGCAGGTATATATAGCATAGTTTAAACATGTAAAATCTCCGTGTTCTCAGTATGGATTACACAGCAATCTAAAAAGTGGAAAAAAGGAAATGCATTTGAGGCGTACACAACTATATACTTTTGGTGTTATTTTTAAATCTTCATATATATTTCTGTCTCAGTAATACAGTCCAGCCTCTCCGCAATAGGAAATGAGATGCATACAATTAGTGACATAAAGGCTATTAAATGCAGAAATCTAGGAATTATTATTCACGGGAAAAACTTCCGTCACAATTCTCATAGGCGATGCTGACCCTCAATTAATTTGTGTGTTGAGACAGTGAAAACATTTTTTTGTGAATAAAGTCTTGCTGTATCGCACTTCTGTTGATTCCATCACTGTTACTCATCTTAATCCAATTTTTATCACAGGGAGCGATGTAAACATGGTGCTCACTTTCTATCTTGATCTGTCACGTAACTTTGGAGTGCAAAAGACAGAAGCCACAGGCCGTAGGCGATTCTATTTGATTGGCATGAGAGGGCACATTTTGAAATGTGCGCCGGAATGTCACACGTTTGTGAGTAGGAAAACTGTGAAAGCTGATGATAAACCACCACTGCATGTAATTGTGAGTCGACGTCCATAAGAAATGGAAGCCACTGATCATCTTGAGCTAGAGCCTGGCCAGCAGGACAGGGCATAGCTACATCTTAACCATCATCTTTCAGTGCAATCAATTTGTAGTGGCAGTCCCAGTGAAGGATTTGACAGCCCAGACTACACAGCGGAGGAGCAGGGAGAGGTAAACATTGCAAATGCTGGGGCCCTGCCCAAGCAAGGGGGGCACACTCGTGGGCATCGGTACTGGCACTGGGCCCCTCATAGTACGGCGGTGTGTCTGATGGCGGGTGTGCACCACCACTGTCAGAGACACTTGATTGCACTATGAGGGACCCTATGCCAGTGCCCGCGCCCAAGAGTCGGCCTACCCACCTGTCCAGGGCAACGGCACTCGCACGGTTTTGTGCGCTAGGTGGTGACCCCAGCCATGGGGGGCGGCCTCCCACTTAGGGAGGTTTACAAAGTGGCATATGTAGATGTGGGTCATTCAGCTGCTGCAAAAGGCGAAATAGGTCAAGTTCGTGGAATAGGAGGAGGACCAAAGCAAGCCATTTTTCTGGCAACCTATGTGTCATCAAGGGAAGGTGGGACAAAATCCTTGGAAACCCATGCATGGTTCATTTTAATGAAGGTTAGATCATCCACATTTTGGGTTGACAGACGGGTCCTTTTTTCTGTCAGGATTGATCCAGCTGCACTGAAGACTCTTTCCGATAGCACACTTGCAGCTGGGCAAGCGAGCTCCTGTAAGGCCTCTTTCACACTTCAGTTTTTTGCCATCAGTCAAAATCCGCCAAAAATTTGAAAATGGCGGATCCGCAAAAATGGAAACAAAACGGATGCAAACTGATGGAACGGATCCGTTTTGTTGAGGATCCGCCATACCGATTTTACTGCGGATCCTCAACAAAACGGATCCGTTCCATCAGTTTGCATCCGTTTTGTCATCCGTTGGATCCGTTTTTTTTGCGGATCCGTTTTTCCACACCTCCAAAATGGGATGCTCCCAAATATGATTCGCTCTTGGAAAATGCTCTCAAATGTAATTGGATGCTGGAAACTAGGGAGAAATATATCTAGGGTGTTGTGATACAATTTCTTTGAAAGGTTTTAGAGCTAGTGGCAGCGATGGAAGGAGTTAGTGCGAGTCTGGAAGGAGTTATTGCGAGTATTGACAGCTTCTGTGTGGAATTGGATATTCACTTGAATCGGTTGGCAATTATTGCTATCGAGAGGGAGAAAAGAAGACTGCGAATCCTGCGTATGAGGAGACGGCGCCAGTGGATTCATCCCATTAATGCGCAGAGGTTCACCCGTGGCGTTTTTTCCACACTGTACCTGGAATTGAGGGAGAATCCGGACAAGTTCTTCAACTACGTGTGCATGCGGATGGAATTCTTTGAGATATTGGTGGATCGTGTTGGAGAACAAATCCGGAGAAGGGACACCTACATGCGGTTTTCTATATCACCGGCGGAGCGTTTGATGGTGACCCTTCGGTAAGTTATCTACCTTTTAAAATGTTTCAGATTCTGCAGGCTTTTATTGTTATGTTATGGCTTGTAGTTTGTATTAATTTTACTTTTTTTCCCTTTTTTTAAGATTCCTGGCAACTGGAGAATCCTTCACCTCCCTCCATTTCCAGTTCCGGATTGGGATTTCCACTATTGCTGGAATTGTACAACAGACCTGCCGGGCATTATGGGATTCTCTACAGGAGGAATACATCCCAGAGCCCACCCAGGAGAGGTGGCTGGAGATTGCAGAGAAGTTTCAAGATATCTGCCAGTTTCCAAACTGCATCGGTGCCGTGGATGGCAAGCATATCAGGATTGTGAAACCCATGGGATCTGGTTCACAGTTTTACAACTATAAAAAATACTTTTCTATTGTGCTTATGGCCATTTTGGATGCAAACTGCAAATTCATTGCCGTGGACATTGGTGCATACGGTCGTTCTAACGACTCACAGGTATTCAAGAGTTCCACCATGGGCCGTCGCTTGTATGGAGACAATTTTAACTTCCCACCTCCAAGACCACTCCCTGGAACAACAGGCCCACCAATGCCTTTTGTGTGCGTTGGCGACGATGCTTTTCAACTTTCAAAACACCTACTGAAGCCATATGGTAGTCGTGGATTAACACACCAGAAAAGAATCTATAACTATCGGTTAACCAGAGCGCGCAGAGTGGTGGAGTGCGCGTTTGGAATTTTAACTGCCAAATGGAGAGTACTGTTAACGGCCATGAAAATGAAAACAGAGACTGTGGATGAGGTGGTAAAGGCCTGTGTAATCCTGCACAATTTTGTCCTTTCAAAGGAACCAGTTTCCATCGATGAAAATGTGTATGAAACCACCTTGTGGGATTATGAGCAGCAAACTTTTCGGAGTACTGGTTCAGTGGCAAGAATTAGGGATACCTTTGCAGATTATTTTGTTACACCAGAGGGACAAGTGGACTGGCAAGATGACATGATATAATTTTCTTCATACCAATTGTGAGTAATTTTTTTTTTTTTTTTATCTGAAATTTTACCAGGTGTTTGCTTTGCACAAGCATTGTGTTTTACCATGTGATTTGGTTAGTTTTACACTTTGCAGTGTTAACAATTGTTGGGTACCAAGCGTAAAGTTACCAAGTGTTGTGTACCAAGCGTAAAGTTACCAAGTGTTGTGTACCAAGCGTTTTACACTTTGAAATGTTCACAAGTGTTGGCTATCAAATGTTGTGCTACCAAGTGTTTTTTTGTACCTTGTACACCACCGGTGTACTGTGAAATATTACCCAGGGTTGTGTGTTGTGTTAACAAGTGTTGTGTTTACCTTTTACACCACTGGTGTAATTTGAATAAAGAAGCAAAAAATAAACATCACAATAAAGTTTTTTGAAAAAAAACAGTTTATTTCTGACAATTTGTATTAACTGTATTTTTTTTTTTAAATTTTTTTTCTTAACTTTTTTTGTAACTTTTTTTGGTATATTACCTTTTTGGTAACTTTTTTTTGGTATAATATTACCTTTTTTAATTTTTTTTGGTATATTACCTTTTTTTAATTTTTTTTTGGTATATTACAACAGAAAAATTACAAACTATGATAATGTTGGGTGGAGATAGTATTGGAGGGGGGTTAACAGGGTTGACCACATCGAGGGGGGGGTAGGGGACTGGGGAGGGAGTTGGTGAGGACCAGAAGTGGAAGGGGGGTTTAACACATGTGGTTGGGACGGGAGTGGATGGACAGACGAGGTTTGTGGGTACATTGAAGGTGTATGTGGGGGTGGGTATGGCGAGGGCATTGGGGTATAATGCAATGGGGAAGGTAGGTACTGGGAAGAATGGAATGGGGAACTAGAGAAAGGAGAGGGAGTGGTAGGAGGAGGGACGGCTGTGTGATTGATGGTGGTGGAAGGATGGACGGGGGGAGGATGGACTGTGGAAGGATAGACAGGGGGAGGATGGACTGTGGAAGGATAGACAGGGGGAGGATGGACTGTGGAAGGATAGACAGGGGGAGGATGGACTGTGGAAGGATAGACAGGGGGAGGAAGAGATGCTTCAGCAAGCACTTCCACTAGAGCATTCTGACAGGCTTGCATCACACGCATCTGCTGGTGAGTACTTAAACCTTCCATTTGCCGGACAACAGATTGAAAAAAGGTATGTCTCGGTGTCTGGTTTGATTCTAAACTCATCTGTTCCATGTATCTTCTGAGTTCCATGATACTTTGATTGATCATGGTCAACCCAGAAGATAACCGTTGTCCATAAGTGTGGAAACCGTGTTGAACAGTTGAGTTTAGACTCAAACAGTCAGACAAGGTCAGCCTTTCCTGACTCCTCAGACACTGCCGGCCAGAACCAAAAGTTGGTCGAGATGTTGCGGCAGTGTCTGAGGGGTGGGGAACAGGGAACAAGTCGTCACCAGCAGCTTCATGTGATGAAGTCTGCCCTGCTGCTCCAGTGCTGGTGGAGGGGATAGAGGGATCAGACAAGAGGGTAGGTACAGAGGGGTCGGATACCTCGATGTGGTCACCGGGGGCGGTCTCACTAGGGATCACTCCAGAGGGACGCAACTCTGATGCAGACTCCCGAGTGCTGCAGATGGTGCTAAAAAAAAAAAAAAGAAGAAAAAAATGTATATTAAAAATATTGATATTTAATTTAAGTCTGCTGAAAAAAAAATTGGTTAAACATTTCTACTACAGGAATTGTTTGGGGAATATTTACCTTCTGCATGCCATTGTAGATCGCAGGAACGCCAGGGCGTGGTAGTTTTTGTACTGGGGTCCCCGGCGTCCTCCCGACGATCCACTCGGGGTCTGAATCTCTTTGTTGTAGTCCCTCTTGAAGCGATCCCGGAGCGACCGCCACCGTGTGATAACCCTGTCACCTGTGAAGCAAAAAAAAAAAAAAAAAGGTTTAGTATTCAACACTTCACATGCTGGAAATATAAGTTACTGAAGTTGTAATACTTACGCACAAAATCCCTGGCCCTCGCATTGAGTTCCTCCCAGTTGTCAATAACTGAAGAACAGACTTCATCCCAGAGCCGTCGTGTGGTTGGTTGGTCGGCATGAAGACGGTTTGCCATGTTCCACAGCGGCTCCCGGATTTCCACTTCATGGATGAGGTCATCACTATCAATAATGACACCCTCCTCCTGATGTCTGCGGGGAGCACGCTGTGAAACCTGTGAAGATAAAAAACAAAACAAAAAGCAAAAAATTACATTATATTCAAACACATGATGTTCATTTAAACAATTATCAAAATAGGGTTACTTACCGTTTGCCGACCACCAGAGGCATCACCTTCACGACCCTGGGATGTCCTGGGAGTCACTCTAGTGCGGGCACCGGATTCTGAAGACTGTGGGGGGGGGAAAAAAAAATGTTTGGATGGATGCATAGTTATGGTGTGTGCACTGTGATGAATGTTTGTGTTGGGTGTAGCATTATGTATCTGTGTATGTGCTAAACTTACAATCTGCGCACCCCCTCCGTGTGTCTCTCCACCCTGCACGTCTCCTCCTGGAAGCTCCTCTGAATCAGCTTCCTGTTAAAACATAATAGGATAGTGCTTTTAACCACAAAAAAAATTATTTTAAATAAAAAAAAACAAATTTTTTTTTACCTCAGCTCGCTGATGATGTGAGGGGGAGCTTTCAGGAGAAGACATTACGGCTTGGGGCAGCTGTGTTGCTTCCTGAACTGATCTGCAAGTATAAACACACTTGTTAAGCTACTATACAAAGTATCATAATAAGCTTTCAGGCTTTTATACTTACAGGGAAAATGTTTGGCTGGCAGTATCTGCTTCGGCCTGGCTGGCAGTCTCTGTTGCGGTCTGGCTGGCCCTCTCTGCTGCAGCCTGGCTGGCTCTCTCTGCTGCTACCCTGCTGGTAGTGCTTGAAGTGATCTGCAAGTATAAAGAGACTTGTTAAGCTACTATACAAAGGATCATAATAAGCTTTCAGGTCTTTATACTTACAGGGAAACTAATGGTTGCCTGTACGCCGCGGTGTGGCTGTTCCTCTCTGCTGCGGTCAGGGTTGTTTCTGCTGCGGTCTGACCGGTCATGTCTGCTGCGTTGATCCCTGCTGCGGTCTGAATCTCTGCTACGGTTGGGCTGGCCGTGTCTGCCGGTATGGTGGCGCTTCATTGTGTGAACTGAAAGAAAATGATATGAAAGTTTAAAAAAAAAAAAAAAAAAAAAACAAACCACATTTTGTATGTGTAATTCCCTGAAACTAATTATATGCAATTTTAAGTGTTTGCATGTCTACATTCCCTTATCTCAGAGTGTAACCAGTGATTGAAGGTGTGTAATATTTTGTGTAAACCTACTTTCTTTGTGTTTTGTAACTGAGTGTAACCAGTAATTGAAGGTGTGTAATTGCTGTGTATACCAGTTTGCATTCCCTGAAACTCTCACCTAGAGTGTAACCAGTGATTAAAGGTCTCACCGTGTAACCAGTGATTGAAGGCGTGTAGTGTGTAATTGCTGTGTATACCAGTGTTTGCATTCCCTGAAACTCTCAACAGAGTATGTAACCAGTGATTGAAGGTGTTTAATTTCTGTGTATACCCACTGTGTTTGCATGGTTTTGAATTCCCTGAAACTCAGTTGTGTATACCCATTTTTTCATGGTATGTTGCAATCTCACTTTTAACCACACTTGTATACCAGAACACTTCAATTACCTTTATGGTAACTTAATTTTACCTTTTTTAAAATGATACAAAGGAGATTTTTTCAAAACAATTTATTTATTTATTTTTTTTATTATTTTTTTTTTTCCAAAAAATAGGAGCTACTCTGCTCTTTATTTTAAATACAACAATACATGAAAAATAAAAAAACGCAAACACGCATAACACACAGCCAGGCTACACACTCCAGGTGTCTTGCAGGTGGAAGATTTGCAGCGGAGTTTGAAATTCTATCAGTCAGGCTGGTGTTTGATGTCTGGTTCGGTTTCTTCAGTGTGGCTGTTGCCAGATGTCTGGGCCCAAACCACATACAATACCATTTAGGCCGGTTTCACATTTGCACTTTATAGCGCAGCGATGGCCTGCACACGTCCGCCACAAATCCCCGCCTACTACCGCACATGAATGCTTGCGATCTGCGCACCCTATCTTTATCATAGGGTGCGCAGATGGTGCGCTGGCAGGATTTTACAGTGTGCTGCGCACTTTTGAAGGTGTGCCGTGCGCGCCAAAATGCAACATGCTGCGTTTGGCGCACAAGGGCACACCTTCAAAAGTGCGCAGCACACGGTAAAATCCTGCCAGCGCACCATCTACGCACCCTATGATAAAGATAGGGTGCGCAGATCGCAAGCATTCATGTGCGGTAGTAGGCGGGGATTTGTGGCGGACATGTGCAGGCCATCGCTGCGCTATAAAGTGCAAATGTGAAATCGGCCTAAATGGTATTGAATGTGGTGTTATTGGGCCCAGACATCTACATTAAAACACCAGCCTGACTGATACAGTCAGGCTGGTGTTTGATGTAGATGTCTGGGCCCAATAACACCACATACAATACCATTTAGGCCGGTTTCACATTTGCACTTTATAGCGCAGCTATTTCCTGCACACGTCCGCCACTAATCCCCACCTACTAGCGCACATGAACGCTTGCAATCTGCGCACCCCATACTAAAGATAGGGTGTGCAGATCGCAAGCGTCCATGTGTGCTAGTAGGCGGTGATGACCAGATGGGACGGGGATTAGTGGTGGACGTGTGCAGGTTATCACTGCGCTATAAAGTGCAAATATGAAACCAGCCTTACACCACACAATCACAGCAAGAAATACAATATTAAAGTTGTATGAAAATAACATGCAGTACACATGCAACAGAAAAAAAAAAAAAAAAAATGCAACACACACACACGCTCCAGGGGTCTTGCAGGTGGTAGACTTGCAGCTGTGCAGACAGGTTTTATAGCTCTAGTTGAATCTTCTGTCAGGCAGGCTGGAGTCTGATATCTTGCTTGGAGTATTCAATGTTGCTGGTGCCGGATTGTCTGGGCCCAATTACACCACATACCATACACCACTCAATCGCAGCAATCACAGCATAAAAAATACAATATAATTACAGTTGTATAAAAATAAAAAGCAGTACACATGCAACAGAAAAAAAAAAAAAAAAAAATGGAAAAAAAAAATAAAAATGCACACACAGGCCACACACATACACACACACGCTCCAGGGGTCTTGCAGGTGGTAGACTTGCAGCTGTGCAGACAGGTTTTATAGCTCTAGTTGAATCTTCTGTCAGGCAGGCTGGAGTCTGATATCTTGCTTGGAGTATTCAATGTTGCTGGTGCCGGATTGTCTGGGCCCAATTACACCACATACCATACACCACTCAATCGCAGCAATCACAGCATAAAAAATACAATATAATTACAGTTGTATAAAAATAAAAAGCAGTACACATGCAACAGAAAAAAAAAAAAAAAAAAATGGAAAAAAAAAATAAAAATGCACACACAGGCCACACACATACACACACACACACACGCTCCAGGGGTCTTGCAGGTGGTAGACTTGCAGCTGGGCAGACAGGTTTTATAGCTCTAGTTGAATCTTCTGTCAGGCAGGCTGGAGTCGGATATCTTGCTTGGAGTATTCAGTGTTGCTGGTGCCGGATTGTCTGGGCCCAATTACACCACATACCATACACCACTCAATCGCAGCAATCACAGCATAAAAAATACAATATAATTACAGTTGTATGAAAATAAAATGCAGTACACAAGCAATAGAAAAAAAAAATATAAAAAAAAAACACAGACATGCAACACTCGCAGACCACACACACACACACACACACACACACACACGCTACACACTTGCTACACACTTGCAGGCCATACACAGAAATGTCATAGGTATACTCACACTTGGTAAAGCTGGTACTGGCAGGCCTCTTGATAGCTGTGGCTGCAGGCTTGGTGGGTGTCTGGCAGGCTGGGTGGTCTGGCAGGCTGGGTGGCTGTCTTGCAGGCTTGGTGGCTGTCTTGCAGGCTTGGTGGTGGTCTGGCTGGCTTGCTGTCTGGCTGCTACTGCATGTCTGGGCCCAATTAGCCCATCTTATATAGTTTTGGGACTGTCTGGAAAAGTATCTTTTTTTCTGGGCATGCGCAGTGCGATTTTGCGGATCCTGCCGGCGGATTCCGCAAAATCGCGGATCCCGGCGGATCCGCCGCCCATAGGGCCCCATTCTACCGCATGGCTGATGACGGTGGATCCGCCGTCATCCGCCATTTTGACGGCGAAAGAAAACGTTACATTCTCCGTCCCCCTCAGACAGAATCTGCAAAGAATTTTGCGGATCCGCTGAATATCGGACGCAACGGACGACCATCCGTCAAAATCCGCCACTAATGTATCCCAATGGGGAAATTGGCGGATCCGCAACAAGAAAAAGCGGATCCGCCAATTTCAAATTTTGGCGGATTTTGACTGATGGCAAAAAACTGAAGTGTGAAAGAGGCCTAAGGCATATTGTGCCAATTCAGGCCAGGTGTCAAGTTTAGCGGCCCAATAGTCAAAGGGGAATGACCTGTGCGGGAGAACATCGATATGGGAGGAAAAGTAGTTGTTAACCATAGTTGACAACTGCTGTCTCCTTCCATCGATGCAGTATTACCAGTTGTGTGAGCGGTCCGTGAAAAATCAGTCCACAACATTGCATTGAAACCCCTGTCTCCAACGCCACTTCTGCTGTGTGCACCACGAACACCTCTGCCAAGCTGCCCCCGGCCCGTACAGCTCGTATGAGAACCATCACCACTGCTGTGTGCTGGGAGTGCCTCAACCAACCGGTTAACCAGAGTTGCTTGCTTAGTAGCCAATATTAGGTCAAGGTTCTCCTGTGGCATGATGTTTTGTAATTTGCCTTTATAGCGTGGATCTAGGATGCTGGCCAACCAGTAGTCGTCATCCTTCATCATTTTGGCAATGCGTGGATACCTTTTTAGGATCTGCAAGGCATAATCTGACATGTGGGCCAATGTTCCCAGTGTCAATGATGCACTGTGAGTGCTGGGTGGAGGAGCACTTTCTGGCAAATCCACATCCCTCCAGTCATGCACAAACCCTGTACCAGACCTTGCCACGCCAACATTTTCACTTGCCCCACGAGATGCATCCTCCTCCCCTAAGTAATCATCCCCATCATCCTCCTCCTCCTCCTCTTCCTCCACCTCATCCAGGTGAGGTCCCTGAGCAGACAATGGCTGAATGTCATCAAGGATTCCCTCCACCTCTTCCTCCTCGTCAACATTGGCTGCAGACGCCTGCTCCTTAAGGTGCGTCAAAGTTTGCATGAGCAGACGCATAAGTGGGATGCTCATGCTTAGGATGGCGTCGTCTGCGCTTACCAGCCGTGTGCATTCCTCAAAACACTGAAGGACTTTACAGAGGTCTTTCAGCTTTGACCACTGCACACCTGTCAACTCCATGTCTGCTCTCAAAGTGCCTGGCCGTGTATCCTCCCACAAATGCATTATGGCCTGCCTCTGCTCGCACAGCCGCTCAACCATGTGCAGGGTGGAGTTCCACCTTGTTGCAATGTCGATAATGAGGCGGTGGTTGGGAAGGTGGAGTAATCGCTGCAGCTTCTGCATACGAACGGAGTGTACAGGCGACCAGCGGATGTGCGCGCACAGTCTTCGCACCTTCTGGAGCAGGGCTGTTAACTCCGGATAATTATTGAGGAAGCACTGCACCACCAGGTTCAAGGTGTGAGCCAAGCAAGGTATGTGGCTGAGTTTTGAAAGGGCTATGGCTGCCACAAAATTACGGCCGTTATCACTAACTACCTTGCCTGCCTCAAGATGTACACTGCCCAGCCATGACTCAGTTTGTCGCTGAAAGTACTCGGCCAGCACCTCGGCGGTGTGTCTGTTGCCCAAACACATCATCTGCATCACAGCCTGCTGACGCTTTCCACTAGCTGCTCGATAGGGGGACACCTCGTGTGCAACAGTGGCAGCTGCAGATGAAGTGCTCGTATGACTGCGCTCTGTGGATGAGCTTTCGCTTCTGGAGGAGGAGGAGGGTCGAACGCCTACAGCCAACTGTTTCCTATACTGTGGGCTAGGCAGCACTGTCCCACCACCGCTGTCCCCTGTGGACCCTGCATCCACCACATTAACCCAGTGCGCAGTGAAGGACCCGTAACGGCCCTGGCCATGCCGACTGGACCATGCATCAGTTGTGAGGTGCACCTTTCCACTCACTGACTGCTTGAGTGCATGGACAATGCGGTCTTTCACATGATGGTGGAGGGCTGGGATGGCTTTGCGAGAGAAGAAGTGGCGACTGGGTAGGTCATAGCGTGGTACTGCATAGGCCATGAGTTCATGGAAAGCTGCGCTTTCCACCAACCGATAGGGCATCATCTCTAATGAGATTAGTTTGGCAATGTGAGTGTTCAAACCCAGTGTACACGGATGAGAGACTGAGTACTTTCTTCACCTACTCATAGTGTCTGGGAGGGTGAGCTGGACTTGAGAGCTGCATATGGTGGAAGTAGTGGTGGACAGGGCAGACTGAGAGAGGGTTGATGATGGTGATGGAGTTGGTGTTCTTTCTGATGGCCTAGATTCAGTCTTTCGTTGATATAACAGTGGGATTCCCTGACTGCTGTGGCCTTGCAACGACACCTCAACATTTGCTGCTGTGCTAACCGGTGGGCTTACAGTGGGGTAAACAATGTAGCGTTGCTGACTACCTTCTTTGTGATCAGTTGCACATGTGGTACTTGAGGTTTGGTGTTATGTCCACGCTTGCAAGTGCATGCTGGTTAAATGTCTAAGCATGCAACTGGTATTCAAATTTTTCAGATTTTTCCCTCGGCTAAAGGTCTTTGCGCACTTCTTACAGATAACCTTGGCCTGATCATGAGGATTTTGTTCAAAAAGTGCCACACTGCACTCTTCCTACTTTGGCAGACATTTTGCGGCCTAGCACGCTGTGATATTTTGACCCTCTGGACAAGCTGTCCAGCAACTCCTTTGATTTTTGGAACCTGTCTTTGGAGTGCTCCGGGCCTGCCAGATAACAGGTGTTGCGATGTCGATGTCTGCTGTGGATGCTCCTCATCTGAGCTATTGGAAGCAGCACCCTCTTCCCCCAATGGATGCCAATCTGGGTCAACAACTGGGTCATCCATCACCTCCTCTTCAATGTCATGTGCACCTTCCTCTGTGTCACTGTGTTTGGTGGTATAGTGTGCGGGAAGGGGCACCTGAGTCTCATCAGGGTCAGAATCTGGCTCTGTACACTGCGAGGACAATGTAGTGCTCTGAGTGAATGTATCAGCAGAATCATATGTCAGTGGCTGTGCATCAGTGCACTCCATGTCAGATTCATCTTGGCCTGGGTAATTCACCATTTCACTTGATAATCCAGGCATGGTATGTGAAAACAGCTCCATGGAGTAATCAGTAGCATGGCCTGCGTCATCCTTCAATCTTGGTTGGGGTGAAGGACACAAGGAAAGGTGTGGTTCATGAACATGAGCCTCCAATGACGACTCAGTGCTTTTATTTTTTACAACTTCAGAAGAGGAGGCGATAGAGCTGGACGCTGAGTCAGCAATGTAAGACAAAACTTTTTCCTGAAGCTCTGGCTTTAAAAGCGGTTTGCCAACTCCTAGAAAACTAAGCCTTCGAGGCCTTGTGGAGCCAGACGATGACGCAGGCTCAACACCTCCTGCATTCGGTCCTACTTTGCTTTTGACACTACCATCAGATCCACCACCAACACCATCATTACCAGCTGCCAATCCCCACCCAATTCCACGGCCTCTTCCACCAGCCTTCCTCATTTTTGGCAGAAATGTAGACAAAATCCAACAAACTATATAGTAATGTTAAACAAGGTACAAGGTGTCTATAGGACAGGGGAGATTTTGAATTTCTGCACACACTTGTGGACAGGCTCGATGTCGCAGGTGTGAAAAATGTCACTAGAGGATAACGGAGATTTTGAATTTCTGCACACACTTGTGGACACTGGACACTTTTGGATTGTGTGAGGCCCACTGAATATCACAGCACTATGTCACAGGCTTTGATGTCACAGGTGTGAAAAATGTCACTAGAGGATAACAGAGATTTTGAATTTCTGCACTCACTTGTGGACACTGGACACTTTTGGATTGGGTGAGGCCCACTGAATATCACAGTGCTATGTCACAGGCTCGATGTCGCAGGTGTGAAAAATGTCACTAGAGGATAACGGAGATTTTGAATTTCTGCACACACTTGTGGACACTGGACACTTTTGGATTGTGTGAGGCCCACTGAATATCACAGCGCTATGTCACAGGCTCGATGTCGCAGGTGTGAAAAATGTCACTAGAGGATAACAGAGATTTTGAATTTCTGCACAAACTTGTGGACACTGGACACTTTTGGATTGTGTGAGGCCCACTGAATATCACAGCGCTATGTCACAGGCTCGATGTCGCAGGTGTGAAAAATGTCACTAGAGGATAACGGAGATTTTGAATTTCTGCACACACTTGTGGACACTGGACACTTTTGGATTGTGCGAGGCCCACTGAATATCACAGCGCTATGTCACAGGCTCGATGTCGCAGGTGTGAAAAATGTCACTAGAGGATACCGGAGATTTTGAATTTCTGCACACACTTGTGGACACTGGACACTTTTAGATTGTGTGAGGCCCACTGAATATCACAGCGCTATGTCACAGGCTCGATGTTGCAGGTGTGAAAAATGTCACTAGAGGATAACGGAGATTTTGAATTTCTGCACACACTAGTGGACACTGGACACTTTTGGATTGTGTGAGGCCCACTGAATATCAGAGCGCTATGTCACAGGCAGAAATTGGCTAGTGTATCACAAACTACAAGGTGTATGTAGAATTGGGCAGAATAGGAATCTCCCTAGAGTGTAGGTCTGTAAGAACGGAACAAGTCCTCCACTTATCCATCCACAGTGACACACAGATAGCTTCACTGTGGCTGTGATACCAGCCGTTACACGGTACTGTGTGAGGAGTGTGCACCGCTGTATGGTGTGAAAAAATGCACGCTCAGTACCTCACCAGGACAAAAAAAAATAAATTGGGATTGCTTTTAAAAAAGTAGTTTGCAGAGCAGTGGGTAAACAGCAATGCAGCCGTCAGGAAGCCTTAGAAGGCAGCCTAACAACCAATACCGCTGATACAGCAAAATATAGCCTCCACTTGCACTGCACACACAGTGACTGGTGTGTTGTACAGGCAAAATTGCTAGCAGCAGAAGCAGTTTTTGGTGTCTTCTTCCCTGCCTAACGATCTCCCTACAAAATCATCAGCAGCAGCTCTCCCTATTCTGAGATCAGCATGAGTAACATGGCGGTCGGCGTGCACGCCCTTTTATACCCCCTGTGACGCCCCCCAAAGCAAGCCAATCACTTGCATGCCCTTCTGAAAGATGGTGGTGACCCCTGCCTATGTCATCACGTTGCCCACAGTGTCCGTGGATCCTGATTGGCTGAAAAAGAGCGCAAAACAAACTTTTGAAACGCGACTTTGGCGCTTAAGTCGCCGACCTCGTGGCCGACCTCATCCTAGGGCCGGGTTTCGTTTCATGAAACCCGACTTTTGAAATTTTTCAACCCGTTTCGCTCAACTCTAGTGCCCACATTTTTGCATGCCACTGTAGTTGACATGAAATATTGCCAGTGGTTGTCAACATGAAGATAATTTTCAGGAAATGATTGACTTCATTTGTTGGATTTAATGGACCTGAACATATAAATTGTTCTGCCCTGCTGGTATTAATGCAGTGGTTCTTTTTCCTCAAATTGCAGAAAGTTACCTATTTTATTCTACCTATTCTACACCCATGAATGGACAAACTCCTTTAATCTAGATAAGTGATTGATGGAAAGGAATTTTTCATTCAATATGAAATTTGTAAACTAGATTTCTACCAATTCCAGTTTCCAAAAGTTCAGGAAAAAATATAAGAAAAAAATAACAAATAATAGAAAATAAGTTATACAATGTCATAATAATGCAAAACAGCTATACTATGAACCAGTAATCCAGTTGGAAAATTATTCCAAATTAATTCTTTAATATTTTTGGCATTTTTTTTTAATATTTTTTCCATGATTCATATTGAAACTTTCTACTTCATTATATTAGAACAGATCCGACTCTTTGCCTTTTAGCAGCCTCTAGTTCTACCCGCAGGATGTATATTTTAAGAACGTCCCTCAGTACCAAAAAGAGAGGAACTTTACTTTATTTGTTGGTTAGACTTGCTGGTTGCTACTTTATTTGTTGGTTATATATGGAGATGGCTACTCTTAATAAGCACCTGTACACACCTGTTTTTTGTTTAGGAAGCGACAGTCATTCTTTTGATATTTGTATACACAGGCTTTCTAACTGAGCACTCCGCCCCTCAACCTCAGGCTTTTTTAATTACAGCAGGATCCTACTTTTCCATATAAATGTAGGCTTCAGCCTAAGAGATTCACATTAGGCAGCTTGCTAGCAATGAGAATTGCATTTTTGTGGCGGCTGGGTACACATGAATTGGCCAGTTTATGCACTTATAGAGCAGTTGTAACAACTTTACCGGCATCACTGCATGGCCTCCCATTCCCCCAGCTTACTCACCAATCCGGGCCATGCTGTGAGTTCTGTCTTCTGCCAGCTCCATGTTGTGTGCCTCATACTTTCTACCTGGGTATGTGCTTAGGGCGGCGGCCCCGGCACTTCCTGGTTCTTATAAAATCAGTGTGCACCTGCCTATGGTGTTCCCAGCCAATTAAGAAGAGTCCTCAGATATTTAAGGCAGCTCCACCCAGTGGAAGGTGCCTGAGCAACACTCTATCTCAGTCAGTGTCCTGTTTCTGTCTTCTCTGGGGGCTGCTTACCCAGATCTGTTTCAGTGCACTTGTGTCTTATGTTTCTGCCTTTTCTGGTGGCTGCATACCCAGATCTGTATCTGTGCGCTTGTGTCTTATGTTTCTGCCTTCCTGAAGGCTGCATACTCAGGCCTGTCTCCTTGTTCTGTATTTGTCTCTGTGTCTGCCCTTGTGTGTACTGTGTTCTATTCCTGCATCTTATCCTGTTCCTGTACCTGACCTTGTCTGTACTCAGTCCTAACCTCTGTCTGTTAGTCTCCTTGTCTGTGGATCCTTTCCCTGCTGTGTCTATCCTTGTTTCCTCTCTGTCTGCCTGCTCTGTTCCTTGCTTTGCACTTGCTCTGCCTACCTGCCATTCTCTGCTCTGCACTTGCTCCGTCTACCTGCAGTTCCTTGCTCTGCACTTGTTCCGCCCACCTGTGGTACTCTGTTCTGCACCTGCTCCGCACACCTGTGGTTCCATCCTGTTCCGCCTACCTGTGGTTCTCTGCTCTGCACCTGCTCCGCATACCTGCAGTTCCGTCCTGCTCTGCATACCGGTGGCTCCGCCTTTACTCCACTCTCTTGCGACTCTGCCTTTGCTCCGTACTCTTGCGGCTCTGCCTTTGCTTCGCGCTCCTTGCGGTTCAGCTTGCTGCACTGCAACCAGTGACTTTGTTCTGCTCTATGCTGCGCAACCTTGCCATTCTGCTCCACTCTTGTTCCGCTTCTTGTGGCTCTTTATCTGTAGGAAAAAAATTTGGGGCTAAAAAAGTCCTAGCCAGCTCACCAACCACAGCCGGAGCACGGAACCTCGTCTGGACCCAACGAATGTTGATTGTAGACAGAAGAAAGAAGGAGCATTCCAGCTACTAAAATTGTTTGCTTTATTCCAAAGTAGAGAAAGGGGGTGTGGAACAACCACACAATTACGACATCAAGATCCAAGTTATAAGCAAAAATCACTTTATTGAAAAACATGAACAAAACGGGGAATGGGGGAGCATGTGCAGGGGAAATAAAGTGCAACAGTACTAAAAGACGCGCCTACCCGACAAGACCAGCACAAAGGTGTCCATATGGATAACTACAGTTACACAGTTAAATACCAAGTGCCGCCTAACTCCAAAATGGTGATGATCTCCACATGTATGTACATATAAGAATAAGGTAACTAGAAGAAGACCTAGTAAGGTCGAAACGCATAGTCTGCACGCATAAAGCAGCAGTGTGCCCTTTTTTCTTCTGACCCCCTGTATATATTTGGGTTTCTGCCACATGGAACTATTTTAAAAGATAAAAATAAAATGGATTTTATGGCCAAGTAGGAAGCATCCGCTGGAATTATTTGCTGGTTTTTGTTTTTACATGTAAAATCATCCTTAAAACCCATCCTGCGCAATAATATATATGAATCTAATGAAAATGTAGAGTCCCTGTGGGTAGAGATAAGGGGAGGGGGGAAAAATAATAAATTACTGATAGGGGTTTGTTATAAGTCTCCAAAAATAATGTAAGCAACAGAGAATATCCTCATAAAGCAAATAGATGAAGCTGCGACTCAAGGAGAAGTCATTATTATGGGGGACTTCAACTACCCTGAAATACATTGGGGAACCGAAACCTGCAGTTCCAGCAAAGGTAATAGGTTTTTGACAACTATGAGAGACAATTACCTTTCACAACTGGTTCAGGACCCGACAAGAGGGGGAGCACTGCTAGACCTAATATTAACCAACAGGCCTGACCGCATATCAAATGTAAGGGTTGGGGGTCACTTGGGGAATAGTGATCACGAATTAATAAGTTTTCATGTATCCTTTAATAAGATGTGTAGTAGAGGGGTTACAAGGACACTAAACTTCAGGAAGGCAAATTTCCAACAGATGAGAGATGATCTTGGTGCAATTAACTGGGACGATATCCTGAGACATAAAAATACACAAAGAAAATGGGAGACGTTTATTAGCATCCTGAATAGGACCTGTGCACAATATATACCATATGGGAATAAACATGCGAGAAATAGGAGGAAACCACTATGGCTAAATAGAGCTGTAAGGGGTGCAATAAGAGATAAAAATAAAGCATTTAGAGAATTAAAGCAAGTAGGTAGTGATGAAGCATTAAATAAATACAGAAAATTAAATAAATTCTGTAAAAAGCAAATCAAAACAGCAAAGATTGAGACAGAGAGACTCATTGCCAGAGAAAGTAATAATAATCCCAAAATATTCTTTAACTACATAAATAGTAAGAAACTAAAAAACGATAGTGTTGGCCCCCTTAAAAATAGTCTGGGTGAAATGGTGGATGAGGATGAGGAAAAAACCAATATGCTAAATTACTTTTTTTCAACAGTATTTACACAAGAAAATCCCATGACGGATAACATGATCAGGGATAAAAATTCTCCGTTAAATGTCACCTGCTTAACTCAGCAGGAAGCACAGCGGCGTCTAAAAATCACTAAAATTGACAAATCCCTGGGCCCGGATGGGATACACCCCCAAGTACTGCAGGAATTAAGCACAGTCATAGATAGACCATTATTTTTAATCTTTAAAGATTCCATAATAACAGGGTCTGTACCACAGGACTGGCGTATAGCAAATGTGGTGCCAATATTCAAAAAGGGGAGAAAAATTGAACTTGGAAAATTGAACCTATAATTATAGGCCAGTAAGTTTAACCTCAACTGTGGGTAAAATCCTGGAGGGTTTTCTAAGAGATACTATACTGGAGTATCTGGAGAAGAATAACGTTATGACCCAATATAAACATGTGTTTACAAGGGACCATTCCTGTCAGACTAATCTGATAAGCTTTTATGAAGAGGTAAGTTCCGGACTGGGCCAAGGGAATGCAGAGGACGTGGTGTACATGGACTTTTCAAAAGCTTTTGATACGGTGCCACACAAAAGGTTGATACATAAAATGAGAACAATGGGGATAGGGGAAAATATGTGTAGGTGGGTTAAGAGCTGGCTCAGGGATAGGAAACAAAGGGTGGTTATTAATGGAGCACACTCGGACTGGATCATGGTTAGCAGTGGGGTACCACAGGGGTCAGTTTTGGGCCCTCTTCTTTTTAACATATTTATTAATGACCTTGTAGGGGGCATAGAGAGTAGAATTTCAATATTTGCAGATGACACTAAACTCTGCACGGTAATCAATACAGAGGAGGACAATTTTATATTACAGGAGGATTTATGTAAACTAGAAGCTTGGGCTGATAAATGGCAAATGAGCTTTAATGGGGATAAATGTAAGGTCATGCACTTGGGTAGAATGAACAAGATGTATAATTATGTGCTTAATTGTAAAACACTGGGCAAACCAGTCACTGAAAAAGACCTGGGTGTATGGGTGGACAACAAACTCACATTTAGCGGCCAGTGTCAGGCAGCTGCTGCAAAGGCAAATAAAATAATGGGATGCATTAAAAGAGGCATAGATGCTCATGAGGAGAACATAATTTTACCTCTATATAAGTCACTAGTGCGACCACACTTAGAATACTGTGTACAGTTCTGGTCTCCGGTGTATAAGAAAGACATAGCTGAACTGGAGCGGGTGCAGAGAAGAGCGACCAAGGTTATTAGGGAACTAGGGGGTCTGCAATACCAAGACAGGTTATTACACTTGGGGTTATTTAGTTTGGAGAATCGAAGGCTTGGGGGTGATCTTATTACAATGTATAAATATATGCGGGGACAATACCAAGACCTTTCTAATGATCTTTTTACTCTTAGACCTGTGACGGGGACAAGGGGGCATCCTCTACGTCTGGAGGAAAGAAGGTTTAAGCATACTCACAGATGCGGATTCTTTACTGTAAGAGCAGTGAGACTATGGAACTCTCTGCCATATGATGCTGTAATGAGTGATTCCCTACTAAAATTTAAGAAGGGACTGGATACCTTTCTTGAAAAGTATAATATTACAGGGTATATACACTAGTTTCCTTAATATTGCGTTGATCCAGGGAGCTAGTCTGATTGCCGTATGTGGAGTCGGGAAGGAATTTTTTCCCCAATGTGAAGCTTACTGTTTGCCACATGGGTTTTTTTTGCCTTCCTCTGGATCAACATGTTAGGGCAAGTTAGGATAGGATATGGGTTGAACTAGATGGACTGAAAGTCTCCCTTCAACCTTAATAACTATGTTACTATGTTACTATGTAACAGTAATATATCCCCCGTAAATAAGAATACAATGAATCTAACACCGGACATGCCAAGTGAAATGGGGGGGAGAGAGAGCAAGAGAGAAAAATTGTTCTCACAGTTACCCGTGCGGGCACCGGTGCGGTCAAGCAGGCTAGCGGCGTGTCACCCCGACGCGCATTTCGGAACGAGGCTCCTTCGTCAGGGGGCGTGGTGATAATGATGGTGCACGGGTAAAAATAGCGCTGAGCCAGAAGGCCTCTGACGCGGACCGGAAGTGACGCATGCGTCACCATAGCTACCCGGAACGCAAGGTGCACGCCGCGTCATGCAGTGGGAGACACCGGAGGATTACCGGTGTTCACCCAAGGCATAAAGACGCCGCGGTCATCATAAACGTCCGGGGCATAGTGCGCACGTGTGCAGGAACGCAGCCATGGCCATGTAAAACATTAGGAACAAACAGCAGGGGAAGGAGACGGGTGGTTTTGCACCATTTACATTTATGCAATAGGAAAAAAATTCCTAGTTTATTTATAGCCCTTGATGCCGAGAAGGCTTTTGATCGTGTTAATTGGGCTTATGCCTTCGCAGTACTTGAGAAAATGGGCTTTGGGGGGGAGATGATAAAGGGAATTCGTGCTCTCTACTCTCAGCCTTCTGCCTCTGTACTGGTCAATAGTACCATGTCTGAAATATTTTCTATAACAAATGGGACAAGACAGGGTTGCCCCCTGTCCCCAATTATTTTCATTCTGAGTCTGGAGCCTTTGGCTCAAATGATAAGGGACTCGGGTAAGATAAGGGGTATCCAGTTGGGAGATACAGAGCACAAAATAAATCTTTACGCGGATGACATCATCCTCACATTGACAGACCCTGTTGCCTCTCTGAAACAGACTTGGGACATCATTGATCTGTTCGGATCAGTCTCATATTATAAGCTTAACATAAAGAAAACTAATGTTTTGTCACTTTTCACTCCAGCACCCATTAAACAGCAACTAAGAGAAAGATACCCTTTTAATTGGGACTGTACTAAGATACCATATCTCGGAATATGGCTCACAGGTAATCTCACACACATGGGCAAGGTGAACACTGAATGTCTTTTGCAATCTCTTGAGCTCAAGTTGGGAGAACTGTCAAAGACCCCAGCCACATGGATGGGTAGAATAGTTCTGTATAAAATGTTCTGCCTCCCAAAGGTATTGTTCTTTTATAGAAATGTACCTTTACCTCTCTCAATGCAGTCCATACAGAAACTCACCTTTCAAATGAACAAATATATTTGGAACAACCAAAAACCTAGGGTGAGGAAACATACTCTGCTCAAATCCAAAGAAAATGGTGGGATAGCCCTCCCAGACCTAGAGGCATACTATTTTGCTACTATGGCTGAGCTAACAAAAATGTGGTTTACAGGACAGACCGAGTTGGGGTGGCCAGAAATTGAGAGAAATCTGATGCCTAACAAAGAGCCACTACTATACATATCTTATTTTCTCCTGCACAGGGAAGAGATTACAAATATAGAGAACCCAATACTTAGGGTTTCTATGATTTGCTGGTCACACATGTGCAGGAGGAAATTTAATGCTTACACTCATTCGACTAAAAAGTTGAGAATTCCTTTTTTGTCGCCTGTCAGAATCTCTTTGAGACCATTGTTTGACAGCTGGACAAAATTCTCCATTATGTTTGTTGATGATTTACTTGATAACAATAGAGTCATACCTTTTGAACTGGTTAAAACCAAGTATGGAGTCCCCAATACTGAATACATGACATATCTCCTGCTCAAAGAGGAGTATGACAGGTATAAGAAAAATTTCTGTGGAGTGGTCATGATTAATCATACTATTTACAATTTTTTTAATTAACACACCTCCCAGCCACAAGAGTTTCTTAAAACCCTTATACACTACTCTAACTAATTATACCTTTTCCAATAAAGGATGCTTTGAGAAGTGGGAAACCACTTTAAAGAAACAAATACAAATTCCCCAATGGACAACATCATTCAAAATAGCAGCAAAAGCCACAAAATGTATGAATATTCTTGAGACTCATTATAAGCTGGTCCATAGATACTATCTCACTCCAAATAGACTCAGACACTTTGGAGGAGGGGGGTCTGGTCTATGTTGGCGCGGATGTGGATCACAAGCTGACTTGCTTCATGTGTTCTGGGGATGCCCTATTCTAAAGGTATATTGGCTCAAGGCTTTTCAATTAATCTCGATTATATGTAATTGGCGTGTTCACCCACACCCAGCTCTAGCCTTGTTACTCATTGGAATCTACAGGTTTAAAAAAGAAAAATTTTTGGTCGCTCATATCCTCATGTCTGCTGTGTATCTAATAGCGAAAGGTTGGAACAACAAGCAACCACCTGATGCTGTTACATTGATTATGTTGGTCGATAAACATTATACATATGAAAAAATTCATTATATTAATAATCTATCAATAAAATTATTTGGAGATAGATGGAATAAATGGATTGAACTTAAATCTAAAATAGAAAATGTATTCATATCTTGAACCCTTTTTCTCCCTTCTCCCTTTTCCTTACTCACATCATACTCAAAACTTCATATTTCCAGATGCCCGCCGGTGCTTATACACTTGCCTATTGGTTCGATTTGTTTATTGTTGTTCACATTCATCTCTAGTGTCCATGTCTTTGATACATGAAAGAAAATTGTATTATATTGTATAGCTTTGATATACAATGTTCAAATGCCATATGGAAATGATTCACACTATATGAATGTATGTTTTATATTTCTGTTTTTTTTTTAAAACTCTAATAAAAACATTGTTTAAGAAATATCAACCTTATATGCCGAATAATAACATAGTAACATAGAAACATAGTTATTAAGGTTGAAGGGAGACTTTAAGTCCATCTAGTTCAACCCATATCCTATCCTAACTTGCCCTAACATGTTGATCCAGAGGAAGGCAAAAAAAAACCCATGTGGCAAACAGTAAGCTTGATGAAGGCACGAACACAGGCAGGAAAATAGGCTGAACAGTAAGCTTCACATTGGGGAAAAAAATTCCTTCCCGACTCCACATACGGCAATCAGACTAGCTCCCTGGATCAACGCAATATTAAGATCTCATTATCATAGTAATAGGACAAGTAATTATTACACATGTATGACAAAAGATACATATAATAATATTGTTAAAAGATACAAAGTCATGGAGACAGCATGGAAGCAAACATCATTTTTTCTTTTTTTTCAAAAAATTATAATAATATTATTATCTAAAAGATATCCATATCTCACATGCTGCCAAAGGAGGGAGAGGCATGCTACATAGGTGTCCTTAAAACTACTCATAGCATGACAAATAAGGGGGAGTACAAAGCACATTACCCCCATAATGAGCTTATAATAGAGAAGATGATAAAAGGACCCTGGCGGTGATGACAAACATATGCTCATAGTACATACATCGCAAACAATGTCAGAAAAAGTTTGAGGTAACAGATAACAAACTTCATAAAGACGGTAACAATGTTTGCCAAATTATAGCAATGATTCCATAAAGCATCCATGATTCCCATGCTACCAGCAAGGTGAGATATTCATGCATCATGAGTATAATGACATAATAGAGATATAGAAACAACACATGCGGGCAAAACATAATTTGCATAATACGATGGTGTTATATACAAAACATATATCTCTCATAACGTAAACAAATAATCTGCCTAACTAATCACTCATCAAATGTTTGAAATGTTTGAAAAAGAGACATAAAAGGATCACAGACACCAGGTTCCTCTCCCACAGCCCCAGGAAGAGATTTGCATACGAGGGCACATAAGCCGCCCCCATAGCAGTCCCCTGGAGCTGTAGGAAGAAGGACCCCCTGAAGAGGAAAAAATTATGGGTCAAGGCGAACTCCAGAACCTCCAAAACCAAAAACCTCAAACCCGGAGAGACCTTGGACATAGACAGAAAAAATTCTGTGGCCCGTAGACCATCCTGATGACGAATATTAGTGTATAGTGATTCTACGTCCATAGTACACAGAATCGTATTGTCATCCAGGGTAAGGCCATCAGTAGTGTTGAGCGATACCACCCGATACTGAAAAATATCGTATCGGAATGGATCGGCCCATCTAAAAAAAAGTATCGGGTATCGCCGATTCCGATCCCGGAAGTCCCATTCAAGTTAATGGAACAGAAATATCGGAATTAAAAAAACCCTTTCTTTCCCTGTTGGTTAATTCTACATGGAGAAAAACAACTAATAATAATGTATTGTGGGAGGTGTAGGAGACATTAAAGCCATTGAGCTTTAGCCCAATCAAATGGAATCGCAGTATTTTTTTTTTTTTTTAAAGACGTTCGTAGTTACAAAGATATTGACTATGTTAAAGTCTTTAATTTTTTTGTCAGATATGTATGTTTCACTACTTCCACGCTCTTCACCTTCTTTTTTACTTCTCCCACACTTTCTCCTTCATCATCTTCAGCAGCAGCAGTATCTTCTTCTTCTTCTTCTTCTTTTATTCTTCCTCTTTTATTCTTCTTCATATTCTACTTCTTCATCTTCTTCCTATTCTTCTTCATCATATTCTTATTTGTGTCAGGCATTCCTGTAGTTGTTATCTATAAAAGTTTGAAGATTACACCTTCCGTTCAGCCTGTCACAAAAGATTTACAACAGGATTTGTCCGTGTTCATAGAATCATAGAATCATAGAATCGTAGAGTTGGAAGGGACCTCCTGGGCCATCTGGTCCAACCCCCTGCTCAAAGCAGGATTCGCTAAATCATCCCAGTCAGATGTCTGTCCAGCCTCTGTTTGAAGACTTCCATTGAAGGAGAACTCACCACTTCTCGTGGCAGCCTGTTCCACTCATTGATCACTCTAACTGTCAAAAAGTTTTTTCTAATATCTAATCTGTGTCTCCTCCCATTCAGTTTCATCCCATTGCTTCTAGTCTTTCCTTGTGCAAATGAGAATAAAGTTGATCCTTCTACAATGTGACAGCCCTTTAGATATTTGTAGACAGCTATTAAGTCTCCTCTCAGTCTTCTCTTTTGCAAACTAAACATTCCCAAATCCTGCAACCTTTCCTCATAAGACAGGGTTTGCAGACCGGTCACCATTCTGGTCGCTCTTTTCTGAACTTGCTCCAGTTTGGCCTGCTGCAGCAGGCCTTTTCCAGGGGCACCACGAGGAGGAACGGACTCACCCCCATACACTGCTTAGTCTTCTTCTGCTTATAAATTAGATAATATTATTTGCTCTGATTGTTAGTCTTATGCTTCATGTTCTTCTGCTTTTGGTTTTTATGCTTCTTGGTCTTCTGTCTCTTGTTGTTCTGCATCTTGGTGGTTGTCTTCCTGTTCTTTGTCCTCTTGGTCATCTTCTTCAGGGTCATCATTTAGGTATTCTTCTGTGTGGTCTTCAGGGTCGTAGTCTTCAGGGTCATTGTCAGGGAGATCCAGAGTGAGAATCAAAAACCATTTCCACAAGCTTGAACTTGGAAAAGTAGCAGAAGGTACAAGAAGGCTGAGGAACTGCCGAGAACCAGCTGACGGTACTGGAACAAGGAGGGGCAGCAAAAGGAACAAGAGCCAATGGCACAACCATGGACCAGCTGACGTTGCTGGAACACGGTTGCTAAGCAGGAGGTACCTGTGCTCCAAAGCACTACCAAGGACCAGCAGACGTTGCTGGAACTCGGATACCAAGAAGGAGGCATCTAGGCCAAAGGCACTGCCGAGAACCAGCTGACGGTGCTGGAACCCATATGGGTAGCAGAAGTTGCAAGAGCAAATGACACTAGCGAGGACCAGCTGACGGTCATGGAACCCGGTGGGGCAGCAGAAGGAACAAGAGCCAATGGGAGAACCGTGGAGCAGCTGACGGTGCTGTAACACGGTTTCTAAGCAGGAGGTACCTGTGCTCCAAAGCACTACCAGCAGGTGTGCTGGAACCAGGCTGGGCAGGAGGGAATGCCCGTGCCAAAGACACTTCCGAGAACCAGCTGACGGTGCTGGAACCCGGATGGGTAGCATTAGCTACAAGAGTCAATGGAACTACCGAGAACCAGCTGACGGTGCTGGAACCCGGAGGGGCAGCAGAAGGAACAACAGCCAATGGCACAACCGTGGACCAGCTGACGGTGCTGGAACACGGTTACTAATCAGGAGGTACCTGTGCTCCAAAGCACTACCAAGGACCAGCAGACGTTGCTGGAAATCAGATACCGAGAAGGAGGCACCTAGGCCAAAGGCTCTGCCGAGAACCAGCTGACGGTGCTGGAACCCGGATGGGTAGCAGAAGGTACCCAGGAAAAAAACAAAGTTGCAAGGCCGTGAGCCGGCCGCAGTTACCGAAACCCACAGTCCTACTGGGGGTGCTTGTCCTATTGGCACTACGGAATCAGCCTTTATTACCAGAACCCGCAGCCCACATAGGAAGCACCGAAACTACAGGCACCATAGACTCAGCTAACCCGACCGCAACACGACAGGACAACCTATTGGTGGCAAAGTGACGTTGACACTACCCGGAAACAGCAGGCGTGCTGTAACCAGACTGGGCAGGAGGGAGTGCCCGTGCCAAAGACACTTCCGAGAACCAGCTGACGGTGCTGGAACCCAGATGGGTAGCATTAGCTACAAGAGTCAATGGAACTACCGAGAACCAGCTGACGGTGCTGGAACCCGGAGGGGCAGCAGAAGGAACAACAGCCAATGGCACAACCGTGGACCAGCTGACGGTGCTAGAACACGGTTTCTAAGCAGGAGGTACCTGTGCTCCAAAGCACTACCAAGGACCAGCAGACGTTGCTGGAACTCGGATACCAAGAAGGAGGCACCTAGTCCAAAGGCACTGCCGAGAACCAGCTGACGGTGCCGGAACCTGGATGGGTAGCAGAAGGTACCCATGAAAAACAAAGTTGCAAGGCCGCGAACCGGCCACAGTTACCGAAACCCACAGTCCAACAGGGAGTGCTTGTCCTATTGGCACTATGGAACCAGCCCTTGCTACCAGAACCCGCAGCCCACATAGGAAGCACTGAAACTGCAGGCACCATAGACTCGGCTAACCCGACCGCAACACGACAGGACAACGTATCAGTGGCAAAGTGATGTCGACACTACCCGGAAACAGCAGGCGTGCTGTAACCAGCCTGGGCAGGAGGGAGTACCCGTGCCAAAGACACTGCCGAGAACCAGCTGACGGTGCTGGAACCCAGAGGGGCAGCAAAAGGATCAAGAGCCAATGGCACTACCAAGGACCAGCAGACGTTGCTGGAACTCGGATACCATGAAGGAGGCACCTAGGCCAAAGGCTCTGCCGAGAAACAGCTGACGTTGCTGGAACCCAGATGGGCAGGAGGGAGTACCCGTGGCAAACACACTTCTGAGCAGCAACATGCGATGTTGAAGCCCAGGGGTCAATCAGGCAGCAGGCTGAGGCCAACTTGGAGCCAGTTTTATATTGGTTGTACACAACTACTGATTGTAACCGTGATCCACTTTGGCCTCTGGCTCCACTGTCTCTAGTATTTCCCCTGGCCTCCAACCACGGCAGTTGCTGCTCTGCAGAGTTGTCTGCACAATCCACACTTGTTCCTGAGTTACTGGGGCTCAGTCACGTCAGTTGATCCCCTGATGTGTGTCCGGCAAGGTGTCCTGCTCTGTCCACATTCCCACAACTATTAATGGGAATGGGGACAGAGCAGGAGACATTGCCGGACACACCACAGGGGATCAACTGACGTGACTGAGCCCCAGTAACACAGGAACAAGTGTGGATTGTGCAGACGGCACATCAGAGCAGCGACTGGCGGGGCTGGACTAGAGACAGTACAGCCAGAGGCCTAAGTGGACCACGGTTAAAAGTCAGTAGTAGTGTGATGTTGGAGGCAGCAGGAGACTTTGCCATCCGCACAGCAGGGGAATAGCTGGCGTTCCTGAACCCCACAGACACAGGAGCGAGTGTTTCTATCTGTGCGGACGGCACTTCCAAGCTACAACTGGCTGTGTTGAAGCCCAGGATCAATGCTCCATGCAGGCTGAGGCCTACTTGGAGCAAGTGGAAAATAACATGTAGTGTGATGTTGGAGGCAGCAGGAGACTTTGCCATCCGCACAGCAGGGGAACAGCTGGCATTACTGAACCCCACAGAGAGAGGAGTGAGTGTTTCTATCAGTGCGGACAGCACTTACAAGCTACACTGGCTGTGTTAAAGCCCAGGATCAATGCTCCAAGCAGGCTGAGGCCTACTTGGAGCAAGTGGAAAATAACATGTAGTGTGATGTTGGAGGTACAGCCAGAGGCCTAAGTGGACCACGGTTAAAAGTCAGTAGTAGTGTGATGTCGGAGGCAGCAGGAGACTTTGCCATCCGCACAGCAGGGGAACAGCTGGCGTTACTGAACCCCACAGACACAGGAGCTAGTGTGTGTTTCTCTGTGAAGACAGGACACTTCTGAACACCAACTGGCATTGTTGGAGCCCAGGATGATGCATGGAGTTGGCTGAGGCCAACTTGCAGCACGTTTTATAGAGTTTGTTGACTACTACTGATTGTAACCGTGCTCCACTTAGGTCTCTGGTTCCACTGTCTCTAGTATTTCCCCTGGCCTCCAACCCCGCCAGTGACAGCTCTGAAGTGGCGTCAGCACAATCCACACTTGTTCCTGTGTTACTTGGCCTCAGTCCCGTCAGTTGATCCCCCGATGTGTGTCCAGCAAGGTCTCCTGCTCTGTCCTCTTTCACACTACTAGTAATGGGAATGTGGACAGAGCAGGAGACGTTTACGGACACACATCAGGGGATCAACTGACGTGACTGAGGCCAAGTAACACAGGAACAAGTGTGGATTGTGCTGACGCCACTTCAGAGCTGTCACTGGCGGGGTTGGAGGCAAGGGGAAATACTAGACAGTGGAGCCAGAGGCCTAAGTGGAGCAGGGTTAAAAATCAGTTGTAGTTTGAATGTGGATGGAGCAGGAGACTTTGCCGTCCACACAGCAGGGGAGCAGCTGGCATTACTGAACCCCACTAACACAGGAGCGAGTGTTTCTATCTGTGCGGACAGCACTTCCAGGCTACAACTGGCTGTGTTGTAGCCCAGGATCAATGCTCCGAGCAGGCTGAGGCCTACTTGGAGCAAGGAGAAAAAGCGTTGTAGTGTGAGTTTGGAGGCAGCTGGAGACTTTGCCGTCCACACAGCAGGGGAACAGCTGGCGTTACTGAACCCCACTAACACAGGAGCGAGTGTTTCTATCTGTGCGGACGGCACTTCCAGGCTACAACTGGCTGTGTTGCAGCCCAGGATCAATGGTCTGAGCAGGCTGAGGCCTACTTGGAGCGAGGAGAAAAAGCGTTGCAGTGTGAGTTTGGAGGCAGCTGGAGACTTTTCCGTCCACACAGCAGGGGAACAGCTGGCGTTACTGAACCCCACTATCACAGGAGCGAGTGTTTCTATCTGTGCGAACGGCATTTCCAGGCTACAACTGGCTGTGCTGTAGCCCAGGATCAATGCTCTGAGCAGGCTGAGGCCTACTTGGAGCAAGGAGAAAAAGCATTGTAGTGTGAGTTTGGAGGCAGCTGGAGACTTTGCCGTCCACACAGCAAGGGATCAGCTTGCGTTACTGAACCCCACAGACACAGGAGCGAGTGTTTCTATCTGTGCGGACGGCACTTCCAGGCTACAACTGGCTGTGTTGTAGCCCAGGATCAATGCTCCGAGCAGGTTGAGGCCTACTTGGAGCGAGGAGAAAAAGCGTTGTAGTGTGAGTTTGGAGGCAGCTGGAGACTTTGCCGTCCACACAGCAGGGGAACAGCTGGCGTTACTGAACCCCACTAACACAGGAGCGAGTGTTTCTATCTGTGCGGACGGCACTTCCAGGCTACAACTGGCTGTGTTGCAGCCCAGGATCAATGCTCTGAGCAGGCTGAGGCCTACTTGGAGCGAGGAGAAAAAGCATTGTAGTGTGAGTTTGGAGGCAGCTGGAGACTTTTCCGTCCACACAGCAGGGGAACAGCTGGCGTTACTGAACCCCACTATCACAGGAGCGAGTGTTTCTATCTGTGCGAACGGCACTTCCAGGCTACAACTGGCTGTGCTGTAGCCCAGGATCAATGCTCTGAGCAGGCTGAGGCCTACTTGGTGCGAGGAGAAAAAGCATTGTAGTGTGAGTTTGGAGGCAGCTGGAGACTTTGCCGTCCACACAGCAAGGGATCAGCTTGCGTTACTGAACCCCACAGACACAGGAGCGAGTGTTTCTATCTGTGCGGACGGCACTTCCAGGCTACAACTGGCTGTGTTGTAGCCCAGGATCAATGCTCCGAGCAGGCTGAGGCCTACTTGGAGCAAGGAGAAAAAGCGTTGTAGTGTGAGTTTGGAGGCAGCTGGAGACTTTGCCGTCCACACAGCAGGGGAACAGCTGGCATTACTGAACCCCACTAACACAGAAGCGAGTGTTTCTATCTGTGCGGACGGCACTTCCAGGCTACAACTGGCTGTGTTGTAGCCCAGGATGAAGCATGCAGCAGGCGGAGGACAACTTGCAGCTGATTTTATAGAGGTTGTAGACTACTACTGATTGTCACCATGCTCCACTATGGCCTCCGGCTAAACTGTCTCTAGTATTTCCCCTGGCCAACAACCCCGCCAGTTACAGCTGTGAAGTGGCGTCTGCACAATCCACACTTGTTCCTGTGTAACTGTGGCTCAGTCCCGTCTGTTGATCCCCTGATGTGTGTCTGGCAAGCTCTCCTGCTCAGTCCTCATTCACACTACTAGTAATGTGAATGTGGACAGAGCAGGAGACCTTGCCGGACACACATCAGGGGATCAACTGACGGGAATGAGCCACAGTAACTCAGGAACAAGTGTGGATTGTGCAGGGATGCCACTTCACAGATGTAACTGGCGTGGTTGTTGGCCAGGGGAAATACTAGAGACAGTGGAGCCAGAGGCCTAAGTTGACCAAAGTTACAAATCTGTAGTAGTTTGCATGTGGATGGAGCAGGAGACATTGCCGTCTACACAGCAGGAGAACAGATGGCATTACTGAAACCCACTGACACAGGAGCTAGAGTGTTTTTGTCTGCGGAGACGGCACTTCTGAACACCAACTGGCATTGTTGGAGCCCAGGATGAGGCATGTAGTTGGCTGAGGCCTGATGGTGTTGGCATGTGGAGGCGGCAGGAGACTTTGCCGTCTACACAGCAGGGGAACAGCTGGCATTACTGAACCCCACTGACACAGGAGCTAGTGTGTTTTTCTCTGTGAAGATGGCACTTCTGAACACCAACTGGCGTTGTTGGAGCCCAGGATGAGGCATGGAGTTGGCTGAGGCCTGATGGTGTTGGCATGTGGAGGCAGCAGGAGACTTTGCGGTCTACACAGCAGGGGAACAGCTGGCATTACTGAACCCCACTGACACAGGAGCTAGTGTGTTTTTCTCTGTGAAGATGGCACTTCTGAACACCAACTGGCGTTGTTGGAGCCCAGGATGAGGCATGGAGTTGGCCGAGGCCTGATGGTGTTGGCATGTGGAGGCAGCAGGAGACTTTGCCGTCTACACAGCAGGGGAACAGCAGGCATTACTGAACCCCACTAACACAGGAGCGAGTGTTTCTATCTGTGCGGACTGCACTTCCAGGCTACAACTGGCTGTGTTGCAGCCCAGGATCAATGCTCTGAGCAGGCTGAGGCCTACTTGGAGCGAGGAGAAAAAGCGTTGTAGTGTGAGTTTGGAGGCAGCTGGAGACTTTGCCGTCCACACAGCAGGGGAACAGCTGGCGTTACTGAACCCCACTAACACAGGAGCGAGTGTTTCTATCTGTGCGAACGGCACTTCCAGGCTTCAACTGGCTGTGCTGTAGCCCAGGATCAATGCTCTGAGCAGGCTGAGGCCTACTTGGAGCGAGGAGAAAAAGCATTGTAGTGTGAGTTTGGAGGCAGCTGGAGACTTTGCCGTCCACACAGCAGGGGAACAGCTTGCGTTACTGAACCCCACTGACACAGGAGCTAGTGTGTTTTTCTCTGTGAAGACGGCACTTCTGAACACCAACTGGCGTTGTTGGAGCCCAGGATGAGGCATGGAGTTGGCAGAGGCCTGATGGTGTTGGCATGTGGAGGCAGCAGGAAACTTTGCCGTCTACACAGCAGGGGAACAGCTGGCATTACTGTACCCCACTGACACAGGAGCTAGTGTGTTTTTCTCTGTGAAGACGGCACTTCTGAACACCAACTGGCGTTGTTGGAGCCCAGGATGAGGCATGGAGTTGGCTGAGGCCTGATGGTGTTGGCATGTGGAGGCAGCAGGAGACTTTGCGGTCTACACAGCAGGGGAACAGCTGGCATTACTGAACCCCACTGACACAGGAGCTAGTGTGTTTTTCTCTGTGAAGATGGCACTTCTGAACACCAACTGGCGTTGTTGGAGCCCAGGATGAGGCATGGAGTTGGCCGAGGCCTGATGGTGTTGGCATGTGGAGGCAGCAGGAGACTTTGCCGTCTACACAGCAGGGGAACAGCAGGCATTACTGAACCCCACTAACACAGGAGCGAGTGTTTCTATCTGTGCGGACTGCACTTCCAGGCTACAACTGGCTGTGTTGCAGCCCAGGATCAATGCTCTGAGCAGGCTGAGGCCTACTTGGAGCGAGGAGAAAAAGCGTTGTAGTGTGAGTTTGGAGGCAGCTGGAGACTTTGCCGTCCACACAGCAGGGGAACAGCTGGCGTTACTGAACCCCACTAACACAGGAGCGAGTGTTTCTATCTGTGCGAACGGCACTTCCAGGCTTCAACTGGCTGTGCTGTAGCCCAGGATCAATGCTCTGAGCAGGCTGAGGCCTACTTGGAGCGAGGAGAAAAAGCATTGTAGTGTGAGTTTGGAGGCAGCTGGAGACTTTGCCGTCCACACAGCAGGGGAACAGCTTGCGTTACTGAACCCCACTGACACAGGAGCTAGTGTGTTTTTCTCTGTGAAGACGGCACTTCTGAACACCAACTGGCGTTGTTGGAGCCCAGGATGAGGCATGGAGTTGGCAGAGGCCTGATGGTGTTGGCATGTGGAGGCAGCAGGAAACTTTGCCGTCTACACAGCAGGGGAACAGCTGGCATTACTGTACCCCACTGACACAGGAGCTAGTGTGTTTTTCTATGTGAAGACGGCACTTCTGAACACCAACTGGCGTTGTTGGAGCCCAGGATGAGGCATGGAGCAGGCTGAGGCCTGAACGTGTTGGCATGTGGAGGCAGCAGGAGACTTTGCCGTCTACACAGCAGGGGAACAGCTGGCGTTACTGAACCCCACTAACACAGGAGCGAGTGTTTCTATCTGTGCGGACGGCACTTCCAGGCTACAACTGGCTGTGTTGTAGCCCAGGATGAAGCATGCAGCAGGCAGAGGACAACTTGCAGCTGGTTTTATAGAGGTTATAGACTACTACTGATTGTCACCATGCTCCACTATGGCCTCCGGCTACACTGTCTCTAGTATTTCCCCTGGCCAACAACCCCGCCAGTTACAGCTGTGAAGTGGCGTCTGCACAATCCACACTTGTTCCTGTGTAACTGTGGCTCAGTCCCGTCTGTTGATCCCCTGAAGTGTGTCTGGTAAGCTCTCCTGCTCAGTCCTCATTCACACTACTAGTAATGTGAATGTGGACAGAGCAGGAGACCTTGCCGGACACACATCAGGGGATCAACTGACGGGAATGAGCCACAGTAACTCAGGAACAAGTGTGGATTGTGCAGACGCTACTTCACAGCTGTAACTGGCGTGGTTGTTGGCCAGGGGAAATACTAGAGACAGTGGAGCCAGAGGCCTAAGTTGACCAAAGTTACAAATCTGTAGTAGTTTGCATGTGGATGGAGCAGGAGACATTGCCGTCTACACAGCAGGGGAACAGCTGGCATTTCTGAACCCCACTGACACAGGAGCTAGAGTGTTTTTGTCTGCGGAGACGGCACTTCTGAACACCAACTGGCGTTGTTGGAGCCCAGGATGAGGCATGTAGTTGGCTGAGGCCTGATGGTGTTGGCATGTGGAGGTGGCAGGAAACTTTGCCGTCTACACAGCAGGGGAACAGCTGGCATTACTGAACCCCACTGACACAGGAGCTAGTGTGTTTTTCTCTGTGAAGACGGCACTTCTGAACACCAACTGGCGTTGTTGGAGCCCAGGATGAGGCATGGAGTTGACCGAGGCCTGATGGTGTTGGTATGTGGAGGCAGCAGGAGACTTTGCCGTCTACACAGCAGGGGAACAGCTGGCATTACTGAACCCCACTGACACAGGAGCTAGTGTGTTTTTGTCTGTGAAGATGGCACTTCTGAACACCAACTGGCGTTGTTGGAGCCCAGGATGAGGCATGGAGTTGGCTGAGGCCTGATGGTGTTGGCATGTGGAGGCAGCAGGAGACTTTGCTGTCTACACAGCAGGGGAACAGCTGGCATTACTGAACCCCACTGACACAGGAGCTAATGTGTTTTCTTTCTGTGAAGACGGCACTTCTGAACACCAACTGGCGTTGTTGGAGCCCAGGATGAGGCATGGAGTTGGCCGAGGCCTGATGGTGTTGGCATGTGGAGGCAGCAGTAAACTTTGCTGTCTACACAGCAGGGGAACAGCTGGCATTACTGTACCCCACTGACACAGGAGCTAGTGTGTTTTTCTCTGTGAAGACGGCACTTCTGAACACCAACTGGCATTGTTGGAGCCCAGGATGAGGCATGGAGCAGGCTGAGGCCTGAAGGTGTTGGCATGTGGAGGCAGCAGGAGACTTTGCCGTCTACACAGCAGGGGAACAGCTGGCGTTACTGAACCCCACTAACACAGGAGCGAGTGTTTCTATCTGTGCGGACGGCACTTCCAGGCTACAACTGGCTGTGTTGTAGCCCAGGATGAAGCATGCAGCAGGCGGAGGACAACTTGCAGCTAGTTTTATAGAGGTTGTAGACTACTACTGATTGTCACCGTGCTCCACTATGGCCTTCGGCTCCACTGTCTCTAGTATTTCCCCAGGCCAACAGCCATGCCAGTTACAGCTGTGAAGTGGCGTCTGCACAATCCACACTTGTTCCTGTGTAACTGTGGCTCATTCCCGTCTGTTGATCCCCTGATGTGTGTCTGGCAAACTCTCCTGCTCAGTCCTCATTCACACTACTAGTAATGTGAATGTGGACAGAGCAGGAGACCTTGCCGGACACACATCAGGGGATCAAGTGACGGGACTGAGCCACAGTAACTCAGGAACAAGTGTGGATTGTGCAGACGCCACTTCACAGCTGTAACTGGCATGGTTGTTGGCCAGGGGAAATACTAGAGACAGTGAAGCCAGAGGCCTAAGTTGACCAAAGTTACAAATCTGTAGTAGTTTGCATCTGGAGGCAGCAGGAGACTTTGCCGTCTACACAGCAGGGGAACAGCTGGCATTGCTGAACTACCCTGACACAGGAGCTAGTGTGTTTTTCTCTGCGGAGACCGGCACTTCTGAACACCAACTGGCGTTGCTGGAGCCCAGGATCAAGCATGGAGCAGGCTGAGGCCTGCTGTTTTTTGAATGTGGAGACAGCAGGAGACATTGCCGTCCACACAGCAGGGGAACAGCTGACGTTACTGAACCCCACTAACACAGGAGCTAGTGTGTTTTTCTCTGTGAAGACAGCACTTCTGAACACTGACGTTGTTGGAGCCCAGGATGAGGCATGGAGCTGGCTGAGGCCAACTTGCAGCACGTTTTATAGAGGTAGTAGACTACAACTGATTGTAACCGTGCTCCACTATGGTCTCCGGCTCCACTGTCTCTAGTATTTCCCTGGCCTCCAACCCCGCCAGTGACAGCTCTGAAGTGGCATCAGCACAATCTACACTTGTTCCTGTGTTACTTGGGCTCAGTCCCGCCAGTTGATCCCCTGATGTGTGTCCGGCAACTGGCTGTGTTGAAGCCCAGGGATTATAGTTCAGGTGGTAGAAACATGAACACAACAGGAGACCCGGATGCAGTTGCCAACCAATTATTTAGTCGGGAAGAGGACTGGCAAATTCTGGGGAGATCCAGGCCTTGTTCATTTTCAGAAAAGTAAGCAGGTCGACGTTATCGGAAGAAAGTCGCGTGCGACGGTCTGTTAGTACACCACCTGCGGCACTAAAGATGCGTTCCGATAATACACTGGCAGCAGGGCAAGCCAGCACCTCCAATGCATACTGGCTAAGCTCTGGCCATGTATCCAGCTTAGAGTCCCAAAACTTGAAGGGGGAAGAGCCATCTGGGAGTACACTCACAGGGCAAGACATGTAGTCTGTCACCATCTGACGGAAACGTTACCTCCTGCTGACTGGAGCCGTCAGTGATGGTGTAGACAATTGTGGCGTATACACAAAACTTTGCCACATTTGGGCCATAGTGGTTTTGCCTTGTGCTGAGGTGCTGCCTCTACTCCCTCTTTGTGCCGAGTTTCCTCCACTGGGTCGACGCACAGAGGTGCTTTGCAAAGCACTAGCACCACTGCTGTCGGGTGGAATGGAAAATATGATGGACTGCACCAGTGTGTCTTGGTACTCCCGCAGTTTACGCTCCCGGTTCAATGTTGTATGAGGGTTTGCAAGTTGTCCCGGTAGCGAGGATCTAGGAGGGTGTACACCCAATAATCAGCCGTGTAGAGAATGTGGGCGATGCGGCGGTCATTTCTCAGGCACTGCAGCATGAAGTCAACCATGTGCTGCAGACTCCCAAATGCCAAAGAACCGCTCTCCCCTGCTTGAGGCGTGATCTCTGCCTGCTCTGCATCACCCCACCCTCGCTGTACATACTGACTACAACTTTGTTTACCTCCCTCCTGTGGAGAGATGTCTTCCTCCTCCATCGACTCCTCCTCATCCTCCTCACAAAGTGTCCCCTGCCTAGGCCTTTGTGAGGAAGCACGTAGCGCAGACTGTCCAGAAGCAGATGGCATTTGGGACTCCTCATTCTCCACCTCTTCCAAAACCTCATCCCTTAGTGCTTGCAGTGTATTTTGAAGCATGCAGATAAGGAGGACAGCCATGCTGACTAGTGCATCATCTGCACTCGCCATCCGCGTGGAATCATCGAAGGCACGCAAAACGAAGCAGATGTCCTTCATAGAGGCCCACTCAGTGGTGCTGAAGTGTGACCGGCGCACATTGCGACTTGTTTGCGCCTGATGCAGCTGGTACTCCATGACTGCTGCCTGCTGCTCACACAACCGCTCCAACATATGTAATGTTGAATTCCACCTGGTGGGTAGGTCACATATGATGCGATGTTCCGGAAGGCATAATCGGCGCTGCAGAGCAGCAAGGCGTGATCTTGCCGTGCTGGAATGCCGCAAGTGAGCGCACTCTATGCAGACCTTGTGCAGCAGTGCATCAAGATCCAGATAGTCCCTCAGAAAGCTCTGCACGACCAAGTTCAGCACATGTGCCAGACATGGGATGTGAGTGAGGTTGCCAAGGCCAAGAGCTGCCACCAGATTTCGGCCATTGTCACACACTACCAAGCCCGGCTGGAGATTCGCTGGCAGAAACCACACGTCGCTCTCCTGCTTGATGGCATTCCAGAGCTCCTGCGCTGTGTGGCTTCGATTCCCCAATGAAATTAATTTCAGTATGGCCTGTTGACGTTTGGCCACGGCTGTGCTCATATCGGTCGTAACAGGCTCCTGCTGCGCTGTTTCAGAGGAACTGGAGTAGGAGGAGGAGTCAATGTGTGCAGACTGGATTCCTGCAGTCCGTGGAGTTGGCAGAACATGTAGAGCGCCACTCTCCAGATCTGTACTCGGCTCCACAACATAGACCCAATGGGCAGTAAGGGAAAGGTATCGTCCCTGTCCATGGTTACTGGTCCACGCATCGGTGGTCAGGTGGACCTTGCTACTGACGGGGTTTAGTAGCGCATGTTATATGTTTGCCTCCACATGTTTCTGCAGGGCAGGGACGGCTCACCTGCTGAAATAAAAGTGGCTGGGCACAGTGTATTGTGGGACTGCCAATGCCATGAAGTCCCGGAAGGTGTCAGTCTCCACCAGCCTGAATGACAGCATTTCAAGGGCCAGTAGTTTCGCAATGCCAGCATTCAGAGCCTGTGCTCGGGGATGGTTTGCCGAGTATGGCCGCCTTTTCTCCCATGCCTGTGCTACTGATGGCTGCCGAGTGGCCTGGGAGTGTGAGGATGACTTGGAACGTGGTGCTGTGGGTGGAATGTCACAGGGTCTCCGGACAACCGTGCCAGAGGTTCTTCCTTGGCGATCCTGTGAGGAAGCCGAACCAGCTGTGTGTGAGCTGGAGGAAGAGGCCCCAACACGAGCTGAAGAGGTGGTAGGTGGTGCTGTACATTGGCCTACGTCTTCAGTGTGTCTGTGTAACTCCAGCTCGTGCTTGGTCCGCACATGTTTCCACATATTAGTGGTATTGAGGTTGCTGACATTTTTCCCTCTTTTGACTCTCTGATGACACAGCTTGCATTTGACAAAGCAAATGTCATCTGCAACTGTGTCAAAAAAGGACCACGCACTGCAAGTCTTGGGAGCGCCCTTTTTGCCTTTTGAAAGTGGAATGCTCCTAACGGGTGCCGAAGTGGAGGCTACAGGCAACCAAGTCTGCTCCCTCCCTCTCCCTCCGGTTTTGGCCGTTCGGGGAATCTCTTCCTCAGAGCTGCTCCCACCACCTTCCTGTTCCTCACGCCATGATGGGTCAAGGACCTCATCATTTACACTCCCCTCTTCAAACACCTGCTTCTCCTGGGTTGTCTTGCCAGCACCGTACGCACCAGAAAGTGGTAACTGAGTCTCGTCATCATCTGATGCGTACTGAGGTGTGCTGACCATAGGCACTGGCCCACCCGCCTCTTCAGATTCAGAGGGACAAAGAAGTTGCGCATTACTGCATACTCCCTCTTCTTCACATTCTGGAATGCTGCTTGGCTGGCCCCCTCTTTCCAAACCAACAGATTCCGAGAACAGAAGTAGAGACTGTGATGGCTCCTGTCCAGGGGTCTCTGACTGCCTGGGCACTTTGGCAGGTGGTGAAGAGACAGATGGTTGCTCTTCGGTGCTCTGGCCCTGAGAGGATGTGGAAGTAATTGAAGTCGATGCGTTAGCTGCCATCCATCCGACAACGGCATCAATTTGTTCCTCCTGCAGCAGTGGGGTACAGTGAGGTCCTACAAAGCTGCGCATAAAGGACTGTTGCCTGCTAAAACTGGGGGATGCTGACTCACTGGTGCCAACAGCAGGCACAGAATCCCCATGTCCTCTCCCTGCAGAATCCCCACGTCCTCTCCCTGCAGAATCCCCACGTCCTCTCCCTGCTGAAACTCCACGCCCATGGCCACGTGCCTTACTCCCTGCCTTCTTCATCTTGCTAGACTGAGAAAGATAGGCAGAAAAGTACAAAGGGGGGCCTTAGTGTGCTTATTCCTGAACAGCTGGTTACAGGTATAAGAAACACTAATTTTATGAAGTGTGTGTCGACTACACTTTAATGGGAGATAATGTGGCCTACAGAACTTTCAAATGTAGTGTTTGGTGAACTTTGTTGTTTTTTTGGGGGGGCAAAAAAACTAAAAGGATGTGACCAAAGATTTAAAAGTCAGAGTATCACCAACTTTCTGGAGCTATTACAATGCAGGCAGGTAACCTACAATGCAAAAGATGAGGCTCCAAAAAAATTGGCTAATACTAATCTGGCTGCAGCTGAAGGGCACAAGCCAGAAAAAAGGCTCCTCTATCTACTCCTATATAGTGTCTGCAACCAACCAATGTAGATGGATGCACACTAGTAGGAGAAGAAAAAATGAGCTGCAATTAAAGAAATATATGTGTGAGGCAGTGACGCACGCTGAGCAGCCTACAACCAGACGTAGCTGCAGGACACACCACTCAGCGTGAGCTGCAATCACACACAGTCAGAGACCTCTCAGACAGCCGTGAACAGTGCAGCTAAGTGGGCACTAGCACTGACAGGATGCAGAAAGGCTCCGCTGTGTACTCCTAGAGTGTTTGCAACCACCGTATATGGAAACGGATGGATGCACACTAATAGGAGAAAAAATGAGCTGCAATAAAAGAAAAATGTGTGAGGCAGTGACACGCTGAGCGGCCTACAACCAGACGTAGCTGCAGGACACACTACTCAGCGTGAGCTGCACTCACACACAGTCAGAGACCTCTCAGACAGCCGTGAACAGTGCAGATAACTGGGCACTAGCACTGAAATGCTGCAGAAAGGCTGCGCTGTCTACTGCTAGTGTTTGCAACCAACGTATATAGATATGGATGGAAGCACACTAGATAGAATTTTTTAAAAATAAGCAGC